>NC_133662.1:200705049-201443697 GCF_037893015.1 Macrotis lagotis
CTGCCAGCCCGACTGGCCGCAGCAGCTCCCCCAGTGCGGGGCAGCTCCAGGGTGGAGGCCAGAATCTGCCCCTGAGGTGCCAGGCAGAGGCCCTGGGGAGTCTTCCCTTCCCCCTAGGAAGAGAGGCCACCCGGCAGAGGCGGCTATCTGAGTGGGGGGCAAAGCTATCTGCCTCTAGCTAAGGAAGTGGAAGGTTTTCCCACCCTTGCTTATAGAGCACAAAACCTGGCTCCCAGGGCTTTATTGTTTATTGCTTTTTAAAAAATATTTATTTATTCTCATTTTGTACAAATACTGTTTTTATACATTAATAAAATATTCTTGTTTAAGAGTAAACAAAATACCCCCTCCCCCAAAAAATAGAGACTCACTTGAGCGATAAAGTAAAGGGGACAGAAAAAAATTAAAATAAAAAAAATAATAGTAATAATTGTAGATATGGCCAGGTGGCACAATGGACGGAGCACCAGCCCTGTGGCCAGGAGCACCCAAGCCCATATCCACCCCAGACACTCAACAATCACCCAGCTGTGTGACATGCAAGCCACCCCAACCCCACTGCCCTGAAAAAACCAAAAAAAAGAAAAAAACCCAAAATAAAATAAAATAGTAATAATAGTAGAGGTGGCTGGGTGGCAGACAGAGCGTTGCCCTTGAGCCAGGAGCACCCGGATCCAAATCCGGCCTTAGACACCCAATGATCATCACCCTGATCTGCAGCCCCAGGCAGGCCACCCAGCCCCATTTGCCCTGCACCCCCCCAAGTAATAATAATAATAATAATAATAATAATAAATGTGCTTCAGTCTTTGTTCCAACACCAACAACTCTGTCACAGGTGGATCACATTCTTTATGGTAAGCCTGTTGCAAGTTACTTCCATATTTTTCCACCATTGCCATTGCTGATCACAACTCCCTCCTTTCTTATTTCTCCACTAACATGTACTATATTTTCTCTCTCCTTTCACTCTGACTCTGCTGTAGGGTCGCTGAGTGGCACAGCAGACAGATCCCTGATCCTGGGGTGAAGAGGCCCTGAGCCCCCATACCACCCCTTAGACCCAGCATCCACCTGGCCCTATGGTCCTGAACAGGCCTTCCAATCCCAGCCCCTTGCAAGAAGTAAAAAAGAAAATGTGTTATATCTGACCACTCTCCCCCCATGTTCCATCCTCTCCTCTATCACTCACATGCTCCCCTTCCCCCGTCCCCCCTTCTTACTTCAGATGCCTATACCCCATTGAATATATATGCTGTTTTCTCTCCTAGCCACCTCTGATGAGAGCAAAGATTCCCTCATTCCCCCTTGCCTTCCCCCCCTTCCATATCATTGCAATAGCTCATTGTAATAAAGAAAAATTTTATTATATGAAATACCTTCACCTATTCCCCCTCTCCTTTTTCTTTCTCCCATTACATTTCCCTTTTTTCTATTGACTCCATTTTTACACCATATTTTATCTTCAAATTCAGCTTCCTCCTGTGCTTCAACTATAAAAGCTCCTTCTACCTGCTCTGTTAATAGAGAAAGTTCATATGAGTATTATCAGTGTCATTTTTCTATGCAGGAATACATGCAGTTCATCCTCATCAAGTCCCTCATATTTTCCCCCTCTCCTCCACTCTCTATGCTTCACCTGAATCCTATATCTAAAGATCAAACCTTCTGTTCAGCTCTGGCCATTCCAACAGGAACATTTGAAATTCCCCCGGTTCATTGAAAGTCCATCTTTTTCCCTGGAAGAGGACATTCAGTTTTGTTGGGTAGTTGATTCTTGGTTGCATTCCAAGCTCTTTTGCCTTCCGGTATATTATATTCCAAACCCTACAAGCTTCCAAGGTAGTTGCTGCTAAGTCCTGTGTGATCCTGACTGCAGCTCCATGATATTTGAATTGTGTCTTTCTGGCTGCTTGTAATATTTTCTCTTTGACCTGGGAGTTCTGGAATTTGGCTATAATATTCCTAGGGGTTGGTTTTTTTGGGATCTCTTTCTCAGGGGGGATCAGTGAATTCTCTCTATTTTTATTTTACCCCCTGCTTCTAGGATATCAGGGCAATTTTCCTGTAGTAATTCTTTGAAAATGATGTCAAGGCTCTTTTCCTGATCATGACTTTCAGGTATTCCAATAATTTTAAATTATCTTTCCTAAATCTGTTTTCCATATCAGTTGTTTTTTCAGTGAGATGTTTCACATTTTCTTCTAATTTTTCATTTTTTTGGTTTTGAAGTATTGAGTCCTGATTTCTCATAAATTCAACAATATCCCTGAGTTCTCTTCTTTGTCTGAAGGATTTGTTCTCCTCAGAGAGTTTTCTTGTCTCTTTTTCCATCTGGCCAATTCTGCTTTTTAAAGCATTCTTCTCCTCAATAACTTTTTGAACTGTTTTATCCAAATCCCAAGCTAGTTTTTAGCATGTTATTTTCTCCAGCATTTTTTTGGATTTCCTTGACTAGACTGCTGACTTTATTTTCATGTTTTTCCTGCATCTCATTTCTTTTCCCAGTTTTTCTTCTAACTCCCTCATTTGATTTTCAAAGTCTTTTTTGAGCTCTGTCATAGCCTGAGCCCAATTTCTGTTTTTCTTGCAGTCTTTAGATACAGGCGTTTGTGTTTCCTCATCTTCAGACTGAGTATTTTGATCCTTCTTGGGATCATAGATAATGTATTTCTCAATGGTCTTCTTGTTTCTCTGCTTGCTCATTTTCCCAGCCTGAGCCTGTTTTGGGGGTGCTTCCTGAGCTTTTGGGACACTCCTACAAGGGTCTCAGTGTGTGAGGCTCTGTCCTCCCTCCTGGTCTGTGAATGACCATATGCGCCCCTCTCTGCCTCAGGGCTGAGGTTGGGGGGCCCCTGCTGTTCTATGGAGGGGCCTAGACTGCAATCAGCATTTGAATGTGGTCAGAACCCCAGAGTCCTGTTCCAGGGGCAGAGGACAGAGCTCTGCAGCCTCTCTTCACTCCCCTCCCTCAGCTCAATGGGCTCATGCCCTGGGGGCTCCTGCTTACTGGATTGCCTGCTTCTGTTTCCTGCATCTGGGCTGTGGTGGCCATGCTGCTTGCTGTGTGCCCTGAGGGCTGGGCTTCACGTGCTTGCTCTGGCAGAGGGCCCCTGCTGGTCCCCCAATTTGTGCCTGGTGCTCCCCGGGGCATAGCTCAGGAAACGCCACTGCTGTGAGCCGTGGCTCCCAGCACCCTGGGGCTGCCTCCGGGAGGCTGAAGTTCTTTGGCTCTGGAGGGCCACGCCTCTGGCAGGCCGCCCTCTCCAACCCCAGGGAGCAGAGCCTTTCTGCTCTTTTCCAGGTTACCTTGAGTAGGAGAGCTGCCTCATTGGGTTCTGTGTCTTGAAAATTTAGTTAGAGTCCTTAGTTTCGAAGATTTATGAGAGAGCGCCTAAGACATGATCTGCTCTTGTCGCCATCTTGGCTCTGCCCCCTTGTTTATTGCTTTTGAAGATGCCTGGCTGAATGCCTGATGCTTTCATAAATGAGACTCAAAGCAAAAAATTCTATAATTGTCTAACAGCCTGTTTTCAGCCTACAGTTTTCACTGTGCATTCTTCATTTCCTAGCCAAAACTATCTTGTAGTGTTAAGGAGAAATCTCAGGCTTTTACAACTAATGGGGTTATGCTTCTATGAGGGATAAGTTTTTTTTATGCCAGCAAATTTTTAAGCTATATACAATATTGCATGTGTCTTTTTGTTTGTCTTCATATTATAGTTCTTTGTAGTTGTTTTTTGGGGGTAATGGGATTAAGTGACTTGTCCAAGGTCACTGTTAGTAAGGATCAAGTGTCTAAGATCAGATTTGAATTAGGGTCCTCCTGACTCCAGGGCTGATACTCCTGACTCCAGGGCCGGTGTTCTATCCACTGTGCCACCTAGCCACCCCAGCTCTTTATATTTTAAAAGGTTTTTCTTGACCATCACAATGTCTTTATGGTAGAATTCTCTTAAGTGGGCACCTACTTGGAGTTCAAATGCTGCCACAGACAATTGACTCTTACTGTATGACCTTGGGCTAGTCACTTAATCCTGATTGCCTCACATTCAGAGCCATCTCTAATCGTCCTGATCCACATCTGGCCAGGAGAAAGTGAGGCTGGTGACTTAGCACAGCTCCCCCTCACTAAATTCTAGTTTGTGTGCTTGTCAGGGCATTATCTCCCTGATGTCGTGGTCTTCTTGAAAAATGAAGGCTAAATGTTATTATTCCCTCAAATGGTAAATTCATGATGCATGTAAAATTATGTATGAGCATAGTGTCATATGTATTTTAATGCCCAATTTATAAAGCATTCTGTTTTTGTTGTGCTAGTAAAATGTACTTAAGGTGCCAGTAGAGGAAAATTGCTGCTAGAGAGTTTGCTGGGTAATACCACTGTTAAAATGACTAAGATAATTTAAGTGCATTCATTGACTTTAACATATATCAAAGAAGCAGCATGGCATAGGAGGTGTGAGGCAGGCTCAGTCCCAGAATCAAGAAGACCTGGATTAAAGTTCCCCTCTGAAACACACTGCCTCTATAACTTTGGACAAGTCACTTCTCAAATCACTTCCCAAAGTCTTTAGAGATGTTATAAATTTACATTGGCAGGAGTTTCTTCATTAGGAATTACCTTGTAAAACTGGATAACTGGTTGCACAGTGAGATTGTTAATAACAAAGAGAAAGTTTAGAAGACCAGGGAATATGGGGAAGTGGCAATAATTCATACTGGATTTGAGTTGTATATGGGACATCCTGTTCAAGATGTCTAAAAAGCAATTGGTGATATGAGACTGGAGCTTAAACAAAAAGCTAGGGATATATATATATATATTTGGGAGTATTATATAGAGAGGTAATGATTGATTCCTCAGAATATGATGAGATCCTCAAATGCAATAGTGAAGAAGTGCCAAGACATAGCCTTGAGAGACCCTTGTTTATATGACATGATATGTAAGGAAGTCATTAGACAGATAGGCGAGAAGCTATGGAAAACCATGTCCTGAACATTCAAAGGAGAGACTATCCAGGAAAAAAGTGATCAACATTATTATATGCTGCAAAGAGGTCAAAAAATATGAGAACTGAAATGGGTCAGTGTATAAATGATTGTACGTATAAAACCAATATATACATGGGGGAAGGGAAGAAAGAGAGAGAGAGAGAGAGAGAGAGAGAGAGAGAGAGAGAGAGAGAGAGAGAGAGAAATGTAGAACACAAAAGCTTATAAAGATATGAATACTGAAAATTGTCTGTACAGATAATTAAAAAAATAAAAGAACATTCAAAAAATAGGCCAGTAGATTTATTCTGACAAAGTCAAGTACTAGATCCAGCCCCCGACATATGCCTTTATATGACCATGAAGTAATCACTTAAGCATTTGGTGTCTTCGATAGCCCCCTAAGACTTAGAGTTGTAGAGGAGTTGGTGCTTTGCATTAGTGGAAGGAGTCTCTATGCTGGGAGTATTATAATAAGAATGTTTGTCCATCATTTTTGAAAGAAGACCACGATGTCAAGGAGGTGATGCCATGACAAGAACATGAACTGAATTTGAGGGGGGGACTGCTGTGTTAAGTCACCAGCCTCACTTTCTCCTCCATAAGGCAATCAGGATTAAGTGACTTGTGCAAGGTCACGCAGCTGGTAATAATCAAATGTCTAAAACCGTATTCAAACTCCTGTCCTCCAGATTCCAAGGTCAAGACTCTTATCCACTGTGCCACTTAGCTGCCCTATCCTGGAACTATATAATACAGGTAAAATCACAGGCTTGCCTGAAAAAAAATGAATTTTAGTAAAAATGCATTTTTGATCATTGGAAAAGGATCTTTTTGTCATTAACCATGTTTTTGAAAGTGAAATTAATATAAGAAGGTGTCAATATGAACAATAATGCAGAGATATTGAACACTTAAACCTCAAGATACAGGCGGAAAAGGGTTCAATTTGAAGCCAGAGGAGCAGCTTTTAAATCCTGACCTATAGGTCTATATATGATCTTAGTCAAGCTATGTAAGCTGGGCTTCCAATTTCCTTGGAAATTTCAGCTCTAAATCCTATGATCCCTCAGAATCTTCTCAAAGTCTTCTTGTTTGAAAACTGGGAATAGCAATAATGAGATAACCTAACCTACTAGATTTTTGTGAAGAATGTCTTGGCTCAGCTCAAAGGCTACTTGCTCCAAATGGATTTTTCATCACTTAATACACCTTACAAAATAACTTTTTTATTTATTTTGTACATGTTACATATGAAGTTTACCTATGTACTTGCCAATAGGCTGATGTAAGTCTCTGAAGGGCAGAAATAGTCTCATAGGTGTTTGTGGCATTGAATGATGTGTTATATTAAGTGTAAGCAACTGTTATTAACCCTCCATTTATCTGTTTCTCTTCTCAGAAAACAGAGGGATTGCTACAGCATAAATTACAACTCCAAATCAAATTGCTGATCTCCAAAAGGTAATCAGGACTAACAGAATTGTGGCTTTGGACCACCTCTTAGAAGATTCCTCATTTATCAGAAAAAGCTAAAGTAACAATTAGCAAGATTATATAACTATGCCCCAGGATATCCATGGTACAAAAGTTGGGGGTTTTATTGTTGCCATTTGTTTTTATACTACAGTCCCTAAATATTAATTTGTCTTATCACAGCCAGCCACCACAGCCATCATGTCTGGTCATATATAACACTTGTCATGCCTGTAGTACCTACCTTTCTATTGAGAAGAAAGTGGATTTCCTTATCAGTTCTCCATGACTGAAACTGATGACTTCAGTTCATTGTTGCTCAGTCATATTTTTGTCTTGCCTGATTCTTTGTGACTCCATTTGGGGTTTTCTTGGCAAAGATAAGAGAGTGGTTTGCCATTTCCTTCTCCAACTCATGTTATAGATGAGGAAACAAAGGCAGACAAGGTTAAGTGACATGCCCAGCATCACACAGCTAATGACTGAGGTTGGATTTGAACTCGAGTTTTCCCAACTCTTCTATCCACTTCTATCTAATCCCCCCCTCATTCATAATTTCTTATGGCAAGATATTTTCTCTTTGTGTACCACCAACTTGTCAGTCTATTAGTAGGTGCTCATTTTCTGATTCTTGTTTGACAAAAATATTTTCTAAGCTCTCAAACTGAATAAAACTTGAATATTAACCAAACAACTCATATTCTTCCATAGTTATTTATTTCTTAAGCGGTGATTGTCTTTAATCTGAAGCATTAGATCCTCCCATGTCGAAGTCTTCCTTCATAACTTAGTTAATGAGATAACAATACGAACTGTACATGCCTCTTTCCAACTGTCACAAGTTTATGTTTTCTGTAAGTTTATAATCAAGTTGATGTAAAACTAATATTCAAGGGATAAAGGCTGGAAAAGATTCCTTTTCTATAACTCTTTTCTTTTCCATGCTCATTCATCCACCGACTTCTTGACTTTGGTTTCAGTTTTACTAAGTTTTCTCAGTTTTTATTTCCATTGTCTCTCCTGGATTTTTTTTCCCATCTGTGTCCTCAAATGCCTTGGAATATATAGTACTTTGAAATCACCTTAATGGACTTTCACATTTTATCTTGTTTTGTTTGCATACCTTATCAATTCCTAATAGACTTCCTTCTAATAAAGATGAACTGTAATGTCTTCTGATTTCCATAGTACCTTGTACAATGAATGTAGTGGATGTGTAATAAATAATCCTCAAATTGCATAAAAATTTATTATTATTATTCAATAACTTTATTGTTGTTCAGTCCTGTACAACTTTTTACAACCCAAGTGTTTCTGGCTCCATTCCTGGTACTTTATCCACTGAGCTGTCATTCAATAATAGCAGCACTTTTATGATACTTTAAGGTTTGCAAAATACTTTGCAAATATTAACTCAAAACAACTATGGGAGGTAGATTCTATTATCATCATTTTACTGATAAGGAAACTGAGGCACAGAGTAGTTAGGCGATGTGCCCACAGTCATACAACTAGTAAATGTCAAAGGATTCCAATTCAGGGCTTCCTGGATCCAAGTCTACCATGCTACCTAGCTACCTGGCAGGAACATTTCAGGAACAATTAAACTTTTCAGTAATACAAGACTTGTCTTTCCTTTTCAGCCTAAGCATTGAGAAACTTTCCTTAGGTTATTTAAGATCTTCTCTAAGCAGAAAACTGACTAGCATTTAACTTTTTTTATGTGTGTCATTTATTCAATTGACTTTTTTTAGTGATATTTACTCATCCTAAGAACATACTCTCTCTGTTATTGAGCCAGTTCCCCCATGTTTCATAACTTCTAGTATGGAAGGATTTATGAATGAAACTACGAATATTTGTGTGTCTTTCATGAGAACTTATTTTGAAAAATAGCAGTGGAGAGCCAATAAAAAGTTTTTTCCTTGGTTACTGTAGGAAAAAGGAGAATAGTGAATGATTTTTAGATTATTCCAATGCTCCCCAACATATTTGAATATAATAACCTCTTTTATTAAAGTAGAAGAAATATTTTTTCATATCCCCACATGGTAGTATAGCATCTATTGATTAGGACATGTGACTTTCATTATTGTCTTACCCAAAATTCCCCCATAGTGGGATACTCAAGGTTCCTCCAAACAAGGGGTCCAGTCCTATTCTGAAGAAAGAGGCCAGGGAACTCCAAAATGATTATTTAAGTAGTCTAATAATCAAAGTGGTATACTCATATCAGGGTAATTTACAGTATCAGATAGGCAATTTATTGGAAGTCCCACAAAAAAACCCTAGGATAATTATAGAAATCAGGAAGGAAGAATTAATAGTGTATGTTAATGCAGATTTACTGATACTTTTAGTTTTCTCTGCTCATCATTGGGCTCAGGTCCCAGAAACAGGTGCCATATGAATGTTAGTTTGGGCTAGAGTCCCAGGCATGCATGACCTTGTCACTGTTGTCTTGCCCTAATCAATGTATGTGATAGGGAATTAGTATTATCTGTCACTAATAGAAACTTTTGCTAGGAAATCCACATTATTCATGACCTTTTCTGCTATAGATTTTTCCTAGGAAACACATATCGTGGATTTTGCTGCTTTGGGGTTGCAGATTATTATGGTTTTCCACAAATAAATAGGAACCCCAGTAAATGTTTCCAATTAAGTCCTATAATAATCCCATTGGATATAAGTTCCTTGAGGATAGAGACTATTTTCTGTCTTGGCATTTCTAATATCTAGCATAATACCTCATAAAGAGTAGGCACTTAATGAATTTTCTTTGAATTGGATTAAAAGCTATAGGATCAGAATGAAAGTTTCCAAATATAGTCCTAGTCTGTAAAATGTTTCTCTGCATCTGTAAAATGGGAATAATAATAATAGCACCTACAATCCCAAGATTCAATGCCTGGAATGAAGTGATCACTATATAAATGTTGTTGTTATTATCATCATCATTATTCCATCCAGACAACAGCTACTTTTCTGCAATCTGAATACTAGCCTAAGACTAGAGATCTTTGTCACTACCAGGTTGCTTCTTGGACATAGATACTCCCCGCCCCCCCTTATGATACAAAAATATCTTTGAAATACTATGAACATGAGTTCAAATCCAGTTTCAGACACTTACTAGCTGTGTGAGGTCAGGCAAGATACTTAAATCACTGCCTCAGTTTCCTCATCTATAAAATGGGTGAGGAGCAAATGAGATAATAATTGCCAAATGCTTACTATGTATCTGGCACATATTAAAGTATTATGTAGATGTTATCTATTATTATTATTATTATCATTATTACTCTTGTTTTTGTTATTGTTCAAATTTTGAGTAGGTGAATTGTGAGTTGAGCCCAGATTTGAAAAGGAAGAAAGTAGCAAGCCAGACAGCATTTGGAAAACTGGGTGGACTTGTACTGGGTCCAGGTTGATCTTTGATAAACATATCCATCTTTCGAATATGAATTCTCTTCTACCCACAAATGTTAATTAAAACACAAGAAATATACCTTCTGGAGGCAAGCAGAGCAAGTCTAATAGCTCTTTCACATAATGATGCTTCAGATACATGAGACAACTATCAAATGCCACCTCATCCTCAGAATCATCTATTCTCTAAACAAAATATCCTTGGCTCCTTCAACTGAAGCTGGATGATAGGGTCTACTGATCCCTCAACATCCTTCACACCTAGCTCTGAAGAATTTGTAGTCTTCTCTAAAATATGAGCTAACAGGGGCTCCGACCTGATCCGCCGCCGCGTTTCAGCCTGCG
Source organism: Macrotis lagotis (assembly GCF_037893015.1). Classification (NCBI taxonomy): domain Eukaryota; kingdom Metazoa; phylum Chordata; class Mammalia; order Peramelemorphia; family Peramelidae; genus Macrotis; species Macrotis lagotis. Next base: position 200,715,301 of record NC_133662.1, read on the forward strand.
GCCGCTGCCTCTCCCGGACCCGGGCCCGGGTCGCCCCCTCAGGCCCCGGCCTGGCCGGCCTGGGCCCGGGCCGAGCGCGTGGCTGGCCGCGGCGCCGGCGGGTCGGGCCAGGCCTGGGCGGCCTTGGCCTCGGGCTCTGCGGGCGCCGGCTCCGGCGTTACTAACCCGGCGTCGCTGCCGCCCGGAGACTCCCAGCTCATCGCGCTCATAGTGAAGCAGCTCAAGAGCCGGGGCCTGTTCCACGGCTCCCGCAGGGACTGCCTCGCCGACGTGGACACCAAGCCAGCTTACCAAAATCTAAGACAGAAAGTAGACAACTTTGTGTCAACTCATCTGGACAAGCAGGAGTGGAACCCAGCAATGAACAAAAACCAGTTAAGAAATGGGCTGAGACAGAGTGTGGTTCAGTCAGGAATGCAGAATTATTTCACAGGTAGTGGATCCAAAACTAAATCACATCTTCAGGCCACAGATAGAGCCAGCAATTCATGAGTTCCTGGCTGCACAGAAGAAAGAAGACACTATACCAGCTCCCCCTCCAGAGCCTGAAAATCAGGATCCACCTGCTCCTTCTCGGGATTCCTCTCAAGCCTTTTTTTCTTATGCCTTTCATGAAAGATGCTAAAAGTTCATGTAAATGAAAATGAATAAGCTTATTCAACTTGACAAGACTGCAGCCTCATAATGAAGATCTTCAAAGATTGTAGAGCCTTCAGATTTCATTCCTAACTGAAAGCAGCAACAGTTTGACAATAGAAACTGAGATGGGACCTTTATAATCCTTAGGAAAGCTATTGAATTGATAGATTGTAAGGATTAAATCCTTACAGGTACTCAGGAAGTTGCTTAGAACTTCTGCATTTTGTGTAAGTTTTGGGTAAAGGGGTGGGTAGTACATGTTGTAGGGTTTTTGTTACTTTGACATGGAAGGGATTTGAATTGACTTATTAAATGTTCTTTTCACTTTTCTAATAAAATTTTTTAAACATGAAAAAAAAATGAGATACAGAACTTAATAGTCCAGATAATACCATAGCTCTTATTGTAGTCTGACATCACATGAAAGTTTTCTTTACTATTTTGAACCTGTGATATATTTTCAAGCTATTTAAACCTCTCAGATCATTTTCAAATGAACTGCTGCCTAGCAACAACTCATCATCTTGTATTTCAGTAGGTTATTAAGAAAAGAGTTTTGTTTAAATGTATATCACTTCAATTTCACTTTATTAGATCTAAATATTTCCAATCATAATAATTTTTGGATTCTGATTCTATCATCCAATGTATTAGTGCTCAGTCTCTATATCTCTCTGTCTCTGTTTCTGTCTCTGTCTCTGTCTGTCTCTGTCTCTGTCTCTCTGTCTCTCTCCATCTATCTCTTTCTCTCCATCTCTATTTTGCATTATCTGCAAATATGGCAAGCATTCCATCTATGCATTGATTTTTTTGAAGGGGAAGTATATATAGCACAAATATAGCATCAATTTTTCCTCAGCAAAATTCCAGAATGAATTGTTAAGCAGAGGGTTTATAATCCCTATGATTATATAACGTTAAGTCCAGCATAACAAACTAACGAACTTCTTGATGTGGAAGTGTTATTTATTGTACCAATTAGAATTCAGGGAGGATTCAATAGCAAGAAAGACTACCAGATATCTTTGTCTAAACAGTAAAGAAATATAGGCTTTAATTTGTAGCCTTCCAGTGGGTTGTCAATATGTCAATATGTCAATATGCCAATATGTTAATAATGAATGGATGTCAGCCTCAAAGGTGCTCTTCTAGGGACATCCTCCAGAGTTCTGTCTTTGGTGTTGTTTGGTTCAATATATTTATCAAGGTATTGCTTTTCCAAAGACACAATAGTAAAATTCACAAGTGGGCAATGGTTACAACTATGTGAATTCAAAGAACAACCACCACAAAACAATTAAATATAAATGTTATGAAATTACAAAGAACTGGGATAGCCCCAAAGTTTAAGCAGCAATCACAGGTAGGAAGTACTTGAGTGTAGCATAATACATGTATTCAGATATTTTCAATGTATTGACCAGTTTTTTTTCCTTTTTAAATACACATATGTGTGTATATCTATCTATGTATACATATGTATATGTGAGGAGTCAGACATAACTGAATAATCACAACAATGTAACAAGAGTAAATATTATATATATATATATGGGGGGGATTCAATTAAAGAAAAGATTCATAAGCATTTAGAGCTGAGTGGAATCTTCTAGGTCATCTAATCCTGTCACCTCATTTTTTAGACTAGGAAGTTGAATATATATATATATATATATATATATATACATATATATATGTATATATATATACCTACACATATATGGGATGACTTTGGAGGAGAGACACTGAAAGGAATTGTGATGAATAAAAATTCTTGATGTTAAAAAAAAACTATCAATTAAAAATTTCTTCCTAAAATCTATCAGAAGTAGACTCTGAACCTAGAATCTTCTAACTATAAAGGGTTATAATTATATTCCTTTAATTGGTTCTTGACATGTAATCAACATGGTCAAGGCTATCAAGACCATATTAATGAAAGAACAAGGAATATTTCTCCTGCAAAAATTTGGTCTTGGGATTAGGGCAGAGGAAACATAATTGTTTTGAAATTTGTAGTTTGTGTTGGGGGATAAAACTAAAAGCAAGGGTTGGAAGTTCTAGGTAGGCAACTTTCAACTCAATAAGAGGATGAATCTGTAGTTTGAAAACTGAAGGTAAAGTAGGCAGGAACATATCTGAATGGATACCTTTGCTTTGAGTTTTGGTGTTTTGTTTTTTTTAATTTAGATAATCTATAATGTTCTTACAAGTCTTAAGATATTTCATTCTTATTTTTCCTAATGGTAACCCTGAATACATGAACAATTAAGCTTGTATTTGGGGAAATTTTGCTATTTGTACTACTTGCAAATAGTAGAAATAATACTAGAGCACATGTGAAACCATCTCTTACAACACCCACCATTGCCTAAACCCTCCCCTTGCAGAATGGCTGCAGTGGACAAAGTTAAACAAGGTTCAAACATAGGGTCCCTTCATAATGACTGCATTAGTGATTGATTTTCCATGATAGCCATATTTTGGTGCTAACCATACTCACCATAATCAGATCTATAATATTCAATTGCATCATCCTGAGTCAATTTGAGATATGAGATAATATATGTGAAAAAAAAACCTTGTAAACCTTAAAGCGCTCCATGAATATTGGCTATTAATTAAAATGTTTACTTTGACAGATGGAAAAGCAGACTTGCTTGGTGTATTTGGTCATTGCAATGCTCTTCTGGACAGTCTGGGGTGACCCAAATGGAATTAGTAGTCTGGACTGCAATACTATGAATTCTTTTGATGAATCCTTTGTCTCCCCACACTCCTGGATCCCTTATAATATCTTTGTTTCACAGAAGACTTTCAATCCAAATGATAAAATCACAGGTAAACAACAGATATTTGCTTGTTTCTGAAATTATATATGGAATGACAGAGAAAGAATACTGAGTACGGACTCATAGGATCTGAGTTAAAATCCCGGTTCTGTTTCTTAGCTACATCTGGAATGTTGAACATATATCTTGTTGCCCCTAGAGCCTCATCTTGCTGTCTAAAAAATGAGGTGACAGATTAGATAACCTAGAAGATTCCATTAAGTTCTAGATCTGTTTATGAGTCTTTTCTTTAATTGAATTCCTTTTACATATATAATATTTACTCTTGTTATGTTGTTGTGATTATTCAGTCATGTCTGACTCTTCACAACCACATTTGCGTTTTTCTTGACAGAGATAGCAAAGTGCTTTGTCATTTCCTTAAGCCAACTTATTTTACATATGAGGAACCTGCAAACAGGGTTAATTAAGCAACTTGCCCAGGGTCACACAACTAATAAATGACTGAGATCAGATTTGAACTCACAAAGATTTGTCTTCATGCCTCATGGTCCAAGACTCTGTTCACCATACCAACTCACTGATCCTAGTTTTATTTAAATAAAACTATATATATAGTTTTATTTAAATACATATATATTATGTAGAGATCTTAAATATTTTTTTAAAAAGGAAGGGACATTTCATCTATGCTGTAGCAAAAATATGCTAGACCAGAGTTTGAACTATTAACATGCAAATCTACTCAAAATTGCTTTTTTGTTAAAAGCAGATTTTCTAAAACAGATGTGCCAACCATATAGCACAATGGTTGCATGGGACCCAAACTAAATTAACATGTAATTGAGAAATATTTATCAAAATCAATAAAAAATACAATAAAACAGATCATATTACATTTTTAAATCTCAATAAACATGTGGCCTGTGGGAATCCTAATGTGTATAACGGCCCCTATTTCCATATGAACTTGATGGCACTACTCTAAAATACTGAAGCAATATTTTTTGAGTTTTCTTACCACTTTCATAAGTATAATAAGCATTTTTAATTTTGAAGAATGTCTCTCTTTGTAAATTTAACTTTGTAAGAAAAATCTTCAAACAATATTGGCTGTTATTTGTAATTGTATTATAGTTATGACTGAGGCAAAGCAAGGTGACAGCAATTACTGTATTCCAGGTACTTTGCTAAATCTGGAGATAAATACAAGAAAAAAGACAATTTCTGCCCCTCACAGGTCTCCTGGGGGGTAATACAACACAAAAGGGAACTGAAAATTTGGGAAGTGTTAAAATATAGGCTGTTAAAAGCATAATAGGAGGGAAGTAGAAGTTGTTCAACTTGGGTCTTTCATAAAACAGAGGTTCCCAAGAACTTGCCAATGGGAGAAGGGAGCAAAACATTAGAATGTTCTATGGTGAGACTATAGATGAAGCATAGTGTCACAATTGGGAGGGGAAATGAATGAATTTCCCTTTTATAGAACAGGGTGACATTTTGGATAAACATTCTTACTTAGTGATGTCATTATTTCTTCAGTAACTCTACAAGTTACCAACAGCACTGGATTCAACAGATTCTTGCTCCAGGCCCAAGGCCCTGATGGAACTGCTCCTTTTGGTACTTTTCAAATCACAGATAGTAAAACACAAGGCCTCACATGTGGAAATATTGAGGTATGTAATATTTATTTCTATAAAAATCCTTCATTCTTTAAATTATTCTACGAGCTATATCCATAAGGAGCAATCATTTTGTTTAAGACATTTGAAAGTTTTTCTTTCATTCAGAGACTAAATTGGATGTTTGTGAACATTTTAATCTCTTTTTTTAATCACTTTCCTTGTTTTGTAAAACCTCACATTTTTTAGAGGTTTACTTGAATCAAAAAATCTTTTAAGTAATTTCTAATTCTTGCTTTTCACTAGTTTTCCCCTTTTCCTGACTAGCTAGATTTTTTTTTTAGTAAAAACAATATAAATAATAATTTGTCCTCTGCTCTCAAAGAAAACCATGATTTCAAGGAAGCAATGTCATGATTAAAGTGAGGGGATGAAGATAACCATTTTCACCATCTCTTCCAGAACCATCTGAACCCAGTGATATGATAAAGTAGAAATAGGATGATTGCTGTTGACCTGGATACAATGGGAAACTTTGGTCTTTTAGTTGTAGGTCTTTCCCAGATTACCCAGGCACCTCAGCATTGTCATATCACCAGATTACAAGTAATTAAATACTTACTATTTGCAAGGACCTTTTATAGACAGTATTAATATTGAATTTTTAAAAGCTCTGAGATTTGGCATTCTAAATCAGTACAGAAATATTTTGTTATTTTTAAGCAATATTGATTTTTTTTAATTTTATTTATTTAATCAATGGGATTAAATGACTTGCCCAAGATCACAGAGCTAGGCAATTATTAAATGTCTGAGGTCAAATTTGAACTCAGGTTCTCCTGACTCCAGGTCCAGTGCTCTATCCACTGTGCCACCTAGTTGTCCCAGCAGTATCAATTAATCAACAAGTAACTCCCATGTCCTGATAAATCCTTGGAAAAGAAAATAACATACATTGAGCAGAATATTTGATTTTAACTTTATTCCATTGATAGACAGAGAATTAAATTCTTGAAATTCAGCAACTTCATCTAATTCTATAAATATGAGAAACATTTTTTGAAGATATGCATTGTTTTTCTTTGATATATGCTGATCTATAATATGATCTATTCCAGAATTCTTCAGTAATTCACAGGGACAATAGTAATAAGCTGTCAGTTCAGACAGTTTGGATAGCCCCTCCTGAAAGTGGAAATATTCAGTTCAGGTATGTTAAATTTCTAATATGACTGCATAAGTAAATTTTATTTTTTTCACATAGGTCACTTTAAGAGCAATTTACCTGCATTTATGAATACTAAATTAGTAAGCACACCTCAAAAAATCATAGACAGAGACAGAGAAAGACAATAGTATGTTTCAGTCTGTATTCAAACATCAGAAGTAGATAGCATTTTTATCACGAATTACCTTGGATCATTGTATTGCTAAGAATAACTAAGTCATTCACACTTGTTCACTATAATTTTGCTGTTACTGTCCTCCTGGTTCTGCTCAACTCACTCTGCCTCAGTTCTTGTAAGTCTAATTTTTGCTGAAATTATCTTGCTTTTGTCATTTCTTACAATTTCCTTTTTTTTAATCTTTTTGGAATATAGACCTAGTAATGGATCAAAGGGTATACATAATTTATAGCCCTTTGGGCATAGTTCCAAATTGCTCTCCAGAATGACTGGATCAATTCACAATTCTACCAATACATAGTGTCCCAGTTTTCCCACATCCCTTCCAACATTTATCATTTTCCTTTTCAGTAATATTAACCAACCTAATAGATATGAGGTAGTACTTCAGAGTTGTTTTAATTTGCATTTCTCTTATCATTAGTGTTTTAAGCAAAGTAGAGAATATTTTAATAGACTGTGAAATCAAAATTGATTCTAATGTTGGGGAATGACATAAACAAATGATCAGCAGAAGGAAAGGATAGGATTGATTCAGTATAATGATGAGTTGGTTAGTTCACTAGGGTGAGTTAGTGAGTGAAAATAGAGTAAGTGAGTGAAAATAGATTTTTTAATAAGCTAAGCCTGGGATATTAGGAAAGTAGACCTTGGGAAGCCCACATTGTAGAGAACCTTAATGCCAGGATAAAGAATACAATGGAAACACACTGAAGATTTTTGAGCAAGAGAATGATTTGATCAAAACTGTGGGTATCAGAAGGATTATTCAGCAAAGACTAACACCTCTTTGAAGGCTTGCTGATCCCTTTTCAGGGCTGCATATCCATCTTTGGTGTTTATCTGTCACCCAGCTCTCACCTGTGACTATAAGAAACTATAGTATGTGCAGAGGACAGTCTCAGAATAACAGAAAGGCATCAAACCCATCAATGAGTAGGGGGAATGTCTACCTTAAATGTGTGAAGACTTTCCCTGGTGGAATGGGTGGATGAGAACAATATGTTCTATTGACCATGAAGTCAGCTTAAGCAGGCTCTGTGGAACACTTAGAGGTTGGTCAGATATTGAAGATGTATTCTGGGACACTGCCAGTTGTCTTGACTTTTGTTCTGTTACTGGACTCTGGAAGAGAGTGAGGTTAACAGTTTCAAGCAATTCTGTTTCACTTAAATCCAATTCACATGCAAATCAAGACCATTCATCATCCACTATTTTATCCCAAAATAGTACTGTCATTGGTCCTCAACAATAATAATATCTTACTGTAAGTAATGGGGAATTGGAAGCAAGGAGAGTAGAATCACAGAATGTGAGTTGAAACCATCCCACAACTGGGCTATGCTGACAAATGGTCATCTAGCTTTGTCTTAAAGACTTCCTGTGAAAGGGAACACACTTTATCCCAAGGCTGCCTATTCCACTTAGGATACTTCTAATTCTTAGGAATCAAAGCTATTATAATGCCCTGGTATCATCTAGAAGGAAATTTTGTTAAATATTTTAATTTTAATTTGAGTTTTTCTCTGTTAATATAATTTCTATACTTTGTACATAGGAATGTATATATAGGATAACTTTTTGGTAAACATCTTGGTAACTTGAGACTTAATATTTGAATCCTCACTAATCTTAGAGGAAAGAACACCAGCATTCCTCAGAATAAGAAAGAATGCTTTTTGAATTAGAGCAGGCAGATTGCAAGCTCCAGGGAAGATGGAGCCCCAGAATTTGAAGGCTCAAATATTCAACTGTAATATTCTCTCCAACAATGCAGAATGTATTCTGCATAATTCTTGCTCATGTCCTCCCTTGAGTTCACCACAGGGAGATCCATTCAATCTGCTAGGGGCCTTTCTCTTTTCCTCTTTAGCATTTAGTATTCCTTGTTGGATACTAATAGATAATATGATTCTTTTCAAATATCTAACTTTTTTTCTTTTTTTAGGCATAGATTTCCTTAACATCCTTTACTCATATTCTTCCTGTAGATTCTGATTTATAATACATCACAATCTGAACACTCTACCCATGCTCACATTGCCCTTTGTGTGATAATAATTTTAATAAATCTTTAATTTAACTTTTAATTGAAAGCTACAATGTTCAACTAGCAATCATACAATACTACGATAAAATATTAGTTTTAAAAAGATGAGATTTTATTTCAAAGTTCAAAATTTTCTTGAAAAAAAATCCAGCCTACTGTTTCCCTGTTTAATTAAACCCAACTTATCCATTTGCAGTGTCTAAGATAGATATATACATACATATAGATCTATAATAAAATATAATATATAAAACATCTCTCTCTCTCTATATATATATATACATATATATATATAAACTTGTCAAGTAAGGTTCTTTTTATATTTCAAGGAATAACATAATTTTAAGGCATTTTGTTAGAATACAACCTTTAAAGTAACATTTTCTTGTGCCAAATCAAATTATTTTTATAGTCAAAAATAAACCCAGTTGCCTCTTCTATTCTTTATATCTTTCAGCTGATTATGTGTTTGTAAAAATGAAAACTCCAGTGGAAATTCACTCTTGAAAACCAAACTATTTCCTGTTTTCATCAATGATCTTATCAAAGTGTGCATAAATTATTCTTATAAAATTTTCTGGGTTAGCTAGGTGGTGCAGTGGATAGAGCTGAACCTGGAGTCAGAAACTTAATATTTACTTTAGCTGTGTGACTTTGGGTAAGTCACTTAACCCCATTGCCTTGCACAGGGGCCGTATTAATCTCTGTATCGTTCCAATTTTTAGCATATTTGCTGCCGAAGTGAGCACAACCCCATTGCCTTGCAAAAAAAATTAGTTTTTGTGGGTTGGGAAAATAGATATATACTCTAGTTAATTTGTTACTGATATGTGTTCACTCGCTTTTCTTCAGTATTTATAGAGACAGATTTTTTTTTCCTTTCTCTTTGGTCTGTTTCCTTCTCAATGGTTTATCCTTTAGTATGGATCACTTCTATGTACACATAGTCTACTATAGTTGCTTTTCATTCTCTTTGCTGTCATTTCTATTTTCTTATAAGCTTCCAAAGCTTTGTGGTACCCCTTTCCTTGACAGTGGAAAATTTGTTATTAAAAAGCTTATGCAATTCTTTTCTAGCTTTTTTAAATGTTCTCAGAAGACTTTATTTAGTATCTTTCACTAAGCTTTATTTAAACTGATTTTTCCTGTCTTTACTTCTTTTTATTTAATGAAGTAATATTGCCCAAATCTTCTACCATCCTCCATAAGAGTTTAGAAATGAGTTTATTACCTGAAATTCTAAACTCATCTTGTTCTTGGCTGTCATATCTCAACACTTAGCCAGTAAGTTGAGTTTCCAACTGAAGGTTTTTTGGAGGAAATAACCACAACTGATTTTTCTATACATCTATATGTATCTCCTTTTTCAAATGAGCAATAAATAACTTCTTAAATTCAAGTGAAAGGGGGCGGCTAGGTGGCGTAGTGAATAAAGCACCAGCCTTGGAGTCAGAAGTACCTGGGTTCAAATCCGGTCTCAGACATTTAATAATTATCTAGCTGTGTGGCCTTGGGCAAGCCACTTAACCCCATCTTCCTTGCAAAAAAAAAACTAAAAAAAAATTCAAGTGAAAGGCATTTTATTTGCATGGCATATATTTTTGTAATTTTTAATTTTCTAAGTTTGCACTAATTTTGTACTTTTTCCTTAAGAAGCTATATGGTTAAAGAATGAATCATTTTCTGCCGATCACAATATAAATTTCCCCCTTTTTTAAGGTTTTTGCAAGGCAATGGGGTTAAGTGGCTTGCCCAAGGCCACACAGCTAGGTAATTAAATTTCCCTTTTTCTTTAGCTATATTTGATGTTTGCTCCATCTTGCTCCTTCCAATTCTTGTTTTGAAGAAAACATTCATAACATAGAGACCTATAAGTCTTTGGCTTCTCTTCTTTCTTATTCCTGAAACATTTTTACTATCTTTGACTATTGTCAATTTTTAGGAAACTATGAATTTATTGAGTTTTCCTTACTGTAATATAATTGAAATAGAAAAGTTACTTTCTGGTCCTGGACAACACTAGAGATATCAGGATTAGAGATAAGGGCATAGATGAGAAATTGTAGTTAACAAGACTTAACCATTTGGGTACAGGGAATGAAGGAAAAAGGAAACATAAAGGATCACTCCAAGGTTTTGAGCCTGGAGTTGGTAATGCCATTATCAGAAATATAGAAAGAGAATATAAACTGTATGTCAATTTAATCTGAAGGGTCTTATCTACAAGTTCTTTGTAGAATGCCTCTTCCTTGATGACTCCACAAGATTGATAAAGAGACATGATTTCACCTTTTGGTGAAAAGGTAATGGACTAGATGTGAGAAAGGAGACATGTTTTCACATGTAGCCAATGTGTAAATCTGTTTTAGTTAACTATACTTAAATGGAATAAGGAAGGGGTATTTTTGGTAGGGGCAAAAGAAAGAAAAGTTTTATTAAACATTGAAAAATCCAGAAAGGGACATAAATAAGACTGTTTTGCACTTTGGTGTAAAATTTAATGTTATAATTGTAATTTATAATGTATAATGTTATATTATTGTTGTTTGTCCTTTGATCTCAAAGAAGACTATGACATCAGAGAGGTGATGCCGTGACATGAAATCAATTGGATTTGAGTGACAGGGTGCTATGCTAAGTCACCAACCTCATTTTTAACTCTGGAACCATTTGAGTCCAGTGACCCAATATGAATCAGGATGATGGAAGATGGCCCTGGATGCAAAGTTATCAAGCTTAAGTGACTTGCCCAGCATCATATAGCTAATAAGTGACAAGTGGCTGAGATCAGATTTGAACTGATGCTCTATCCACTATACCACCTAGTTGCCCTAGGATCAACTGTAGCTCAGCAGTTTCTGTGATATTGCATTCAGCTGTGCTTTGCCACAGTGACCCTTGGAGGGGTTCGAATCCCAAGTCAGATTTTTTTAATGTATGTATGTGATATGAGATTATATATAATAGTAATTATTCCTTTTTTAATCTCTTTTTGTTAATTCTATGAAATAGAGATTGGCAAATAGGTAACAATTATTTGCTTAGTGGTCCTTTTGCAAATACCACTGAAATACAAGATGACCCAATACTTGATGTAATGTTTCTTATTTGAAACAAGATAAAAAGAAAAATGACATATTGTAAAAACCACATTCTGTTTATCTGGAAGATTCTTTAACTTTATTTTTTTTCAGATTTTTCAAGGGAATAGGATTAAGTAGCTTGCCCAATGCCACACGGCTAGGTAATTACTAAGTGTCTGAGGTTGGATTTGAACCCAGGTACTCCTGATGCCAAGGCCGGTGCTCTATCCACTGCACAACCTAGCCACCCCAACTTTATTTCTTATAACTTTGTGGCTAGAAAATTCATTCCTTTCGGAGCAATGGACCCCAAAGTGTTAGTGAATATAAGAGCCTTTTTTTAAACAATTATAAATGTGTGGGAGCTATGTTAGGGATCAAAAGTAAGCAAGCTTTATTTAGTGAGGTTAGGATCAAGCAGAGGGGAGGAAGTGTCAGAGACTAAGTCAGAGACTTAGACCAGGGTCTGCAAATCTGGGATATAGTCCTGAGTAAGAGAAAGGCTTGAGATAAAATTGCTCAAACTTCCCAGGTTAGATATAGTCACTGCAGGCATGAGAAAGATTAAGAAGAGAGTTATAATGTCTGAAAAACAGACACCTAAACTCTTGAAGGACAACCTTTATAAAAACCCCAAGCAAAAAAGACAAATAGTGACCTTGGATAGCTAAGAAAATCAGTTGAACCAACTTTTCAAATTTGCACAAAACAATAGATTTCATCAGCCTCTTCTCATTTCTAATACAGGAAAACATATCTGTGTATTAATGGCTAGAGATTGGACTTGTGATTTCATTGGCAAGAGGGAGCTATCAACTGAGAAGTCCATTTAAAAGTTCAGATCAGCACCATCCCTGCAAAAATGCTCCCTGAGTTAACTGAGCCCCTGAGAAGCTAAGTGACTCGCTCAAGGTCACACAATGTGTGTCAGAAATGGACTCAAACCCAAGTACTCTTGACTTTTTAAGTCAACTATTCACAACAACATGCTACTTCTATTGTCAGCATGTAAAGGCTAAAATACTACAATAAATGGGGGAACAAATAAGTTAGATTTTTTTAGTACAGGTAAAGAATTCTATTTCTCACTACTAACATCCTTCTGAAACTGAACCTAAAATAAATACCATCTATAAAAGTAACATACCCTAAGAGAGTGTGTTTGCATAAATGGAGTAATGAGATGACAAGAGTGTCTCTTGAAATGTAACTAAGGCAATTGTCATAGTCTACTCAACAGTATTCTAATTTACCAGTAAGTCAATACATTTTATTAAGTACTTACTATGAACCAGACAATGTTGCCTATCAGAAAGTTGCTTGTTTGCCTGGATTCTGAAATCAAGAGAGCTAAGATGAATGAATTGGTCAGTGTTTTAGCACTTAGTGAGTCTTTTGTCAGTTTGACTTCCATTATTGTGATTATGGAGGCAAGATGTGACAAGGGCTTGGAGGCTAAAGACAATAAGAATGGAAAGAAGGAAGTAGACATGAGAGACTTCTGAGAGAGAGAATCAACCATGGGAAAAATCACCTTTAAAGCCATTTTAACAATATGTTAGTTGGTTACTTTAAATGTTTTTTTCCCATTTGACTTTGATTTCAAGATGCCAATACATCTCTTGATATGTTAAACCAAATCTTGATATTCTTTTACTGTGCATCTTTCCTGGAGGAGACCAAAGTATTTATAAGTATTGTCATAGTCCATGGCTTAATTTGACCTGAATTTAAGCTTGAAGCCTTCAGTTATATCTTTTTCCTTAGAATACATTAAGAATTTTCTATTTATCAGTCCAAGTAACATTTTGATATCATTATAGAAAGAGTGTATCAATTGAAGAAGCTATTTAAGGTGTTTTCTATTAAAGTTATTCAGTATTTTCCAGTGGATCTATAACATGGAGAGATGGTAATGGATTTAAGCCTAGACAGAACCATAATGGATTTAAATGTCTCCCTGAAAATGTTCATATTTTTAGTTGCTCTTAATATGATTGTATGCTGGCATATTTCAAGAAAGGATAAAACATTCCATGTGACACTAAATACTCTATTTTCTCCCTATTACTACTTGGGTCTTTTTTTAATACAGGATATACCAAAGGTCTTGGGGAAATTTTAAGGTACTAAAACATTATTTGTTATCTTATTCAATCAAACTATTGTCACAGCAGTAAATTGCTCTAAGACTTTGGAAACATTATATTTATTTATAGTACACAAATAAGCAATGGGTGGCAAAGCTGAGGGGAAGGTTTGGCAGTGATCATCAAAGAATATAAATGTTATTTACTTTGAAGTGATTTGCTCCATTACCACTAAAAATAAGTTGTCTTGCAAGTTCAGAAATTTTTGGTATATCTTTTTGTTGTTACTCAGTCTGTGTATTGTTGGGGGGTTTTCAATAGATTTTTGTGAGAAAAGTATATAATTGCTTTAATAAAGCTCATTAAAAAACTTTAATTGGCCTATAAAAAGACTTAACAGGAGATTCCTTATGTTGAGCATAAGGGGAGATGAGGAAGAAGGAAGGGTCAAGAATGGCTGAGTTTTGAAAGTGAATCTGGATGGTAATGCCAACAGAAATAGGGAAATATTGTGTGTGTGTGTGTGTGTGTGTGTGTGTGTGTGTGTGTGTGTGTGTGTGTGTGTGTGTGTGTTGGCAGGGGAAGAAAAGTTTACTTTTGATGTGTTTACTACAGCACAAAGCAGTCTACCCAGATTTTTTACCTCCTCTGTAATCTGGCTCTTATTCCCTTGTCAGAGCAACTGTGTTTCAAGATTTGGATGAACCTGGAGCTAATATTAAAAGCCACACTCTAAAAACTTTGACAGGATCAACTAAGGTAAATACATATCTTAAAGTTTCTAGAACTCTGAGGAAAGGGGAGGAAGAGATTAAGTTGAACAAGATTTTTCTCCCTTTTCTCAGCACACTTATCCAGATCATCTACATTTCTTCAGATCTGGACAGTTAACTTGTGATCTACCTGTTAGAAAGAGGTACCTAGGCATAGTGGTAACTGGCAGTTAACTAAGAGTCAAGACCTCAATCTTTTCTACCCAACTCTATTTCTATTGAGGACATCACCATACTTCCAATAATTTATATTCAGTAGTTCAATATCATGGTAAACCATCCCTCTCCCACCTCATGACCAATTAGTTGTTGCCTAGTTTATTCTACTTCTATAATATAGCTCACATCTATTCCCTTCTCTTTATTCTTGTGTTCCCAGTCCTAATTTTTAGCCATATTATATCTCACCCAGATAATTGGAATAACCTCCTAATGAGCTTCCATGTCTCCAGTCTCTTCCCATTCCAGCCTATTCACTACTTAGTGGTTTCCCCTTGCCTCCTAGATAAGGAGGTACTCTGATTCTTCCTGATATGTATTGAAGTTTCCCTGATATAAAACACAATCCTGTCACCTCTCAATTCTGTCTTTCAAAGGTCCTCTGTTGTCTACTGATTGAAGTATAAATTCCTGGTATTTATATATTCAGAGCCTTCTACAGTCTAGTTCCAATATGCCTATCTACTCTGATCCCTAATTCTCTATCACATCTTCCCTGCTCTAATCAAACTGGACCTATCTTTGTCCACCATTCTTGTTCTTAACCCTTTCATCTCTGGGTCTTTGCCTTCACAGTCTATTCCACACAGATTGAACTTTTCTTGCAAAATCTGCCTTCTTTCAAGGCTCAGCGAATTGCTTGCTGAAACTTTTCCTAAGCACTTTCCCTACCAGTGGTTGAAGCTGATCTTTCTGTTCTAAGCCCTTTGGACATTTTCTTTTAGCTTTTCATTCTTGTATTCCAGTTATCTTGTGTACTACATGATATCCTTCTTCTATCTAGTCTAGTAATTTCCCACAGCAAATGTTCTAAATCTTTTCTTCTTTCTACTTGTCCCTCCCAAATCTATTCATGGCTCTGAGAACAATTTCAGGAAGACCTTTTTTTAAAACTTTTGTGTGTTTAGAACAGTAAATTTCCTTTGAAGAAGTGCTCCCCCTTCTATGAATCTATTGTTTACATTGTCTCTGAGTCTTTTTCAATAGACAGTGCCTACCCTGCTTTAGGCTAAAGATTTATAGTGATGTCACTGCCCCAGATAACTTCAATTAACTCTTCAAACTGAAATGATTTTACATATACCTAAAATTCTCTATTTTGTATTTTGCTAATCAATTGTCTTCCCAGCCCTCTTTAAGAAAATCTAACAAAATTTAAATCTTTCAGAATACATGCTAAAAGGATATTTATTTGAATTATGTATATTTTATTTCAGTTATAAAAAATTAATTTAGCTATTCATTAAGGGATGTTCGTATAAAATATCTTCTTACAATGTTTCATTCAGTATTTTATACAAACACACAAATCTGTATAGAATATGACACAACTCCATCAAATATGTACAGAGTATTTACTATGTGTCAGTTCATAATAGTACTATTGGAGAAAGAAGATAAATGTAAGAAATTAACTTGCTCACTAGATGGGGATGGGGAGAATGTGATCTGAAAATAAAATAAAACTGAATTTAAAAAATAAAAGATAAATAGGTCACCCAATCTATCCTCAAAAAGTTCATGTGTAGACTGAAAGATAAGAAAGATGAAGCTAGAAAGATGAGACCTAAAATAGAATCTAGATAAGTATTACATAAATAAATAGGAATTTCAAAGAATCTGTCATAACTTATCAGATCAGCAGACTGAGCCCCATCAGACAAAAGCAACTCATGAATAACTTTGTGGAGAAATCCTAGGCAGTTACCCAAGGCATATTGAGGTTAAATGACTTACACAGGTTGTAAATTTGAGATAAAAGACTTGAACTCAGGTCTTCCTGGGTTCCAGCACTCTATCTACTAAGCCCAATCACTGGCTAGTACCAGAATAAATAATTGTGTCTGCAAACTCCTAGACAATTAAAAAGTAAAAAAATAAAGAGAAATATATTTAAATTGCATTCACTTTATTGATCAGTTTAACTTTTCTTAGATCCAGATCTGCACACACATATATTTAGGTGTTACAATGACATTCAGTCTCCCACTTAACCATATATTAATAGACTATGAACTAATTCAAAATAGGGACTATTTATTTTTGCCTTTTCTTGACACATAGTAGGCACTTAATAAATTCTAGATGATTTGGTCCAACTTGCCCAAAACTGGATTAGGTGAAATGTTATTTTAGAGACATTTGGTTCTTAAAAAAAGTAATTCCTGGTCAACTTAATATCATTATGGTAGGAGTTTGTGAGTGCTTTGGAATTCAATCATGTTTCATTAATGTTATTTTGAAATATCATTATTCAGGGCAACCTTAAGCAAGGTATACCTGTATACGTCTAAATTCTTAAGTGAAATCCAAGCATGTCTATTTGAAGAACATTTTTCAGTTTTATTTATTTGGTATTTTATAAGTTATTCAGATTTAATTTTATTTGAAAACAATTTTTTTTTGCATTTTGTTTACAGACTTTGCAATTAATGAATTCCACCAACTGTGGTAAAAGCAAGTTTTGTTTCAGCAGTCCTGATAAGTGTGATCCCACAGACACAAATTGTTTGTTCATGTCTTCCGAGTTGCTGCATAATCAAAGTTTCAGATTTGAAATGAGCGGTCTTTCTGATGGTTATATTTCTGTTGGTTTTTCCAGTGATACTTCAATGGTAAGTCACATGTCTTGCCTAGGACAAGGAAGAAACTTTCAGACAAAAGCCAGGTGACCAATATTATGCTTTTAAAACATAAATGGGATCAAGTAAAATAATCATTGACATCTATATAACACTTTCAAACTTATAAAATGTCTTCTGTGCATAATTTCATTTAAGCCTCATAACTAGTATGTGAGACAGATAATATTATTCCTATTTACAAGTTGAAAAAAACTGAAGCTCAGTGAAGTTACATGAATTGTTGTACATGAACAATGGTCAGAAGTCACATTTGTAGTCAAGTATTCATTAATCCAGGTCCAGAACTGTATCCACTGTACATAGAAAATGCTTTATTTTCTGAAGTTGTTTTGATTCTATACTCCTATGAAAGAAAGTTACTGAATGGTTTTGAGCAGAGTTTCTTCACCTGAAATCCACAGATACTCCCTGCTCCTAAAAGATTTAAGGAGTTCTTTGAATTTAAATAGGAAAAATAAAACTTTATTTCAATATATTTGCTTTATTTTATAATCCTACATATTTATATTTTTATATATCCTATATATTTTATTTTCTGAGATTAAAAACAGAAGAGGTCCTTTTTTGTTACTGTGCAGTCATGTCTAATGCATGTGATCTCATTTGGGGTTTTCTTGGCAAAGATACTGGAGTGGTTTTCCATTTCCTTCTCCATCTCATTTTGCAGATTAAGAAACTGAGTCAAACAGGATTAAGTGACTTGCCCAGAGTCACATAGCTGTAGGTGTCTGAAGTCATATTTGAAGATGAGTCTTTCTGACTCCAGGCTCAGCATTCAATCAACTGTGCCACCTAGCTGCCCCTGAAGAGGTCTATAACCTTTGCCAAAGAGATCCAAGATATATTAAGAACCTTTGGCATAGATATAATAATAGGTAATCAGTCAACAAGTATTTCTCAAGTGCTTCCTCTGTGTTAGGCATTGTGCTAAGTACTGGGAATTCAAAATCCAAAAGCTCATATTCTTTTAGAGGTTCAGTCTCTATTCCTATCTGTTATTCTATCAGTAGCATCACAAAAATAGAGCAGATAAGTAAACTAAACTAGGATACTAAGGGGAAACTCAGGGTCAGGGAATGGTCTATGTTTTTCTGATATAAAATTGTTAAGGTTTTTGTTTTACGGGATTCCTTTTTATTTTATTTTCTGCAATCTTTTTTTTCTGCAATCTTATAAAACATTTCCTTATTAGTTATTTCGTGCAAGAAAACTAAAGAAAGAAACATAGAAGGAAGAGGGGAAGAAAGAAAGAAAGAAAGAAAGAAAGAAAGAAAGAAAGAAAGAAAGAAAGAAAGAAAGAAAGAAAGAAAGAAAGAAAGGAAGGAAGGAAGGAAGGAAGGAAGGAAGGAAGGAAGGAAGGAAGGAAGGAAGGAAGGAAGGAAGGAAGGAAGGAAGGAAGGAAGGAAGGAAGGAAGAAAGAGAAAAATTGCTTCAGTCTATATTCAAACAACATCCTTTTTTGGAGGTGGATAGCATTTTTCATCATTAGTCCTTTAGAATTATTTTAGCTCATTGTGTTGCTGAGAATGGCTACATTGTACAGTATTATTACTATGTACATTCTGCTCATTCTGCTCACTTCACTTTGTATCAATTCATATAAGACTTTCCAATTTTTTTTCCCCTAAAGTTATCTTGCTTGTAATTTCCTATAGTGCAATAATATACCACAATTTATTCAGTCATTCCCCAATTGATGGGCATCTCCTCAGTTTCCAGTTCTTAGCCACCACAAAAGAGATACTATAAATATTTTTGTGCAAATAAGTTCTTCTCCCCAACTTTTTTAAAAATCTCTTTGGGATATAATTCTTATAGTGCTATACCTGGATCAAAGGGTATACACAATTGATTAAGTAAAAGAGGTTAGGTTATTCTCTACTCTCATTACTTATCTAGCCTAATCACTGAGCTCTGTTAAAGACCATAAAAAGGTTAAGGTCTCCCACTAGGAGAATCTAGGGCCATCTCCAGTTTGGGCATAGTTCCAAATTACTATCCAAAATGATTAGATCACCTTTTATGGGATTCCTTTTTAGAGACAAATTTGATAGTGCTGTAGATATGTTAAGCCATATCTAGTGTCTTTTGTTCAACTGATCATTAGTTTTTAGTATTTAGGTTTTATATGCTGTGCTAATCATGAAATTTCTTTGAATGTTAATACTGTCTTTTTTCCTCCCCCAGGGGAATGATGATGTTTATATCTGCTTGTTGAATGAGACTGAACAAGTAATAGTACAATATGCCGCAACAACTGGCCGAAGACCTCCAGTTATTAAACCCCTGGTAACTTTGTTACACTATACACCTTAATTCTTCTTATTCTTCTTGTTAGATTAAGGGAAGCAAGATAGATCATTGAGTTTTGCAATGCTTTCTTTCCTTAAATAAAAAATAAAATGAAACTATAATTCTTTGTATAAAGAAGAAAATTTTGAATGCTAGACACACCTTCTTTTAAGTCATCAATGTTTACCAAATCAGTTTCAGTCAAATTACCTTTGAATTAGAATGACAGTTTGATGTTTATTTGGAGATCAAATACAGATTATTGTATAAAGTGCTTTAGAAAATTTAAAGCAACATAGAAATGTTAAATATTAATGATAACATTTATATAGTATTTGAAATGTTATCTCATTTGATCCTTACAACAGTTCTGTGAACTTGAGAGCTATTATTGTAATCCTTATTTTAGAGATAAGAAAACTGAGATGAGAGAAATTAAATGACTTGCCCTTGATCATATTGCTAAGTGCTGTTAGTCATTTTACAGATAAAGAAAACAGGGTGAAAGGAACTAAGTGATTTGCCCGGGGTCATGCCAGTTTTTGAGGGATTTGCTCCACAGGGGTTTGTAGAGTTCATTTTGATCACTGAAACCTAACAAAATATCTTGGGGTTTAGTTTTTTCATGAACCATGACTTAAATCCAAATCACTCTAGTTCTCATTGATTGGTCAATAATAGATTCCAGAGCAAGCCCTGCTTGGTCATTGTTTGGGCCCTGATCCACTCAGAGTGAATGTAACTAGCATCTGATTCCGTTTTGGCCAGAAACCTTTAAAGTCTTCCCCTCCCAGATTGATTTTTTTTTTACTAATAAAAGAGGTTATTATCTACCTTATTACTTATCTAGACAAATCACTGAATGGACACTGCCTCATCCAAACTGATATCTGTTGAAGACCTTAACTGAAAAAGGCCAAGGTCTCCCACTGAATCTAGGACCATCTCTAGTCATCTTGATCTATCTCTGGCAACTGAACCCAGATAGCCCTGGAAGAAAAAGTGAGGCTAGTGCCTACACAGTCCTCCCACTCTTAAGTCCAATTCACTTGCATGTCTTTACATCACCTCCCTGATGTCATGGTTATCTTCAAGAATGAAGGACAATGGGGCAGCTAGGTGGTACAGTGGATAGAGTACTGACCCTGGAGTCAGAATGACCTGAGTTCAAATCCTGCCTTACACACCTAATAATTACCTAGCTGTGTGTTATTGGGCAAGTCACTTAATCCCATTGCCTTGCAAAAAAAAAAAAAATGAAGGACAAATAAAAGTAATAACATAATACAACTTAAAAAATTTTCCTGAAAACAATCTGTGAAGCAAATAGTAATGTAAGACTACCATTTTATAGATTAGTAAACAGTATCAGAAAAGTTAAATCACTGACAGTTAACTAAAAGTCCTTCCATGTAACACACACACATGAGATAACCCTAAAATTGAGTTAAATAGCTATAAATTTTAATACTATGCTTTTGAGAAGTTGTGTGAACTGCCTTTTACCTATTTTAAGTGGGAAAAACACTAAGACTTAATGGGATTTTGATTAGTTTTGACATACTGATTTTCTAACCCTGATACCAGAGGCAAATCATTTATGTTCTTTGGCTTTCCTTTTCCTCATCCACAAAGTGAATACCTACCCTGCCTATCTGATCCAATGAGATAATGTAGGGTTAACTCAGTATTTTGTTGACTAATACACACACATACAACTTGTTTTGTCAATCAGGATTTGTTTGCTTAAAATGAAATATTCCTGTAATGCAAAAAAAAATGATTTTGCTTTATAATGTTTTCACTGGATAGATAATAGATGAAACTTGAAAAATTAAAATAAAAGTGAAACTTTATAATTTTTTAAATAAAGTGTTTCAGAGCATTTTCTAATGGAAGAAAATAAAGCATCCCACAATTACAGTAATTATCTATATGTCTGCCTTATTATAGGGTGAAGTGAGGAATATAGAGACTTCTTTCAACAATGGTGTCATCAAATGCAGTTTCATTACTGGCAATCCTATATCAATACCACAATATGATTCTGATGGCCTCTATTATATTTTTCTGGCTTTGGGACCAGTTCAGAATGGTGAGTGACATGCATCCAGAGTTATCTAAGCTTCCATAGGATATGCCACCAAGCTTCCTTTATTAAAACAATGGTTAGATGAATTGTTCCCATTCTAGGTGCAAGAAGAGAAAAGATCCTTTACAAACCTTACAATGTTAAATATTGTTCCTTTATTCTATATTTTATTTCTTATGTTTATTTCTTTGATTATTTTTACATTTTTAATGTGTTTTTAACACAGAAAATTTTCCTAAGTGATTTTACCAAAAAAGCAAAACATGTTTTTTAAAGCTTTGGAAAGATCTCAGAGAGTACAAGGGATTGAAGGGTTTGGGGGTTGATTTTTTTTAGAATTATTGAGGATATTCTCTTTTTTAGTGGCATTATTCTCTTCCCCATCATTTACTGTTTTATAAACCCACTGGTGTATACTTGAGTGATAAATGGGAGAAATATAAAAGGGGGAAAATTGGTTTTTCCCCAACTTTCCCATTTCTCCTCTTTTTAAGAAGCTGTCGACACCTAATGTAAGAAACAATAAATTGATGCAATGATTGCCAAACTATGTTCCATGGAACCCAACAATTCTGCAAGGCTGTCCAAGGGGCTTCATGAAGAGAAAAATAGTATCTATGTCAGAGGTACATATTGTTGTTGAAATGATGTAGGGAGAACAGTTAAAATCTTGCTGTTGCAAAGCTGGATTTTCATTCTAGAATCACTCATTGAATTGCCCCCAATAAGTGACTTATTATCAATTGACCATAAATGGATTAGGGAACTACTGAATGAAGGAATGAAATCTTATGTTTAAATGAATATCTATATGAATATCAGCAGAGGTGAGTTGGAAAAACATCACTCAAAAGAGAAAAAGCTTGATTTTGCCTTATACATGCTGAATGTTGTCTAATATTATTCTTTTTTTGTTTGCTTGGCAAGCAATGGGGTTTAGGTGACTTGCCCAAGGTCACACGACAAGGTAATTAAGTGTCTGAGATTAGATTTGACTCCAGGACTAGTGCTCCATCCAGTGCGCCACCTAGCTGCCCCGCTCAAGTAATATTCTTAGTTTACTTGTATTTACCATCTAAAGTTCTAAATGGGTAACTGGTTAAATTGGGAATTTGTGGTAATAGATTTCAATGGTTCTATGAATTTGGATGGGGGAAAAATTACAACTTTATTGTCACTAACTTCTTATGACAGTTTAACATTTCCCTCAATTATTTATTGTTTTAATTACTCTTGAGTCTCCATAGACTTCACCAAACTACAAAAGGAGTCCTTGACTCAAAAATAAATAAATAAATTCAGAATTCCTGATTGAGTCCACCTATAACTGATCAAGAATCCTTTTTATAGACTTCCTCCCCCCCTCCCTCAGGGGGAGGGCTAGAAGGCATCGGGGCGGCTTCGGGTTCTGGCTCCTCCAGTCGCTCCTGCTGCCAGCGCCATCGTCATGTTCCAGTTTTTGCTAGAATTTACGCTCGGCAATGTGGTTGGGATGTATCTGGCTCAGAACTATGACATTCCAAACTTGGCCAAAAAGCTTGAAGAGATAAAGAAAGATGTAGATGCCAAGAAGAAACCTCCTAGCTCTTAATGCCAACATATTAATAATGTTGTCTGGACACTTTCCTATTCAAAACAAAAGCTCTTATTCTGTCCTCCAGGACTGAATGACTTTCCTTACCCTAAAATACACTGAGATGCCTTTGAGCTAAAATATACCCGTAACACCAGAACTACCCCTTATTACTCCTCCTGGACTCCTGACCCCTACACCTGTGTGGGAGATTCTGATACTTGAATAATGGTGCTTGAGTAAGAAATGCTAGTTTTGATTAGTGGTCTCTCCCCTTAACTTTTAAATTGTGGATTTCTAGTAATTTTTTAACTTGCTTTTTATATGGCTGAACAGTTGGCATTAATACTAATTCTCTAATTATGTCTACCGTGTTGGATGCTTTATAAGCATTTAGTATCAGTGTTGTTCCAAATCAATTAAAATTATATAGCAACTGAAAAAAAAAAGAATCCTTTTTATAGCATCCCCAGTAAGTGGTTATCCAGCCTCTCTTTAAACTCCTCTTATGAGGAGAAATCCATTCCCTCCAGAGGTAGCCCATTCATCTTTGGGAAAATACCAATTGTTAGGAAGCTTTTTTTTCTCCCCTTAAACCTAAATCTTTCTCTGCTACTTTCAAGCATTATTTCCAATATTGTCCTAAGTCAAACCATGTGGAATAAATCTAATCAATAAAGTCCTGCAGGTGCCATGTTTTCTAAGTCTTCTTTTCACCCCAAACACCCCCCTAGTTTTTTCACCAGTTGATTGTCAGCATTTTCTCTGATTCCTTCATAATCCTAATCTTTTCTCATGGAAGTAGTTGTCTAGCTATGACAACCTCTGTCTGTATTTATGAAATTGATTTTTTGGAAACAATTTGAAACACTTTACCCTATTCTGTTAGCATTCTGTTAGAATATAAATTCCTTGAAAAAAGTTACTTATCTGGGTGGCTAGGTGGCATAGTGGACAAAGCACAGGCCTTGGAGTCAGGAGTACCTGGGTTCAAATCCGGTCTCAGACACTTAATAATTACCTAGCTGTGTGGCCTTGGGCAAGCCACTTAACCCCATTTGCCTTGCAAAAAAAAAAAAGAAGAAGTTACTTATCTTACTTTTTTACTTGTATCTCTAGTACTTAGCACAGAGGCACTTTAATAAATGATTCATTCATTCACTTGTTCACCCAGAATATATTCCAGTTTGTCTAGACAGCAATACTTCAAAAATCTATGACTTCACAAGACCTCTACAATATCTTAGATGATTTTAAAGAGCTTCTGTTCCTGAAAAATGAATCACCTCCAAACCAATGTGTAACAAGGCAGTTTAACTAAATTTGTCCTCATTCTACAGATGTATAATTGGTCAACAGTCCCTTACTCACAGTCTTTCCAGTCTAGAAAGAGACTGAGGGCAGCTAAGTGGTGCAGTGGATAGAGCACTGGCCGAGGAGTCAGGAGTGAGTTCAAATCCATCCTCAGAAACTTAATAATTGCCTAGCTGTGGACTTTGGGCAAGTCACTCTTAACCCCACTGCCTTAAAATAGAAAATTTTAAAAAAGAGACTGTGAGCTTGTAATCTGCCATTAGGAGAATCCAGGTTCACCTCCTTGACATAATGAGGTTTTTGTAGAGCCCAATCTATCTAGATCTTCCTTGAAATGGGATGCCTAGAACTGAACACAGTATTACAGAAAGCTTGACCAGCATGGAGTAGTAAGTAGTGCAATTAGTCTCATTGTCAAATCGTCTCCCATTTGCAGTCTAAAGTGTCAGTAGCAGTTTCAATCAGTATGTCATACTGTGGACTCATATGGCAATTTAAGCAAAAAAAACACAACTTTTTCTAATGGAAACAATTGTCTAGCTGTTTCCCTCCATTTGCACTTGTGGGATTGTTTTTTTGGAAGCAATGTGAAACTTTACATTTTTCCCCCCTCTAAATTTCTTATAGTTTGACCTGGTTCATTATAGTGTGTTCAGATTTCAGGGGGATTGTTGTTGATATTGTTAACATTTAGTGCATTGAGACTTGCAAAATGTGTTGTATCATTGGAGTCTCACAACAACTCTATGAGTAGATTTTCCATCTCCGTTTTGCAGATGAAGAAAGTAATTGAGAAAGGTTAAGTGACTGCCCAAATATAACTAGTAACTGAAATAGAATTCAATTCAGATTTCCACATCCATCACTCTATCCTTTATTCTGCCTCTCTCATCCTAGATTAGTTTTCCCTCTCCCAGAATCATCCTTTCTACAAAGTAGACATAAGTCCCAACTGTGTCATTATCAGAGGCATTCATGAAAATGTTATAAATTTGAAAGTATATAATAAATATGTTTGAATTCCTTCCTGAGTATTTATTTTATCATCACTCATTTATTTTAGATGATCTAATATGTTTGCCTTTCCTCTTCAAACAGTATACATCTGTTAGTTTAATCAGCATATGAAATATACAATTAATAAATATCTTTTAAAAGCTATGGGTTTAGCTCTAAATATTTATAATCATTTTTTCTAGGTCAGATGAAACATACCATGCTTTCACTTTAAGAATTATTGATGTTCTTACTGCTTCTGTCAACTGTTTCCATGACTGTTTGACCTAAGCTACCAGATCAAAATTCATATGCCCCCAGAGGGGCCCGACTTTTACAGGCATCAAGAATGGTTCTGCTGCATGCAATGATGAGCAAATGTTTTCTCAAATACTCAAAGTAACTCTCTAAAACAAAAAAAAAATGTTCTGAATTATGATCATATTGATATAAACAATATATTTTGTGAAAATATCCTCCATTCAAGCAGTTTATCATCTCTTTTCTAAATTATGATCTTAGATGGTTGCTTTGAGGGCACTAAGAAGTTCAATGACTTGCTTATGGTCACATAGCTAGTAGTTGTTAGAAGATGAACTGAAACTCATGTTATTAATCCCCAAACCAATCCCCTATCTGCTATGCTATGCTTCTTTTCTGGTTTTTTTCCTTGTTTTTCTTCTTTCCTTCCTTTAATTATTTCTTCCATCAGTTGTTTGTTCTTTTCTCCCTTCCTTCCTTCTTTTTTTGGGGGGGGGGGGGACACTGGGAACAGTATAAGGACAACTTGGAGAATTTGTTGTCAAGATATATTGGAAATAACACTAAATTCAAAGGCAGAAGACCTGATTTCAAAACCCAGTGCTGTCATTTATTACCTGTGTGATCTTGAGTAAGTCATTCATTTTTCTAGGTCTCAATTTCCTCATAATTAAAATTAGGGTTAGACTAGACAATGGACTCTTAATTTTTTTTTTTTGTTTTATGGACCCAGTGGTGAGCTGGTAAATGTTAAACAATTGCCTCTCAACTTGAATGATCCCAGCGAGTGTCTGAATGTGAGAACACATTTTGAGGCCGTTGCTGCTTTTGTCAGAGTATTTCTGTTGGAACTATATATTTAAGTTGTCTAAATATGTGTTGACCTTTAAAAATAAACATATTAAAAAAAAACAATTGCCTTTCCAGGAGGGAAAATGTGCAAAGGACACACTTTTAAGTTTAACCTGCTTTATTAAAATTTTTTCCATCCCTTTCTTAAGTCAATAATCAACAAAATATCGATTTGTGGTATTTGCTGATTTTCCAGGTGTAAATATACTAAGAAATTTAGTAATTGAAACTAGGAAGAGATGACCCAGAACATTCCTGCATGGACCTAATATTATTTATTAATATTATTGATTCTTTCCATCCATGTTTATGGGCCTTTGAAATCTATCAGAGGATTCTAGAACTAAAGGATCTTTAACCTTCTTTCCCACTCTAAAAATTTATGCCTCTAAAGTTACATTCAAACTACAGCAACCCTAGAGATTTAGCTAAGAAGCTAAAGAATATCTTAAAGTTGACATATTTGAAAAAAAATGTAAGTTGATGTATTTGGCCAGGAGAGCAAAAGGAAAAGGGAATGAATGTAATTCATGCAACTCCCCACGATTCTCTGCACTAAGAAACAGAGTTAAATAGAACTTTGACTCCAAGTATAGGAAAATATAAAAAAAAAAATAACACATACCACCTTATGATACCTTGAAACCATCTTTACATCAATGACATGTCAGTGCTCTAGACTGGTAGACATTCCTGAATATAGTACTGCAGCTGTCTTGGTGAAATATTCTCAATGTCACATTCTCTTAAAATATAGCTCAAAGATTTTCCTGTTTGTCAGAGCTTTACACTCATATATGCATTCATTATTTTTCATACTGAATATCTCAAATGTTAATATTTGCAGGAGCTATACGGAAACATCCTAAGATTCCTTTAATAACAGCTCGGAAAGTAAACATCTCTTCACCAACAGAAACAGGAGGTTCCTTCTCATCTACACCAGTTCTTATTAAAGTTCATGGTATGTATATTTTTATTGGTCTCTAACTGATGAATAAAGAAATGGAATTGCTTGAACTTTTCATTACTAAACCCTTTTGAGCTGGTTTAATTGAGTCAAGTCAAAACTTAAGCTAAGCTAGCTAAGAAGCTAAAGAGTATCTTAAAGTTGACATATTTGGGAAAAAAAATTAAGTTGATGTATTTGACCAGGAGAGCAAAAGGAAAAGGGAATGAAAGGATTCCCTTCAAGGTCAGGTAAGCAATGAGATCTAGCTTATTGGGTTTGGGTTGCTTTCATTCATATTTACTGAGCTGCCATGGAGTCTATGGCATAAATAGGAGATAGAAGAAAACTGATAACAGATGAGAAAAACAATCTTGGCATTAGGAAAACCTGGGTTCAAGTCCCACTTTTAACACATATCGTATGGTGACTCCAGGCAAGGTATTTAATCTCTCAATTCATATATACTGCCACCACCACCACTTCTACCATCCTACTCTCCCCCAAAGCATTCCCTAAGTCCATTATTTATATAATACTTACAGATTTATATTTTTAAAAGAAATATCCTTGCAGAGAACTCCCTAAACCAGTACTATGAGAAGTTTGGCTTTTAAAAAAAGCTGGAGGAGAACCTATGCTGTATTTTCTGTTTACATCGATATTAAACACTCAGAATAGAAAGATTTTTAACACTGTGGAAGGATGTTGATGTGTCTGTTTTAATGTCTGCCTTGACGAGGGCTTTCCCAACACTGACTTTATTTGTTTTGTGGAAAACATACATTTGTTCAGTAACAATAATAATATTTTAGATAGCATAAGCTTTAAATAGCATTTTAGGTATGCAAATTTGAGTATGTGTTTGCACACACTCTTTATGGGCACATGTTGTCTGTGTGTGTGTGTATGTGTGTGTTTATGTGTTATCTCACTTACTCCTTAACATAACCTTGAAAGAGAAGAGTTGTTATTATTATCTTCATTTTACAGATAAGGAATCTGAGGCTGAGAGAGGTTGTGCCTTGCCTAGATAATAATTGCCTAAGACAAGATGTAGATTGCTAATTCCAGGGCCAGCTCTATCTACCAAATCACCTGTCTCTATCAGAATTAAAAAGTTGAAGTTATATGTTGTTTTACAATGAAGAAAAGAGCAAATAATGGGGAGTTAAGTGTCAGAAAGAAACTTTTAGGATTACTATGTAAAAACTGGAATTAGTTAATACTCTTGTTAGTTAATTAGTTAATACTCTTAAAGAGCATGAGCTCTTTAAATTGTTTTTTTTAATAATATAACACATCTGTTAGATTACAAGGTTGTCTTTTCCTACTAAATAAATTTATCAACAAGTATTTATTAAATGCCTACTGTGCCAAAAACCATGCTTGGTGCTAGAGATACAAAAGCACTAAATAAAATAATCCTTATTACAAGGAATTTACACTCTAATAGGGGACTATATTAGGGCATATTCCTTTATTACACAAAAATGGGGAGGTGGCAAATTTCATAATCATAGGAATCAGAATTAAGCCATTAATACCAATACCAATTTTTACTGTATGAATCAGTTCTCTTATCTAATATCATGGTTTCCCCATCTTAGTGATGGTTGAAATTCCATAGGGATCTGAAGAAAAAAAGGTTTCAGGTCCATCAGAGGAAAAAGGACTCTCTGCAGTCAAGAAGTCTCATAAAGGGCGGCTAGGTGGCGCAGTGGATAGAGCACCAGCCCTGGAGTCCAGAGTACCTGAATTCAAATCCGACCTCAGACACTTAATAATTACCTAGCCATGTGGCCTTGGGCAAGCCACTTAACCCCATTGCCTTGCCAAAAAAAAAAAAGTCTCATAAAGGTATAATCTGGGCTTTAAACACTGAATGAACAGGAGTAGATATAAATAACAGTAGGAGAACTGATTATAATATAAAGCTTATTTAGAAAAAAATTAATAGTTGTTTCTGTCCTTTTAAAAACAGGTTCTATCATGGTTATCTCCTGGATGACAGTAGGAGCCACAGGCATGGTCATTGCCCGTTACTTGAAAGGTGTGATGGCTAAACAAGTTTTTGGCAAAGAGCTCTGGTTTCAGGTTTGTGATTGAATGTGAATATACAGCAACTAAAAACGTATCCATAATTCATCCTAATAATGATTCTATCCCATTTTTACAACAGCACCTAAAGCTTTTTTATTTTCACCAAATATGGGTTTTTAACTATAAATTATTATCTTACCTTTATAACAGGTTGTGAAACTTTACATTTGTTCATTTATATTAGCAGCCTTCTTCCAGCTGTAAATCCCTTTATCCTAAAAAAAAAAAAAAAAACCAGAGAGAAGTCAGATTTAGCAGCTGAAGTCACTACAATTATAGCTTTGGAAACACCACCAGTGTGCTTCCTATTTATTCAAGTTGCCACAATAATATCATTCAAAATTAGAAGAGATCTTATAGATTCTCTAGTTCAATCCTGTCATTTTATTAAAAAATTATTTTCAGATCTGCTTCCTAACATTTATACCCCACATTAACTGAGAAAGCAAGAAAATGAAAGTGTTGTTACAATTATAGTCAAGCAGCATAACATAACATAACACATTAGTCAAGTTAAAAAAAAATCTCAGTCTGTCCTCTGAGTTCTCAACTCTTTATCAGGAAGAGAATAACATATTTTATTTTTAGTTCTTTGTAACTGTGATTAGTCATTGTATTGATCAGAATTCCTAAATCTTTCAGAATTGTCTTTACAATATCTTTACAATATGATTTTTACAATGTCTTTACAATATGATTGATATTGTATAAATTTTTCTTCTGGCTCTGCTCACTTTGGTCTGCACTTTGGTCTGGTTTCTCTGAAACCACTACCTTCATCATTTCTTCTGACTTCATAGTATTCATTATACACATATACCATATATTGACCAACTATTCTCTAATTTATAAGTAACCCCCTAGTTTCCAATTCTTTGCCATTACAAAAAAAGAGCTGCTAAAAACATTTTTGTACATATAGTCTCTTTTTTCTCTTTGACTTTTGGGTATAGACTTAGCATTGGTATTGCTAAGACAGAGGATATGCCTAATTTAGTAGCTTCTAGGCATAGGTTTGCATTGCTTTCCAGAATGTGTGAACCATTTCATAGTTTCATCAACAGTGCATTAATGTTCCAGGTTTCCCATGGCCACTCCAACATTTTTCACTTTTTTCTTTTGGTCAGCTTTGTAAATCTGTAAATCTGTTTGAAGTACCTCAGGGTTTTAAAATTTGCATTTCTCTCAGAAGATATAAAAATATAGCTGTTGATAGTCAATAGTTCTTCCTCTGAAAACTATCTATTCTATCCTTTGATCTTATCAATTTGGAGATGGACCTCATTGTAATATATTTGAATTAGTCTCCTATATATCTTAGAAAGAAGGCCTTTATCTGAGAATTTTGCTGAAAAGATTTTTTTCTCCATTTAACTGCTTTTCTTCTAATTTTGACTGTACTGATATTGTCTGTGCAAGAACTTTTAAATTTTATGTAATGAAAATGATTGATTTTTACATTCTGTGAACACCTCTAACTTGTTTGGTCATAAACTTTTTCCCTATATTTGGTCAGTATTGATTTTCATTCATTATCTATGCTACCATTCAGTAAAATATACTTTCCTATTCCATTTTATTAGGCCTATTTTTTCTACTGCTTTGTCTGGTTCATGATTGCTACCCCTGTCTTTTTTACTTCAGCTTACACATTGAGATTTTGTACCAACTTTTTAAATTTTTTTTTTTGCATCTTTTTCTTTTGAGTGCATATCTTATAAATAACATATTGATGAATTCTGCTTTCTAATATAGTTTGCTATTCTTATTTTATGTGTTCATTTATCATGGTTATGTTTGTTAAATGTTTATTTCCTTTCATCTTATTCTCATATAGTTTTTCTTTTTATTTCCTGCCTACCCTTCATTTGTTTTGCTTCAGATTAATCCCTTCTTTGATCTGCCTTCCCTCTCATTCCCTCCTTTCCTTTCTTCCCTTTCCCACCTGTTTCTTTTTACTCTTTTGGCAAGGCAATAGGATTAAGTGACTCACCCAGGATCACATAGCTAGGTGTCTTATTAAGTGTCTGAGGTAGGATTTAAACTCAGGTCCTCCTGACTCCCAGACCACTGTGCCACCTAGCTTCCCCATCCCACCTGTTTCTTGAGTGAAATGTATTTTTTAAATCTACCTGTGGATGTGTTTCTCTTCCCTTTGACTAGTTAAATGAGAGTAAAACTCAAATGTTATGCAGGATCCCTCCTTCCCTTTTTCCTTGTATTTGAGATAATTTTCTCTATTTTTCTTTACCCTCAAGAGTATCTTCTACCTCTTCATTTTCATTAAAACAATATAACTACTACTAGCCCTTTGTCTAATTAGATTTTCCTATGAATTTATATGTATATGATGATTATAGAGTTATGAGGGGATGATGTATGAATGTAAACTATTTATCCTTTTTTTTGTCCTTTATGGTTACTTACAAATGTTTTCCTTTTTATGCTTTTCTGAATTCTTCTATTTGTATTTAAGATTTTCTACTTAGCTCTGGTCTCTTCCTCTGGAATGCTTTGAAATCCTTTAATTCCTTAAAGTTTATTTCATTATTTTCAATATCAAATTTCATTATCAAATCATATTGCATTTTCAAAAATATTTGATTACCTTATTTAAAGAAATATATTTCCCTCCTGCAGGGTTACATTCAGTTTTGTTGGAGAGGTCATTAGTTGCAAACCTAAATTTTTCATCATCTGGAATAACATATTATTGGTTGCTAAATCTTGTGTGACCCTTGGTATTTGCATTTTTTCTTTCTGACTGCTTTCATATATTTTCTTTGACTTGGAAACCCTCAATTTTGGCTACAATTTTTCATTTTGAGGTTTCTTTCAGTGGGAGATCAATGGACTTATTCTGTTTCTTCTTTACCCTCTAGTTTTAAGAGATAGATAAATTCTTGAAACATGGTGTTTAGGATCATTTTTTTGATAAAGGATCCTCTGCATGTTGAGTGATTATTAAATTTTCCTATTCTCTATATGTTTTCTAAGTAAACTATTTTTGCTATGAGATGACTTAGATTTTCTTCTATTTTTTTTCAGTCTTTAGACTTTTAACATTTCATGTACCCAATAACTTCTATTTCAATACTAATTTTTAGAAGTTTTTTCTTGAGTACATTTCCATAGCTCTCATTTCTTTTTTCATTTTTTCTTATATCATTTTCATTTAGTTTATTATTTCTTGAAAATTCTTGCTTCAGGTAGATAGGTGGCACAGTGGATAAGGCACTGACCTTGGAGTCAGGAGTACCTGAGTTCAAACCTGAACTGTGACCAGTGTGACCTTGGGCAAGTCACTTAACCCCACTACCTTACAAAAACTTTTAAAAAACTCTTGCATCATCTTCACCATAAATTCAGGTTGGTTTTGTGCCCAAGCAATATTTTACTTTGAGATTTTGTCTCTTGATATTTTAGAGATCTTCTTCTTCTGAGTTTGTGTCTTTGAGCATCTCTTTTTGGTGGGATTTTCCTTTTGTTTATTCATTCTTCCAGTTCACTTCTTGACCTTAGACATTATATTAGGGCTAAACTTTGTGTACTTCAGGAGAAATGTCTAGGCTGATCTTTTGTCCTAGTGGGTCCTTCTGCTGCTTTCTTGGCTTGGGAAGATTTTACTTAGTATTATTTTCTTCTGTAGCAGGTGAATTCAGAAAAAAACTGAGGAACAGTTTTAAGCTTCTAAGCATATCAATTTATTAAGCAATGCCTGCCAGTTGCATAACAAATTAGGACTAGGCCTACTCAGCTTGGCATTGGACCCTGAATTCAGGAGGACACAATCAAAACAATTGACAAGATATAAGCCAGGATAGAGAAATGGGTTATGTGATTTCTAATTAGAAGACCAATTAGGAATTTTACAATTAGGGAGAGGTTAGAAAACAGGGGCAATTTACCTGAGGGGAAAAAAGAAGTATCCCACTCCCCCTTAGTGTCTATATTCAATCAAAAGAAAAAAGAAATAGTCCTTGATTGATCAGTATGAGTGCAGTTTTCAGGTAAGCTATATAGGTTTTTTGAATGTATACTTGTGAGAAAACTCCTTGCATCAGTTTTCAGATCTGACTGGGTTTCTGGTCTGCATAAACGAGGTTCTTCATTAAGAATCATTAAGCAACAGGTAGAAGTGATCCAGTCTCCTAGGCATGAAAGGGTAATTCAAACAATGCAATAAAGTTATATTACAATCTCAAATTAAATAATTATTCCTCACAAGACAGAAATTGGACTCTACCCATAATTGAATAGATAGGGAATTGAGTTAGCTCCAGAATTGGGTCATAAAATGGAATCAGTATGGTTCACTTAATTGCCACAGTTCCAGGATCTCAAGGGCAGTCCATTCTGGTGACCTGGTGAACTTTTTATACTCTCAAACTTGTCTGATTTGGGGCAAAGTCTGATAACTTCTTAGGCTGAGCTCTACCAGTTCCTGACTTGGCCATGTGTTTTACCAACACTACTGTTACCCCTGGCTGGAGTTCCAGTAAACTGCTTCTGGAATCAACCACTATCATTTATCTAAGAAGCTCTGAAGGCTCAGAGAGACAAAAATAAAGATATTGGTCTATGGTTTGTACCCTAATTATTTCGTTGCACACTTTAGCTTTGTCTGGAGAATGAAAGTGAGACCTTGCTCCTCTCCTGGCATCAGAGTCATACAGCTACTACTTGCTTCTGAACTTTTTGCTAGTTCAGTAAACTACCCAAGACCTGTTATTACTCTCTTCTCCAGAATATCTCCCCTGGGAGCAGGCCCTCTCCTCAGTTAGCCCTTGATATATATTCTGACAAGAACTGAGTAGTGAGTGACAGAGTTGTCAGGGAGCACCTGTTTTTGCACCCTACACTAGGTTGGTGCTTTAGTATATAAGCTTGACCTCTTTCAGTTTCTGGGTCTTGGAAGGCTCATTGTGATGTCCTAGAAGAACTAGTCTAGCAGACTCCTCCCCATTCTCTAGTCTTTTCTGATTTCTTAGGCAGAGTTGGTCTAGAAAAAGCAGAGCTCACTGTGACTTTTTCTTGGATTGCCTAATCGACTTGGTCAGGTTCATTTTCTAGATCTTTGTGAAGGAGGTTCATTGAATGAGATGAATTTTTTCTAGATCTTTGTGAAAGAGATGCTTTGGATGAGATGCATTACACTTTTTCCTACTACTCCATTCTTTTGCCTTTCACTCTCCAATGTTTTCAGTCATTTATTTATCTATCCCTAATGAATTTAAAAGAAAAAAAATTTAAGCTAATAGACTGTGTTTTGAAGTTGTGTTATTTTCCCCTCATTAGAAGGGAAGCTCCTTAAGAGCAGACTGTCTTTCTCTCTACTTATATTTCTATCCCCAGAGCTGAGCAGTACCTAGTATACAATAAATGGATAATTAATGTTGTTGACTTAGCTTGACTTGAAACAGACATAAATATGTCTCTGGTATGAAATCTATAGTCAATTAGTTAACAATTGTTTATTAGGCACCTACTATATGATTGTGCTAAGCCCTATAAATAGAAAGAAAGGCAAAAAAATGATCTTTGTCCTCAAATGGGGAGAAAACTTGTAAATAATGTGTACATGCAAGAGGTGTTGATGTGTCATTTTTAAGTTGTGTCTGACTTTTCATGACCCCACTTGGGGTTTTCTTGGCAAAAACAATACCATTTTCTTCTCCAGTTCATTTTACAAAAGAGGAAACTGAGACAAACAGGGTTAAGTGTCTTGCCTAGGGTCATATAACTAGTAAGTGTTTGAAGGTGAATTTGACAGGAAGATGAGTCCTCCTGATTTCAGGTTCGATGTTTTATCTATTATGTCACCTATCTGCCCGCATGCAAGTTACATGCAGTGTAAATGAAAGGTGATCTCAAAGGGAAGGCCCTAGAAATGAAGGGGGGGCAGGGTTACCAGTCCCTTGAGAGAAATGAGATTTGAGTTGATTCAAGGCAAATCAAAGAAGTGAAAGTGAGGAAGGAGAACATCTTTACAGTACAGAAAGAGTACTAGAGGGGCAAATAGGTGGCGTAGTGGATAAACCACTGGCCCTGGAGTCAGAAGTACCTGGGTTCAAATCCAGTCTCAGACACTTAATAATTACCTAGCTGTGTGGCCTTGGGCAAGCCACTTAACTCCATTTGCCTTGCAAAAACCTAAAAAGAAAAAAAAGAGTACTAGAAAGAGAACTAGGCTTGTAGGCAAGAGCCAGACCTGGGTTTGAATCATGCTTTAATCCTTTCTAGCTGATTATGTAAAATACTGGGCACACTTTGATCCAGCAATACCACTACTGGGTCTATACCCTGAAGAGATCATGAAAAAGGGTAAAAACATCACTTGTACAAAAATATTCATAGTAGCTCTGTTTGTAGTGGCAAAGAATTGGAAACTGGGTGAATGTCCATCAGTTGGGGAATGGCTGAACAAATTGTGGTATATGTACATTATGGAATATTATTGTTCTATTAGAAACCAGGAGGGATGTAAATTCAGAGAAGCCTGGAGATATTTGCATGAACTGATGCTGAGCAAGAAGAGCAGAACAGGAGAACATTGTGCAATATAACAACAACACGGGGTTGATAATAAATCTTAATGAACTTGTTCATTTCATAAGTACAATAATCAGGGACAATTCTGGGGTATGTGCGATGGAGAATGCCATCTGTATCCAGAGAAAGAATTGTGGGATTTGAAGACCGAAGACTATTACCTTTAATTTTTTTTAAAAAATTTCAAAATTTCATTATGTAATTTTGCTAGCTCTTATATTTTATTTTATTTTATTTTCCTTAAGAATATGATTTCTCTTTCAGCACATTCAATTTAGATCAATGTATAGCATGGAAACAGTGTAAAGACTCAGACTGCCTTCTGTGGGGGGGTAGGGGGAGGGAAGCAAAATTAGGGGAGAAACTGTAAAATTCAAAAATAAATTAATTAATTAAAAAAATACCAGGTACTTCATGTAATTTCTCTCATCCCCAGTCTTCTCATTATAAAATGAGGACAATGACTATACTACTATACTAGCTGCTCCCACAGGGTTGTTTTAAGCATATGTAAACTTTAAATGCACTATAGAAATGTGAATTTTTAAAATTTCAGCACATACTAAAGCAACTGTGGGTTTTTAAAAACCTACAAAAATTGTAGCTACTGAGAAGCTATATGATATAGTGGATTGAGAAGTGAAGCCAAGAAGCCTTGGGTTAAAGTTCCTCCTTAAATCACATACTTAGCATTTATGGACTATACTGGTAAATATTTAAAAAAACAGCTCCCCCCCCAAAAAAAGAAACACAAAACCCCATACATTACACATTTTTAAATTTTTTATTATTTTTTAAATTTTATTTATTTTGAATTTTACAATTTTCACCCTAATCTCATTTCTTTCCCCCACCCCCTCAGAAGGCAGTCTATTAGTCTTTACATTATTTCCATGGTATACATTGATCTAAGTTGACATTACACATTTTTAAGTTAAACTTACTTTACTAACATTTTCTCTTTCTCTTTAGACTTTCTTAAGTCTAAACAATCAACAAAACAATAAAATAAACCCTGATTTGTTTCATCTGCCAATTTTCAAGTTATAAATGCTCATACCAGTAGAAGCCAGGAAACAAACCACTAGTGATCTATCCCTGAATAAGTCAGAGTGATCTAGGCAACTCTCTAAGGTTACAGTTGACAGAGAAATTTCCTTGGTTAAGGGAGTTCCTTTCATGGCAGAATTTAAGCTCCCAGGGGGCAAGAACCAAATTTTTTTGTTTCTTTTATGTGGATTTGTTGATCTTTCTTAATTCTAATGTGTAAATTATTGCTGATTGACTGAAATCACAGATCCAGTTCTTATCCCTGTCCTAACCGAAAGAAAGACTAAAGAAAGAAAGAAAGAAAGAAAGAAGACTTATTTTTAGGATGAGTGAGTTTTTACCCTATGGTAGCATATTATAATAACTCTGAGGAAAAGAAAGATAGATAAATTTAAAATATTGAGAACTCAGATTTCTGTTTGAACATACTGTGCTGTTTTTAGTTAGATAAAATATACACATCACTAAGTATTCTATTAATAGGAATGTTGTTAACCAGGACTTCTACAAGCTTTCTGTGCAATAAAAATTAACAATCTTAATGAGGGCCAACAAGAATCAGGTACCAATTTATGCATATTATATTTTAGTAATAAATGTATTTGTATTCTGGTATTTTTAAAAACTTTATTCATGAAATATTTTATTAATCAAGTAACCTCATGTCAGATGAAAGTTTGCTATAACTGTGTTATTATCAGACAATGGTAAAATTTTATGGGACTATCTTCTGTCTATTTTTAGATAACTAGGTTTCTCCAGTTTAAAAAATGGGACGACTATTCTTGTTGTTTAGTCATGAACAACTCCTCATGATTCCATTTAGTTTTTTTTTTGGCAATGATGTGGAGTAATTTGCTATTTCCTTCTCCAACTCGTTTTACAGATGAGGAACCTGAGGCAAACAGGGCTAAGTAATTTACCCAGGATCACATAGCTAGTAAGTGTCTGAGTCACATTTGAACTCAGCTAATCCTGATTCTAGACCTGGTGCTCTATCCACTTCCCCACTAGCTATCCAGGATTCTTTTAGCCCAAAGATAAAACTGTGAATGAATAGCTATCATAATTGCCTGCTCTTATTTGAAACCAAAACGTCAATTAAATCTTTTAAAGCTAGATACAATTTTTCTTTAGGTCCACAGATTTCTGATGACATTGACCGTGGTATCCACAATGATAGCTTTTATACTTCCGTTTATACATGTCCAAGGATGGAGTGTAAGTTTATCTTCCATTTTATTGTGATTGTTGGGTAACTTTTGATTTTGTAGTGTTGAGTCAAATTGTAAATATCTTCTGATTGGTTTCACTAATAGCTAATTATTCATTGATGAATGTGGGGTTATATTTAGACCAGAAAAAAACTTGAGTCACTTGAGTTAAATGCCATTTAATAGACATCAGGATCAAAGCTTCTACTTTCATCTCCAGCTTTAGTTCCAAGTTCTTTTAAGAAGCAGGTCCAGGTATCTATGATAACACATAGATAGAGATGTAGGCTAAAATATATCACTATTCCTATTCTGAGGTCAGTACTTCTCAGCCATGACCTAAAAGGAAAGTGAGACAAAGATGAATGAATTTAAGGGAGTGATAGATATCCTGGGCTACTGACCAAAATTGGTGAAAAGCATATGATGGTAAGGTAGTGCCATATTTTTCTTTGCTACAAGGTAGAACTAGAAAGCTAGAGAAAAGAGAGTTAGAGAAATATTAATTTCAAGTAGAGAAATATTTATTAATCATTTATTAAGTGATAGCCCTCTTGCTCCTCTTCAGAATAGGCAGGGAGTGGGGAGGATGTTAGGGGTGGAAAATCTATTGACTGTGGTTCAGGAATGTAGATGAACTCTGAAGAAAAAGTCAACTCTCCCCCATTGAGTCTATGTTTGCTGGGGGTGGGGGAATGAAAAGAGACGGTACTCTTCTCAATGTGTCTTCAAGATTGGGAACTTCTCCTGTACTTCACCAAAACAGGGACATTTGATGTTGTGATGATGGCCCATAACTGGCTAAGTTATAAATTTTTCTATAGCAAGAGCTTTTAACACCTGATAGGGTCAAAAAAAGAAAGGTGGAGGCTAGTAATTTGGATTTGGTGTGGGAACTTTCTCCAATTACATTATAAATCTTAAATGTATCAAAATATAGACATACCTCAATAGATCTGTAATATCCATAATAGGATATTAATTCCAATGGCACAAATCATAACTCATCAATATCTGCCAGCAGATGAACTTTTTATCCATAGGATTTTGTGATTCCTTTGAACTCTAGGATTTCAATCACCATTAATCACTCCCTGTTGTATTCTGTTGCCCTCCCTCATGATGTTCAAATGTCTACTTTTGCTTCATTGGTCACTTCATCAAAAAAAAAAAAAGAAAGAAATCAGACAGTTTAAAAATTTTATATGACCACAAGTGAAATTTCTTCAGATAATGAAGTTGCTCCTTTTGAATAGGGATAGGGACTAGATTTTGTGATTCCATTTGTCTAACTCCTTCTACCAATGCAGCTCAACACCTTCTGTACTACTCTGGATTTTAGAGAATTATATAGGACATTGACAGGTCAAGGGATTAGTCAAAAGTTAGCCAGTTCACATACAATAGAACCAATAAATTGAAATCATCCTCAAATTTCACTATTTCTTGCCAAAGCATGAATGGTTAAAAAAATTTCCAATAAAAGTCTCATAATAGCATTACTTACAAGCTACTTTTGTAATTTCATTATGGGAAAATGGACTACTTTAGCATTTGGACAAAATTATATGTTGATATAGACAATAACAGATATGAATTCTGAAAAGTAACTGCCAATTATTTGCTTCTTTGTGTGATGGGCAAAGTCGAATGAAAGCATCAAGAAGATGTCAGCTCCTCTTAGAAACTGATTTTAAGAATATCAAAATAGACAATTTATTTCCTCTGCAGGGCAATTGGCCTCATCCTATTATGGGTTGTGTTGTAATGATACTGACTTTCCTTCAACCAATAGTTGCTATCTTTCGACCTCCACCTCATCATAAAAGGTAAATACCCTTTAAAATGGAGTATTTCAAAATGAGTTATTTAATTCATTACTAACCAATGACCCAATTCTAGATACCCATGAAATCATTAGTATTAATTTTAATGCTATGTTAGGACTTTAGGGAATAATATAAGTGAAAAAATACCAAAAAACCAATAGACGTAGAATGATTGGGCACAGCGGGGTAGAATGAGCAATTTTGAATTGTTTTGAATTGAAATCAAGCTATATACAGGATAAATGGGAAATGATTAACAGAGGAAGGGGACTGGAGTTAAGAGATATTGGGAAAGATTTCCTATAAAAAAGTGACAAAATTTAATTAGGAATCTCATAAAGTCAAGGAGATTAATAGTCAGAGCAGAGGAGCTATCATTGCCAATTTTGCAGTATCTTAAAATTTTGTCTTTGCACAAGTCATCATTCAAAATAGTGAACAGAACAGTGCCAAAGAAGTGAGCACTATGACTTTCTATTAGTAATTTCTCCCCAAGTTAGTACCAATCTATCAGTCAACCCTCTAATATTTTCTACATCAGTAAAATGAGGATAAGAACGATAACACCTATAGTACCTACACAGAGGACTGTTGGGAAACACAAATGAGATATATAGATAAAATGTTTCACAAACTTTAAAACACTAAAATAACAAATTTTAAAATCATGATGACATCAAACTTATGATAAATAAAATCATTATTTAACCTCTGCCCACCAAACTACATCCTAGCACCACACTGAAATACAAACCAAACTATCACACTCCACCACCTTTCCACTACCCTATTCAAGAGAACGCTGCTTTTAATTTCACTACTTCTTCATTATCTTTTTTTTGTTGGCTTTTGTTGGCTTTTATTTGACTTTTTCCATCCTACCTAGGAACTCTTCACTCTTTCTAAGACATCATTCAAGAGTTTTTTCTTGTCTTATAGAAAGGAAAACTTCTATTTAATTTGTGACTTCCTTCCACAGAAAGAAGGATATAACACATAAGCCCTATGAATCTTTTATTTCTATTTCCTTTACCCTCCGTTTTGCTTCCTCTTCCAAGTCAATTTTTTCTCTACCTAAGACTTAGGTCTTGCCAGTAACATTTACTGGAATTTCTAAGTTCCATTGGACTAAAGGTATACATAGGATCCAGTGATATTAATTCAAAAACTCCTCTGATTGAATCTATAAGAATGAAGATTTCCATGAACAAAGAAAAATCAATAAAAACCAAAGCCCAGATTTAGTTCTGTATCTTTTAATTTCCAGTAAAAATAATCCCAGATAATTTCATCAACTACCTTATATATATCTAGAATTAAAGTAAAATTCAGAATTTTTTTAAAATGCTATTAAAAGTAAAATGTGAACCTTATATTATTTTTATTGTTTCTATAGGAGAATTTTCTTTAATTGGTTTCATGGTCTAACTGGTTTTGCATTAAGGATATTATCAGGTAACTACTTCAATTTTGTATGTGTAAATCTTTTTTTGAATTCCTGGATATTCTGAAGCTATTAATCTGAAATGATTTTTGATGTTTAGATACTAAATTAATATGTCATTGTGTAACTTAAATTATCTTTCTATACATTTCTAAACGTTTCTATTTTCAATTTTATTACAAAGTATGATATAAATTTCTTTTCTCCCTACAAGTTGTCAATTAATTCCTCACACTCCTTTTGATAGCTAGCACAAGAGAAAAATATTAGGTGTACCTAAATAACTGTTTCACTTCTGTGTCTTGATGCTTTACAAGTTACCACTTGAAAAAAGCATCAAACCAGTTAAGAAAACAAAGTTTCCCACAGAATGAACTTTTGACCTCCAAAAAGAAAATGTGTAATTTGTTTTTGAATGACAAAATTTTAAAAGAATTGGTTTAGCATAAAAAGACTATAAACACTAGAGGAAAAAATGAATATTTTAATATTAAAACAATCAAAAGAGGCCAGAAATCTTAATATCAAATTCATAGAAGTATAGAAAATTCTTATTGGTTACCTTTTTCACTCAAGGGATGTGAAGGGAGAAGAGACTCTCAAAATTATTTATTTTGGTATATATTTATCTCTAGCTGATAGATTTTTTTTTTGCAAGGCAGTGGAGTTAAATGACTTGCTCAAAGTTCCACAGATAGGTAATTATTAAGTGACTGAAACTGCATTTGAACTCAAGTCCTCCTGACTCTAGGGTCAGTACTCTATCCACTGTGCTACCCAACTGCCCCCTGCAACTGATAGATTAATTTATATTTAATCCATCTTAAATAATTCATATCAACAAGCTCTATGCAAAGGAGTTTACAAAGAAAAAGAATAATTTCTAACATTTATATAATGAATGGAATTTGTATAGTATTTTAAAGCTTGCATAGCACTTTACATAAATGAGTTCATTTTACCTTCACAATTACTTTGGGAAATAGGTACTATTACTTTGACTCATTTTACAGAAGAGGAAATTGAGACACAGAAAGGTCAATTGTATTGCCCAGGATCATATGGCCAGCAAGTGTCTGAGGTCAGATTTGTACTCAGATCTTCCTGACTCCAATTCTAACTCTATCCACTACACTACTTAGATTCATTTCAACAATGAATAAATCAAAAAGTAGTTTACCACATTTAGTGGTTTTCATTTTTCAATATTTTGTAACTAAACTGCAACATCCCCCCCCAAAAAAAACTAATCCTGCCTGAATAATTTTGTAAAAAGTCAAAAAAAGACAATTATTTATTTCAACCCTTTCATTTCCCTTTCTTTTTAGATGTTACTATACTTTTTGGATTGAAGATTATTGATACATCTCCCAATGGGTGGTTGGAAAAAGTGATGGGAGGATTAATTGGCTGGGCAATATTGAAAGATGTGCTGTACCATATAAATATTTGTTTTTGGAGGAAAGGTAAGGATCAGCTTCAACTACTTGAGAGGCAACAAAATTCACTTATTCGGCAAATTTATTCCTCTTTATTTTCATTAATTTTAATGGTTCTGTTTTTCAGATGGTGATGAAAATCCAAAAGGAAAGGTAAAAAGTCTTTGCTTTTAGAGCAACTTTGATTTTTCTTACTATAGTATAAAACTCTTCTGGGATTATCCAATCCTACTTTAAAATATCTGATCAATAAATATATTCCAGCTCCAATAATTTAAAATTTATATCATTTAGATAAGTTTAAATAATTACTGTTCGGTTGCAGGTGTAATAGGGAATAGAAGGAAGAAAAGAGGTTACTAAGAGAGAATATTACAAATAAGAAAAGAAGCTAG
This sequence comes from Macrotis lagotis, assembly GCF_037893015.1. NCBI lineage: Eukaryota > Metazoa > Chordata > Mammalia > Peramelemorphia > Peramelidae > Macrotis > Macrotis lagotis. Next base: position 200,758,978 of record NC_133662.1, read on the forward strand.
TTTAAAGTAATCATTTATAGTGTCAATCAGGAAACATTAATAAAGCATCTACTATATAACTGTTTAAAAGTGCTAATACAAAGAAAAAAGGTAAAGTTTCTGCCTTCAAAGAGCTTCTGTTATAATTGAATGCACAGAGATATACAGAACAGAGAATGAAATAACTACAGTGGGTAAAAGGAAAGCACTAGTAGTTGTGGCATTTGTAGGAAGGATACCAGGAAAATGTAACTGGTAAATACATAACAAAATAAATTAAAATACAAGATAGTATTACATTTTAAAATAATGTCAGTATGTGTCTCACAAGGATAATATTTATGTACAGAATAGTGGCCCCCATTTCTATTTGAATTTGACATACTAATATAGAAGATAGAGCTCAAGCTAAGTCTTGTAGGAAACCAAGAATTCTGAGGTAAACAGCTGGTGTGGTAGATAAAGCACTGGGCTTGGAGTTAGGAAGACCTGCATTCAAATGTAGTCTCTGACACTCAACTAGTGTGACCCTGGGCAAGTCACCTGTTTGTCTCAGGTTCCTCATCTGTAAAATAAGATGGAGAAGGAAATAGCAAACTATTCCAGTATCTTTGCCAAGAAACCCCTACATGGGGTCACAAAGGGTTGAATACTACTGAAAACAATTGAACAGCAAGAATCCCTTGGGGTGGGGGTGGGGGGGTACTTTTTAGTTATGGGAAATAGTTTATGAGGGGAACAGTTACCAGGAACATCAACCAGACTAGAATATATGGAAAGATGTCCTCACCTAATAAAGAATCCTTTCCACAACATATCTATCAATCAATATATCCAGTCCTTCCTTGAAGGGTACCAAAAGAGAGAAACCACTACTTCTCGATTAAGTCCAGTCTACATTGGTATATCTGTAATTATTAGGAAGTTTGTTTTTACATAGAGGCTAAATCTGCTTCTTTGTCCTATATGCATTTCTTCTACTTGTGTCCCACTATTGAGAAAGATTAATCCTTATCACACATGACAATTCTTCCAAAACTTGAAAGTAGCATCATTCTTCTTCTAGTCTTTTTTTAAGGCTTATGTACCCCTATTCATTCAACCAAGTTACTTATGACATTGCTTTGAATACCTTGATCAGAAATATCACCTACTTATCTGAATAGGAACATGGACACTAAATCCTTAGACTAAAAATCTATTTTTTTGATGATTTACTTTTCCAAATACATGTTATAAAAGTTTTGTAACATTCATCCATATGCCTATGCATATTTCTAAGTTATACAATTTCGTTCCACCCTCCCTTTCCACCCCACCCCCCAGCAGCAAACAGTCAGGTTAATATTGGATTTATACATTTGTATTAAGCATATTTACAGGTTAGCCATTTTCAACATGAGGAATTAGAATTAAGGGAAAGAAAAACAAAAGAGATATATTTTTGAAATTCATTCCATGTTTCTCTAGAGTCTGACCATTTATAGTTTCTTATAGAACAATAAAATTCCATAATATTCATGTACTAACCCCATAGCCTTGCAAAAAAACAAAACATATTTTACAGGAAAAAATTGAGGTCATTTGTGATGAACCCCATATTCTACCAACTGACTTGAAGAAGTGAACTTAACTCGTTCTGAAGGCTAACCCCTCTGCAAGCACAAGTGACCCCATTTCATCTCATCTCCTCCCTTGCTCCCTCTATCATCTTATTTTTCAATGGAAATAAGCATCCCTGAAGAATTAAGATCAGGTTGTATACATATACTCTGCTTGTGATGAATTTCAAACACTAAATCTTCCCAACCATTTCTTTCTCAGCATCTCATAACAGAAAGATTCCTCTCAGTCAGGAAGATCTGGATTATTGTTTTTTTCTCTGACACATGAATTATTCAGTGCCCCAGACAATTCTCTAATACTCTATGTTGCCAATCTGCATTAACAAAGAGAATTTACTCACTAAAGTTTCTTACACAGGTCAAATCTCAGATTTGGGTGCCTAATATAATATATAATATATAATAAAAATATGTAAGATATATAAAAGAACATGTTTGAAATGACCTTAGCTGATGAGGCTCATTTGGTGGGGCATCTGAAAGTCAGAGAGGACAGGATTAGCTGATACCATACAATAAATTTCTAGAAATCAAGTTTATATGACCTATTGAGATGACAATAGTACTAAATTTGACAGGAAGAGGAGGGAATCATTGATTGTGTTCAAGCTGAGAAAGAGGACAAAAATAGGTCCAATCTGCTATAAGAAAGGTGATCAAAGTCCCTGGCAGGAAGCAAACAAGACCTTGACCAACAATGGAAGTGTTGAATCTATGATCAAAGAAGCACAGACAGTGCATACTGTCAATAACAACTAGAAACTCTAAGACGAGTGAGCAAGGGTCAGTCATATCTTTCTAAGATGTTCAGCCTTTTAATGGCATGACTGGAGCTTGCCCAGGTCTGGTATGAGTGATCCGAGTCAGATTAAATGAAGTAGCATGTGTTGAGAGGTCAGTCATTCTCTTCAGGCAAAATTGGTAGCTTTCTAAACTGCCTTTATCCCCTTAGATCTGGTACAGTGACTTATATATGCATAGTAAGTAAATAATTAATGTTTGTCGAATGAATGGATGGACTACTTCCTATAAAAGTCTATAGACAAAGAGATTACATTAAGCTAAATATAGAGAAATGTTATTTCTTTCCCTTCCCTCTCAGTCAAATACGCACACTCACATGTCTTCAGTTTTCCTAGATGTGAAAAGATACCATCAATTCACAGTGTCTGAAATTCTATCATTCAAAATTAATTTCTTTTTTCTTTTAAAAACATTTTGAATGCATGATAAAAAAAATTTCCATGTACACAGCACAACACACAAAAAAAGTTTTCTTTATGAAACTATGAATTTATGTTTCACACTACTTACTTTTTTGAAATTAACACATATAATTTTCAAAGCTATTCTGCCTCCTAGGTCTCCTTCTAAATTTTCTTTTATTCTCTACTGTGCACTTTTTATAATTTTTTTCCTCCCTCCCTCCCCTACCCTAGAGATGACTACCATCAAATGTGTTTGAATATGCACATAGATTATACACACATATACATGCATATATACATACATAATATACTTTATATATATACACCTATATGTAAAATCATATAGTACAAACTCCTATTTATCGATTATTTCTCTGGAGGCAGACCTCCAAAGACAAAACCAGGTCTTTTGTCATTGATTTGAGTGTTTATAACACTCAAAATGACTTAGTTGCTCAAAGTTGTTCTTAAACCAATATTGTGTTTCCTATAAACAATGTTCTCTTGGTTCTGCTCATTTCTGATCATTATTTCATGTAATTCTTTTCATTTTTAAAAATATCAACTAACATCATTTCTTATAGGACAGTAATATTCCATCACAATCATATTAAAAACTGAAAATTCATTTTTGATTCAAATAGTGCTTCTGTATATAGTTCATTTCAAAAATGAAAATAATCTTTAGAATATTTGTCACTAATATCTTAATATGAATTTGTAAGTAATTTAAGTCAAATCACTAACATCTTAATATAAATTGGAGGCAGCTAAGTAGCACAGTAGATAGTGTTAGATTTGTAGTCATAAAGTTCTGAATTAAAATTCTGTCTCAGAAAATTACTGAGTGACCCTGGGCAAGTCATTTAATCTCTCTCTTTTCATCTGTAAAATAGGGATAATAATATGTACCTCATAAAATTGTTGTGAGGCATTCAACTTAGATCAATATATAGTGTGAAAACAATGTAAAAACTAAGAAGACTGCCTTCTGTGGGGGTTGAGGAGGGAAGTGAGATTAGGGGGAAAACTGTAAAATTCAAAAATATTAATTAATTAAAAAGGAAAAAAAGATTGTTTTGAGGAATAATCAAAACAAAATTAAAAGTGTTTTTGCAAACTTTAAATCATTATAAAAACATTATCTATTATCAACTAATAATTAATTAATTATACAATTCTTAAGATAGGCAGGACCATGCATCTGCCCTGGAGTCAGGAGTACCTAGGTTCAAATCCAGTTTTAGACACTTAATAATTACCTAGCTGTGTGGCCTTGGGCAAGCCACTTAACCCTGTTTGCCTTGCAAAAAAAAGAAGTGTTAAAAAAAAAATAGGCAGGACCCGCAGTATGGAGTAATAGCAAGCACTTTAAGAAGAAACCTGGGTTTAGATATCTTCAGTTACTTGCTGTGAGACCAAGGTCAAGTCACATCCTCTCTGAGACTCATTTTCTCATCCATTAAATGGGAATAACAAATATATACCCCACTACATAGGACTGTTGAAAGAACTGAAATGAGATGATATGTCAAATACTTAGTAAACATTCTTATGACATTTCAGCATCATCTATGATTATTATCTAGAATAGGTGGAGAAATCAATACGCAAGGGCAGAAGCTCATATAATACCCACTCCCACTTAGGTGAAGAAGGAAGTTTTTTTGAAGGAGCAATCCTATGGTATGTATTTCTTCTCCTATGGTATCCTCTGATGCTGATTTTCTAGATTTCATAACCATGCCTTAGTGACTGTCTCATTGGAACTTCCCTGAGGGCCTCTCCCTGGAGCATTCCTTCAACCTCCTTGCCCTAGAATATCAGCTCCATCAAAATGGTGCCCTTCTAAGCTTCAACCCCTTCCTGACTTCCAGACTTCAAAATTATGTCCTTATATTGAGTACTTTCATTTCCTGAATCTTCTCCCTCCAACACTAATTTTTAACTCCCTTATTTGTATTGTCCATTAGAATATAATCTCCTTGAAGGCAAGAGCTGCCTTTTTTTTTACTCTTGTTCCCTATCATTTAGCACATGGTAACCACTTAATATAAATATCTGTTTCTTTCTTTCCTTCCTACTAGCTACAAATTCAGAAGGAGATGTGACTCCTGATTGACTAGGAAAATACTGGGCTTCATGTAGTATACCTGCATAAAGAGTACTGTTGGAAGACATTTGGTAGGAGGAGAGATGGGTCAAGAGAAACAAGGAGACTAACTTTGGAATGGCTAATGAAGGGCCCTTGTAGCCATAGACATGTTCCTGAAAGTCACTAAATTCTTAAAACTGCCCTCACACTACCAAATAACTTTTCATTTCCCCATCCACCTTACATTCAGTTGCTTATAATGAATTATACAGATGTTCACCTGGCAAGTCATTTCAAAATTGTTTTATATTATTTTACATGTATAACCTATATCAGATTATTTGCTGTCAAGGGGAGGGGAATGGGAAGGAAGAGAGGTAGAAAAATGTGCAACTCCAGAAAGCTAGGACAACCCTAGGAGACTGGCTATGGACAAAACTAGAGGAAGAAAAACAAAACAAAACAAAACAAAACAAAACAAAACAAAAAACCCTACAGAATCTGAAACAGAAACCCTACATTCACTTTTTTAAAATTTCTCTTTTTAAAATTTCTCTATTTCTTTCCTAGCTCATGATTTTCTTTCTTTTCCCTTAATCCTAATCCCTACTACCAAAAATGACTAATCTGTAAACATGTTAAACACAAATGTGTATGTACAATATTCACTTGGGTGTTTGCCACCAAGGGTGGAAGGAAATTATGTAACTTAAAAATATGCATATGCATATGCATGAATGTTGAAAAACTTTTATAACATGTAATTGGAAAAAAATAATTTTTTAAATTAAAAAATGAAGTTCTAAAAAAAAGAAAGAAAAATGTGGAACTCAAAACTTACAAAAATGAATATTGAAAACTATCTTTGCATGTGTTTGGAAAAATAAAATATCATTCAAGAATAAAATATATTGCTTTATTGATTCCTTTTTTTTTTTGCAAGGCAATGGGGTTAAGTGACTTGCCCAAGGTAATTATTAAATGTCTGAGGTCAAATTTGAACTCAGGTCCTCCTGACTCCCAGACCAGTGCTCTATCCACTGTGCCACCAAGCTCCCCCTGCTTTATTGATTCTTTATGATTTTTTTTATCATTATTACTTTCCAATAGCCTATCCTAAGAATAAAGAAATTTGAATAAAACAAACTGGCATACCAATTATGTCTGACAATATACAGGGGAATAAGCATTTATCAGGTGCTTGTGCATTATAGCTCCTTTGATCATCACAACAAGCCTGGGAGGTATTATTTTCTCCATTTTTCAGTTGAGGAAACTGAGGAAAAGGTTAAATGACTAGGAGTAGGTTTATTAAATGACTTAAATGTAAATGTATTAAATTTTAGTAATGTATTAAATTAAATGACTTAGTGAATAGCCAGCTTGGTAATATCTAAAACTGAATTTTAGCTCAAATCTTCCTGATTCCAGACTCACTACTCCGTCACTGAGCCACCTAGTTGCCACAGTTAACCCTATTTCTCTAAAAAAGAGGATAAAGATAGATGAATATTTCACTTCTAAAGTTCCAGGAGCCCATGGCTTTCCCACTCTCCCACTGATACTAAGTATTTGAATCACTCTGCCCAACTGCACTGAAGACAGGCAAGCATGGAAAGAGCATTGGTTGTGAAATCAGAAGACCTGGATTCAACTTTGGCTCTGGAATTTATTCTTGTGTAAAATTTAACCTCTTAGCTAGAAGGGATTGGATTAAATGGCTTCTAAGGTCCCTTCCTATTTTAAATCTATGACACTATGAATTGACCTGGGACTGAGAGGAAAAAAATAATAATTTGGGGAGAAATAAGATTGCTAGTAGAGATTAGAGGCTGTCGTGGGCTTTAGACTAATAAGGGGGCATCCTTCATGGTCTAGGATTTAGAAAGTTCACCCTAGGTAGGCATTTCTATGATATATACTATAGGGAGCACTTAGATATGCATTTCCTTTTATTTTGCAGATTGTGGAAATTAAAGAAGTTTCTCTCCAAAAAAGCACAGAAGCAAAGATGGCCATGGAAGAATCCAACATTTGAAACAACCTAGGAGTGGTTATAAGATATCTGTTTGATAAGCTTGTTTCTCTTAGGAAACTCATGAGTTTTATTAGTTAAGACTCTTTTACCAGGTATTCTATTAATTGCCATCTCCATTAACCCATACTTAGGGACTTCTATTGTATGATTATAGCCGATATTTATGGCTCTCAAGAAACACACAATCTTTAAATGCTTCATCATAATTCAAACAAGTATTTATTTAGTACAGCATCTTAATAACAGAGATACAAAGACAAAATCAAAACAGTCTCTACTCTCAAAGAGCCATGCTATCATGAAAGATGATTTGTACATATGATGTAGAAGTCCTAGGTTAGTCGATTCTGAAATCTTTCCCAATTCTAAGATTTCATAGTTCGATTAAAAACCCATGTCTTTCACTGAATTATTGTATAGTGAATGAACGCAAACATATTTTTTCACATTTCTTTCCTAAAGTTCATAATCATGACAATTCATCTACATGTTTCCATATTGAAGGCCCTTCTTTAGATTTTTCACAGCTGGAAAGCAATGAGGAAAGTGGGGGGAAATTGGTCAGAGCACAATTAATTTTGAAGCAAAATTCACACACACACACACACACACACACAATCACACTTTGTGTGTGTGTGTGTGCAAATATCAAGAAAACTACTAAACAAGGGGACAAGACTAAGGTGATCCTTCCTCCTTATGGAAAGAGTCAAATAAGTTAGGGATCATCAAAGGTATTTTTGGGACAACTAAGTGACACAGTGGATAGAGCTCTGGGCTTGGAATCAGGAAGATTCATCTTCCTGAGTACAAATCTGACCTCAAACATTTACTAGTTGTGTAATCATGGGCAAGTTATTTCAATTTATTTGCCTCAGTTCCTCATCTGTAAAATAAGCTGGAGAAGGAAATGATAAACCACTCCAGTATCTTTGACAAGAAAATCCTAAATGACATCACAGAGTCAAAACACTACTGAAATGACTCACCCAACAACAAAATTCCAAGGATCCTAATACTTTCTTACTAATGCATGGAGCAAGGGGGAAGGGATAAATGCTGACCACAACCTTATGACTTTGATGAGGTAGGAAAGGAATTTATGTTAGCTATTGACTTTCTCAAACAAGCAAGGGTGTGTCTTCTAACTTTCTACACCAATATCAGCCCTTGTTGATGAAGGGTAGATTAAGATCCTTTGGGGTGGGATTCCTGGGCACTGAGATTTTGCCAACTTTTCCCATGGTTTTAATGTTTTTAAAATACAATATACTTTTTAATAACTTTCTTAAAAATAATATTTTAAATGAAAAACAGGTTTATCACTTTAGTTTCAAGTTGTTTTTAGTATTTTCTTTTTTTAAAGATTAAAATGTGTTGTGAGGGACTTGTCAATGGGAGATGTAATGAGAATCTGCTCTGTATCTCTGAGCAAATGGGTTCTGGTTGCTGCCAATTTACAGTGCAGGGAAGGGAGGTTGGTAAGTCTGTTTCTAGAATTGTGTGATGATGCATAACGTATGATGCCCCTGATTCAGAGCAGGCATTCTCTGATTGTTTCCTAGGAAGAAAAGTGTTTTAACTGAGCTGAGCCAGAATGAAGGGTATACACAAAAGACTTCAACAGAGAAAATAGATTCTCTTTCCTGGTAGCCTTGGAGGGAAGAAATACAGTAAGTCTCCTAGGAAGGAGAAAGGTGTCATCAGACCCTTATCTCCTCACCTTTGTTACCATGTGACTAGTGAACATATGGACCTGCTCTAACTTTTATCTTTATTAGGTCTATTTTTCTTTATCTTAGATGAAAGTATGTAGGAGACAGAGTGACCTTGTTAACTTTGAAAAGTCAAAAGAATTGACAGATTTGCTGGCAGCTGAACCCAATGAGAAGCAATCTGCTTGATCCTATCCAATAATGGATTGACCCAATAGTAGAAATGCCATTTTCTCTAAACAAAGAAGTGACTTGTTTATTAGCTATGTTAATTAATTTTAGTTGCTTATTGATCATATCCAGGAGATATCAAATGGTTAAATTATACTGGGGAGATACTAGCTAGCACTGGAAAATGATATTGATGGAATCATACCAAAATGAAGGCTCAAACAATAGAACTCAATACTGCCCCTCAAGACTATCCCCTAAGACCTGAGGGCAAAATGTAGTCTTGAAGAGCTCTACATGCTAGAACCCATGAAGGGCTGAGAGACTAAGTTCAAAATCTTGCTCATAAGCTTCAACTATAATAATAAGCCATTAATATTATTTTATTTTGAGAATATAAATGAGAAAGGAAAATTGCATCAAGAATACAAAAGTTATATTAATTATAAGTTAAAAGAAACTACAATAAAGATGAATGTAAAGGAAAAGGAGGAAATGGAACCATTGTTTATTAAGTATATGCCTACCATTGTGCTACAAATATCTCATTAACCAGTATCATTAGCTGCTCTTTCATTGAGGGGTGGGGGGACGGAGAGAGGCATTTACACAGAAATATTTTTATTGCTACTTAAAGTTCCCTTGCACATCAAGTTCCTCTCTTTGATTTTGACATTTAAAGAAATTGCATAAGATAAACATTTGGATCATTTTATTAGATGGACAGCCTTCCTCAGAACAAACTGAGTGAATCTTGTGCTTCCTGGGGAGACAAGACAAGAGAAGCATAAAGTAAATTGGAGTTGCAACAGGAGGAGGAAGAGACTTGTGCATGCAAAGTCAGAAGAAGGAGCTCAAGAGCTGGGATCTTTATTATTATTATTATTATTGTTATTTTTATTTTATAAATTATTTATCCACTGGCTGACATGGTTTCTGGAGATTGGTGCCCAGGAGATTGCCAGATATTGGGTGGAGAGAACTCATCAAGAGCAGGAATTGTGACTGTTTAAATCTCTTTTTTCAAGGTTCAGTCCATTGGGGTGGCTATGTGGTGCAGTGGATAGAGCACTGGCCCTAGAGTCAGGAGTACCTGGGTTCAAATCCGGTCTCAGACACTTAATAATTACCTAGCTGTGTGACCTTGGGCAAGCCACTTAACCCTATTTGCCTTGCAAAAACTTAAAAAATAAATAAAAGATCTTTCTTAAAAAAAAAAAGTTCAGTCCAACATACATACTAAGGGCTCATCAGAAAGGATGGTGATGATGATGATGATGATAGAGATGATGGTATGGAAAACCCTTGTATTTCCATAAGTATATTCCTTCCTTTGGGTTGGAATGGTATGTGAATGCTAGGAGAAGGAAACTATGTTGACCCCACAAGAAGTCTAGGTTTGAACCTTTCCAGATGTGTCTTTCTCCAGGTCTTGACCAATGCTGGAATGAAGATTCTTTGATGTCACTGTGATTGGGGTGTCAGTACCTCATAATAGTTTGGCTCAGCTTTCACTACTCCCTGGCCAGACAACTATTGCTAGAGTCCTTAGGCACCACTTTTAGTCAGAGACTTCTCCTTTATCATACTAAGCTCATAGATTATAGGAATCCAGAGCTGTTCTCTATCTCCCTAGAGTTGACCCAGAAGCTGGTTCCAATAGGGAAGGTCTCTATCTCCAGAAATATGTATCTTTATGTAACTGAGAGGAGATGGAGTGAGGAGGGGATCAGGAAGAGGGAGAATGAGATTACCCAGCAGTGATTCCTTGGGAGAAAGGTCCTTGATGCTATCTCATTGGTCCATGTAGGCCATATTTACATAGATTTTCACAGTCATCTTGGACTATGGAACATAGGACTCTCGATTTACTGAAGCTTGAAAATGGGAAAAAAAAAGACCAAAAAAAATCTCTGCCCTTGAGAAGCTCAAAAATCTAACAGAGGAAACAATACTCATAAAATTATGTACAAATAAATTACATAAAAGAATAGGGAATAATCAACAGGGAGAAGGCACTGGAATTAAGAAAGGTTAGGAAAGGCTTCCTGGAGAAGATGAGATTTAAATTGGGATTTGAAGGAATCAAGGAAGTCAGGAGGCAAAAATGAGAAGGGAGAGCATTTCAGATATGGGCTGGGAGAGGGAGGATAGAATCAGTGTTTTGTTTGTAGAATAGCAGAGGCCAATTACACAGGATGGAAGAGTATATGGGGGAGAATAAAAGGTGTGCAGGAAGATAGGAATGGTAGGAAAGGGACAAGCTATGAAGGGCTTTGATCCTCAGAAGATTTTGATCTTGGAAGTCATAGGAAGCCACTGGAGTTTAATGAGTTAAGAGAGGAGGACATATTCAAAAGATATTCAGAAGCAGCTAGGTGGTACAGTGGATAGAGCACTGGCCCTGAAGTCAGACAATAATTGCCTAGCTGTGTGACCTTGGGCAAGTCACTTAACCCCACTGCCTTAAATAAAAAAAATTTTAAATGTTCAAAGGCAAAATTAACAGACTATGACAACATATTGAAAATGGGGCATAAGAAATAGTGAAGAGTCAAGGATGCATATAGATTAGATTGTGACCCTGAGGAAGTTATAAAGGGGGAATGATTTGACAGGAAAAAAAATAATTTGTTTGGATGTGTTGAGTTTAAGATATCTCCTCCTAGACATTCAGTTCAAGATGTTTGATAAGCAATTTGAGATACAAGAATGAAGGTCAGCAGAGTGACTAGGAGTAGATAAGTAGATTAGAAAATCATCAGCATAGAAATAATTGACTCCAAAAGAACTGAAGTGATAACTCAGTGAAAAATAATAGAGGGAGAAGAGGATCTAGGACAGAGTCCACTGAAACCTCCATAGTGAGTGGATAGGATGGATCAAGATCCAGCAAAGGAGACAGAAGAACAGTGAGATAGGTTGGAAGATAGCCAGGAGAGTAATGTCCTGTATAGATCTGTAGATCTATAACTAGGAAAAGAGGGTAGTTGACAGCATCAAAGGATACAGAGAGATCAAAAAGGATGAGAATTAAACAAGGCTTTTTGGATTTGACAATTAAGAGATCATTGGGGGTGGCTAGGTGGTGTAGTGGATAAAGCACCGGCCTTGGAGTCAGCAGTACCTGGGTTCAAATCTGATCAGACACTTAATAATTACCTAGCTGTGTGGCCTTGGGCAAGCCACTTAACTCCATTTGCCTTGCAAAAAAAAAAAAAACAAACCTAAAAAAAAGAAAGAGATCATTGGTAACTTTGAAGAGGACAGCTTCCTTTAAATAAGGAAGTTGAACTGAAAATTAAGAACAGAATGAGAGAAAAGAAAAATGGAAGCATCTCTTATAGGTAGCCTTCTGGAGTTCTTTGGCCAAATGCAGAAGAGACATGGGAAGTTAGATATCAGGGGGTGGAAAAATCAAGATAAAGTTTTTTTGAAGATAGAAGAGGCACAGTCATGTTTATGTCAGCTAGCTAGGTTTGTACTTCATTTTCTTTCTTTTGGGGGAGGGGGGCTGCAAGGCAATGGGATTAAGTGACTTACCCAAGGACACCTAGCTAGGCAATTATTGTGTCTAAGATTACATTTGAACTCAGATCCTTCTGACTCCAGGGCCAGTGTTTTATTTACCCTGCTATCTGATAGAAATAAAGGAGGAAATAGTGACAAAAGCCAACCAAGTGATATGAGATGATAAGATTTGAGGAAATAAGGATAAGGAGTTTTCTAAGAAAGATCTCAATTGTTACAGCAAAACATGAATGAAGCTTCTCAGCTGAGAGATTGGAAAGAGGGAGAGTCTTGGGAGATTTGAAGAAGAATAAGAGATTTGGAGACTTGACCAGTGAGTTGATTAAAGAGGTGTAGACAATTACCTAGTAGTAGTGAGGACCTAACTGAGGCTATATAACATAAATTTTAGTGAATTCAACCATAACAATTGTGTGATTTTCTCTTTGTAATGCAACATTTTCTTTGGTAGAAGCAAGGACAGTTGATGGTGGAATCATCCAAGATTGTTGCTTAGCTGAGCACAATTGTCAGTGTAGTAAGGGACTCAAGAAGAGAGTGGTGGGCGGCTAGGTGGCACAGTGGATAAAGCACCGGCCCTGGAGTCAGGAGTACTTGGTTTCAAATCCAGTCTCAGACACTTAATCATTATCTAGCTGTGTGGCCTTGGGCAAGCCACTTAACCCCATTTGCCTTGCAAAAACCTAAAAAAAAAAAAAAGAGAGAGAGAGAGTGGTATTATAGAATGGTGCTGGTTGACCAAGGGATCAGGATGGGGAAGAAGGAGAATATAACTAGTGCAAGAGTGTTGTTTTGGGAAAGAATTGTGTATGAAGGGCAGAAATTTATATATAGAAAAGCAGAGAGTTAGATAGAAAGCTAATAGATTGTAATCAGATAAAGGAATTTTAGAGTTCTCAAATATTTAGGTTGTATATTTGTGGGTGATGGCAAAATTAAGAGTATGACCATCATTGTGTGATTGTGTGTGACTGAGCTGAACTGGAAGAGTAGGTTAAGTTAAGATATTTAAGGAAATATATCAATACATATATATATATATATATATATATAGAGAGAGAGAGAGAGAGAGAGAGAGAGAGAGAGAGAGTATGAGTTTAAAGTTGGGGAAAATAGAAAAATTGTGAGCCAGATCCTCAATTTAGTGAGGAAAGAAGGAGGATATCCTGAAGCTCTGTAGAAAATAGCTACCAGAATTTTGACTGAATGGTAGATGTGGATTAAATGGACCCAAAGGAAGAGAGGTTACTGAGTGATGATGGTAAAGGAAGACCTTGGATGTGGCATAGTGAGTAAGGAATATTGAAACTCCTCCACCTCAAACAATGAATCAGGGAAAAATGAATAAAAGTTCATCTAGTGCTGGAAAAGATGGTCAAGGAGTCTGTGCTATGAGGAAGCAGGTAGGTATCAAAAAAAAGTCAAAATTTGGAAGATATCAGAAAGTTAAAGATTTAAGAGGGATACAAATTTGCTGCCTCTGGAATAGGCATTCCAGAGAGCACAATGGAAAAGAGTGAGTAGCATTTGGTGGGAGTGAGTAGTGGGAGTTTTTATTGTTCATGATGTCTTGACTTGCTTGTGAAATGAATTTAAATGATGTAGGATCTGGCAAAGTCATCAGCCTCTTCTCCAGTCATTGAAGTCTAGTGGTAAGACAAAAGTCCAATAGGCTTTGGATAACTAAAGGTCAATTTTTTTGTGAACATTATGATAGTAAACTTGGAAAATCCTAGAGATCCAACTAAAAAGCTAATTGAAACAATAATTTTAGCAAAGTAGCAGAATATAAAATAAATACACATATAAAAATCATCATTATTTCTATATATCACCAAGATATATATATATATGTATATATATGCCAGATTAGGTCTATTTCCCAAGGTTATCAGGGGAAAAAGAAAAAGAACCCATATACTCTAAAATATTTATATTGGCTCTCTTTGTGGTGGTTAAAAACTGGAAATTGAGAGAATATTCATCACTTAGGGAATGGCCAAACAAGCTGTGTTATATAATTGTGATGGAATACCATAGTGCCATAATAAATGATGAGCTGGCTGATTTTAGAAAGGGGAAGACTTTTATGAAATAATGAAGTGAAATAAGCAGAACCAAGAGAACATTATATAGAGAAAAAATATTGTTTGAAGAACAACTGTGAATAATTTATTCTGTTATAAATACTTAACTTCAAAGGATTCATGGAGATATTGTCTACCTTCAGAGAAAGAACTGATAAATGGAAGTAGGCTTTACATATATGTGTGTGTATACATACAAGAGTCATACATATACAAGCATACATATGTGGAAGGGTATCAAATGGTTGTTCTCTAGTAAAGGGTAGCAATGGAGAGACAAAGTACTTAAAATGTAGCAAATAAATGAAATTAAAATTTAAAATTACAAACTACAGCAATATTGACTGACTCATTGGAAGGAGTGACTGTTAGATAAAATAGGGAGAACTAGAAACTTAGGAGTATGGAGTCAAAGCCTAGGGCCCTTGGAAATGGTATCAGGTTTAGACCTGATGGTTGTTGTGGCTACCAAAGGTGCTTTTTACCTAGTCATATTCTTTTTCATAGGAACAATGCTAGATTAGAACCCTGAAACTTGATCTTCTTGGCTTGAAAGGAAGGATAATAGGTGGAGAAGACAGAATTGTAGTCAACATAAATAAATAGTTTGAAATCTATACTATGTATACTATTTCATGAGCAAAAAACGATTTGGCAAGTACTTACTTTTTCTTCATAAAACCTTGCTGTCTTCTAGTCATGGGCTTAGTGTTTCCTGGATAATTAATCATTGTTTATGGGCTTCAAGGGAGAAAGATGAGGAAGAACCAAAATGGTGGAATAACAGAAAATAGTACAATAAACTCCTCCTACTCTCATAAACTCTCCTCCTCACTCTCCAAACATCTAAAAAGCATTCCCAAAACTTGTTTGGGAAATCCAAGGCAAAAAGATCATAGTGATTCATTTTTCCAACCTGGGTCAGCATATAGATAGAAAAATCTGCCGACTCTGGGGATAGGATCTGCTCAGCAGTCAACTCCACTATGGGGAGAGGCTGTGTACCAAGGCAAGAAAAGGCTCTAGGACCAAGAGAGAGAGGCCTAAACTTGTGTAGGATACAGGATTATGTGTCAATGGGAAGCTCTATTACTCACTACCCATTTCTGGGTTATAGATTTAGGATGGACTGAAGATGGGACGTGTCTCTAGAAATGACTTTCCAGAGTAAGGAGTGGCCATGAAACTTAGGTTGAGTATTGATCTTATGCAGTTCATAAGCAAGTAGTCACTATGTAATTCAGACCCCATGAGCAGAGTGGGTATACTGCTATGACTTTGAACCAGAGAGCTAATATTGGCTAAATCCAATATCAGTTTACCAAAACTCCAACTCCTAATGAGGCAAGACCACGGACATATTGCTTAGATCCAAACTCAAGTCAGGAATTTATAGAGCTGAGTCCAGGGGGACAGCAGTCATATTTTGCCCTGGATCAGAGCACTTTGGGAATACTAAAACTTGTAGGTTCCAAGGCCACACTTTCCCTGAGATTCTATAATTAAACAGTCAATGCCTCATCAAAACAACAGAAGTACTAGCTCAATCATTTCCTCTAGAATTACATAGACCTTGCCCAACATGAAACCTGAAGTCAGGAAGAAGGCTGAAAGAATAAGCAAACAAAAACAATGCTACCATAAAAAGCTAGTATAGTGATAGGTGCAGTGGATAGAGCACTGGTCTTGGAGTCAGGAGACCAGGAGTTTGAATCCAGTCTTAGACACTTGCCATTTACTAGCTATGTGATCTTGGGCAAGTCACTTAACCCTGACTGTCTCACATCCAGGGCCATATCCAGTTTTCCCGATTCATATCTGGCCACTGAATCCAGATGGCTCAGGAGGAGAAAGTGAGGATGGAGACTTAGCACAGCCTCCCCTAACTCAAATCCAATTCATGTGCTTGTCATGGCATCACCTCCATGATATCACTTTCTTCTTCAAGAATGAAGTACAAACATTATTATTATTATTAATTATTATTCTTATTATTATTGGGATGCTCAAGGTCTAGACCTAGAAGAAAAGAATGACTCCAAAATATCTACAAGCAAAGTCTCAAATTAAAAACAGAACTGAGCATCAATTAAACTAGAATTCATGGAAGAGATGAAACAAAAGTTGAAAAAAATTTTGAAATGAGTTTTTTAATGTAATGAAGGTGGCAGCTAGGTGGCAAGGACCTAAGTTCTAATTTAGTTTCAGACACTTAATACTTAGATGTGACCTTAGGGAAACAATTCACTTATCCTCTTCTGAAAGAAATCTCAAAATGAAAACTCCCAGGAACATAATAGCCAAAATTCAAAATTTCCATTGCCTGGGGGAAAAAAAGGAAAGGAAAATGTAAGAAGAAAAAAATAGAAAAGAAGTAGAAGTGAGAGTCATAGGAGAAATAATTGGAAAAGGAATTAATAGGTTGGCACAATAGCACAAAACTTTGCCTATGCAACAAACTCCCTGAAAATTAGATTGGCCCAAATAGAAGTCAATGATCTCATGAGGCAATAGGAAACTTTTAAAACAAAGTTGAATTACAGAAAATAAAGTAGAAAATGAAAAGTATTTTTCATAACAAAAAAAAATCTGATCTGAGGAAACAGAATTGAGGAGGAAAAGTTTAAGATCATTGTATATCCTGAAAGCTGTGATGCTAAGCGAGATGAGCAGAACCAGAAAAACATTGTACACCCTAACAGCAACATGGGGGTGATGATCAACCTTGATGGACTTGCTCATTCCATCGGTGCAACAATCAAGGGACAATTTTGGACTATCTGTAATGGAGAATACCATCTGTATCCAGAAAAAGAATTATGGACTTTGAACAAAAACTATTACCTTCAAATTAGAAAAAAAAATTATCTTATTATGTAATTTTACTATCTCATACTTTATTTTTCTTCCTTAAGGATATGATTTCTCTGTCATCACATTCATCTCTGTCATCACATACACTGAGATCAATGTATATATAATGTGGAAACAATGTAAAGACTAACAGAATTCCTTCTGTGGGGGGGGTGGGGGGAGAGAAGCTAGAATGGGGGAAAAATTATAAAACTGAAAATAAATAAAATCTTTCTAAAACAAAAGATCATTGGACGTCCTGAAAGCTGTGACCAAAAAAAAAAAGGTTAGATATTATAGTTCAAGAAATCATAAAACTGGGGCAGCTAGGTGACAAAGTGGATAGAGCACTGACCCTGGAGTCAGGAGTACCTGGGTTCAAATATGGTCTCAGACACTTAATAATTACCTAGGTGTGTGGCCTTGGGCAAGCCACTTAAACCCATTGCCTGGCAAAAACCTTAAAAACAAAACAAAACAAAAAATAAACTGTCTGAACCTGTTAGAACCAAAGGACAAATAGAAATAGAAACAATCTACTTATCCTCTTCTGAAAGAAATCTCAAAATGAAAACTCCCAGGAAAATTCAAAATTTCTAGACCAGAGAAAAATATAGCAAGCAGTCCAAAAAAAGAGAATTAAAAAACTATAGAATCACAGTTAGAACCACACATGATTTAGCCTTTAAAGGAAAATGATATAGGCTTATTGTCCAAAATAATTTACCCAATAAAACTGAGGGTAATCCTACAAGAAGGGAAATGAATTTCAAATGAAATAAAGGATTTTTAAGCTTTTCTAATTAAAAGACCAGGTCTGGAGAGGACAGAATTGTAGTCAACATATAAACAAATAGTTTGAAATCTATATATATAGAGAGAGAGCAGGAATTCCATGAGCAAAAGCCAATTTGATCTGTATTTGCTAACTACTTTTTTTCCATAAAACTTTGCAGTACTCTAATCATGAGCTTAGTGGATTTCCTGGATAATTAAGCATGTTTTTATAGGCTTCAAGGGAGAAAGATGAGGAGAAACCAAAATGGTGGAATAACTCAAAATAATATAGCAAATGCCTCCTACCCTCATATATACCTCTTCCAAACAGATTTTTTAAAAAATTTCCAAAACTTGTTTGAGAAATCTATGGTAAAAGATGATAGTGAAAACAAAGAAACAGAAAAATGTGAAAAGGTAAATGTGTAAATAATCACAGACTAAACAAGGATAAAGTCTACTATGGTAAGATGATAGGTAGTCCCCTCTGAATTTTATCATCATGGAACATAAAAGAAGTCTAATTACATAAAATTCCTGGGCATCATTCTCTTATATTTTAAAAGAAGACTGGAAAGGGAGGGGAAACAGAATACAATAGGGAGCAAAGGGAGAGGAAGTTTAGGGGAAATTGTAGTATCAAAGTAGGTAATTAAAAATCTACACAATCTTGGAAGGAGTGGAAGGTGGAGGTAACATTTGAATTTTACTGTCTTCTGAACCTATCAAAGGAAAGAAAAATACACACACACACAAATGAGTAGAGAAATATATTTCACTCAAAAGGGAAATGGAAGAGAATAGGAGGGAAAGAAGGAAGGGAGAATAAAAGGGAGAGACATTAAAAGGATTTATAGTACTCTGCATTGGCTAAGAATTGGAAACTGAGGATACCCATTAATTGAGAAATGATTGAACACATTATAACATATAAATGTGATAGAAAATTATTGTGTTATAAGAAATAATAAAGGAGATGATTTCAGAGAAACTTGGAATGACTTGAAAAATATTGAATAAGAAAAGAAGAAGAGCAATAGTGGCAATAACCAGCCAGTAAATGAAAATCACTATCAAATGAAAATCTTTGGTACACAAGTAGTAAAACTATTGATAACCAGTATATATAGTATAAGAGAGGTATATTATTTACCTCAATTACAGTTAAAATAATTAATAAAATGGTCTTCATCTAGAAATATTTATCAGGGAAAAATATATTTTTGAGTGATGGAATCAGTCAAATGTCTAAACTGAGTCTGAATAATTTACATGGTGCATATATATAATATGTACTATATATATATATATATATATATATATATATATATATATAATCAAATTGTAAAAGACATAAATGAAAGCAGATGATGTCACAGGAAAATGTCTTGTAATTAGTTGAAGAAAAACTGTGAGTCACTGATAAAATCATAAGCCAATTCAGAATATAGTATTCTAATAGCCAGCTGACCTGATGGTAGAGCCCTCTGGTCATGCCCCTGAAGGAATCACTTGGGTGGGGATGGGGGTAAGGTTGAGAAAGAAGAATGTCTCTGTCTTCTACTCAGCATGACCAGAGAATGTCCTTGTGAACTTTGAAAGGTAGGAAAATTTAGAATTCCCATTGGAGTTGGTAGCAGTGTCTCCAGAATTGCAATGGTAACAACAGCATCTGTATCAGTAGCTGAGAACAAACCAGACACACAGGACACCAACCCTTGGAGCACATCTGTGAGTCAGACACAAGGAAGGGGGAACTTCATGAGAATTTCATAAATGGAGAAAAGTTGTTTTGAGTTACTCCTCTACCACATGTGCACTCTCCCCAAAGAGAGTGTTCAAAGAAGGGTAGTTTGCAAACCTTTAGGGGAATGTTTTGTTTCTAATTCTCATTATTACACCATTTCACTTAGCTTTTCCAAGAACTAATTCTCTGCTTAGCAAATTGATAATCTTGAGAGCTCATGAACAATAGAACCTCTAGGGTTATCCCAAGAATTCCTAAAATAGGAATAGTTACTAGCCTTTTGGAGATCCAATGTGGGTGGAAATTGGGGAAGCAATTTAGAGGAATAAATACTTGCTGAATGATTTGGATAACTTTTATTCTGTTAAACCAGTCACATCATTTTTAACAATTCTGATAAGAGTGACAGAATCTGGAGACCTGAATATGAAACTTGGCTCCAACATTTAACTAGTTGCATGACCTTGGGACAAGTCAACCTATTAGTTTCCTCTTTTGTAAAATGGGGACAATAATATGTACTTTTTAAATGTTAATTCATTAAATGAATGAAGAAGCATTTATTAAACTATACCAAGCACTATGATAAAGTCTAAGGATACAAATATAAAAGGGTATTACATTTTATATATATGTATATTTATATGTATATTTATATATATATAAGTCCCTGTACTAGAGGAGCTTATATTAAGGTATAAAAGGCATGGCCTTGAATTTCTCCTCTCTGTGCCTTTGTACTGGCTAACCCTCATGTCTGGAAGTCTCTGTCTTTTCACCTCCACCTTACATTTCTCTGGTTTCCTTCAAGACTCAGTTCAAAGTCCCCCCTCTGTGGAAGTGTATAGAGGAAATATTGGATAGAACAATAAGTTCAATAACTAATCTGTTCCCTCTGCACTGGCTATGTCAGACAGTTAACCTCTAAGCTGGTCTTTACTAATGCTGCCCCCCCCCCCCCATCTAAATGTCCAAGCTCAAATGAATGTTTTAGTAAAGTACTTTGCTCCTCCTTGGAAAGAATCCTTAAATTCCTGCCCCCAGATACAAGACAAGCCTCTATCAACAAAACAATGGATTCCTGCCCTAGTCTAAAAGGATTAAATCTTTCAGCTACTACCTTCATCTACATATCCCTCATTACTTCATCTCAACTCTGAGTTACTGTCCCCTTTGAAGTATCCCTAATTACTTCATCTGCCCCTTTAAAAGCTCACCTCTCCTCAGTTGTGTCTTCCTTTGGGAGACCATTCTTGGAGAGCATTATCCCTCAGATAGACTCTTATGCCCCTATATTCTTCTTTACTGCTTATCCCCTGATGGTGGCTACTGTTGTTGCTGCTAATCTCTCCCTCCCTTAGCTTTTGCTAACCACAGAAATACATCCTTTTTGTTGTTCATAAATTCTGGAGTCAGAGTTGATCTTTTAAGTGAATTCTACATTCCGTTTGAACCTCTGAAGACTTTAACTAACTGCAATTTTCCCACAACAGGAGGACTTTCAGGACACCCCATCCCCAGATGCTAATATTTTATCCTCTCAGATTACCTTTTCTCTACCCTCTGCATATCTTGTATTTATCTAATTGCATGTTGTAAGTCCATTTGAAAATACCATCTTTGAGGGCAGAGACCATGTTTTTTTGCCTTTCCTGCATTTTATTCAATGCTTAGCAAATAGCAAATGCTTGATAAATGCTTGTTGATTTTGTGGATGTTACCTATTCCAAACTATCATCCTGTGAAAAGAGTTCTGACTTTGGAATCAGATAACTGGGTTCATATCTTTCCTCGTATCACATTTTGCTCATTAATATGTCTGTAACCTTGGACAAGACAGTTAATCTGTCTTGATTTGCTCAACTCTAAAATGAGGTTGTTTAACTACTTGGCTTCTGAGGTCCTTTCTATTTCCAAATCGATAATCCTACTTGATTTGCCTAGTCTTATTGGATTTACTGGACTCCTAATATGCTTTCTATAAATTCAGATGCTGACAGGAACCATCCCAATCCCTCTTCTCTCCTAGTAACTAATGATTTCACGTCTACTGCCACCAGTAGCCCTGTGTGACATATCTCACCCACTTCCAATTATGAGACTTAGCTTGGTAGCCATCACCAACCAACAAGAGCATCCCTTTCCTTTGCTAATCAAAGGAGGCAATCATTTTAGATATTTAGTGACCTTAAAGTCTCCAACTCTTCTTCCATGTTTTCATATCTGTTTACACTTATAAGCTTTTAGCTGCTGCTATTAATATTTCCAGTTTTGTAGTTAGTTGTTTGGGAACTCCAGATGTTGGAGTGCAAACTAATTGGGATTTTACCATATTTGTAAGAGCTTCTATCTCTCAATGATCTCCTTCTGGTATATTTCCTGGACTAAACAAAAGGCTTGTGTTTTCATTCTAAACTGAGCCCTTAAAGTGCTTTGAATATTTGTTTTCTTCATTAGTTGTCTCATTAAGCTTAGATGAATATTCAAGTATAGTAGCAATACTATAGAAATAATCTCATTAACAGTAATTTACATTTTTTTTCCTTCAGAGCAAACACAAATGATTTGTCTATTCTAAAGGGGAAATTACTCTTTAGAGGTTTGGACCACTGGGTCCTTTACTAACATGGATTAAACTAGAGAATCAAGGAACTATATTGTTTTCAAATTATTGAGCCCATTCCAAGTATCCCTCCTAGAATGAGGAAGATCTATTATTAAAATGTAATTGGAGATTTCCTTCAATAGTCTTGAATTCATAGAAGGAAGAGGACTTGGTCTTTGCAAAGTAAATAATTTCCCCCCCTATAAAATGTATCCAGTCAATAATAATTCACAATCCACAGCAAGTTTCCTTTCTGCCTTTTGTTTTCATATCATTGTCTTTTCTGTATCTATCTAGTTCCCCACTTTGAATTCTTTCTCATAACAAAAATATAGACTAGCAAACAACTACAAAACCAGTTAAACAAAAAGTTTATATAGTTGCTGGGGGGTTCGATGCAAGATGTCTGAGAAAGAATTTATGAGATATGGGCTCTCTCCCAAGCAAGTTGGCATTTTATTAGGCACCATAATGGCACAGTGGGCTGAGAGTTTGAAGATACTCTAGCAAAGAGGAACTTGACATTCTTGTTGATATAGGGAGAGAAGAAGAAGAAGAGAGAAAAAATGATCTCAGATAAATAATTAAGTCTGTTTGAAGTAGGTCTGGATGTCCAAAATTGATGCCAACAACAAGGGACATTTAGAACTTATTTTTAAGTTATAAACACGTGCTTATTAAGGAAGGCTTTAAGCTAGCCAAGAAAAGACCAGATGCTGATAATAAGTGATTAAATCTCTAGGCAGGTCAGATGTGATCCTCACATAAAAGGTAAAAGGGCACAGATGAATCTAAGCAGTGGGCAACCAGAAAACTAAAAGACCTTAGGCAAAAGCAGAGGTAGGGACTGCAAAGCCAGTAATTAAGTCATAGTTAGAATTCCCTGTTCTAGCAAGGACTCAGAAAGAACATTCAGAGCAGACCTGAATGTTAGAGAAAGAGTGCATTAATTGGGACCTCCTATCTGGTGGCCATAAGTGACAGCTTCTTCAACATTCTGCCACCTTGTCATTCTTCTGCTAGAAGGATTGTTATGTTGAAGAAGAAATATCTGTCTAGTTTTTTCAATATTAAGAAAATATTATTTGTGCCTGTCTGATATTTTCTGAGCATTTCCTCTGACCCAGATTATTGAGCAGAAAACTCCTCACAGATATAAATCCCCTCCAATTGCCTTTCTCAGATATACATTTTCTCCATCTATTCAATGTAAATCCATTATTAAATGTAAATTTGACAAGATAAGAGCAACTTCAGCCTATCCCTCTTCCCTTCTTCTAACTTCCTGCTTCTCAGTCTTCCAAAGTGGGTACTTGATCCCATTTACATAGAGGGGATGGCTCTCCCTTTAACCCTTTTCTCCTTTCTCTTTCCTACACAGAAAGTGGGCAAGACTATAAAAGTTTGGCCCATATCTAGGTTGGACTCTAGGATCAAGCCCTGCCATTTTCTGCTTCCCTTTTCTTTCTCTTTTTCCCTCAGGCATTCTTTCCTCAAACTTTGTTACTTGGCCTGTCCTTAAGTATCTTACTGTCTCTCCAGAAAAGTTTAGTCTGTGAATTGCTTGTGCTTTGTTGGTCTGTAATGAATTTTGCAAGTTTTTGAATTAAAAATTCTAAGCTTTTATATCTCTGGAGTTAGTAGTGAGTTCCCTTCAAGAACCCTGATCTTTGTGATGGCAATGCTCAATACCATGTCATCATGTATTCTCCAGAAACTGAGATTAGTTATTACTTGTCATTTTACAAAAGAGGAAAAAGTTAGACTAGGAGTGACTGGTGCAGTTTTTTACAGTTAATAAGTGGCAGATCTAAGGTTTGAACAAGTTCTCTGACTACAAATCCAGTACTCTTTCTACTTGAAAAAGGATCCTAGAGTTTGGCTAATGAGATGACAAAGTTAGGATAATGGCACATATTTAATCACTTTGGTCCAGGGAACCCAAAAAGTTGAGTTCAAAGAAAGCCTTTTTCTTGGAGGGGAGGGACATATACACTCCAATGGTATGGTGAGAGGGCAGCATCTTCAGTATATATGTTCAAAGGCATTGTGTTTTGAGTCACAACTACCAATTGTTATCAATAATTTCATTAACTTTAGAAAAAGTACCCCCTTCCTTCCTCCTGACTTTGAATTTTTATCATTTAGGCTAAAATATTTTCACAAAGCATGGGCTAGGTCTCATCTTGATAGAAATTAAGAAAACTAGCTCTCTAAAATAAGTTTCATCTCATTCAATTGCTAAATTGCCAGTAATCTTTCTTTAAGTGACCAAAGATCTTTCTACACCCCTTATCTTAGAGGAAAAGAAATAAGTTTAATAAACATATTTTTATAAGAGTACCACTCATTAAACAGGATCTTTTTATACTGATAAGCAAACATGCTTTACAAAGAATTGATAGTAGGTCAACAATAGCATAGATGGCTGTGGCTAACCAAATGAGATAATCTGTAATGAACTGAATGTTCAGCTAAAAGTCCAATGTCAGGCTTTCAAAATTCAAGAAAGCAAACAGAAAGGAGTACCACACCTTGTGAAACAATACTAAAAGGTAAAAGATTATGATGAATCAACCTGTTAAAATGAAAAATGCAATGATGAATCAACCTTACAACTTCCTTCTTTAGTCAAACAATTCTGGTATGGGTACAACTTTTAGATGGCAAAGCAAAAAGAAACAGCTCCATGGTGGTGCAATTAAATGAAAGAAGAAGAAAATAACAATGGAACCTCACATTATAGTGCTTGCTAGGTGGGCTCAGAATCTAAAACTCATTCAAATCAGGTATCAGAAAAGCATTTAGCCAATTCTTCATGTTTAATGCTATGCTACAATATTAATGAGGCAGCTTATGTATAGTTAAATGAAAAAGCAAGACAAATTAAAACAACTCTGAAGTACCACCTCATATTTATCAAATATGATAGATAACATGATAGAAAACAAAAATGACAAATCCTGGAGAAGGAACTAAAGGACAAGCAGATAGGGAGATGCAGGTAAAGACAAACAATTTGAGAGGGAGAGAGAAAAGAATAGGATAAAGAGGTTTAGAGAACCTTGTTGAGAAAGATCATTTCTTCATTAGAGAGTGGAATTCATAAGGACATAGTAGGGGCTAGTGCCAGGGAATTGATATAAAAAAGAGAGCTCACAGACAAATAATTTAGATTTTTCTTAATGTTTTTCATTCTCGAAGACCATGACTTCAGAGAGGTGATGCCATGACAAGCACATGAATTGGATTTGAGGGGGAGGCTGTGCTAAGTCACTTGTCTCACTTTCTCCTGGAGAGACATCTGGGTCCAGTGGTCAGATATGGATCAGGACAACTGGAGCCAGTCTGGGTTAAGTGACTTGCCCAAGGCCACACAACTAGTAAATATCTGAGGCTGGATTGCCTCCTGACTCCAAGACCAGTGCTGTAGTCACTGAGCATAATGAGGGAAGGTCTTCTTCTGAAAGACTAGGGGAATAGGTGGTGTGGAAACTTTGAGCAGAGGTTTAGAACAGTTGCTGAGATGAGGGAGTTAAAGGACCCATTAGGAAAGAGTAAAAACATTGTATTAGTGAATCACCAGGATATAAGAAGCATCAGAGGGAAATGTGGTGGACCCACTTACCTCCCCTAGATTCTTCATTCACCAGGATATATAAGAAGCATCAGAGGGAAATGTGGTGGACGCACTCACCTCCCCTGGCTTCTTCCATTCACCAGGATAGAAGAAGCTTCAGAGGGAAATGTGGTGGACCCACTCACCTCCCCTGGCTTCTTCCATTCACCAGGATACAAGAAGCTTCAGAGGGAAATGTGGTGGACCCACTCACCTCCTCTGGCTTCTTCATTCTCCAGGATAGAAGAAGCATCAGAGGGAAGTGTGGTGGACGCACTCACCTCCTCTGGCTTCTTCATTCTCCGGGATAGAAGAAGCATCAGAGGGAAGTGTGGTGGACGCACTCACCTCCTCTGGCTTCTTCATTCTCCGGGATAGAAGAAGCTTCAGAGGGAAGTGTGGTGGACGCACTCACCTCCCCTGGCTTCTTCATTCACCGGGATAGAAGAAGCTTCAGAGGGAAATGTGGTGGACCCACTCATCTCCCCTGGCTTCTTCATTCACCGGGATACAAGAAGCATCAGAGGGAAGTGTGGTGGACGCACTCACCTCCCCTGGCTTCTTCATTCACCGGGATAGAAGAAGCTTCAGAGGGAAATGTGGTGGACCCACTCACCTCCCCTGGCTTCTTCATTCACCGGGATACAAGAAGCTTCAGAGGGAAATGTGGTGGACCCACTCACCTCCTCTGGCTTCTTCATTCTCCAGGATAGAAGAAGCATCAGAGGGAAGTGTGGTGGACGCACTCACCTCCTCTGGCTTCTTCATTCTCCAGGATAGAAGAAGCTTCAGAGGGAAGTGTGGTGGACGCACTCACCTCCTCTGGCTTCTTCATTCTCCAGGATAGAAGAAGCTTCAGAGGGAAGTGTGGTGGACGCACTCACCTCCTCTGGCTTCTTCATTCTCCAGGATAGAAGAAGCTTCAGAGGGAAGTGTGGTGGACGCACTCACCTCCTCTGGCTTCTTCATTCTCCAGGATAGAAGAAGCATCAGAGGGAAGTGTGGTGGACGCACTCACCTCCCCTGGCTTCTTCATTCACCAGGATACAAGAAGCATCAGAGGGAAGTGTGGTGGACGCACTCACCTCCTCTGGCTTCTTCATTCACCAGGATACAAGAAGCATCAGAGGGAAGTGTGGTGGACGCACTCACCTCCCCTGGCTTCTTCATTCACCAGGATACAAGAAGCTTCAGAGGGAAATGTGGTGGACCCACTCACCTCCCCTGGCTTCTTCATTCACCAGGATACAAGAAGCTTCAGAGGGAAATGTGGTGGACCCACTCACCTCCTCTGGCTTCTTCATTCTCCAGGATAGAAGAAGCATCAGAGGGAAGTGTGGTGGACGCACTCACCTCCCCTGGCTTCTTCATTCACCGGGATAGAAGAAGCATCAGAGGGAAGTGTGGTGGACGCACTCACCTCCTCTGGCTTCTTCATTCTCCGGGATAGAAGAAGCTTCAGAGGGAAGTGTGGTGGACGCACTCACCTCCCCTGGCTTCTTCATTCACCGGGATAGAAGAAGCTTCAGAGGGAAATGTGGTGGACCCACTCATCTCCCCTGGCTTCTTCATTCACCGGGATACAAGAAGCATCAGAGGGAAGTGTGGTGGACGCACTCACCTCCCCTGGCTTCTTCATTCACCGGGATAGAAGAAGCTTCAGAGGGAAATGTGGTGGACCCACTCACCTCCCCTGGCTTCTTCATTCACCGGGATACAAGAAGCTTCAGAGGGAAATGTGGTGGACCCACTCACCTCCTCTGGCTTCTTCATTCTCCAGGATAGAAGAAGCATCAGAGGGAAGTGTGGTGGACGCACTCACCTCCTCTGGCTTCTTCATTCTCCAGGATAGAAGAAGCTTCAGAGGGAAGTGTGGTGGACGCACTCACCTCCTCTGGCTTCTTCATTCTCCAGGATAGAAGAAGCTTCAGAGGGAAGTGTGGTGGACGCACTCACCTCCTCTGGCTTCTTCATTCTCCAGGATAGAAGAAGCTTCAGAGGGAAGTGTGGTGGACGCACTCACCTCCTCTGGCTTCTTCATTCTCCAGGATAGAAGAAGCATCAGAGGGAAGTGTGGTGGACGCACTCACCTCCCCTGGCTTCTTCATTCACCAGGATACAAGAAGCATCAGAGGGAAGTGTGGTGGACGCACTCACCTCCTCTGGCTTCTTCATTCACCAGGATACAAGAAGCATCAGAGGGAAGTGTGGTGGACGCACTCACCTCCCCTGGCTTCTTCATTCACCAGGATACAAGAAGCTTCAGAGGGAAATGTGGTGGACCCACTCACCTCCCCTGGCTTCTTCATTCACCAGGATACAAGAAGCTTCAGAGGGAAATGTGGTGGACCCACTCACCTCCTCTGGCTTCTTCATTCTCCAGGATAGAAGAAGCATCAGAGGGAAGTGTGGTGGACGCACTCACCTCCCCTGGCTTCTTCATTCACCAGGATAGAAGAAGCATCAGAGGGAAGTGTGGTGGACGCACTCACCTCCTCTGGCTTCTTCATTCTCCGGGATAGAAGAAGCTTCAGAGGGAAGTGTGGTGGACGCACTCACCTCCCCTGGCTTCTTCATTCTCCAGGATACAAGAAGCTTCAGAGGGAAGTGTGGTGGACGCACTCACCTCCCCTGGCTTCTTCATTCACCAGGATACAAGAAGCTTCAGAGGGAAATGTGGTGGACCCACTCACCTCCTCTGGCTTCTTCATTCACCAGGATAGAAGAAGCATCAGAGGGAAATGTGGTGGAATGAAGGAATGGAGTTAGACATCCAAATTAGTAGAGAGAATTGAGGAAGGGTACAGAACAGGAATTATAATCCTGATTTTTTACAGCTGAAGAAACTCTATCACATCCTAAATAGGTTAAGTGATTTTTCCAAAGGAGGTAAAATCTTTCTACTCTTCTGCCATTTCAAAGTCACGCTTTGACTAGAAGATTACTGATTTCTCTAATTACACTTTAGCCTTTGGTTTCAAGTTATGTTTAATAAACATTCCAATTCTGGGCATTCTGACACTACAGTTTTCACAAATATTTATCCCGAGATTAGGCAAGACAAAGTCATAATAATCCCATTTTTGAAACCTTCAAGTTTTCTCCTCATGAGAACATTATAATCCCTCTTTTGCTGAGGTTTGGGGCGGTTAAGATTTGCCCGGGGGCTGCCCATGGCAGCTGTGGCCGAGGCTGGCCCAGGCGGTTCCGGAGGTGGGGGTCCCCCCGGCCGAGGCGGTTCCGGATGTGGGGTCCCCCGGCCGAGGCGGTTCCGGATGTGGGGTCCCCCGGCCAAGGCGGTTCCCGATGTGGGGTCCCCCCCCTGCAGCTCTGCCCCACGTGGCTGTGCGCGTGTTTTTGCTCCTCGAGGGCAGGGCTTTCTGGCGGGAACAGGCCGGCGGCTTGCCCGGGCCGCGGGCTGCTCGGGGGTGGGCGGCGGCCCGGCTGGCACCCCGCTCGGGGGCTGGCACCCCGCTCGGGGGCTGGCACCCCGCTCGGGGGCTGGCACCCCGCTCGGGGGCTGGCACCCCGCTCGGGGGCTGGCACCCCGCTCGGGAGGGCATTGTGAGGCGACACAGGCCGGGCCGGCCCCCGGGGCGCCGCCCCTCCCCTCCCCCAGGCGGGGCCCTAAGCGCCCGCCGGACTTTGCCCCCTCCCGGCAGCGGCGGCGGCGGCGGCGGCGGCGGCGGCGGCGGCGGCGGCGCGGGGTCCCGGGCGCCTCACCCCCTCCTCGCGGACTCCGCCCCGGGGGCCGAGCGGCCTCGCCGCGGCGGGGGAGGCCCCTCTAGGGGGCGCTCCTCGGGGTCCCGGCGCGGAGCAGCTCGGGAACGCCGCTCGCGAGGTCGCGGGCGCCGCCGGAGCGTTGGGGAACGGCACCGCGGGCACCCGGAAGCGCCATTACTCGCCGGGCTGGCGGCGAGCGCGGTGGCGCGGCTGTCTGCGGACTGGCGGGTCCGGCGGACCCGGCCGCCCAGGGTCCCGCGGCTGGCCGAGCGGAGCCTCGGGGAGCTGGCCGAGGTGAGCGGGCCGGGGCCGGCGGGGGCGGGGGCTTGCGACCGTCCCCTTCCCAGCACTTTGTGCCTTTTTGGTGAATAACGTTTTATTCTTATGCCGATGCGGTCTGATAGTCCATGCGCAGAGATGGCCGTCCACGTTCCTCCCCCCAAGACTGGGCCTTCGTCCGCCTCCCCTCCCCCCGACCGCCGGCAGTCCGGGGCCCCACGAGTGCAGCCCCCCGGCCTTGGGACCCGCCTGAAGGCTCCGGCCCCCCCCCCCGGCGGTCCCGGAGGACTTGGGCCCGAGGCGGCCAGTATTCTGCCCCGGATGTGGGGGTCCCCCGGCCGAGGGCCCGGCACTCTGGGGGCGCCGCTTTGTGGACTGCTGGAAAGTTTGCAACACCAGCACCCTCCAGGGACAGACCCAGCCCCTCTTCTCCCCGTTCCCTTTCTGTTTGTTTTGTTTCGTGTTTTGCAAGGTGATGGGGCGAAGTGCTTATGGTCACGCTGGCAGGTGTCTGAGGCTTAGCTCTGAACTCCAGGGCCAGCTCCCTCCCCTCTGCCCTCTGCCCTCTGCCCTCTCCCCTCTGCCCCCTCCCCTCTCCCCTCTCCCTTCTCCCCTCTCCCCTTCCCCTCTCTCTCTCTCTCTTTCCTCTCTCCTCTTTCCTTTCTTTCTCTCTCTCTCTCTCTCTCTCTCTTTATCTCTCTCCCTCTTTGTCTCTCTCTATCTCTCTCTTTGTCTCTTTATCTCTCTCCCTCTTTGTTTCTCTCTCTCCTCTATCTCTCTCTCCTCTCTCTCTCTTTATTTCTTTATATCTCTCTACCTCTTTGTCTCTCTCTTTCTCTCTCCCTCTTTGTCTTTCTCTCTCTCTTTCTCTCTCTCTCCTTAGCTGTCCCACAGTCACTCAAATGAAATGCCAAGAGAGCTGGGATCCTGATTCTGGAGGGCTTGAGGAATCAGAGAAGTTTGTGTTTCATTACAGGAAAAAAAAATGTAGCCAGGTCTTGAAAAAACACCCCATCTAACTGAGAGGCAACATGCCAAAAGCTATATGGATGTTACTATTATTATTATTATTATTATTATTATCCCCATCTTACAAGCTAGGAACCTGATACTCAAAAAGGTAAGACATTACACAACCAGTAATTATCCCTGGTGAGAGATTTGGACCCATTGCCTCCTGATTCCAAATCTGTGAACCGGGTTAACTCAAGCCATTCCATCTCTTAGAATATAAGGTCTAGGGGTGGTTAGGTGGTGCAGTGGATAGAGCACCAGCCCTGGAGTCAGGAGTACCTGAGTTCAGATCCAGCCTCAGACATTTATTTAATAATTAGCTGTGTGGCCCTGGCCAAGCCACTTAACCCCATTTGCCCTGCAAAAAAACCTTAAAAAAAAGAATATAAGGTCTACTTGTCGTGGTTAGTATTTTCAGAATCTTAGGATATTTGAAAAAAAGAAATGCCCTCGTTCTTGCCCATTTTGAAGAAGACCATGATATTAGGGAGGTGATGCCATGCCTGGCAAGTGCATATGATTTGAGTGGAGGAGGTGCTGTGCTAAGTCATCAGCCTTACTTTCTCCTCCAGATATGTGGCCAGATATGAATCAAGATAACTGGATTTGAGGCAGTCTGAGTTAAATGACGTATCCAGTGTCACACAAATAGTTGTGTCAAGTGTCTGGGGTCATTACCCTAGTATTTGTGGTGCTGTGGCTCTTCCCAGATTGATCACAGACCCTGGAAGAAATAGAATTCTTTCTGATTGCAGAAAGTGTGATTTGGGAGTGTGGAGGTAAGAGAGGAGAGGTGTTGGCTTAAGTGACACCTCAAATACAATGAATAATATTGGCCCAAATGAGTTAAATAATAAAAATGTTATGTTACTTTTCAATACTATTTATCCACTGCCTTTGCTTCCAATCACAACCTCTTTTCTCTCACTTCATTCGCCCATTTTATCTTATATCTACCTTGATCTCCAATTCCTTCATCCCTCCCAATTTTCTTAATCTAGCACCCTTGCTCTCACCTCAAATTTCTCCAGTCTTGATGCTGTAATTTTGTATCTTTGTATTTTTTTGTATATACACTTTTCTTTACCTTTGAATTTATCTTTTACCAAACTGAAGCCCTGTGTTAGCTGTGCCATTTACCTTTCTCATTCCTATGTTCTTGCTTGTGTACCAAGCCAACTGAGTCCACCACCTATTTCTGTTATCTGCTATAAACTGAGCCCCTCACTGTTAGGTAGGTCAATCCTTTTTTTCCTTCCCTGATTAATTATCCCATTCTCATCAGCTGCTATGACACTATTTCATCACCTTTCCCTCTCCACAGAGGACCTGAAATCTTATTTTACTTAAAAATTAATGACTTGTCCAGACTTCACTCCACACCACCAAACTATTCTATTTTCCTCATTCTTTTTTCCTTTGTTCCAGTCTCTGAGAAACAATAGTTTCCTTGATAGGAGCAGTTCAGTTTCTTTACATTTGTTCTGTTTCATCCTTTTCTTTTAATTCTAGAGTCTAATCTTCTCCATTATTCCCTTTCTTATCTTTAATCTCTCTTTATCAATGAGTTCCTGCCACCTGCCTAGATATATCCTGTTCTTTTATTTTTTATTTATTTTTATTTATTTAAGGCAGTGGGGTTAAGTGACAATTATTAAGTGTCTGAGGTTGGATTTGAACTCAGGCCCTCCTGACTTCAGGGCTGATGCTCTATCCACTATACCACCTAGTTGCCCTTCTATCTTGTTCTTAGAAACAAAATGGTGCAAACCCTTTACTTGATCCTGTCATCACTTCAAGTTATTGTTATATATCTTTTCTCTTATATTTGCCTGTTTCCTTGCCAACCTCAGTTGTCCTCCCCAGTCTGTCTTCTTTCTACTCCTTTAATGATAATATTTCCTTTGTAATCGATTATCATTTTAATGAAGGTGACTCCAAAACAAGAATATCCTTTCCTGATTTCTCCCCTTAACTCCAGATCCCAGTTGTCAGCTGCCTCTTAAAAAGCTCCACCTGGATAAACTATCAGAATTCTTCCTAATATATCCCAAACAGACCCATTACTGCTTCCCTAGAGCCATTTCTTCTCCAAATTCTCTTTGCAAATTCAGAATCTCTGGTGTCAGGAGTACCTGAGTTCAAATCCAGCCTCAGACATTTAATAATTACCTGTGTGGCCTTGGTCAAGCCACTTAACCCCATTTGCCCTGCAAAAAACCTTAAAAAAAAAAAGAATATGAGGTCTACTTGTAGTGGTTAGTATTTCCTCCTCCCCACCATATTTAACTGTTAAGACTTTTTGAGTCTACTTTCACAACTTCTTTTTTGCATCCATGTTCTTCTTTCCTCTTACATCATTAATATTTTAGTTTAGGATTTTATCACCTTTTGCCTGACTTCTAGCAGCAGTGGTCTTTTCAGTCTCCTTACTTCTGTTGCTTTTCTCTTTAATCCATATTTAATATGGTTGACACATTAATATTCTTAAATCCTGGATCTGGCTACATTGTTTTCCTGTTCACTGTTGTTTCTAGAATGAAGCACAAAACTTCTTTGATTCCTCAAGCCATCCAGAATCAGGATCCCAGCTCTCTTGGCATTTCATATGTATTCAAATTAGATAAATGCTTTGCAAACTTTAAAATATTCTATAAAACTACTAGTCATTATTATTATTATGTTCTAGCCAAACTATTAGCTGCTTCCTGAATGTGGCATTATATTTCTCACATCCAACAACATGCATAAAGCTTTCCCTTCTGCCTGGAATGTAATGCCTCCTCCATTCTGCCTCCAAAGCTCAGGAACCACTTTTTTTTTCCTTTTTTAGGTTTTTGCAAGGCAAATGGGGTTAAGTGGCTTGCCTAAGGCCACACAGCTAGGTAATTATTAAGTGTCTGAGACCAGATTTGAACCCAGGTAGGAACCACCTTCTAAGGAAGTTTTCTTCTGACCCATCTAGTTATCAGCATTCTAACACTCTTTTGTTTCTGATATGTCTTTTGATGTACTTTATTTATATGTGTCTCCATATCTCCAGTGCCCAAATCAGTGCCTGAAACTTGATAACTACTAAAAAAAAGTTTATTGCATTGAATTGAAATTGAATCACCTTTAAAAAAGTATATATTTTCTCTTGGTCTAGAAATTAGAGTATTTGCAAATGGATTTAGAACAAGGCTGTTTTCTCATACTCAGTTTTAATTTGATTTAGTATTTGAAAGATGAAATTGCATACAATATAAATATAGTATTTTCCTTTATAATAGAGGTGCCTGAGGGTGGTGCATGGCTCTGCTGATAGTGGTTATAAAACATATTTTTATTTACTATATATTGAAATAGAAGTTCACATTGATTGATCAACATGAACACTGAAAAATATTCACATCAGAGACTTATTAGCTATATGATCCAAGACAAGTCACGTAACTACCTTTTGCTTTTTCTGCAAAATGGCAATGATAATCGTAACACTTACCTCTGAGGAGCTGATGACCCTTACCTTTGAGCAACAAATGAGATAATAATTGTAAAGTGCTTTAACAAGTCTTGCACCATGCTAGGAAGTTAAATGCCAAGAAAATGTTAGCTAAATAGCTAGATGGCTAGAATAAGAAACTGAGTGAGGGAAAAGATGTTGGTTTGTTCCACAGTGTGTCTGTGCAATTCTACTAACTGGATTGTGGACAATGCCCTTGATATTTCCTGTCACCAGTGGAGTAAAACAAGGCCATATCCTTGCTCCCGTGTTTGTAGTTTTCAGCCATGTTATCAAACGCCTTCCCTGAGGATGAACATGGTCAGCTACCATACTGATGGCAAAGTCTTCAACTTGAAAAGGCTACAAGCCAAGACTAAGGTGGAGGGAGTGTGGTGCATGAGCTTCTGTTGCAGATGATTGCACACTGATTGCAGTCTCTGAAGCTGAGATGCCCCAAAGTACGGATTGATTCACTGCTGCTTGTGCTAATTTTGGTCTAATAATTAATGCTAAGAAAACACAGGTGCTCCATCAGACAGCACCATGCCATCCATATGTGAAACCATGGGTTACAGCAAATGGAGAAGTTTTGAATACTATGGACAAGTTTACTTACCATGGCAGTGTCCTTTCCAAGGAGGTACACATTGACCATGAGGTTGACACATGCATTGTCAGAACTAGCTCAGTATTTGGGAGACTGAAAGAAAGTGTGGGAGAGAAGAGGTATTAGACTGAAAGTCTACAGAGACAGTGTGTTGACCTCATGGCTGTAAGCCTGTGAAACTACACAGTCTACCAGTGCCATGTCAAGAAACCAAATCACTTCCATTTAAATTGTCTTAGGAAGATTCTGAAGATCTCCTGACAGGAAAAGATACCAGACACTTAGGTCCTTTTTCAAGCTAAACTGCCAACATTACTGCACAGAATGCAACTATGATAAGATGGATATGTTAGAATGCCAGACATATACTTGCCAAAACTTTTTTTTATGGAGAACTCACACAAGGTATGTGCTCACAAGGGAGTCAGAAGAAGTGATACCTAGATACCCTTAAGGTCTCATCGAAGAACTTTAGAATTGATTGTGCAGCATGGGAGATACTGGCACAGGACCACCCAGCGTGATGTGCCCTCATCAGTGAGGGGGCTGTGCTCTATGAGGAAGGCAGAATGGAAGGAGCCCAAAGGAAACGTGATTTCCATAAGTTTAAATACCTCAGTTGTTCACATGGACTATTTGTAGCCCATCCTGTGGTAGAGCATTCTGAGCCCCTTTTGCTCTGATCAGCCACAGTAGGATACACTATAATCTGTCTCAAATTTAGTGATGTCATTTTGGTCTTCTTTGATAATGAAGGACAAGAACCAACTAACTGGAAAGTAAGGACAGTACACCAGATTATATAGATTTGAGGAATAAAAAGCAAGTTTATCTGTAGGTACCTTTTTTCTGTCCTTAGAAAGAGAACTTGAGGGTGGAGACGCCACAAATCTACGTCTGCCCTGAGATTCTCATTCCTTTTTCTCAAATAATCCTTTATAGTTTGACTTGCTGGTACCTCCTATTGGTTCCTTGCCACTACCTCTCCTTTTGGCCTTGGTTCATGACAAATCAGGCTTTTCCAGTTTTTCTGGAGAAGATGGCTCCCTGAAAACATTAACACTTTTAGCAGTTAATCCTTACTAAGAAATTAGTAATTTATCTTTCCGAATTTCCTATTTTTGGTCTGAGTAATTCTTCCTAGTCTTGCCCTTGGAGTCTTATCTTTGGGATTTGCTAGTTTGCCTTGCTTGAACTGGGGTGCCAGATTCAGTTTGATAAGCTGTTAAGTGTCTTAGCCCTTTTTGAATGTGCTTCCATAATTTAGCTTCAGGTGTTGTTGGAGCCTCAGGCTTCCAGTAGGTATCCATCCTTTTTTTCTGCATTCTTCCCCCTCCCTTCAGCCCCCTTTAAGGGAAGATTCCCTTAAAGCATTAGGAGAGGAAGACATTTATAGTCAGTATATGCCTTACCTTAGATCTACTAGTCCTGGACCTTTTGAAAAGTAATCTTGATTCTAGATCCCAGAATAAGAAGTTGGCTGTGAGTTCACCCTTTAAGGACTTTGTAAGACTGGCCCTTGAACATTCTATCTTGTCTATATTTCTCTTTTTTGGCCTTGGTTGGTTTCATCATACTAAATTCATTTTTTTCCCCAATACAGTAGATAGTTCTGTCTTCTAGGTTTTGGCTCCTTCACTTACTGTCCTAGACAAATCTCTGGCCCAGAATTACAGGGACTGAATTTCTTGTATTTCTTGCATTTCTAACAAAAGTATAGCTAGATTCATTTGTTTTTTTTCCTATACAAACTTGTATTCTTTGGTGACTCCTTTCCTTGCTTCCACCTAATGGGAAAAATTGAGGTGACAGACAACTTCAAAGTCAGTGATTACTTTTCTTTCTGGCTCAGCTTTATACTCCAGTAAACTCCCTCTCTTCAAATGATTTCTGTTCCCTGATCAGTGTTTCACAAGAATATCTCTTCAGTGCAGATTGACAACAGCAAAAAAACCCTTATTTGTATAGTAAATAATGTGTGTATGAGTAGGCAATTGTGAGGCCTGAAACCCAAGGGCAAAAAATCCAGGGAAAACTGTATACTTAAATTTTCAATCCTTAGAGTTAAGGAATAGAGGGGAAAGCTGTTGAATTAGATCCAATATTGAGTCCAGATAGGATGTGGCTGGCTGTTTCCCAAGAAGAAAGAAGGAATTCAGTCAGGGCAAAGAAGAGGATGGAAAAAATAACTTAGGCCTAATTTTCTGTACATTTTCTGATAGAACCTGAGTTGCTTTTGTAAACTTTCCTCTTAATGGTATGCTAGTGGTGGCTTATACTGACTTTTAAGATTGTTAAATTTCCAGAGTGAATTGTTACACTTTGGAAATCAATTATAAATCAGGGCTTGCTTTTTATTATTTGTTGACTATTTAGTCTTAAAGTGATGGAGAAAATGTTAATAAAGCAAATTTGATTTAAAACTGTCATGCTTAGCATTTTTTTCTTTCCAAAGAGCTGGTGATTAAACATTTAACAACAATCCCTGGTTATGGGGGATGCTTATTTCTATGGAGTAATAAAAAGAGAGTCTTCTATATAGGTCCCATGTAGGAGACTCCCCAAAACCTCTATAAAAACCAAACTGGCAAGGAATTCAATTTGGAGAGATAACAAGGAGAGAGTGTTTGGAAACCAATAGCTGAAGATTTTCTTGGAAGAAAAGGTGAAACCCTGTGATATTGTAGAGGAAGGATGTATGGGATAGCAGAAAGAAGAAAATGAACCTTGGAGTTAACAGAACCTCAGTTCCATGTACATGATAAGCAGCACAGGGAGACATCTCCTTTTGAAGCCTGTTTCCCAAGTCTTTGAGGATATCAGTACCTGCAAACCAGAGAGCATTGCAAAAATAGAGACTTTGTTATTTATCTGTTATCAGAAAACCATACCTACCTATCATTTCAAGGTGTATACATGTGTGTGTATGTGTATGTGTACACATGTATGTGTATGTATATATTGGGGGCATAATTTAGCATGTATTATGCCTGAAGTCACAAATAGTCATATAATGCATATAATGTGCTAGCTATTAATCTTTTTTTTTTAGGTTTTTGCAAGGCAAATGGGGTTAAGTGGCTTGCCCAAGGCCACACAGCTAGGTAATTAAGTGTCTGAAACCAGATTTGAACCCAGGCACTCCTGACTCCAGGGCTGGTGCTTTATCCACTGCGCCACCTAGCCGCCCCAGCTATTATAAAAATTATTTTCACTGGAAGATCTTAACTTTTAAGCATTTCCTGTTACTGTTTTATGTTCTTGAAACTGAATATCTTTTCGGTATTTAAAATGTCCATTCATAATATCGATTTAGGGGGGTAGCTAGATGGTGCAGTGGATGGAGCACCAGTCCAGGAGTCAGGAGGACTTGAGTTCAAATGTGACATCAGACACTTAATAATTACCTAGCTGTGTGACCTTGGGCAAGTCACTTAACTCCACTGCCTTGTGAAAGCTAAAGAACAAAAAAAATCGATTTACTGAACACTAATGAAGCATATACTGTGTGCCAGTTTAAAAATAAGAAAAAAGCAAGAGCATCTTTGACATCTGATGTGAAATTGTTTAGAAAATTGTGGGAAATTTCAGTGAACCAGGGTTATCAACATGCACTCAGGCCCACAACACTTGTAAATCACCAGGCAGAAATGATCAATACTAGTTATTTTTTCACATCTTCCTAATATTGGGTAGTAGTCATTTGTTGACTTGAAAAGCCTGTTAGCTTTTAGGTTATTTAAGAGAATTGTTGTTTGTTTGTCCTTTGATATTAGGGAGATGTTGCCATGATATGCACATGATTTGGATTTGAGTGAAGGGGACTGTGCTAAATCATCAGCCTCACTTTTTCCTCCTGTAGTATCTGGATCCAATGGCCAAATATGGATTAGGACAACCGGATGACCTTGGATATAGGGGGTAGACCTTGACCTGTTTACTCTCAAGTCTATCCCAGATCACAGTTTGACTGAAACAACTATTCTGTGATTAAGACTGGGTAAGGGAGAGATGAGGCTGAGGCCAAGAATGACCACTTTTGCTTAAGGTTTCTCATTGTTTTCAGATTATTAGAAAAAAATAAATCCAAGAACAGTCTTTTGCATATTCAAAAAAACCCCTCAAATCTATGTGGGAGGGAAAGATCCTCAGAATTTTTGATCAAAGCAGAAATAATTGCCGTTTACATATAAGAGATTATATGAATCATATCAACAAATGACATTAGCGAGATGTAAATATTTGAAAGAAAGGTCTTTAAAAATTCAAAAGGAAGCTTTACTTTTAAATTCTTAGATTAAATAAAGCAGCTGTAACATCCAAATAACTTTTGAAATGACTTTTTGGAGGTTGTAAAGAA
Source organism: Macrotis lagotis (assembly GCF_037893015.1). Lineage (NCBI taxonomy): Eukaryota > Metazoa > Chordata > Mammalia > Peramelemorphia > Peramelidae > Macrotis > Macrotis lagotis. The sequence goes on from NC_133662.1 coordinate 200,798,498, forward strand.
ATTTCTCATTATTGATTGTTGAATGCTTACTGAAGGTCTCATTGTCATTATATTAGGCATCACATACCCTGATGTAACACCATGCCTGGGAAGAATTTCTTTGTATATTGTCCTGTATGACCAAAGAGCTAGTCTTCAAATTTAGGCCCCAACCTCTAAGAATTCATAGTAAAAGTACAGATAGGTAAGTATGAAGGAAGCTTTAAGGCTTACAAAACAATTTTTTTTATTACATGAGGACAGTGGTCCTCATGACAACCCTAGAAGACAGGTAGTGTTATATTTTACAGATAAGGAAGCTGAGGTTCTAACACAAAGGGTGTCTTCCCAAGATCATATAGCTAGTAAGTGTCTGAGGCAGGATTTAAACTCAGATGTCCATGATTCCCAAGTCTAGCATGACATGCTGTGTCACCTATTTACCCAGATGTTAAATATTAAAAATAATATGGAAGAATTATATATCAGTAAACATTAAGTGCCTGCTATGTGCCTGGTACTGTTAAAGGAGATTTTTCTTTATGTAAACCAGTCTATATGTCTGTCTTACTATAACATATGCTTGTGAGACATTGAGTTTGGGAGTAGCTATTTTATATTTGAAGAGGGTACTTTTCAAAGAATTAAGCATTTGAATTTCAACAATGAAATTCTATCAAGCACATAAATAAAAAACAACAATAAACATAATGTGTTTTTATAATCTGGCAGGCTTTCTACAAACTAATACATATAACCTGAAAAATTTCAATCCTGGAAAAGAAATCATGAATACCGCCATTTTCCATCTCTATAAAGGTAAAGAGAATGGATTTTCCTGTGACAATCACAGGGTGTTTCTCTTCTAGTCATTGCTGGTAAGAGATAGATGGTGCAGTGAATAGAGCACTGGTCTTGGAGTCAAGAAGACAGAGTTCGAATCCAGACTCTTGTTAGCTGAATGCCCTTGGGCAAGTCACTTAACCCTGATTGCCTCACATCCAGGGCCATCTCCAGTCATCCTGATTCATATCTTACCATTGGATTCAGATGACTGGAGGAGAAAGTGGGGCTGGTGACTTAGCATAGGATCTCCTCACTCAAAACCAGTTCATCTGCTTGTCATGGCATCACCTCCCTGATGTCATAGTCTTCTTTGAGAATGAAGGACAGCCATTATCACCTCCCTGAGAGCCAGTGTGACTTCAGAACAAGTTGAGGAACAGTCAATAGCTCAACAACTCCACAAAAAATGACAGGAGCAGAACAGAGATCTGTATACAACGTTTGTAGATCTGACCAAGGCCTTTGATACTATCAGTCATGAGGATTTATGGAAAATTATGTTAAAATTTGGTTGCCTGGAGTTCATCGGTATCAGTTTCATGCATGCCCAGGTTCTGGAGTGGACAATGCTCTCAAGATTTTCTGGTCACCATTGAAATGAAACAAGTTTGTGTCCTTGCCCCCATGCTTTTTGCATGATGTTTTCAGCCATGATATCAATTGTCATTACTGAGGATGAATTTATCCTCAAGGTCAGCTACTGCACTAATGACAAATTCTTCAACTTGAAAAGACTATATAAGCCAAGACCAAAGTGGAGGGAGTGTTAGATTCATGATCTTCTCTTTGTATATGATGGTCTTCTCAGTGCATCCTCTGAAACTGAGATGCCACAAAGTATGGATTGATTCTCTGCTGCTTGTGCTAATTTTTATCTAACAGTATACACCCAAGGAAACACAGGTGATTGACCAGCCAGCATCACACCATCCCTATGTGGAACCATTAGTTACAGCAAAAGAAGTTTTGAATACTATGGACAAGTTCACTTACCTTGACATTGTCCTTTCCAGGGTGGTACACATTGACAATGAGGTTGATACATGCATTGCCAGAGCTAGCTCAGTATTTGAGAGACTCCAAAAGAAAGTGTGGAAGAGAAAAGGTATTAGACCAACTACCAAGCTGAAGATCCATGAACTGTTGTGCTGAAACCTGGACAGTCAACCAGCACCATGTCAGGAAACTGAATCACTTCTATTTAAATTGTCTTAGAAAGATTCTGTAGATCACCTGGCAGGAGAAGACGCCAAACACTGAGGTCCTTTCTCAAGCTAAATTGCCTAGCTTTCCAACATTGCTACAGAGAGTGCAACTGCATTGGACTGATTGTGTTGTTAGAATGCCAGAAGTATGGTTACCCAAAAAGACTATTTTACTGAGAGCTCTCACAGGCAAGTGCCCACAAGGGCGTCAGAAGAAGCGATAATGGGACACTCTGAATGTCCCTCTAAAGAACTTTAGAATTTATTGTACAGCTTGGGAGACACTGGCCCAGGAACAACCAGTGTGGCGTGCTCTCATCAATGAGAGTGCTGCACTCTATGAGAAGGGCAGAATTGAATCAGCTCAAAGGAAACATGACATACATAAGTTTAGAATACCCACCCCAGGTGTTTACATGGACTATTTGTGCTCAACCTGTGGTAGAGCATTCTGAACTCTTATTGGTCTGATCAGTCGTAGTAGGATACACTGTAATTTGTCTCAAACATGGTCTTTGATAATGAAGGACAGGGACCAACCAACATGAAACTTGTTCTGTTTATCTGTTAACAAAAATTCGTGTGTGTGTGTGTGTGTGTGTGTGTGTGTGTGTGTGTTAAATAAGTAATTTTCTTTGCAGTTATATTAATTTGATACTAAGTTATGTAATTATTAAAAGTATCAGATGAGAAATGGGTTAGGTAGTTCCTTTGTTAGGATTTATGGGAAAAGATGAACAAGAATTGCTTAAAATAAGATGGCATTGTTGGATTATTGTTTGTATTCCAAAACTGAGGTGTCAGGTTGATATTTGATCAGGTTTATTTTTTGGGTTCCAGTCCAGTATGTTACTGTGAACTTGGAAGAGTTGAACTTGTTGTACCTTGTGTCATTTAATAGTCAGATGTTACAAATAGAGTTTTAAACTACTTAAAACATGAAGCATCCCTTATGAGAGGGCTTTCCTGATTGTCATAGTTGTTAGTGAACTCTGCAAATTATTTTGCATATATTTCACATTTATTGGTATACAAGGTGGTTTTTCCTCAGAATTTTAGACATACTGAAGGTAGGGACAGTTTCATATTTTGTCTTTGTATTCCTTTATTTAAAATAAGGTCTGTTTTACAACATTCACTCAACTGATAGATACCTGTTGAGTGAATGAATTTGAGCATTGGTGACCAGAAACTGTACTAACTCCTGCCCTTTAGGATAAATAATTCTTTTTGACTTTCAATATGTAATTATATTTTATATTCATTTTAGGTTTTTAAAATTATAATAGTGAATTGAGTCTCAATTGGATGGGACCACTTAGTTTATCTAGTCCAGTCTCTATCTGAATAAGAAGCTGGTCTGTATTGTCTCCAGTATATCTACTTCCTGTGAAAGCTTTTCCTTCATCTATTTTTTTTTTTACATTGGATTTAAGAGTCACAGATTTTTATAAAACTGAAAGACAAATATTTGTTGAGCAAATTTAGTACAGTCCTTTAATTCTATGAGTAAGGAAACTGAGTTCTAGAGAGGATAAGTGATTTTCCCAAGGTCATGTTGCTAATAAAGAGTAGCAATACTCTCTTTAATTCATTTCCACAATCACTTATTTGTGAGGGAACTACAAAAATGAGTAATATAGTTTATAGCCAAAGGAGCATATAATACAGTTCTTTATTTCATTTTTTTCCTCTTTCAAGTAAAAGCCTGATAAATATTTTTGAAGCAAGTCATAAGAATAGGGACTATTTGGTTTGATTAATTCTCTTGAATGAGGAAGTTCACTCTACCACTGCAACTTGCAATCATCTTTGCTACTTAGTCTTTTGGAATTTTCTAGACTGCATGTGACTTGTCCAGAGTCACATAGTTATCTTTGCCAGAGGTGGGACTTGAACCTGGATTTTCCTAGCTTTGAGGCCACCCTATCCAATGTGCCATGCTGTTTCTCAAAATAAATCATTTAGAGAAATTTCACCTGCTTCTATCATTGGGAAAGTTATTTAAACTCCCTGCAAACCTAGTATATCTGTCTTTAGTTATTTGGACAAACTGAGACGGTATATATGAAAATGCTATGAGGTTTTCAAATTGAAGTCCTCTGTAGGGCATAGATGATGATGCATGATTCTGTTCTGTAATTATATTCTGAATGATATTCCCCAGTCCTCTCTTAATGAGATTAGAATGTCATATTAAAAAAGTGGTAAAAAATATTTAATAGAATCCAATCCTGTATTTTCAGTGTCTTCCTTATTTACCTAGCAGTACAATAACTATACCAAATATCAGGTAAATCTTATGCTTTGAGCTCATCTAAAGTGTTAAAAGTAATTGTGGGGAGGGGCAGCTAGGTGGCGTAATGGATAGAGCACTGGCCCTGGAGTCAAGAGAACCAGAGTTCAAATCTGCCTTAGACTTAATAATTACCTAGCTGTGTGACCTTGGGCAAGTCACTTAGCCCAATTGCCTGTCAAAAACAAAAAAAAATTAATTGAGGGCTCCAGGGCCAAGGTTCTTAGATTTAAAAGGTTGCCTCATAACTTCTTAGAAGTGGGGGAACGCAGGTCATCAACGACAGGCAAAAGTGCGAGGTGAAAATTAAAACCCAGAGGGCCACATTGTATCGCACTGCAGGCCATATTTTGGATGCCCTGTTCTAGGGTAACTAATTTATGTAGAGCAACACTTTGGAAAACAGATTGGTTCTTCAGGGTTGTAAAACTTTTAAATGTTTAGATTGCATTTATAAATGAATTTTATATGAAAGCCATGACATTGTGTAATTTTTTGGTTTGGGGGTTTTTGGTTATCACCCAAATAAATGGACAACTTTACTCCCTCAGAGAAGTGAGCTGTATATGCCATGGCCCATCCCACACTGCTGATGTGGTAACCTATAGACCTTGGAAGACTGTGTCTATGGGAAAATCTTGTTATGCTTATTTGCCATGTTATTTAGTTATGTTCTTGTTTTCTTATTGGAAATGCTCTCTGCTTGGTAAAAGAAACACTCTGGTGTGAGCTTCTGAAGTGTATGGTATTAAATAGATATTATTCTTCACCAATAGTTGACTTCAAAGCTGGTTTAGTGTTCAAGGGTAGTCCAGTTGCTACCTCCATTTTAATGGTTCTTTAAGATTTATGAAGCCCTTACAAAAAAAACTAGTAAGTTAGGTTGTATAATATTATTAGCTGTATAGTTTTATTAGGTTTAGTGGACAGAGTACTGAGTCTGGAGTTAGGAAGACTCAGATTCCTAAGTTCAAATCTGCCCTCAGACACTAGCTATGTGACCATGGGCAAGTGACTTAATGCTTTTTGCCTCAGTTTCCTCATCTGTAAAATGAGCTGGAGGAGGAAGTGGTAAGCCACTCCAGTATTTCTGCCAAGAAAACTGAAATAGCCACTACTGAAAAACATAAATTACAAAAAAATAATATTTCTCTTCTACGGACAAAAAATAGGATGAGAAAACCTAAGTGATTCAGTCACATAGCTACTAATAATTAGAGCTAGATTCCACACCAGGTATTTTTTTTTTAACCAGGTATTGTCACTCTAAATTCAGTGCTCTTTACGCTACAGCACAGCTGGTTCAAGGAGAATAAGATTTTGGTCATTTTTAGTTACTTAAGTAATAATGCAGCAAAAGTGTTTCTAGTTTGAAAGAAGATGTTGAAAAGCACTTCTATATTTTCTTCTCTGCAGTGACATTATGGAAATAATTTTCTTTTGTAGAAGGCATTAGCAATGTGATCATAATACCTTTCATAGTTCTGGTCTCTCAAAATTGGAATATTAAAATACCATACCCATTTCCCACGGAGAGGAGGTACCTATAATTTGATTACCTTCACCTGATTGTAGAAAAACTGCTACCTTTGAAAGAACAAGTTACTGATTGACAGCACAGGTTAGATAAGTGGATCCTGGTAATGTTTTCTTAGGCAAACAGACACCTGATACTTTTGAGAAGAAAAAGGAAGGAGAAATAAAAGAAAACTGTTTGACATAGGATGTATTTAGCAACTAAAATAGGTGGATTGTTTTAGGGTAGCTGTTCAAAAGAGTAGTTAGTAAAGCAGGATTTATTTTCCAGGAACAAGGACTAGAGGAATTTAATAGAGGTCAATATGCTGTTCTCATGGTAACTGAATGGGTTTTACTAACTACTAATATCAACTACTTTTATTTATATAAAAATTGATTTGGATTATTTTTATTTTCTGCATTACTTTTGGAAAGGATTACTCCTCAGTTCAAATATTCTCTTACTGCTAGATATTGGAGATACTTTGTCTACTTTTGTGACATTTAATGACAGATATGCAGCATATTTCTGTTAGGAGTCAGGGCATTTGTTTATGATTAATTTCATATCTTAATTTAGCAGCAAAAAGATTACAGTTTCTTTAAATTGATAACATTGTGGAGTGAATCATGGAAGATAATCGGATGAAAGTTACAACTGGAAGCAACATTTCTGTATGTATTAACTTTTTCTACTCATTTCATCGAGAAAACATTTTGGGATTTATATTTTGAGCTGTTTGACAATTCTGGATAAAATATTAACTTTAATTTTGAAGGTGATATTTTTGATGGTTTATGTTGTATGTATTTTAAAACAAAAATATAAAAATTTATAGTAAATGCAAACTTGATCCTGCTTAAAAATTAGTTTAGTGTTAGTAATTGAGTTTATATTGTTATGTATATCTGTGGCAGTTTTAAAGCTGGGGTTTTTTTTCTCTTTAGATCTGGTGGTTTTATCAGGGTAGAGAATTCTTTGTGAGAAAGCTTCCTGCATCAGTGGGATAAGTCATCATTCTGCCTAGGTCCCTGAGAAGATAAGTGATTTGCCCAGGGTCATATAATCTGTATGTGTCAGAGATAGGATTTGAACTAGGTGGTTATGACTCTGAGGTCTTGTCTTTCCTTTGTTTCTCCTTAACTTCTTGCTATTGCTGATAGATTTTTAAAGTACTCACATAAATTATTTAAAAGAGATAATGCATATTTCAGACTTAAAACTTACATAGATTTCTGCTACTACTCAAAATGAGGTTTCTCAAATAGTTATATTTTTTTAATTTTAGAGCTGAAAGATCAAAGAAATTCAATTTTAGATTTTTCAATCTTTAACATTTGGATTTTTAAAGAAATATTTAAAAGGAAGTTGTTTTTAAGAGAAAGTGGAGAACCTTTTGATTTTATATATTACAGTATATGATTATCTAGGTATCAACGTTTGAAAGAATGTTTGAGAGATGTAAAGAGATACTGAGATTTTCTCTTCTGAAGAAGACAAAAGTGACTTTAGGAACTTGAGTATCTCTTAGAATGGGCAGGGAGATAGCCTCTTTCCTTGTTACCTGCAGTAGTCCAATTAATCCCCCCCCCCCCCACTGGGATTAGAAGGGATCTCTTCTTTTCTTAAATGAGCTTCAGTGATTTAGTGACAAAATAACTAGACTGGGTCTTTTTCTACAAATACAGATTTCCAAAATTCCTGGGTGAACAGAAGTCTTTTTTACATGTAAATGGGGAAAAAAAAGATAGTTTTCAACATTCATTTTTTTTTCCTGAATTTGCATGTTAGCCTTGTGCAGGGCCATGCTAATCTTCTCTGTATTGTTCCAATTTTAGTATTTGCTGCTGAAGCTAGCACCAACATCAATTTTTTTTGTAAGATTTAGATAGAGTTCCATATGTTTCTACCTCCTTTCTTGACCTTGCCCATCCCCTAATATAGCAAGTAAGTGATCATAGAAACTTTTTTTTTCATTTTTGCAAGGCAGTGGGGTTAAGTGACTTGCCCAAGGCACACAGCAAGGTAATTATTAAGTGTCTGAGACTGGATTTGAACTGAGGTCCTCCTGACTCCAGGACCAGTGCTCTATATCCACTGCACCACCTAGCTGCCTCCACTACAGATACTTTTTAATGAAATAAAGAATACTTTGGGGAGAAGATTGAAGGTTAACATGACAAAAAGACCAAGAATGGCAGTAAGAGCAGAAATTAAAATGAGAATAAAGTAAGACATTAAAGTAGAAATTTAAATTTAGTGTCACTAGTCTGGAAGAAAATTTAAAGATTTTAATATGGGAAAAAACCATTTAAGTAATAGAAATATAAAGACATGTTTTACTTTGTTTTTCATAGTTTTTTGCTGTCCACATTCAATGTTGCCAAAGTAGACATTTTTATTTTACTTTAGAAATTAAATGAAGACCAGCATATTACTTTGTTGAACCTTACAGATACTTTGGTGACTCCATTTTTTTTTACTTAGCAGCATGGGTACTTCCTCCACTGATTCAGATTGAAATTCCTTCAAAACTCTATCTTTGAGATTTTTGTCCATGTTTTCCAACAATTCTCCACAGATGATCTGCTGATCAACCTGGAAGCCTTCTTTAAATGTCTAATTTATTTAGAGTCACAGTCTACCACCATTCAAGCCATTTGTTCAAGTTGCAGTGATTAGCCCACTTTTTTTCTGTCATTCGTATTTTCAGCCAGTGTCTTATTCTAAGTGGAAGTTGTGGATATTATAATATCTTAATAAGCATCTTTGCTGTTTGTCTTATTTTGTTTATTATATTTATATAATATTTTATTAATTTTTTGATGATTATGATGCATAATTTGCAACCATATAGTATCACTGAGAGAATTTTTTATGCTAAAAATAAAACTATGGGTGATTTTGTAGCAGTAATCAGTTTGAGATCACTAAAAGTACTGGATATTTTCTGCAACTCAATCTCTTTCTCTAATTTTTTATTAAACTCAATTTATAGAGTGAATTCATATATGAGGGAAGTTACCATTCAAGTATAGGTTGTACTAGGGAAGACTTTTGAGGCCCATTTCCCTCTGAAAATGGATGGGCAATTTGATAAATTGCTTGTCAAATGACATATCATTATTTATAGATAATATGTTTATATACTGTTTTTTTTATTTGAATGTTTAGACACTTTTATTTAAGAATGAGCTAACCAGTTTCCCAAATCTCTAGGTCAGCCTCTTTTCCTTTCCCTTCCATGGCACTGGTGGTTTAGCAAGTAAAATTATTCTTTTTAGTATTACTTAGCATAATGGTAGCTCTCTTAGTATCTTAACTAACCTGTAAGATCTTATAAAAACAGAAATTATGTATTTTTAATATACATTTTAAAATACTCTAAAGGCTTGATAAGGACTATATTATAAAATGGTATCTGTTTATCAAAAATGGTCTTTAATTTAGCTTGAGTATTGATGGCAAAAAATGGGAGGAAAAGAGAAGATATACAAATTGGAAAAAAATGCACCCCGACTTAGGGTTTGACCTTTTGTATTTAAAAAAAAAGTGGAATTACCATGGTTGTAAGTGCATTGTGTCCTCAGGTGTACTTTAGAAAGACAAAATTCTTTGAACAGATTTGAAATCAGTATTTGTCATTTTCCAGGAGATTTAGATGACTGTGCCAAAAGTAGTTTTCTGGCACCTAGTTCTCTTTTATATTACTCTAACACAGGAAGTATAGGCCCAGATTTTTTTCTGGGATTTTATAAAGCTTCTAGGACTTTTAAAGTGGTATCATGGAAAGAAACAATATTAGACTAGAAAACCCAAGTTCTTGTTCCTTCTTTTCCAGTGACTATCTTTTGACTTTTGTATCAGTTTGTTCATGTGTAAGATGAAAATTCTCTAAGGTTCCTTCCAGGTCTAAAATTATATAATCCTGTCGTTCTGGGTTAAAGACTCTTTAGCTGATAGAACTTTGAAATATGACTTGAGCCTATATAGAAGTGTTTAGTTCCATACCATAAGCCAGTTGACTAGTACAAGAAACATTCAGTATTTACTTTTTCCTCTGTAATATGAACTTTCATTAAGTTCTTTTTTATTGATTCATACTTTTTCACCAGCATAAAAATATTTACCATTTCCTGCTAGTTCAAGTTGAACAGACAGATGTACTTTTATCCCCAAAGAGTGTTGTAGTGAAAAGAGTTTGGAATTTGCAAGTTTTGTTAAATTATCTAATATAGTTTGCTAATATTTAATTTCATACAGCAGTGATGCTCATCCTTTGTCCTCAGAAACATGCTTTAAATTTTCCAGAGTACACCTGCTCTATACCAGTGGACACAGATTGAAGTTGGGGCTAAGAATTATTTTGGGGGGTGAATATGTTGTGAAATAAACTTTTATATGGAATTTACTTGATGTAACTAGTAGAATCAAAGAAGATAAAAAACAGAAAGGTGTTTCAAAAGGTATTTCAAAGGTATTTCAAAAAACAGTAAAACAGGTAGCTTGTTGTTTAGGCAAAATCTAAGGAAGATTCTGAACCAAAAGGATGAATGAATGAATCCAGTGAGACAGGTTGAAATAGAAGAGACTAAAAATAAACAAGTTGAGCATCTTTGTTACTATTCTGTGTTGTAGAGGAACCAGAAGCATAGAAAGCTTGGTAACTAGGCAGTGCCAAACATACTGTACTCATTTTTTCATTAGTTTTTAATGTGTTTTTTATTTTTATGCTTTGTATTTTTGGCTAATTAGTTGTTGTCTTCTGCTTTTATTTTTTTTTTCAGGTATATGAGGAAGAGGCCATGTCTCCCAATTTAAAGTACCTTTCTTTGGGAATCCTGGTCTTTCAGACTACCAGCTTGGTTCTTACTATGCGTTATTCCAGAACTTTGAAAGAAGATGGGCCTCGTTATTTGTCATCTACTGCAGTAGTCATTGCTGAACTTTTGAAGATCATTGCCTGCATTTTATTAGTCTACAAAGATAGCAGTAGGTATCTAGTTTTGAATTTAAGAACCACAGTGAGTTTATTGAGTTGTTTATGATTTATAAATACAGCTTATTTTTATTAGTCTTCACTATTTTGTTATTATGTAGTTCTGTTACAGTAGTTTTTTAGTGCCATAAGATTTTTATTTACTTTTTAGTATTTTTAATTTTATTGAGTTCAACTTTTACTAATTCAATTTGTAAATTGCTAATCCAAGCAATCATTTAAATAAAAAGTTTAGATGAGACTTGGCCCTTCCTTCTCAGAGCTTATAGTCCAATGGATATATAAGATATTCAGAAAAAAACCATTATCTTGTTAGATTCTAAGTCCCTTAAAGGCAGGTGATTATATTATCTAAAATATATCTTTACCTCAGCACTAAGCATAGTGTTCTTCATAAATAAAGACTTATGAATGTTTTTTATTTTATGTGAAATTGTTCATGATGAATATATAAGAGACAGAAATGAGATTCTTTGTTAATATTACAAAGTGGAAGGCTCACAAAGGATTTTCTGGAAGAGGTGGCATTTGAGTTGGACTTTAAAGGATGGGTGGAAATTCAGTGTAGCCTATTGGGATAGGATTGGGGAGATAAAGAGACAGCCATGACACAGGAAAGAGCAGGGTAAAAGCCATGAAAATGAAGCATTTGATTTATGAGACAGATGGCTGGTGTACTGGATAAAGTACTAGACTTGGAGTCAGAAAGACCTAGGTTTGTATCCTACATCAGACACTTATTTGTACTCTGATCTTGGGCAAGTCACTTAACTTCTCTGGGCTTCAGTTTCCTCAACTGCAAAATGAGTATGTTAGACTCAGTGACCTTTATTTAAGACCTTTTCTAGCTTTAAATTTATGATCCTGTGATCCTTGAAAAAGAACTGCATGGGGAATAGTCCAGTTTAGCTGGAGTATAGTGTATACCAATAAAAGTAGTTTGAGATAAGGTTGGAAAGATCAGACTTGGTACAAGATTGGGAAAACCTTGGTATAGGCAAAGGAGTTTTAATTCTACTCAGAATCATTAAAAACATAGTAAGACTTTGAGTCAAAGTCTAGGTAGTAAATGGTATACTGGGTAAACACAGTTTTGGAGTCAAGATGCATAGATGAGTCAGTCTTCTGTAATCTTGAATTCCCACATTTGTCACTATGTGTGTCCTTGGGTAAATCACTTAACTTCTGAACAATTCTATTTCCTCGGAAATAAAATTTACATAATGCTATATGGCTTACTACTTGCTCACAAAGTTGTTGTAAGAAAAGAATTTAAAGGGTGGCTAGGTGGCGCAGTGGATAGAGTACCAGCCTTGGAGTCAGGAGGACCTGAGTTCAAATGTGGCCTCAGACACTTAATAATTACCTAGCTGACTCCAGGGCCCGTGCTCTATCCACTGCTCCACCTAGATGCCACTCCTGGTATTTCTTTTAAATCCTCATGGGATTACATGGTATTTGGGATTGCAGTCCTTGAGTTCCATCATTTGTGCCTGAAAGGGACTAGTAGCTTAAGATCCCATGGAAGCAAAGCATAGCTTCTTAAGTATTTTTTTTTAATGTGTTAGGTCCTTAGCTCAAGAAAGTTAATTGTTTTCTTCAAGTCTATTGAGTCTATCTTTGGTTTTTTAAAGGATTTATGTATCCACGTAACTTATTCACTTATGAGGTTCTTGGGGCAAATTCCATATTTCTTTGGGTAAGAACAAATGGATTCCAGGCAAATTAGTGATTCAATTTCTGTTAGTATTTACTTTCAAAATAAGGGCTGTAGGGCATTTACATTGCCTTATAAGGGTATTTTTTGGGGGATAGGATCTGTAATTTCATGACCATAGTGAACTCCTAGGGAGGAAATTTTCTTAACCAAGTAGATTGATACCTCCTCATCCAATTATAGTCTTGGAAAGTTGCCTGATATTATTGAGAGAGTGATTTGTCCAGGATCACTCTGCCTGTAAGCCTGGCCTTGAGCAGAGCTCTTAGTGCCCGTCAGGTTAGTATACCATCCACTGTTCCATACCATCTTTGCACGTATTATGAGTTTAACAAATGTTTGAATTATTCTGTGTATGCAGCCAGTAGGAAATGAGGCTCACCTATTTGCATTACGTATAATGACTATAAGTATAAACAAATAGAACTGTGACAAATGGGCTTTTTGAAGTGTGCAGGAATTTTGAATTAGGCACTCTTTACAAATTCAGATTACGGGTTTAATCTTGATTTAACTAGAAGTTCCTAGTTATCTGCTTTGGAGAGTACTTCAATTGTACAGGAAGGAAGACAAAAAGCAGCAGGCAGGAGGAATGTTTGGGTTTTCCTTCTCTCTTTTCCCCTTTCTCACTTTCCTACAGCTCTTTTTGGGATAAGAGAGTGTGGGGATCACTAGAGTGCAGACTTCAACCCCAGGCCCTTGTGTTTTAGGGACCTCCTGCCTAGACTGTCCAGGGGACCAGGGACCTGGTGAGAAGCCCCTCAAATTTGCCTAGTTGCCTTTTGTTGAGTTAGAGTGGGGGGAGGAGTGGTGGAGTGAATATTCTTTTCCTCCCTTCTTTCAGTTTTTGTGCAGAGGAGCTAGGAGGCACCTTTTAGTAATTTTTCTCCCTTTCCTCCCACTAGGCAGATCATTAATTCCTTGCTTTTTACCTTTTGTGTCCCCTTTTTGCTTTACAAGGGATTCATTCTTTTTTTTTTTTTGCTTTTCTTTTGGGGACCCCATCCTATCTCTTCAGCCTTCAAAATGTTGCTCATAAAGTCTCTAAAACCAAAACCCACTAAATGATTCAGTGAATTCAATTTTACCAAATCAGTGAATAGTCTTACCAAAAGATTTAAGTGCAAATACAACAAAATAAAATGAAATGAGGGAGTCTTAACAGGTGAAACATAATATCTTGTCTTTATAGGACAAAGTAGAAGGGAATTACATTTATGCTTCTGACTGCAATATCTTCTGCTTTGTGATATTTGAGGAAAAGTACTGAAGGCTTTTTTTTTTGCAAGGCAATGGGGTTAAGTGGCTTGCCCAAGGCCACACAGCTAGGTAATTATTACGTGTCTGAGGCTGGATTTGAACTCAGATGCTCCTGACTCCAAAGCCAGTGCTCTATCCATTGTGCCACCTAGCAGCCCTGAAGGCTTTTTAACAATAAAAAATTAACATTTTACCAATTGTTGGGAAGATTTTCCCTATCTAATGATCAGACTGCATGTTCTGTATATGTATTAGCTACAATTATTATTATTGTTATACTTTCAATAAGATTCTACCATTCACAATCTCCTGACCATCCCCTCCTTTCTATTCCTACTATCATCTCCCTAGTTCAGGCCCTTTTTAATTTAAACTAAATTATATTGCAACAGCTGTCTAACTGGCATCTCTACCTCTAATCCCCATTGTCAGATTAATCTTTCTAAAGTTCAGAAGCTCTGATTATGTTACCATCATGCTAAAAAAAAATCTTCAGACTCCCTCTTGACTAATGACCACAGTTTGAACTCCATAGCTAGGTTTCAAAATCCTTTACAGTTTAGTCCCAACCTACCTTTCTAGTCTTATCCTCCATCATTCCTTCACAGCATTCTCTTTACAAATTTAAAGTCCACAGTGTGACATTAGCCATGTTTATAGTTTGGAGTAGAATGAATGTTCATTCATTACTAATACTTATTTTAAAGATGAGTCCATAAATGACTTCTAGACCCAATAAATTTTATAAGTAAACCTTTTTATATATATCAAAAACATAACTGAAAAATGGTATATTTTGTCTCTAGTTATTCATTAAATCGTGTATGTCACCTCTGTGGTATAAAAAAGTTCACTAGACTGATTCATTTCATTCAGCAAATCTGTCCTGAGTGCCTCCTCTGTACAAGGTGCTTTGAGGCAGTGTAATGATGACTAAGGCATCCTTGCATTTCCTCTCAAATCAGTCTATGAAAGAGACACACATAAATATGACACGTAGCATGTGACAATAGAGTGAGTGCCTCAGAGTTCTTTGGGAGTGCAGAGAAGGGAGAAATTATAGCTTGTTGGAGGTCTAAAGTAGGGGCCCTTAAGCCAGACCCTGAATGATGGGTAGCATTTCAGTTGGTACAGCTAGGAGTTGACAGTCTGAGCCGTGAGCAGAGGAAATCATGCTGGGAAAGTGTAGGGTGATAATAAGGCTTAGAAGCCTTTAATGTAGTACTAAGTGCTAGGGATATAAAGACAAAAATAAGACAGCCCCTGCCCTTAAGAATAATGTCTGTAAAGTGCTTTGAAAAACTTCAAGCTCTATGTAAATGTCAGCTATAATTATCCTGCTGAAGGATATACAAGGACAGATAACTTTTGTTATAATTTCTGGAGGGGATGGGTTAACACCTAGAAGTTCAGGAAAGGTCTATAGGAAGTGGCACCTGAGCTGAAACTTGAAGGACCCAGAATATGAAGGAAACATACCTTACATTCAGTAAAGCCTAAGCAGTTTAATTCAGTTCAGCAAGCATTTTTTCACGGTCTGTTTTAAACCCCAGAAATTCAAAGACAAAATTGAATGTCTCAGTCCTTAAAACACTTTCATTATACTAGAGACATGAAAATGTGAATTGCTGATAGGTCAGCTTGGCTTCCATGTAGAGTGCCTAAAGGTGATTAATATGAAACAGGCCTAGGAAAAAAGTAAACAAGCCACATTGTAGAAGACTATAAATTTTTGTAGGAGAAGGAATAAATGTAGGATAAGGCTAGAAAAGTAGATTGGGACTAAATTGTAAAGACTTAAATCCTAGTTATGGGGTTCAAGCTGTAGTTATTAGTCAAGAGGGAGTCCTTGGAGATTTTTTAGTATGATAATCATAATCAGAGCTTCTGTACTTAAGAAAGTTAAATCTAGGGCAGCTAGGTGGCACGGTAGATAGAGCACTGGCCCTGGAGTACCTGAGTTCAAATCTGCCCTCAGACACTTAATAATGATCTAGCTTAATAATGACCTTGCCTTGGGCAAGCCACTTAACACCATTTGCCTTGCAAACACCTAAAGAAAAAAACCCAAAAAACTCCCAAGAAAGTTAAATCTGATGAAGGGGACTAGAAATAGAGATGCCAGTTAGACAGCTATTGCAATATATTGTTTAGATTACGTTAATAAGGGTCTGAACTAGAGAGATGGTAGTAGGAATAGAAAGGAGGAGATGGTCAGGAGAGATTGTGAATGGTAGAATCTTACTGAAAGAAAAACAATAATAATAGTTAATAGCTAGCATTTATATAGCACTTTTAAGGTGTGCAAAGTGCTTTACAGATATCTCATTTTTTCCTCATAGGTGCTGTTATTATCCCCATTTTACCAATGAGGAAACTGAGGCAAACAGCAAGTAAGGGCCACACAGCTAGTAAGTGTCTGAGCTGGATTCTAATTCAAGACTCCCTTACTCCAGGTCTCAGCACTCTAGTCACTGTGCCACCTAGTTCAGTAGGAGAAAGAAAGAATGAATGGGAGAAAAGGCCTCATTCCTTCCCCTCCCCAAATTAAAGGGAATAGTCCTTGAACTTTGTTCAAACTCCACGGTTCTTTATCTGGATACAGATGGTATTGTCCATTGCAGACAGCCTCAAATTGTCCCTGATTATTGCACTGATGAAATAAGCGTGTCCATCAAGGTTGATCATCACTCCCATGTTGTTGTTAGGGTGTACAGTGTTTTTCTGGTTCTGCTCATCTCCCTCAGCATCAGTTCATGCAAATCCCTCCAGGCTTCCCTGTATTCCCATCCCTCCTGGTTTTTAATTAGAACAATAGTGTCCCATGATATGCATATACCACAGTTTGCTAAGCCATTTCCCAATTGAAAGACATTTACAATTCTTTGCTATCACAAACAGGGCTACTATGAATATTTTTGTACAAGTGATGTTTTTACCCTTTTTCATCATCTCTTCAGGGTATAGACCCAGTAGTGGTATTGCTGGATCAAAGGGCATGCAAATTTTTGTTGCCCTTCGGGCATAGTTCCAGATTACTCTCCGAAAGGTTGGATGAGTTCACAGCTCCACCACCAATGTCATAGTGTCTCAGATTTCCCACAACCCTTCCAACAATGATCATTATCCTTTCTGGTCATATTGGCCAATCTGAGAGGTGTGAGGTGTGGTACCTCAGAGAAACTTTTATTTGCATTTCTCTAATAAGTAATGATTTAGAGCGATTTTTCATATGACTATGGATCGCTTTGATTTCCTCATCTGTAAATTGCCTTTGCATATCCTTTGACTATTTGTCAGCTGGGGAATGTCTTTTTTTTTTGAAATATGACTCAGTTCTCTGTGTATTTTAGAAATGAGCCCTTTGTCAGAAACATTAGTTGTAAAGATTGTTTCCCAGTTTACCACATTTCTTTTGGTCTTGGTTGCAGTGATTTTATCTGTCCAAAAGCTTTTTAATTTAATGAAATCAAAATCATCTAGTTTGTTTTTATTGATGTTCTCCATCTCTTCCTTTCATAAACTGCTCCACTTTCCATAGATCTGACAGATAAACTAGTCCTTGACCTTCTAATTTGCTTATAGTATTGTTTTTAGCTTCATTCCTTTTTAACAAAAACTTATTTTTTAATTTAATTTAATTTTTTAATTCTCATTTTGTACAAATGTTTTTTTTTTACATTAATAAAATATTCTTGTTTAAGAGTAAACAAAATACCCACCCCATGAATATAGACTTGTTTGGGCGATAAAGTAACGGGGAGAGGAAAAAAAAATTAAAATAAAAAAAAGAGTAATAATTGTAGGTATGGCCAGGTGGTGCAATGGACGAAGCACCAGCCCTGGAACCACAGCACCCAAGCCCATATCCAGCCCCGTAAATCCAACAATCAACAGCCGTGTGACATGCAAGCCACACCAACCCCACTGCCCTGCAAAAACCAAAAAGAAGAAAAAAGAAAGACCCAAAATAAAATAAAATAGTCATAATAGTAGGGGTGGCTGGGTGGCAAACAGAGCATTGGCCCTTGAGCCAGTGCCACCCGGGTCCAAATCCAGCCTCAGACACCCAAAGATCACCCTGCTATGTGGCCCCAGGCAGGCCACCCAGCCCCATTTGCCCTGTACCCTCCACCAAACAACAATAATAATAATAATAATAATAATAATAATAATAATAATAATAATAATAAATGTGCTTCAGTCTTTGTTCCAACACCAACAGCTCTGTCATGGGTGGATCGCATTCTTTATGGTAAGTCCATTGCAAAAGTTACTTCCATATTTTCCAACGTTGCCATTGCTGATTGCAACTCCCTCCTTTCTTATTTCTCCACTACCATGTACTATATTTTCTCTCTCCTTTCACTCTGACTCTGCTGTAGGGTCGCTGAGTGGTGCAGCAGACAGATCCCTGGTCCTGGGGCCAAGAAGCCCTGAGCCCCCATACCACCCCTTAGGCCCAGAATCCACCTGGCCCTATGGTCCTGGACAGGCCTTCCAATCCCAGCCCCTTGCAAGAAGTAAAAAAAGATGTGTTATATCTGACCACTCTCCCCATCATGGTCCATCCTCTCCTCCTTTATTCACATCCCCACCCCTTCCCCCTGCTCCCCCCTCCTTCTTACTCCAGATGCCTATATCCCATTGAGTATATATGCTGTTTCTTCTCCTAGCCACCTCTGCTGAGAGCAAAGGTTCCCTCATTCCCCCTTGCCTCCCCCCTTCCATATCATCATTGTAATAAAAAAAATCTTATTATATGAAATATCTTGGCCTATTCCCCCTCTCCTTGTTCTTTCTCCCATTACATTTCCCTTTTTTTCTATTGACTCCATTTTTACACCACATTTTATCTTCGAATTCAGCTTTCTCCTGTGCTTCAACTATAAAAGCTCCCTCTACCTGCTCTATTAACTGAGAAGGTTCATATGAGTATTATCAGTGTCATTTTTCTATGCAGGAATACATGCAGTTCATCATCATTAAGTCCCTCATATTTCCCCCCTCTCCTCCACTCTCTATGCTTCACCTGAGTCCTGTATCTGAAGATCAAATCTATTCAGCTCTGGCCATTCCAACAGGAACATTTGAAATTCCCCTGGTTCATTGAAAGTCCATCTTTTTCCCTGGAAGAGGGCATTCAGCCTAGCTGGGTAGTTCATGCTTGGCTGCATTCTAAGCTCTTTTGCCTTCCAGTATATTATATTCCAAGCCCTGCGAGCTTCCAATGTAGTTGCTGCTAAGTCCTGTGTGATCCTGACTGCAGCTCCACGATATTTGAACTGTGTCCTTCTGGCTGCTTGTAATATTTTCTTTTTGACTTGGGAGTTCTGGAACTTGGCTATAATATTTCTAGGGGTTGGTTTTTGGGGATCTCTTTCTTGGGGGGGATCGGTGGATTCTCTCCATTTCTATTTTGCCCTCTGCTTCTAGGATATCAGGGCAATTTTCCTGTAGCAATTCTTTCAAAACGATGTCAAGGCTTTTCCTGATTATGACTTTCAGGTATTCCAATAATTTTTAAATTATCTTTCCTAAGTCTGTTTTCCATATCAGTTGTTTTTTCAGTGAGATGTTTCACATTTTCTTCTAATTTTTCATTTTTTTGGTTTTGAAGTATTGATTCCTGATTTCTGGTAAATTCATCAATCTCCCTGAATTCTATTCTTTGTCTGAAGGATTTGTTCTCCTCAGAGAGTTTTTTTATCTCCTTTTCCATCTGGCCACTTTTTAAGGCATTCTTCTCCTCAATAACTTTTTGAACTGTTTTATCCATTTGACCTAAGCTGGTTTTTATCATGCTGTTTTCTCCAGCATTTTTTTGGATTTCCTTGGACTAAGCTGCTGACTTCATTTTTATGTTTTTCCTGCATCTCTCTCCTTTCTTTTCCCAGTTTTTCTTCCAACTCCCTCATTTGATTTTCAAAGTCTTTTTTGAGGTCTGTCACAGCCTGAGCCCAATTTCTGTTTTTCTTGGAGTTTTTAGATGTAGGAGCTTGTGCTTCCTCATCTTCAGACTGAGTATTTTGATCCTTCTTGGGCTCATGCGCAAAATATTTCTCAATGGTCTTCCTCTTGTTTCTCTGCTTGCTAATTTTCCCAGCCTGGGCCTGGTTTTGGGGTGCTTCCTGAGCTTTTGGGGCACTCCCACAAGGGTCTTAGTGTGTGAGGCTCTGTCCTCCCTCCTGGTCTGTGAATGACCATAGGCTCCCCCCTCTGCCATGGGGCCAAGGTGGGGGGGCCCCTGCTGTTCTATGGGGGGGGCCTAGATTGCGATCAGGATCTGAATGTGGTCAGAGCCCCAGAGTCCTGTTCCAGGGGCAGAGGACAGAAGAGCTCTGCAGTCTCTCTTCACTCCCCTCCCTCAGCTCAATGGGTTCATGCCCTGGAGGCTCCTGCTTATGGGCTCCACCTGCTTCTGTTTCTGCCTGGGCTGCTGAAAGACCAAGCTGCTCCCTTTGTGCCCTGAGGGCTGGGCTCCATGTGCTCACTCTGGCAGAGGTCCCCAGCTGTTCCCCCACTTTGTGCCCGGTGCTCCCTGGGGTGTAGCTCAGGAGACTCCCCTGCTGCTGTGATCCACGGCTCCCAGTGCCCTGGGGCTGCCTCCTGGAGGCTGAGGTTCTTTCGCTCTGGCGGGCCACCCCTCTGGCGGCAGCCCCTCCGCCTTTCTGCTCTTTTCCAGGTTACCTTGAGTAGGAGAACTGCCTCACTGGGTCCCTCTGTGGGTTCTGTCTCTCGAAAGTTTAGAGTCCTTAGTTACAAGTTTTATCAGAGAGTGCCTAAGACTGGATGGATCCCTTCTTGTAGCCATCTTGGCTCTGCCCCCCTAGAAGTTCTGAGAAACTTCTTTTGGTGGGGGGAAGATGATGAATTCATTGTGGGACTTGCTGAATTTGAGATACATTTGAGACGTGTAAATTCATTGTTTGTCCTTTTTTCATTCTGTTTGTGCTTTGGAGTCATTTTATTGTTCATAGTGTATTAGCATTAGAAAAGGTTAAGTAATTAAGTAATTCAACTTCATTTTTTTAAGATAAGGAAATTGCAGCCCAGAAACATTAAATGATTTTCCCAAGTTCACAAAACATTGGCATTAGCAAAATATCTTCTGATTCCCATCCCTCTTCTTTCTATGCTAAGAAGTCTCCTGTTAATATCTTTACTAGTGCAATGGATAAGAAGAGAAAGCTAAACTAAGTTTAGATTTATTTGTTTTCTATTAATACCTTTCATTAAGTTTTTTTCTTAGAAAACTTTGGAACTTCTATTTGAGATATTGTGGGATCTCATAAAGTTCCATCTTTCATGTGTTGTTGACTGTAGAACAGGCAAAAATTCAGTGAAAAGAATTTCTATGAAAAGATCCATATTTCTTAGCAGAAAATAACTGAGTTGTGAGGGATGAGAGAACTTGAAAATAATAATCCTTTGGTTCACTTCTGTTGGATTTAATTTACATTTAATTTACATTAGCATTTAAAGAAATTTTGGTTCAAAATATACACAATTTCTTACCTGGAATTCATTCTCCTGTTAATCTTGTGCATTAAATACAGTTGTCAACCTACAAATTAAAAAAAGAGCAAAAGAATTATATTCAACTGAAAAGAGTTGGAGGAAGGGTGCCATGGGAAGCTTGAAGAGAGATTGGAGGAAATGCAGATCCTGGTAGAGATTTAAGAATAGGGTCATGTGGTCATAAGACAAATGGAAAAAAACTAGAATAATAAAATGTCATTTTGGATTTTTGAACAGGGAAGTGAAACTTGTAGGTGGTAGCAAGATCAAGGCCTGACCATGTATGTGTATGTAACTAAAGTAGAATAGAGTAATAAATCATGGGAATTGAATAGATTGAGAAGCTGGGAATTGAGAGAATAAATCTTTGTGTTGAGATACCTCTGATATCAGAGCAGGAGTGAGAATGGAGGGAAAAGCATATTAGCCAGAAATTAAACTCTCTGAGGATGGAAGGAAAATGTCTTAGAGGCCACTCAGTCAAGATTGGCTAATGAATTTTTACACTCATCATTTGCTGAGTGATGGCAGTGGGTTATAGATGAAAATTCTGCACATGGCAGATATGTACTCCAAATCCCTCACTACAGTCAATGAGTTGAGTATAAAAGAAGGCATAGCCATTGTCTATAGAAATTTGCTAAGGAATCAGTGTTATAAGGAGAGAACTAGGTCTTAAGGGAGTACCAGAAGTTTTAGATGAAATTAAGTTTGTTAATTATGCAGTAGGAAGGAGTGTGATTATCTAAGTGGAATACTTTAATGGGGGTTAAGTTTGAAGTGAATGTGAATAAGGGAGTGAGCAACTGAAGATGAGGAAAAATTTGTAGGTTGGCCCCTCAGAATCACTAAAAAGAGGAAAGTGTAAGGGGGAAGAATAAAACTAGGCAGAGTATCAGTTGTTAGAGACTCCTTAACTGAAGAAGGTGATTAGATTGTTTAGGGTCCTTCTACCAGATACAGCCTTGTGGCAGATGGTATGGTGTCCTGTGAATTTGAGACCTGCCTTAAGTCAGGCAGAAACAGAAAGGACATGTGGGAGTCCATTTGGGAGCTGTTGGCTTCAAGTCTAGATTAGAGAAGGTTTGGAGGATGGTGGATGGCAGAAGGTCCCAGATCAGGGTAAACACTGGAGAAAGCCTAGAAGGGTATAAAAGCCAGGAAATAGGTGATAGGGTCTTAGACTAAGACAGTACCCAGTGTTAAAGATGGACCAGATCCCAAAGAAAGGTGGCAGGTGGCTGTGGAGTAAAACTGGAAAACTAAAACCATGAGAAATTGTGACTTGCTGTAAGTAAAGTTACTTATGTTGCTCTTTTTTTATGTGTTTTCCCCTTTAGAATTCAGTCTCCGAGCATTGAATAGAGTGTTACATGATGAAATTCTAAACAAACCTATGGAAACACTTAAGCTTGCTATTCCATCAGGAATATATACTCTTCAGAATAATTTACTCTATGTAGCATTATCAAACCTAGATGCAGCTACTTATCAGGTACTTTAGAAAAAAAAATTCTTTTAGTGCTTTTAAAAAAGTGACAATAATAATAATACCTGTTCTCTCTTTTTTTTTCAGGTTACTTATCAATTAAAAATTCTTACAACAGCACTGTTTTCTGTGTTCATGCTTAGTAAAAAATTAGGCTTGTACCAGTGGCTCTCTCTAATGATTTTAATGGCAGGTGTCACTTTTGTACAGGTAAATTATTCAAGATAAGTTTATTTCCATATTCATTGTAGTTTTTTAAAAATAATTGTTGTGAATAAATACTGTATTGTCCTTTTTCGTTTATGTGACTATTTACCCTTTACATCAGATGAAATATTTATTGAAAAATTTCTTTTGAAGGGTATAAATTTAGGTGAGTTACTTAACTTCTCTGACCCTCAGTTTCTTCACCTGTCCATGAGGGCATTAAATTAAATTAGTTGTGTCATCACTTTCATATCTAAACATTTGTTCTTATGAACGAAATGATAAGGTTTTTTTGGAGACAGAGTTAAGTGTCTTAACCTCTGTCACCTGGCTAATATGTGTCTGAGGCCACATTTTGAACTTGGCTCCTCCTGACTCCAGGGCTGGTGCTGTATCTACTGCCTTAACGAGCTGCCCTAGATTTTAAGACCCTTTTTTTTAAGGTTTTTTTAAAATTTTATTTATTATTTAAGGCAGTAGGGTTAAGAGTGACTTGCCCAACATCACATAGCTAGGCAATTATTAAGTGTCTGAGTCTGTATTTGAACTCAGGTCTTTCTGACTGCAGGGCCAGTGCTCTATCCACTGCACCATCTAGCTGACTCCAATTTTAACACTCTTGAGGATGACAGGTATGCTTTAAGCTCTGCATCCTCAGCCAGAAACATTTAATAAGTGCCCACAATATGCCAGGTGCTATTCTGTGACAACATTAGCTTCCCTCAAGGAGCTTATAATTTAATGGGAAAAGAAAACATGCAAAAAGGGATTGGGAGAAGGGAAGGTAGCTAGAGGGTGAAGGTCAGGATGGAGAAGTCTGTAGGTATAGAGCTGGATGGGAAATAAAGTGATGTCTAGGCTGGGCTCCCTCCACCTCCATTTGGAGAAGTCATAGGGACAGAAGGAACTGATGCACTGTGAGTATTAAAGGAGGATGTATTCCACAATGTTTTGTAGTACATAGACAAAAGACTGGAAAGGACTTAAGAATTAGAACTTTAATTCACGTCTCTGCTCTTTTATTCTAAATCTTTGGTCATATGTGCTTATGTTCTATAAAATGTTGTGGAAGATATATAGAAATTTAAAATACATCTCTTATCCCTAACATTATTGCAATCTATTTCACAGAACCATAGATTTAAAGCAAAAATAGATCTTGGAAGTACTATAACCCATCCACTTCATTTTGTAATTGAGGAAACCAAATCAGAGATCATGACTTTCCTGAGGTCAAACAGGTAGCAAATAGTAGAACAGTTGTGGGGAAGAAAAGTCCTTAAATTTTTGAAAAACTTAAGTAGCAATCAAGCACTCAGAGACATAGCCGTTCAAGATAGGATTAAAAGAGATATCATATGTGATAAATTTCTAGTTTACAATAAGGACTTAATAAGTGTTTTTTCCTACTTTTAAATAAGTGGTTCAGATAGTAAGTGCTATCAAAATTAAGAGGGGTCGTTTTTGACAAGTTTATCCGGCATTATTGAAGGAAAGAGTTGATATAGGTAGAATTTTTACAGTTGAAAAGGAGAGGAGGACACTGTGGGAAAAGGTATATAGACAGGAAACTTAAGAGATAATAGGTAAATCAGTTTGGTAGCAGAGGTTCATTGTTAAAAAGGAATGGGAAATAAAGTAGAGGGCTTTGAATGCCTCCATAAGGATTTAGATTTATTTTATAGGCAATATAGAACCATAGGATAATTTATTCTTTGACCAAGGGAATGGCATGCTCTGAGAGGGGTTTTAACATAATTAATCGTACAGTGGTATCTACTGGATTAAAACAGAAACCAATTAATAGGTGGCTGAAACTTCCAGGTATAAAGAAATAAGAAGACTTTGACTTAAAAAGAAATAACGTGCAGTAACACATACTTACATAGATCTACATAAAGTAGTGTGCTCTGATGAAGGCAAAAGATGTCTCTAGGTTTTGAGACTAAGAAAATATTAATGATAATAATGGAAGGAAGGAAATCAGAAAGAATTTCAGCTTGGAGAATATGTGATGAGGTAGTAAAAATAAAAGTAATTGAATTAGTAATTAAGGGGAGACCTCATCAGTAAGTCAATTATAATAATCACACCACATTGTTTTTGCCATTTCTAACATTGTACTTAGCATGATAGTCTCATGTCGCCAACTTATCTTCTTCTCTAGCATCTTTCATTACTTCTGTCCTACACTGCTATCTTTTCTGTCACTGTTTTGGGTTCTGCCGTCACTGACTTTCTTCTGTTGTCCTTGGAATTCTGTAGTGTTTCTATCTTCCTTTCTGTATTAACTCAAATCAGTAGATGGACAGTGTAAAGAGGAAATGGTGAATGATATTCAGTAAGTAACAGGATGAGCATTAAGCTACATTTACTGCCATTTAGACTTGTACCATTTTCAGTCACTCTGGTCTAATATGTGACAAACTTAAAAAGAAATTTCTTGTACTAGTCACTACATTAAGTGCAGGAAGTAGAATGGTAAAAGACAGCTCCTATTTTCAAGAAATTCAAGAGTCTTAAGGGCGGGGGACAACCTAGAAATTACTATGTGCAAGCAAGCTGTAGCTAGGATAAAACAGAAATAGTCAACAGAGGGGAGGCATTATAATAAAGAGGGATTGGGAAGGGCTTTCTGTAGAAAATGAGACTTTATCTGGAACTTGAAGGAAAGCAGGAAGCAGATCATTCCAGACATGGGAGACAGCCAGTAGAAATGCCTTCAATTTAGGACATAGAACTTTTTCAAGGAACAGTAAAGAGGCAAATGTCACTGGATAGAGGAGTACATACAGAAAGAATAAAAGTATATAAGAAAATTGGAAAAGTGGGGATTGGGGGAGGACTTAGTTATGAAGGATTTTGAATGCCACAAAGGATTTTAAATTTGATTCTAGTGATGATAGGAAGTCACTGGTATTTTTTCAATGGGGAGGTGACATTGTCAGACCTGTACTTTAGATCACTCTAACAGCTGAGTAAAGAATAGACTGGTGACAGGAAAACTAACCAGCATGGAATTGGAATGATATTGGTATGAGGTGCTGAGGACTAGCACCGGGGTGGTAGCAGTGTCAGGAGAGAAAAAAGAAATATCCAAAAGATATTGGCAAGAGAGCCAGCTTTTGTCAACGATCAGATAACTGGGGAAAGAATTGGGTAACTGGGAGGATGGGAGTGCCACCCTCAACAAGTTTCTGTAGGAAGCCTTTCCTAACTCCTCTTAATCTTAATCCTTTCCTTTGTTACTTATTCCCTTTATATTCTATATATAGCTTGTTGGCACATATGAGCTCCTGAAGGGAAGGACTATCTTTTGTCTTTTTTTATATCCCCCAGAGCTTTACACCAACTGGTGCATAGTAGGCACTTAAATGTTTATTGACTGACTTGACAGTACTGGGGAAGTTTGGAAGAAGAGAGCATTTGGAGAAAAAATAAGGAATTTAGTTTTGGACATGATTAGTTTAAGATATTTACAGGAATCCAGTTCAAGCTACCTGATAGTCTTTGGAGATTTAATACTGGAGGTCAGCAGAGAAATTAGGGCTGGATAAGTAATTTGAGAATCATCATTATGGGAGTTGAGGAGCTCATCAAATTAAGTAGTATAGTGGGAAAAAGAGAATTGGGCCCAGGGAAGGGGGGGGGGGGATCCACATGGTAAGTGGGCATGACCTGATTGAAGATTCAGTAAAACTGACTGAGAAGGAGCATTTAGATTAGGTAGGAGGAGAATTAAGGGAGAGTAGTGTCATACAAACTTAGAGAAAGGGAACTATTAGGGAGAAGAGGGTGATCAGCAGAGTCAAAAGCTTCAGAGAGATGTAGAAGAATGATAGCTGAGAAGGCTATTATTTTGGCAATGAAGGGATCATTAGCAAATTGGAAGAAAGAAGTTTCAATTGAATAATGAGGTCAGAAGCTAGACTATAGCATTAGGAAGAGAATGAGAGGAAGGGAAGTAGAGATATAGATTGTAAACAGCCTTCTCCAGAATTTTAGCCAGAAGAGGGAGAACAGATAATGAGGCAATAGATATTGGGGATGTTTTTTGAGGATTTCAAATTAGTTTTGTTGTTGTGTAGTCATTTCAGTCACGGTCTAATTCCTCATGACCCCATTTGACTTGTTTTTTTGTTTTTGTTTTTTTTGGCAAGGCAGTTAAGTGACATGCCCAAGGTTACACAGCTAGGTAATTATTGAGTGTCTAAGATTGGATTTGAACTCAGGTCCTCCTGACTCCAGGGTCAGTGCTCTGTCCACTGTGCCACCTAGCTGCCCTGAGTTTTCTTGCTAAAGATAATGAAATGGTTTGCCACCTCCTTCTTCAGCTCATTTTACAGATGAGGAAACTGAGGCAAACAGGTTTCAGGAACTACCTCAAGGTCACATAGCTAGTAAGTATCCGCAGACATTTGAACTCAGGAAGGTGAGTCTCCCAGACTTTTGGCCCAGCTCTCTATCACTGAGCTACCACCCTAAAGTTGTAGCCTGAGCCTTATAGGAGAGATGAAACCTGAATACTAATCAAGTTTACATAGAACTTGAATTTATTTTTACTGGTTTTGGACTTTGAGGAATGAAGTTGAATTTTTATCTTAGGATTTAAGAGTTTAAGTGTACAACATGAAAAAATCACACATTTAACCCCCAAATTCTGTTCTGGTTTTGTTTAGTGGCCCTCAGATTCTCAAGAATCCACTTCTAAGGAACTCTCAGCAGGCTCTCAGTTTGTAGGTCTGATGGCCGTACTTACAGCTTGTTTTTCAAGTGGCTTTGCGGGAGTTTATTTTGAGAAAATTTTAAAAGAAACCAAGCAATCTGTGTGGATTAGAAATATTCAACTTGGTAAGTCTTTAGTGTGCCTTTTTAAAGTGCTTTTCTATTATTATATGAAAAGAATTGCCACCTTCAAAAATATCTGTATTAGCATAGGGCTTCCTAGCTAACATGATTTTGCAATTGTTTATGTTTCATCACTAAACCACAACATAAAATCTTGATATCCTAGGGTACTGTTCTTGGACTAATCATGCATTTATTACTTCTGAGTGTTTTTGCCCTTTGAAGCTGGAATTTGTCTTATTTGTACCGTAAATTTAAATATGTGTTCCTTAACAACCCTTCATTGCAAAAAAAAAAGAACATACTTGCCTCCAGTTTCACAGCTCCTCAGAACTTTATCTGAGTCAAAGAACTTTTTTCTTTTTTAAATATTTCATCCCTCCAGAGCAAAAATAATCTGCAAAGTATAAAAAGAGAATTCTTTGCATGCCTACATTTAAAATATAAGGCAAACTATATTTCTTGAAAAATATTTTCTAAAGAAAAAAAAACCTGGCCTGTTGGCTCTTTTAATTACTTTTAAAATGTTAAGCTGCTCTTGGTGGCAACTTTTCCAAAGCTGAGAAAATAGATAGCAAGCTTTATTTTTATTCATACAGTTAATTTAGATTTTGAGTGACATTCCAATAATCTTTCTACTGTTAATCTAGACACTAACAAAGCTCTAAAAGGATAGGATTATCACAAATGGTTGCATTTCATAGTTCTTTCCAAATTCAGTCCCTGAGTGCTACCAGAATTAATTATGATCTTACAGTGGAGTTAGTTTTAATCTAGTACTCTCTAACTACTTTTAGCCCACATTCCCTAATTCTGTTCCAAGATTTTATTAGATTTACTCTCAATAGAGAGTGTTTTGTCCCCCTTACACAGAACTTATGACTAAGATTGATCCTGTACTTAATTTTAAAGAAAATAAGCAGCAAGTATCTTGATAGGATTGAAGTCCTTATATTAGCTTCCATCTAACTGTCTTATTTTGTCTTTGTATAACAAGTACCTGGTACTTAGTAAGTACTCAATAAATGCTGTTGAGCTGAATTGAAAATTGTTGTATTTGTTAACAAAGTCATCAAATATGAAAAAAGGAAAAAAAATTCAGTGTTTTGACAGGTTAGTATTAAAGCAGTACAAAACAAATGATTGGACTTTTCTCTTAACTTTTTAAGGTTCTTTTGGGAGCATATTCGGATTAATGGGTGTTTACATTTATGATGGAGAATTAGTATCAAAGAATGGATTTTTTCAGGGATATAACAAACTGACCTGGATAGTTGTTGTTCTTCAGGTAAAACATTTAAAATGTTATATTTGCATAGAATAAAAATCTTATTTGTTTGAATGTGTCAGAGCAAGCCTTGATAGTAAAATTATTTTCATTAGTGTTCATCATAGTGTTTATATCTACTTTCTTAAAGTATTCAGAGACTTGAGAACAAAAATTCGTGCTGATTGGAAAGGGGAATTACTGAGAGAGAGAAGTCCTGGAGGGATGGTGGAAAAAGAGTGAAAAACTAAGTGATACACTCAACACATCAGAAAGAAAATCATAAAGAAATTTTCTGTTTCCTGAACTAATAGGTATTTCAGTTCACCATCAAAGTTTCAGTTCAGTTTCACTATCAAAAATTATATTTTAGTGTAGACGGAAATTAATCTTGACTAAAATGTTGTATCATAAATATTTCAGTAGGATAACTTATAATAAAGTTCTGACCAAGATTGAGAAATTTTAAAAATGAAAGAAATCATACCTCCCTCTTACAACACAGCTTTATGTTAAACCTCTTTGTTTCTGTTTTAAAATTAAAGCTCTAATCTTTCAAAGAATAATGTAACATCAATAATTAAAAACCCTTGGAAATGGAATTAACATGAACTACATATGCCTAATATAGCCAGTACATTCTATCACAAATTGTACCCACTTTTCATGCAGAATATGCAATTCCTGCTTGGGAAGCTTTTATTTTGAATCAAGCTCTGAATAGATTTTTTTTCTTTGGGGGCTGTGGGTATATGTGAACCATGATGAAAATACAGTCTTAAACTGATTGTGGGTAAAGCTGTAAACATGCCTATATAATTTTCCTTTTTCTTTTTTTGGTTTTGTAGCAAGTTTTAATTACAGAATGGTGGTTCTTACTTTCAAGCTCATGGGAGACCTATGTTGATATTCAAATGTAGAATGTATTTAAAACTTCATGTTATCACAATTTATAGCTGTATATTCTAGTCTGTATCATATAATGTATATATGTACATATAATTATATAACTATATATCTGCCTGAATAGCTGAAGATGTTCAAGTATCATTAATTATTAATTATATTTCCATAAACTATTGCCATATATTGTTTTATTTGATCATCACAGCAATCCTTTCAAGTAGATGTTAAAAATAAGATTGAATTCATGAAGAAATTGAGACTCAGGTTAAGCGCTTTGTTGAAGATAAAGATAGGAATAGAATGAAAGTTTTTAAGTTTTATTGATACTTTTAAATAATCACTAAATTTCCCAATAACTTACCTTATGCAACAAATAAATATAGTTAAGCATAGCAAAAGAAACTGTCTTGTCGATGGCCTGACATTCTGCACAAGTGGCCTGGAGCTCCTCACCTGAGAGGAATGGAACTAAAACATTCTTGTTCTGATCTCCAATGTTCTTTCCACTACAGTGTAACTGTTTCTTCATTCAGCAGTAATTTATTGAGACCAGTGAGATACAAACCATTGTTATATCATGTGGGAAATGCAGAAATGAGGAAGACATTATCCTTTCCTCTATAAGTTTATCATCTAGTAGTGGAGTTGAAATAGTTATAACCTTAGGAGGAATGTGTTAAGTCCCATAGAGTGTTTTGGAACCTCAGAAGGAAGGAATCACTTATTTTGGGATAGTTAAGGATTAGAGAGACCTTCTGAAAGGTAGCAGTATTGAGGAATAGTGTGATATATCAACAGCAACAACAGCAATAATAATCATCACATAACAGAAATTTATAGATGATTTTAAGGATTGTTTAATGCTTTATAGACATTCCTTTTAGCCACCCTGTGAGGTAAGTACTGCAGGTTTTCCATTTTATAGCTGAGGAAGCTAATCCTCAAAGAGGTCTTTCTCCCCTTACCTATGGTCTCTCAGCTGGTAAGTTTCAGTGGTGGAATTTGGATTCAAGATTAATGGATGGTAACACTAGAAAAAGTTAAAGCTAGCTCACATACAGAACCTAAGATTAGGTTTAGGATTTTTTGGCTTTGGCAGTCCATTAGAATTTTTTTAAAAAAGTAAGGGAATCATGCTTAAGGAAATTAATTTGGCAGCAGAACTATAGGTTGCAGTAGAAGAAGAGTTTAGGAGGCTGATGCCAGGTGGCATAAAGACAGTATCATTGGAAATGGCAAGAAGTAGACATTGTAGAGAGAGAATGATAGGCCTCTAATGACTAACTGTAAATGAGGAGAAAGGAGAAATAGCCTCTAATTTTGTAACCTATATTACTGGAATAATAACAGCTAATATTTATATGCTGCTTTAATATTTACAAAGAATGCTAAATATGTTAACTAATTTGAAATAATGATAATGCTATTTAAAGTACTAGGAAGAAATAGCTTCAGAGATAATGTGGTCAGTTTTGGACTCAGTGAATTTCAAGTGTAGGCAGTACTTTAATAAGTAAAGAATGGAAATACAGATCCTCATCTTGGGGCTTTAGATTTTTTTTGAGAGGGGGATAGTCATTTATATAAAAACAGCAGCTACAATCTTGAATGGGTAAAACATCAGAAAAAGTAAAAGTAAAAAACATTTTATGAAAAGGAGATTTCTAAGACCCTTATAATTTTAACCATTTCAGTTGCCCAGTGAACTTTAGTAAGAGAACATCTGGGTTTGTGTACTAGCTCTTAGAGGGCATAGTTGGTTTAATTAATCCACAGATTTCTGGACTAATTTGTTGAAAATTCTCTCATGGATCCTGGAGCCTTTCTAAATGTTTTAAAAGATACCTTTAGGGAATTTCACTTCTGAGATGAAATTAGAAACATAACAGTTTCAAGGAAAAGTCTTTAGAGCACTGAGAAAAATTGTGACTATTATTAAAGACTTGTTTTTCTCTGTAGTGAGGGAAAGAAACCCTTGTAATTTGAACCATCCTCAGCCTGTGTATGATATTTATCAAGTCTTTCTTGAGTCAGGTACTAGAGGCACAAATTAGTCAAACTTCTCCCTATGGCTTATTCTTATTGGATGATGATCCCAGGTAAGACATTAAGCTGAAAAGAGGTTCATTATTGGATTACTACATAATGCTATAGAATAAGGGACAGCTTGGTGGTGCAGTGGATAGATGAATGGTCATAAAGACTTGATTTCAAATTTGGCCTCAGACACTAACTATATGATACTGAGCAAGTCATTAAGCCCTATTTGCCTCTGTTTCCTTATCTATAGAGTGATCTGGGAGAAGGAAATAGTAACCCATCTTCTTTGCCAAGAAAACCCCAGTTGGGATCACAAAGAGTCATGTACAACTGAAGTGACTAAACAACAACAGCAGAATAGGATATTTAGAAATATTAAAAAAAAGAACTCAAAAAATAATTATGATGGATGATTATGTGGGTTGATGTGAAAATTATGAAAAATGTTACATCAGTAGGTTTGAAGACGAGAGGGATTAGTTACATTCAAATGATGTAGAAATTTCAAGATAGAAGCTAAACTTTATCCAGATGGTGTCTTAAATTAAGTAGATCAGATTGATGTATAGAGAAAAAGAAGCTTACCTAATTTTCTTATTTAGATCAGAATGTGTATTTATGAATTCCTATATAGCTAAATTTACTTTTTGTTTTGTCTTGGGAAGATACCCCTGTGCCTCACATTCAGTTTCCATTTCAAGCCCAGATAGCTTTAAACATCATGGAAAATATAAGCATTAATTCATATTCTTAGTTCTAAAAGAATTCTTTCCTTAAAAATACATACCAAAGAGGAGCCAAAATTTAATTTCGAAGACAGGAACTATATGGTAGGTTAGAACTGTGGTATATGTAAAATTCTTACTTATTTTTCCCTAGGGATATGAATTCTTCTATCACCCTTTTCAGGCTTTGAACGTTCTCACCCAAGAGACTCTCCATATTTAGGAAAATATCAGGAAAGTTAATCTTCTATACAAGAGACTGAAGGAGAGTGGATATCTCGGGGGTGGGGGGGGGGAAGGCTGTAAGACAATGAAATTTCCTGGGGATTTTGCTATCTAGAGTAGGAATGTTGCTGTGGTATGCCCTGAAACCTCCATGGATGCTACGAGCTAATGTTCAAGTTTAGAAAATTTTTGTTTAAAGCAGAGCTGCCAGAATGTTGAAAAATTTCAAGAGTGTGCTTGGTTGAAGGAACTGCAGGTATTTAGTCTAGAGAAGACTGGGAATCATAATAGCTCTCTGTAAGCATTTGAAGCTTATCTTGTGGAAGAGGAATTAGAATTGTTGCACAATTAGCAATATAGATGGAAGTTTGAGGAAGATAATTTTGGGTTTAGAGAGGACTTTTTGAGAAAGGTCATTTTCGCCTTGAAGTAAGAAAAACTGCCTGACACTTTTCTGAAAGTACAATAGATTGTACTTTGAAGGGGTTAATTCCCTTCCCTGGTGTGGGGGGTGGGGAAGGGGGCTCTTAAAGCAAAGAATAGATGAGCACTCATCTGCTTTGTTGTTTAGAGGATACTTGCTCTGGTATGAGTTAACTGGTTGACCTGTGATAACCCACTCTGAGTTTCTGTCATATCAAGATAGAGAGTAAGAAATGAAGAGAAGACCTTTGAAGGGAAAAAAAATCCTCTATTACCCTATAGGTTGAGGAAGAAGAGTCAATGAAGGAGATGGTAAATAATCAATTACAGAAATAGGAAGAGAACAGTAACTTAGAAACCTACAGAGAAAAGTTTCAGGCTAGTTATGACTTCAGAAAACTGAATGTTGAAGCATGCCTCCTGCCTCTTGACAAAAAAGTGATGGCCCAGAGGTGAAGGCACACATTTTCAGATAGGCAAAGAGTTGATTTGTTTTGCTTCATTATACCTTTTTGTCTCATTGGAGGGCAAAGGGAAAAAGAGTTGGTGGGAGATGGTAGAGATGAAAAAAAAAGGGAAATGGTAAATAAATAAAAAATACAGAGAAGAAAATAAATTCAGAAGGGGACCTAAATAGGGAATTTTTGTTACTACCTAGTTAAATTTAATTACATTTTAAATTTGGAACATTGTCCTTGTTGATCCCATTATAATTAACAATGTATGAATACATTTATAATAAAAAAAGAATATTTTTAGAAAGAGAAGAGTGTCAAAGAGACAGTAAGGCACGTAGAAGGACTGAGTGAATGGTTATTGGATTTGATAATTAGAAAATTGTAGGGTGTTTGGAATATACATTTTTAGAAGAGCCAGAGGAGAAAACAGATTTCTAACCAATATTGATTTACCTCCACTTTTAAATTCCATCAGAAACTCTTGTTAATTAAGATATCCATGTTTTTTAATAAGGTCCATATCAACAAATGTATAGGCTACATAAATTTTGATTTCTGCAGTTTTGTGAAAATGTAACTTTTTACAAAGCCATGTAGCTTTAATTCTTTTACAAGAATTTGACTATGTATGCCCTGCTAGTCTATTAGATAAATACATTATATTACTAAGCATTTTGGATTGCATTTGTCTTATATCTACTAAATCTATGACTAGTAAGATCACTTGATTAGCAAGAGCATGCTACTGAGCACCAGGTTATAGAGTCTACCTATAAATTAATGAAAGTGAGCAACAGGGAGATTGGGTACAAGGATGTGTATGAATCTACCGAAATTCTTTAATTACTACTGGAAAAAATGATCACTGTCAGGTCAGCAGTGTTATCTTTCTTTATAAAGGATAGCATATTAATGAATGCCTTTGATAGTAGAGAAATGGATAAACTACTTGTTTTGAAATAATTCAGTGTGAATTTTTCCCATTCTCTAAGTATTACAAATGAGGCAGGCTATATTGACTAGTGAATGAGAATAAGAATTCTATTCAAAATATTGCTAAAGTTCTAGTACAGAAAACTATTGTCCAGAAATTTTATTTTATCATGAGATCAGGGATTTTAAATATGGAAGCAGACTTAAATATCATTTAGTTCTTCAGTATCACTCATTTTTAGAAACAATCAAGACTCACTGAAGTTCATTGACTTGTCCAATGTATCAAGGATCATATGTGATTGACCTGAAATTTGAACCTGGGTTTTATGTCTCAAATTCTTCCGTTTATTTACTCGCAGCTAATGTTTATATAGTTCTTTAGTTTTTTTTACAAAACTTATCACATGTTATTTTATCTAATCCTGACACCAAACCCATAGGTGCTGTCATAATCTCCATTTTATAGTTGAGGAAACAGAAATTAAAATTCTTTCTCAGGATTGTATGACTAGTGAGACAGGGTGCTGAAGCAGGAGTTCAGTTTCCAGCTTCCAAGGTAGCCCTCCCTCCATTGTGCCCTCTATAGTAATGTGTCATTATTCAGTCTTTAAAATATTTATTGAAAAAGTTTTGAGGGCAGCTAGGTGAGGATGTGAGTTAAAATCTAGCTTTAGACTAGTAATATCAGATATTGTTTGAAACAGATTGTCCAATGTTTGAAATTTTGTTTCCTAAAACGTTTTTTTATTGTAATCTGTTAGGCAATTTAAAATCCTGTAACTGTCCATCCTAAAATTTATGTTGGGTTTAAAAGAAAATGTTGAAGAGAAATTGAAAACTTACATCGGTTGAGAAAGTTCTCTTCAGAGTTGTTAGCAAGAGTGAAATTCCTTGTTAATCCCTGAAAGTAACTTTTTTTTTTTTTTACCTTTTACAGGCACTTGGAGGCCTTGTCATAGCTGCTGTTATTAAGTATGCAGATAATATCTTAAAAGGATTTGCTACGTCTTTGTCTATAATATTATCAACACTAATCTCCTATTTTTGGCTGCAAGATTTTGTTCCAACCAGGTAAATAAATAATTTTTTATCATTTAGATTGGTCTTCCTAGAAAACTGAATATAATTTCCTATTTTAATGATGAAAGGTCAGATGTTAACCCTAACAGTTATAAGTGAATGACGTCAATCAGTAGATATTAGTAAGAGCTTACAGTGTGATCTTCACTACTCTATATTTGTTCAATAAGAAAGAAACATAAAACATTTCCTCTCCCTTCAAGAAAATTACTGTAGTGTATCTATGGACCAGAATGAACACATGTGAAATAAGCAGTTAATTGACAGTCTGTATAGTACTTCCCACTCATTAATGTGGCAGAAATAAATATAAATAGTAAAATCCAGAGTTGGTAGACATATAGTCAAACTAGTAAGCTTCTGCCCCATACATTCCTGAGAGTTCTGTAAATTGGTGCAATGATTTTGGAGGCACTGGATATTATTGTAAATATCAAGTTAGCAAGCATATATCAAGAACTTCCCATGTGCTAGACACTGCTAAGCTTTGCCATTCTAATAGGGAAGACCACAAATAAAAGGAAGAGATGAAAAGCGGGAGATGACAAGGGTAGAGGTCCCTTGCAGAGATTCAATAAAGATCAAAAAATCCAGAGTGTCTAGAAGAATGAACTTCATAAATGAATTACCAAATTGATTATACCTTTTGATATAAAAATTCCACTATTTTGAGGATGTATCCAAAGGAAGTAATTCAAAAAGAGTTAAATATTCCACTTGTGTAAAAACTTGTTCAGCTACTACAGCAAAAAAATTGTAAACAACTCAAATTTCCAACAGGAGGAAAATGACTAAACAAACTAGCGTATTATTTCAATAATATGGTATATTGCTATTAAATGAAAAATATTGAAAATATAAAAGTTATGTAATATGGGTAAAGTAGAACTTGAAAAGTTTGCTAAAAATATGCTTATAACCATAAAGTCTAGTAGAGATTACTTTCTATTTATTGTTTAATGTGTTTTTATCATAAATTGAATTCTACATAAAATAAAAAATTGAAATATAAATTTACCTATACTTTTAAGAATCACTTAAAACTTCAAGATTATATAGTAGTTTTTGAAGTTTGTAAATTTTATTCAAAATTCTAAAGTTACCATTTGATAGCTTTGCTTTTATATTTAGTTAACATTTTTTGAAATAAATATGGATGAATAATCATATGAAAATTTGAGTGTAATGTATTATTAAATTTCTAAAATTATTTTAAATATTTTAGTTCAGTTCACATCCCAGTTTAGCCATTTTAAAATGTCTTCCTTTGTCATTTTACTTATTAATAAAAAATGTTTTAAAAATTCAATTTTTTAAAATTCAAATTTTTAAGATCTTCATAAATTATTTGCTGGTCTTTAATGGAATAATTACATATCTAAAAAGAAATGTTATCAAATAAATTTCTGTTTTTTGAATCATTATTTTATTGACACAAATTTTCATCTGTATTCAAATGGGGGAATTCTGATTCTAGGTCAAAAATTAAGTATTCAACATTTATCACATATTTGAAAGAAACTGATAGTTTTATTATAAAATAGTAATAATCATACCTAATCTTGCATTTAATGGAAGCAACCTAATGCTTTTATTATGGCAGAATATAAACCTGAGTCCTCAGTAAATATTAAAGGACTTACCAGGGTATAAAGACTTAGTTACAGGGCTGATAACCACTTAAATGGTTTTCTTTTTGGACCAGACTGGTTAAATGGTGAGTGAGACTCATCATCAAAGGCTTGACCAAAAAACAGTTATTTTTTTGTCATTACAAAAAAACACCCTTTCCCTCAAGACTTTTGCTAATGAACTTGAAAAGCATCAACAAAATAATTTTTTCCCTTATAAAAAAAATGAAAAAAACCAAAAACAGTTTAGCATGTGATACTGTAACTTGGTTTTAAAATAGGCAGGAGGGTTAGTAGTTACTGATCTCTTTATATGATAGTGAAAACATCATGTTTTCTCCCCCTATGTCAAATATCTTTAAAATTGATCCTGTACTACCCTGAAAAGTTGTCTTAATTCCAGCATAGACTTTCTCTATGTCTACTTTTTTCTGGTCCAGCTATTCTTTCCATCTTTGTTTTCCTTTCTGAAGATGATCTGTAGATTCTTTTAGTGTTTTATTTTCTGTAGTTAGAAATTTTGGGGAGTTTTCTGGGATTTATTGAATTATAGTATTTAGATTTTTTTGATTTATGTTCTTCTGGGAGATTTGTGATTTATAGAGATCATGTATTGGTCTTTTAGCACTAGTTCTTTTTTGCTTCTGTTCTTCCAAATTAGCCTTCATTTAAATACATATTTTTCCTCTAACATTAGTTTGTCCTCTCTCACTTCTTTGGAGACAATCACTACCGTGAATTCAGAGTTTTGATTCTTTTAATTCTGCTAGGTAGGTCATAAAATTTTGCCAATTGTTCCCTTTAATTTCTTTCAAGATTCTAATTTAATCTCTTGATCCATTCAAAAATATCTTGTTATTGTTGTATGCTGTCTAGGGAAGTCAGAGTCCTCTGTGTCATCAGATGTTGGTTTAATTTCCTCTGTCTTGCAATATTTATATAGAGATATTTGCAGTTGTTTAGATAGTTTGGTGGTTATCTTTGCTTTTTGTTCTAATACCTTCTCAGTTGATTTTTCTGCGAGTGTTTTTGGTTTTTGACTTAATTTTCTTCCCCCCAACATCTTTGACAATTCTTGGCTTGTTTACTTTTATATTATGCTCTTGCTCATTTTCTGACATTTTCCCTTTTGATAATGAGTTTGTCCCTAGGAGCTGGATCTCAAAATTGTCTTAGTATCCTCTCACATTGAATGATTGACTTCTTGCCAGCGTCAGTCCCCTATGGGGGCAGAATTGCTTCCAGTCAGATGTCACTCTACTTTCCTTCTAGCTTAGTTGACCCACACATAAATTGGCAATCTTCCCCATTTCCCTCTCTGCTCTTTTGTTCCCTAGTGGAGTGCTGCTGTTCCAAGCAGAGTACACACCTGCCTTCTTAGATCTTATTCCCTTCCTTCCCTCCACAAGTGGGAAAACTGAATTGAGACCTGCTGCCTCTTGCCCCAAAATGATGGAATGAAAACAGGGTCAGGGTGTGCTGGCAGTGTTTGTGGCACAGGCATAGTGGTAAGAAAATTACTAAGTAGATTCCTGAGCAAGACCAGTGGGTCTGGTTATGTGCCCTGAAAGAGTGTGGGGGCTTAAAGGGGGAATGGAGAGACTGCTGTTGTCTTTCTTGTTAAGCTTCTTGGTATTTAGCCTGTGGAGATAGGTGTAATTGCATTAACTCTTACTCAGAATTCCTATTTGGGGGAGTTTTTGAGAATTAATGAAAACTGGAGAAAATGTTTAATTCTCCATCTTATTAGGTCAATCGTTTTTTTTCCTTCATTTTTTTCTTCAGTGTCATTTCTATTTTCTCATGTAGTGCATACTCTTTTTGCATGCAGAAATGACCTCATTCCATCCCCTCTTCTCTAGCAGATTATGTAATCCCTGATCTCTCTTGTACTTCAAATGTTCCACATTACTCGCTGCCTCCCTACTGAATACAAACATACCCATGTCTCTTCCTCTTCTTCAAAAAAAACCCTTACTTGATCCATGCTCTCCTTTCTTCCCCCACCATTTGTCATCCCATGTATCTCCAGCCTTTTGTGGCTTGACTCCTTAAGAAATTCTTCTACAGTAGCTTCCACATCCTTTACTCTCAGTGTCCTCTTTAACTTTTTTGCAGTGTGACTAATCTCCATCCCATCATTCAACTGAAGCTGCTCTCTCATGATTACTGAGTACTTTTAATTGCCAAATCTAATATTCTTTTCTGAGTCATCTTCCTTGTTGACCACTCTGCATCCTTTGACACTATTAAATATGCTCTTCTTCATTGATATTCTGTTCTCTCTAGGTTTTTGTGACCTTCTGGTTCTTCTCTCATCTATCTGAGTGCTCCTTCTCAGTCTCCTTTGCTCAGGCATCATCCAGGTTGTACCCACTAACCATGGGCATCTCCCATGGTTCTGACTTGGGTCCTCTCCTCCCTCTATGCTATTTGATTTGCTGATTTTATCTTATCATGGATTCCATTATCATCCCTATGCTGATGATTTTCAAATTTACTTATCCAGTCCTTTCCTCTCAACTGACCTTCAGTCATAAATCTCTGGCTGCTTGTTAGATATCTCAAACTGGATGTAATGAATTCATTTTAAACTTTAGCCTGTCAAAATTAAAATCATTATCTTTTCCCAAAAATTCTCCTTCCTTCCAAACTTTATTGTTGTTGTTGGGAGGACCCTCCCATTTATTTAGCCTTGAAACCTTGATTCCTCACCAGCTCTTCTCCTCCCTCCTCCCCACCCCAATCTGTTGACAAGACCAATATCTTTAATATTGGCAATAATTTTTTACATGGTGTCTTATTTCTTTCCTCAGACATTGCCCACTATCCTGGGGCAGACCCTCATCACCAATGCCTGAATTATTCTAGTAGCAAGCTGATTGGTCTCCCTGCCAAAATTGAATTCTATGCCAAGATTTCTCAATCTCATTTTTTTCCCTGTTGCTTATTATTTTGTGAAATGGTACTACTCAAATTATTCCTTCCACATTGTGACTTTCTCTGTTGCTGTTTCACTATTTTGCAGGTTAATGTAGAAATTTAATGGG
This sequence comes from Macrotis lagotis, assembly GCF_037893015.1. Lineage (NCBI taxonomy): Eukaryota > Metazoa > Chordata > Mammalia > Peramelemorphia > Peramelidae > Macrotis > Macrotis lagotis. The sequence continues at coordinate 200,839,125 of NC_133662.1, forward strand.
AATTTTCAGGGAGGTTTGCAGAAGTCACAGACAAAATGCAAAGGCAAGCAGATGACACACAAAAAATTATAGTAACTGAGAAATGCATAAAATAAATGTACAGTATAGTGGATGTGTAAGGGATAACTGTATTTCCCCCTTCTTCATCTCTATGCTACATATATATGTGTGTGTGTGTGTGTGTGTGTGTGTGTGTGTGTGTGTGTATATATATATATATATATATAGGCACTGGGGTTAAGTGGCTTGCCCAAGGCCACACAGCTAGGTAAATATTAAGTGTCTCAGGCACTGGTGCTTTATCCACTGTGCCACCTAGCCACCCCTACCAAAATATTTTTAACCTAGAAATGAATGAATAAGTCATTGAATCAATTTAAAAGTACTCAATATGTGTAAAACACTTTACCAAATTCTAGGGATACAAATAGAAAAGTAATAAAGTCAGGTTCTTTTGTCAAGGAGCCCACATTCTAATTAGGAGAGAATGCATATTGAAGATTTCAACTACAAGACAGATGGAACCCAGTAATTCTTATGGTATAGAGTAGCAAATAGATTGTAGCATATCTTCTTTAGTATTGTTCCCATTGATTAAACTATCCTACATTTGAGCCAAGGACTTAGGTTGAGAATTTTCTGGATCTTCAGTAACTTTTGGCTGTTGAGGAAATAGGGGATGCCATATTTACATAGCAATTACAAGCTGGAAATGAGTTCATTCAAAGAATTGCTTCTCTGAACCATACCTTTAAGACCTGGGCCAGAAGTAGGGTTGGTGAACTGGGGGACACTACTATTTCCAGGGTTCTTGGGCTTAGCTGTCTATCCTTGGTATTCAGTGATACTGATGTTATGGTATCTTTAGAGTTAAGGCAGAAAGTAGAACAGGTGTTCTGGAGCTGAGATAAATGATGATTTCTCTCATATTAAAAGCCAATTACTATTGGGAATAACTGAGATTTTTTTTTCCCAACCTTCCTATTTCATTCTCTACCAGGTCAAATTCAGTTTCTGAAGAATGGGGCTGATAATGAGATTGGGTTTAACATTCTCCTCAATCTTGTTCAGACCTCCCCCAACTGGGGAAGCTTAGTTTCTATTAAAGAGAGGTGAATTCTGGCCCATTTTGTTCTATTCAAGCTTGGGGAGGGGAGGGGGAGGGGAGGGGAGGGAGATCCTCCTAGATTTCCAGTCAAATTCTCCACTCTGCCTAGGGTTTATGAGCATCTAGAGACCTCTAAGAGGGGAGAGGTCTTTTGGTTTAAGAGAGACAGTCAAATGAAATCCTTATATTTTTAAAAATTAATTTATTTTTAATTTTTTGGAATAAAACAAGAATTTCCATAGTATAATAAAAAAGATCATTACACATAAAACTGCAAATGTACTATGCATAACTTGCTGTTCCTTTCAAATATACAATGAAATTATCACGTAAATTTCTTTCTTTTCTTTTTCTCTCCACTCCCAAGATGATTATCATTATACACAAGTAGGTGTGTGTGTGTGTGTGTGTGTGTGTGTGTGTGTGTGTGTGTGTGTGTCTGTAACTATATTTAAACATATGTATATACACATATATATGCAAAGTTATTTATAAGTTCTATTTATTAGGTTTTTTCTAGATATAGATAGTGTCTTTCTTCATACATCCTCTGTAGTTAATTTGAGGGTTTTTAAAAATTTTTTTAATTTTATTTTTATTCTCATTTTGTACAAATGTTTTTTTTACATTAATAAAATATTCTTGTTTAAGAGTAAACGAAATACCCCCTCCCCCATGAATATAAACTTGCTTGAGCGATAAAGTAAAGGGAGAGAAAAAAAATTAAAATAAAAAAATAGTACTAATTGTAGGTATGGCCAGGTGGCGCAATGGACAAAGCACCAGCCCTGGAGCCACGAGCACCTGAGCTCACATCCAGCCCTGTAGACGCAACAGTCACCCAGCCGTGTGACATGCAAGCCACCTGATCCCCACTGCCCAGCAAAAACCAAAAAGAAGAAAAAGAAAGACAAAAAAAAAAATAAAATAGTAATAATAGTAGGGGTGGCTGGGTGGCAGACAGAGCATTGGCCCTTGAGCCAGGAGCACCCAGGTCCAAATCCGGCCTCAGACACCCAAAGATCACCCTGCTATGTGGCCCCAGGCAGGCCACCCAGCCCCATTTGCCCTGCACCCTCCACCAAATAATAATAATAATAAAAAATGTGCTTCAGTCTTTGTTCTAACACCAACAACTCTGTCATGGGTGGATCACATTCTTTATGGTAAGACCATCGCAAAAGTTACTTCCATATTTTTTCAACGTTGCCATTGCTGATTGCAACTCCCTCCTTTCTTATTTCTCCACTACCATGTACTATATTTTCTCTCTCCTTTCACTGACTCTGCTATAGGATAGCTGAGTGGCGCAGCAGACAGATCCCTGGTCCTGGAGCCAAGAGGCCCTGAGCCCCCATACCACCCCTTAGTCCTAGAATCCACCTGGCCCTATGGTCCTGGACAGGCCTTCCAATCCCAGCCCCTTGCAAGAAGTAAAAAAGAAAATGTGTTATATCTGACCACTCTCCCCCCATGGTCCATCCTCTCCTCCTTTATTCACATCCCCATCCCTTCCCCCTGCTCCCCCCTCCTTCTTACTTCAGATGTCTATACCCCATTGAGCATATATGCTGTTTCCTCTCCTAGCCACCTCTGATGAGAGCAAAGGTTCCCTTATTCCCCCTTGCCTCTCTCCTTACATATCATTGTAATAGCTCATTGTAATAAAGAAGTCTTATTATATGAAATATCTTGGCCTATTCCCCCCTCTCCTTGTTCTTTCTTCCATTACATTTCCCTTTTTTTCTATTGACTCCATTTTTATACCATATTTTATCTTCGAATTCAGCTTTCTCCTGTGCTTCAACTATAAAAGCTCCCTCTACCTGCCCTATTAGCTAAGAAGGTTCATATGAGTATTATCAGTGTCATTTTTCTATGCAGGAATACATGCAGTTCATCATCATTAAGTCCCTCATATTTCCCCCCTCTCCTCCAATCTCCATGCTTCACCTGAGTCCTGTATCTGAAGATCAAACCTTTTGTTCAGCTCTGGCCATTCCAAAAGGAACATTTGAAATTCCCCTGGTTCATTGAAAATCCATCTTTTTCCCTGGAAGAGGACATTCAGCCTTGCTGGGTAGTTCATTCTTGGCTGCATTCTAAGCTTTTTTGCCTTCCAGTATATTATATTCCAAGCCCTACAAGCTTCCGATGAAGTTGCTGCTAAGTCCTGTGTGATCCTGACTGCAGCTCCACGATATTTGAACTGTGTCCTTCTGGCTGCTTGTAATATTTTCTTTTTGACTTGGGAGTTCTGGAACTTGGCTATAATATTCCTAGGGGTTGGTTTTTTGGGATCTCTTTCTCGAGGGGGTCAGTGGATTCTCTCCATTTCTATTTTGCCCTCTGCTTCTAGAATATCAGGGCAATTTTCCTGTAGTAATTCTTTGAAAATGATGTCAAGGTTCTTTTCCTGATCATGACTTTCAGGTATTCCAATAATTTTTAAATTATCTTTCCTAAGTCTGTTTTCCATATCAGTTGTTTTTTCAGTGAGATGTTTCACATTTTCTTCTAATTTTTCATTTTTTTGGTTTTGAAGTATTGAGTCCTGATTTCTCATAAATTCAACAATATCCCTGAGTTCTCTTCTTTGTCTGAAGGATTTGTTCTCCTCAGAGAGTTTTCTTGTCTCTTTTTCCATCTGGCCAATTTTGCTTTTTAAAGCATTCTTCTAGATAACTTTTTGAACTGTTTTATCCATTTGACCTAAGCTGGTTTTTAGCATGCTATTTTATTCAGCATTTTTTTGGATTTCCTTGACTAAGCTGCTGACTTCATTTTCATGTTTTTCCTGCATCTCTCCTTTCTTTTCCCAGTTTTTCTTCTAACTCCCTCATTTGATTTTCAAAGTCTTTTTTGAGCTCTGTCATAGCTTGATCCCTTTTTCTGTTTTTCTTGGAGTCTTTAGATGCTGGAGCTTGTGCTTCCTCATCTTCAGACTGAGTATGTTGATCCTTTTTGGGATCATACATAATGTATTTCTCAATGGTGTTCCTCTTTTTTCTCTGCTTGCTCATTTTCCCAGCCTGGGCCTCGTTTTGGGGTGCTTCCTGAGCTTTGGGGGCACTCCCATAAGTGTCTCAATGTGTGAGGCTCTGTCCTCCCTCCTGGTCTGTGAATGACCATAAGCCCCCCTCTCTGCCACAGGGCTGAGGTGGAGGGGGCCCTGCTGTTCTATGGGGGGGCCTAGACTGCAATCAGGATCTGAATGTGTTCAGAGCCCCAGAGTCCTGTTCCAGGGGCAGAGGACCTAGCTCACAGTCTCTCTTCACTCCCCTCCCTCAGCTCAATGGGTTCATACCCTGGAGGCTCCTGCTTATGGGTTCCACCTGCTTCTGTTCCTGGACCTGGGCTGCAGAAAGACCAAGCTGCTCCCTGTGTGCCCTGAGGGCTGGGCTCCATGTGCTCGCTCTGGCAGAGGTCCCCAGCTGTTCCCCTACTTTGTGCCCGGTGCTCCCCAGGGTGTAGCTCAGGAGACTCCCCTGCTGCTGTGAGCTGGGGCTGCCTCCGGAAGGCTGAAGTTCTTTTGCTCTGGCAGGCCGCCCCTCCAACCCCGGGGAGCAGGGCCTTTCTGCTCTTCTCCAGGTTACTTTGAGTAGGAGAACTGCCTCTATGGGTCCCTTTGTGGGGTCTGTCTCGAAAGTTTAGTTAGTTAGAGTCCTTAGTTTAGAAGTTTTATCAGAGAGCGCCTAAGACTCGATCCTTTCTTGTCGCCATCTTGGCTCTGCCCCCTAATTTGAGTTTTTATAATTGTCAGAATATTTACTGTCTTATTTTTTTTGTTTCAGAAAGCAGTGGGGTTAAATGACTTGCTCAAGGGCACACAGCTAGAAAGTATCAAGTGTCTGAGGTCAAATTTGAACTCAGATCCTTCTGACTCCAGGACTGGTACTCTATTTGCTGGCACCACCCAGATGTCCCTCAGCAATCTCTTAAAACAGTATTGCTGTTATTATACCCAATGTTCTCTTGATTCTGATCATTTTACTCTTCAGTATTTCATGCAAGTCTTTCCTTGCTTTGCTAAAATCATTGATCTCAACCTTTCTTATAGCACAGCCATAGTTCATCACATTCATATACCACAACTTGTTCAGTCATCCCTAGTTGATGGGTATTCCCCCAATGTCCTCTTTTTGCCTCCACAGAGAGCTGTTAATAGCATTTTAGAACACACAGGTTCTTTTCCTCTTTTCCCTCTCTTCTTTGGACACAAACTAGGTGGTGATACTAATGGGTCAAAGGGTAGAGGCAGGTTAATACCTCTGCACATAATGCCACCACTATGACTCAGGGTCTCCTCTAACATTTGTCCTTTTCCCCCTTATTTCATTTTAGCTAGTCTGGTAGGTGTAAACTGATATCTCAGGGTTGTTTTAATTGGCTAATCAATAATGATTTAGAGCATTTTCTCATGTCTATAAATTGTTTTGATTTTATTATCCTTTGACTGTTTATCCATTGGGGAATGACTTGTGTTCTTAAAAGTTTGACAAAGTTCTTTATATTCAGGATTTAGGGGGAAAAAATGTTCAGTCTCCCTACTCCTGTACTGCTGTTCTCTGGGAACTTTGTGCAGCAATTTTTACTTTAAAGACTCTTTCTTTGTATATTTTCATGAAATGAGGAAGTGAATAAACACCCTCTTATTGCATCTTCTGTCCTGAGATACTCTTAAGCAGTCAGGATGGCCCCTAAAAATCACCACCTCTCATATCCTGATGTTCCTAAATATTGTAAAAAAAATTGCAATTGATTGGTTCTACTTGTAATTGCCCCTATGAGGTTGCAGTGGGAGAAGAAATATTCCTGGGAAGGGAGTATACTCATTTCTTTCCCTTTCAGTCTTATGGTGACCTTTGGTCCTGATACTCCTTAGGCTACTACATCTTTCTCAGCTCTCTCCCTTGGAAACTACTTCATCATTTATTTCTTTTAACTAACAGGGCTAGAAGGAAGGCTGGATATTTTTCTTTCTTCCCTTTTCCATTTTTAGATCATTCTTTTTTATTGTTTCAATTTTTAAGGTCCTATAGTTCAGTACATCAGTTATTTATTGAGCTTCAGGTTACTTGAACTTCCTCAGTGTCTTTAGTAGATTATCTTCTTAACAGAACATCAGCTCTCTGTTGTTTTGGGCAGTTTTGTGCCTTTATATCCCCAGTGCCTAGTTACATATCAGGCCTTTAATAAATATTTGTTGAATTCTAAAAATTGACTCATTATCTTCATATCCTTATATCTTGCTGGCATTACAGAGGATGTCACAGTTCACATTGAAGAAACTACTAACGTCATCTCTCAAAATTGTACCACTCCCTCAGATCTAGAACTCTGAATTTCATTTCCCAAACATAGCCTTCAGTCCTTTCACCTTTTATCCTTTCTCATTCACATACAACCTGCTCTAAGACCTTATTCTACCCCATATCTCCCAATCTATTGGGAGTTCTGGTTTCACTGGCCTCCAGAATCCAACTTTGACTGCATACTATGTATGTCATTTTAATGTTTCACTAATTGATACACTTATCCATTCACCTTCTATTCCTCATGTGTGAATCCTTTTAGACTTGCTTCAGAGCTGCTGAGCATCCTTGAAGAATATCATGAAACTGAGAGTACCTCACCCACCATAAGTTTGGTTTAGTAAAAATGTGAAGGGAAATAGGAAATTAGATTATGTGAAGACTCTTAATTGCCTGACCAAGAAATTGTTTCTTTCTATGAGCATTGAAGGCTCATTTAAAATTTTTGAATAGGAATGACCTATTCAGGCCTTGAAGAAGTTATATGTATCTAATGCCTCCTCTTCACAATTTCCTTTTGTATCTTTCATACTTTTCAATCCATATTTTGACCTTGGCACTTAAATAAAATTATGCTTTCAAAAGTTCCAAATGGCCTGTGAATTCCAGCTGTGAGCTAATGTTTTTAAATGGTTGAAAAAAATTTAAATGAGAATATTTTATGACATATCAAAATCATGGAATTCAAATTTTGATGTCCATAAAAGTTTTTATTAGAACATAGTTATGCTTCTACATTTAAGTATTGTCTATGGCAGTTTTTGCCATAGAGTTGAATAGTTGTGACAGGTCTTTTCATTACTTTGCACTGCTATTTGACACACTACCAATCCCAGTGATACAGTAAAAACTCAACATTGTTTCTTTGATGTATGTGGTGCTGTATTGTGACTTTTTTTGTTGTTTTTGCAAAGCAATGGGGTAAGTGACTTGCCTAAGGTCACACAGCTGAGTAAGTATTAAGTGTCTGGGGCCCATTTTGAACTCAGGTCATTCTGACTCCAGGGCCGTTATTATTTCCACTGCACCACCTAAATATCCCCTGTGACTTTTTTTATTTTTTATTTTTTTTTTTAGTTTCTGCAAGGCAAATGGGGTTAAGTGGCTTGCCCAAGGCCACACAGATAGGTAATTATTAAGTGTCTGAGACCAGATTTGAACTCAGGTAGTCCTGACTCCAGGTCTGGTGCACTATCCTCTGTGCCACCTAGCTGTTTCTCCCCCCCCCCCCCATGACTTTTTAAATTACCTTTACCTACTTATCCTATCAAAACAAAAAGGGGGGAAAAAGTTTTATTTTTGAATTTATGTCCTAAATTGAAATTTTTCTGAATAAGAATTTTCCCGAACTATTCTTTTTTTTTTTTTTTTAATATTTTATTGGGGGCAGCTAGGTGTTGGCAGTGGATAGAGCACCAGCCCTGGAGTCAGGAGGACCTGAGTTCAAGTCTGGCCTTGGAGTCAGGATGACTGGAATTTGAATCCAGCCTCAGACAGTTGACACTTACTAGCTGTGTGACCTTGGGCAAGTCACTTAATCCTGATTGCCTTGCATCCAGGGCCATCTCTAGTCGTCCTGATTTCTAGCCACTGGATCCAGATGGCTCGGGAGCAGAAAGCGAGGCAGGTGACTTAGCATAGCCCCCTTAACTCAAACCTAATTCATGTGCTTGTCATAGCATCACCTCTCATGATGTCAAGGATTTTTTTTTGAAAACAAGACAACCATTATGTCAACTTAGTATCCTCTATGTCCCGACCCCCTTGATTTCCCCTTCCTGAGAGCCATCCTATGTGACAGTTTGGGGTTTTTTTGAGTTTTTTAAGAGAGGAAAAAAATCAGCTTAATTGCTCAGTCTATTGAGAAAGTCTAAAAACATGTGTAATAGGCAATACCTATGGATCTCTCTCATCTCTACTCAGGAATAGTTTGGGGATGTCTTTTCCTATCTCTTTATTCCTATTCTCTTTATAATTTTAACCCTGACTTTTGATATTTTTGTGTATTCTACTTTTCATCTACATTATTACAGTCACTGCATATTGTTTTCTTGGCTCTGTTTACTTCACTTTGTATCAGTTTATAGATATTTTTCTCTATATTCATCACAAGAGTACAAATATGCCTGTTATTCCTTACCCTGTTACATGAGTGATCTAACATCTTTAAATCAACAATCTAATATCCACCTATACCTCAAAATTCAGATTTAGAACTTTTATTTTTAAATAAAATGAATGCTATAAAAACAAGGGTTATCAATAAAAAGAAAAAGAGGATGCTTAACGAAATTCACACCAACAGAGAAGCACACAATAGATCACCAAACTCATCATATCTTTGAAATTAGCTCCTATTCATAGCACACATTCACTATTACCTAATTTTTTTCTGCTCTTTGTACAAGTGTTTTCTTTTTTTCCCTCTTCCTGATTTTAAAACAATAAAGAGTAGAACTTTGGTGGTAAGTTATTTACTTCTTTTCCTTACAGACTAAAGATGTTGATGAGAGGCATAAAGTAATTTTTAAATGCTTTGCTATTGGAGGAAAATTCTAAGTAATGCTGTTCTTTTTTTAATTTAAAGAGGAAAAATTATTTTTATATAGCTAATTTATTTTTTCTCTCTCTCTTTTTTTCTATTTAGTGTCTTTTTTCTTGGAGCCATCCTCGTAATAGCAGCTACTTTCCTATATGGCTATGATCCCAAACCTGCAGGAAATCCTACTAGGGCCTAGTTATTTTCTGATACTTGTGTCTCAGGATTTTTCAAGTATTAAGATCCTCAAGCATCATTCATACACGGAGGATGCCAGCATAAATTCTGTGAGAGATCATCAAACTGAGGCTGATCGTGATTGTTTATTTGAAGTCACAAAAGTTTCAAAACCATAAGAACTTGTTACAGGTGGAAATAAAATATCTAGTACATCCAAAATTAAAAACTTGAAAGAAACTATATTTCCAGTGACTAAAATCAGGAATGTTTACAACTTGAACTCTGAAGTTAATGAAAAAGGTTTTTACAATTTTTTGATTGCTGCAGAAATGTCCTATGCACTCTTCGCAAGAGCACATGACATTTGTCAGATATAAATTTTTGCAAATCGAATCTATTTAATCTTAGTAAATGTTTTTAATTTGCTACATATGTATAGATAGATTACACTGAATATGTCATTATTCTGTAATTAAGATTATAATTAGCTATTTCTTATTAAAGCTGTGAAGAAATTGAAGTATGATTTGAAAAATTTTTTCACATATCCAAGATTTTTATATTTATAAAAGGATTACTAAACAAATCTGAATTCTGTTATTTGTTGCGCTCTATAAAATTGATAATATTATAGGTCTGATTTAAGGAGACAATTTATATGTAAATTCTCTGTTTTGGGACACACACACACACACACACAAAACCAAATACAAGATAAAGGTGGACTTTCAGTTTTGGTTTCTTTTTATTTTTCTTATAATTTTTGATCATTAATTTTACTTTAATGACAATTGAATCACACACAAATTAAATTTAAAGTTAATGTAACTGAAGATGAAGTAAATACTTAAAATATGTAATTGTTTATAAAAATATATAATTGTCTATATCCATTCCATTTGTAGTCTTTATGGACTATCATGTGTATGTATATATATATATATGTATATATATGTATATATATATATATATATTCTATCTTATTGAAGTAAATTCAGTCTATAAAAACTTATATAAGGCTGTAACAGTAAAAATCATTTTTAGTTTGATTATTGCTAGGTTGGCATAAAAATAACTTCTGGAACCATTTTAGATGGCCATTGTAGTTGGAAATGGTGTAATGAGTTTAAATTCAGGGTTCTCATACTAAATTTGTAACACATCACACCCCCCCCACCATCCCACCCCACCCCACCCCTTTCTAGAAGTGCCCTTTCAGGGGATATGGCTTTTATAAGGCTCTGTCTGAACACTGCCCAAGACCTCTTGGACAGGAGCTGGAATCTGTTTCTTTAACCATGTTTGTGCTCACACATTCATGTATACATATATACAAACACATAAAATTAGTTTTTGTATATAGAAGAGGTATATGTATATTTATTGTTTATATACATATATATACATATAAAATTGTGTATATATAACTACACAATACCTGCTTTAAAATAATACCTTTCTATAATATGTTCTTAGGAACAGTGAAGTGAAGTATTTTATGTTGTAAGCCTTTTAATAATTTTTAATGATTCTGAAATGTCATAAATGACTAGTGAAAAATTTTCTAAAATTATGTTAGGTTAATTCAGTTGAGAATTAATATTCTAGCTTATTCTTTCTATATAATGTACTTTAAAACACATAAAATTCTAATGTTACTCAAACTCAAATTCAGTGGTCACCTATTCTGGATAGGGTTTTAAAAAAAAGAAGTTATGTGCATAAATTTATGGTTGTCTTATTACTTAAGACCACCACTGAGTCAATCTACTGTTAGGTTCTTTTAAAACACCTAGGATCCTCCTGTGACAATAAATCAGGAGTTTATTCCTACCTCTTCAGTCCAAGGTTTCAATTCCTTGAAAATGGGTTTCAGTTACAAAACAATTGAGTGTCTTTGTAGTAAACATTACAAACTAGCCCTTGTTAGAATTCCTGGGCACATTATAGCTTTCACTAGCCCCTTTGAGAGTTGTTAAACTGTTAACAATTTGCAGTATATTCTAAGTGTTACAAAATTCTAGCCAAATTGAAATCCAAATCCTTGTGTTACATAGGAACTTTACTGCACAAAATTCCAGGCTCAAGTTTACTTCTCAAATATTGGCTAGGTATCTAAATAGTAATTCAGAATACTTACTTAGCCAGGTGATGCTGAATGACTTGTCTCTTATTTTAATTCTTTGAAAAAATAATATTGGCATGTGATTAGTATCCCAGTGACTAAAACTTTAAAATTATTCAAGTATTCAAGCAAGTATATCAAAACAGGCTAGTTTCTGGAAATAAACAAATACTATTATTCAGAGCAGTATAGAATATAGCAGAAAGAGGCTACCTGAGTTTTAATCCACCTATGCCACTAATTCACTTTATGACCTTGGGCAGATTACTTCTCTAGGCATTGGCTTTGTTACCTGTCAAATAAGAGTATTGAATTACGAGATTCTTTCCAACTCTAATATTCTATGATCAGTGACATTTATTTTCAAAAGTAATTGTTTTATGAACAGATAATTTTTGCTTTACATTTCTAGTAATTAAGAAAATGTTCTTGGATTGTAGAGTATAATTTATACTTTGGGTTCATAGGGAAATATAATAGAATGCAAAATTTGAAAAGGATCATTGGAGTTATAAGGTTGGCTTTTACCAACAGCTAATGATGACATTTCATGGCAATGTTTTTTCAGTCAGTTGACAGTAACCTTCAAAGTCTTGTCTATTAGCCATGTATATAAAAATTAGTGATTCCATTGCTAATATAGGTTATGATACCTATAAAATTCTAGTATTCTAAAAAATTTAGACTTTTTTCATCTCTCCACTACTTTATTCACTGAAAATAAACCATTTTGTAGGGAAATGTGCCAATAGATAGCTCTATGATTGTCTATTGTGTCCAATTTAAAGTTGGATGAAAAGTTTTAAATATAAAGACTAGGTTTACAACAGAACAAAAATAATTAAAGTATTTTAGGAGTACCATAGATGTGAATATTGAATGTTTCTTTTATGTTAAAATCTGTAATGCCAAGAGAAATAAGCATTTCTAGTTTATCCTATTGGGGGAATCTTGTAAGCCAGTTTAGTTAGGATCTGGACGACACAAGGGAAAAAGAATCTGTAAATCCTAAGTCTGCCCCTACTATTTAAGAAATTGTGCTATAGTAAGGTTAGGATATGATTCTAAACTGATGAGCCTTTCAGACAAAGGAGTTTTCTGAGACTTAAAAAATATTACTGTATTTGCTTTCAATGTGGGTAGTGTTTTTAAGAAATGAGATTTATTTTTGTCTTCAGTCATCTGTTAATTTAAATTTTCATTGTCATGACAGTATTTATTTATATCATGAATATGTGCTTTTCAATAGAAAAGCCTTTTAGAAGTTGTTTTTGCTAAGTTTGTAAGTCACCTTAAGAACCTCCAAAATGTAGCATATTTAATAATAAATATAGGACCAAATGAAGCACCTTTTATAAATCATGGTCCTGTGTGCCTTGCTTACCAAATACCTGACTTTTTGGAGTTTGTTACTGTAATTCACAATTATGGATACATGAGATATCAGGAATTTTTTAAATAGTTATTTCTCAATTGATTTTTAAAAAAATCTGTATCTATAAAGTATTCCTCAAATCTATTTTATGATACAGGAAATTGTGTTGTGCAGGTAATTGATAACCAATATATGTTTGAGTAAAGTGCAACACTATTTACTCATCATTGAGCATTTTGAAACTTTAAAAATAATGAGTACCAACCAGATTACTATTATAGTTCCTTGTCTTATTATACTGCATTTTTTTTGCTCTTTACAATTTGGATCTTTTGTTGTATTGTCATGTTTTATTTGCTTATATACCTTTTGGTTTCGGGAACAATATGTAATTTTGTATATTTAAATTTTTATGGATGAAATTCAAAAATTGTATAATTAGTCTTTTATGTCATGTTTTTGATTGATGAATATTTCAAATTTTTTCAATATCTAATTATCACCTATTTCTTAATGAGTTTTATTGGAATGTAGTCATAATTTTATTACTGGTATTAATTGTGACCCTGTTCAACAATATCTATGAACCTGAATGTGAATTAAATTTCTCTTCTTTTACTACCAATGATAAATTACTGGTCATCCTGTTACTCTAGTCATTATCACCACCAGCTCACATAAGAATCTATACTTTGCCTCATCTGCTTTAGCTCCCATTTTAAGTTGTGAATTTTTCTCCTTGTACATAGAACTGCAGAAAACTACAATTGAAATCATGTGTTCTATTTTCTTAATTATTTGCTTATAAAGTATTTCATATATTACAGCTGGTTCAATTAAGAAATCAATGTAGAAGATATTATGACATTGATAATAAGTTCACAGGATTCTTGTTACTATTTATAAAATTGATGTAATCTGGAACAAATCACTTAAATTGTGAAATGTTTCATTTCTTAATATAAATTTCATTTGATTCCTCTAATGAAAAAACTACTTATAAAATATATTAGTATTACTTTTTCCTTGTTTAGAATAGCATTTCTGGGGCAGCTAGGTGGCCCAGTGGATAGAGCACCAGCCCTGGAGTCAGGAGTACATGAGTTCAAATCTGGCCTCAGACACTTAATAATTACCTAGCCGTGTGGCCTTGGGCAAGCCACTTAACCCCATTGCCTTGCAAAAACTTAAAAAAAAAATAGCATTTCTTAAATTTACAGTATACCATTATTCTAGTATATTTGGTGCTTATATATAAATACAAATATTACATATAAATTAACTTAAAGCCCTCACTTTGCTTCAGTAAAACACTCACTGGTAAATAGTGTCTTCATTTATATATTTATTTATTTATATATTCATTTATATATAATTATATATACTAAATTAAAATCAAATTCCAACCCTGGTAAGACATTCTAGAGAAGATAACATCACACTGAAAATATGCCTTGAGTTCACCCAAATTCAAATTCTCAACATTTTTTCACATAGTGTCTATATGCCTTTGAATTCTTTCCTCTTTTTTAGGACAGTACAGCTCAAACTATGGATTTAAAACTTTACAGTGAGAGAAGCTTCAAAAATTTTGTTAAATAATTCTGAACCCAGAATCTAAGAACTTTAAAAATAGAAGTTTTTTTTTTATTGGTGACAGCAGTATATATAAAGTATTGCTATTTATTTTTCTGGTTGTAAGTACTACTTTTAAAATTACCTAGTTGTTTCAAATATTTATTATGCTAAATTTAGTGACAGGCCTTGATATGTTCCTGAACAGTTTTACCCATACACACATACATACACAAATAAATAATTGATTTTTAAATCTGCAAATGATCAACATTAACTCATCACTGTCATATATTTGTTCAGTTTTTTCTGTTTATTGATGTTTTATGAGCGTACATTTTTCCTCATGCATAAGTTAAGCCAAAGTTAAACTTAGATATTCTATTTTAAGTAAAAATAGATTGAGATTTTTAAAATTTTCTCAATTATTGTCCTTTGGAGTTTTTTCTTTAGTATATGCTGCAGGGACCATTGCTCTGGATGCTTGAATCCTAAGGAAACTGGAAACTTGTAAGATTTCCAGAACCACCTTCAAGGTGCTATACCCAAACAAGCTAAGATTGTTCTATTCTGGCTAGACAACCACATGCTGGGTATTGTAGATATGGCTTAGACTTATTAGTCACTGCATTAATTCCCGGGATTCTGAAATTTTAGAACTCTCAGGCATTCCATGAAGTTCAGGGTTCATCCTAAATGATTACTGTCCACTTCACCCATACTCCAACTTTCACAGATAAACATGATCAATGATGACTATATCCTCATCTAAGTCTTCAATAAGATTGCTAAATCTAACTGCAGAACTCGTAACAACTCTTAGCAGCAGTTCTTGGTTATTCACTCATTTCTAAATCTGTTAATTCATCTCAGATCTTTCCATTTTATCCACAAGGTTTTCATGAAAGATTGCCAAAACCTTTGCAGAAATCCAGATTCACCTTCTCTACAGCATTTACCTGATCTAGGAGGCTTTTGACAAGGTTAGTCTGATATTTTATGTTCTTGATGTAGCACTTGTGTTTCTTTGTCATCACTGCTCCCTGTTCTAAGTGTTCAAACTCTTCTTTTAATAATGCTTTTTGTAACAGGTTTGTTTTGAGGGGAAGATATTTTGATTTGCAATCATAGGACTCAGAATAAAGGTGGATAGTATGTTGCTCTTATCAGTCTACAATTGTAGTATTATATTCGATTACCCACATTTTGGAAAGGACATTGACAAACTGGAAGGTGTTCAGAGAAGTGCAACAAAGACAATATGCAGTTCCTAACACAAAAATATATGTGTGGGTCATAACTAGACTTGAAGGAAAGGAGACTTGACAACTACCTGGAACGAATTCTGTCCTCATAGGGGATTGAAGCTGGCAAAAAATTATCCAATGTGAGAGGATACTAAGAAAACTTTGAGATCTAGTTCCTAGGAACAAACCCATTATGAAAAAGGAAAATGTCAAAGAGCACAATATAAATAGACAAGCCAAGAATTGTCAAAAGATGTTAGAGGGAAGAAAATTCAGTCAAAAACCAAGAACACTTGCAGAAAAATCAACTGATAAGGTATTAGAACAAAAAGAAAGATAACTACCAAGATATCTAAACAACTGAAAATATCACTACATAAATATTGCAAGACAAAAGAATTAAACCATTATTTGATGACACAGAGGTCCCTGTGAATTCCCAAGAGAGCATACAACAATAGCAGGATATTTTGCTATTAAAAGATAAAATGTTATTATATTATACATATTTTTATGCATTTTTGAGATTCTAAACTTTTTCTGCCATCTGCTGGCCTTCACATATTGCCTGTGACTTATAAAAAATTCCCATTTAATTTCTTATGCAGACTTGCAGTACATCAGAACTACAATGAAAAAGTTGTGATGTGGAGAGTATTGATGGTAATTGATTTCCTTCATGTCACTCCCCACACCAGTCCAACCTCTCCATCACTGCTATATTGGTTTTCTTAAAGGACAGGTCTATCTATAAATATCAATAAAATTCAGTACTTCTACTAACTTTAGTATCAAATATAAACTATATTTTGATATCTAGTATTCTACAACACAACAACTTTATATTCCCCTTCACATCTTAGAAAAAGAGTTTTGCCTTGCCCTGCCTTTGAATAGCTTGACTGGAAGGCCCTCCTGCATCCTCTTCAGCTTTTTTAAATTGTGGGCTTCCTTCAAGATTCACTTTCTTCAGGATGCCTTCCCTTCTTTGGTTTCCTAGTACTGTCTGTATCTTTTTGATTACTCTATGATGCCATTTCCTGCATTAGATTGTAGGCTTCCTGAGGTCTAGGATGGCCTTCCTTTTCCTTTGTATCCCCAGAACTAACAAGAGTGCAAGGTGATAAGCATCTATTAGGCAAGAAATACTTATTAGTTTCTGCTTGCCAGGGACTGTGCTAAGTCTTGGTAATAGCAATTCAAGTAAAGAGACCAACCCTGTCCTTAAGGAATTGTCAGTGCCTCACAGAAAAAAAGGAGTAGAAAGCAGTGGGGGTCAGAGGGAGAGAAGGGAGAGGTATTTATTGCAGTAGAACTTGTGATGTGGTCCAAAAAGTAAAAAGTTCAGTGAAGGGGTGAATGAGTGAGGGCTCCAGCAGGAACTCACAAGTAGGGAAATAGGGCTGGTTTAGCAGAGGCAGAGGCCTGGGGGGCTAATGGATATTCTAGGGTGGAACTCCAATGGAGTTAATGGTGTTGATGTCCCAAATCAGAAGTATGACAACAGTAAGCATTGGCTCACCAGATTATTAAGATAGATTAAATGTTTATTGATTAATCTGCTATGAACTTTATATATGATCTTGATAAGTCATTTAATTTCCCTAGGTCATAATACATAGAGAAATGATTCAGTCAATAAGTATTTATTAGATGGTACAGTGGATAGAGAGCCAGGACTCAGGAAAACTCATCTTTCTAGCCTCAGACATTCAGAGTTGTGTGACCATTGGCAAATCATTTAACCACTTGTCTCTGGCTTCTCATCTTTAAAATCAGCTGGAGGAGTGGCTAGGTGATGCAGTGGACAGAGCACCGGTCCTGGAGTCAGGAGTACCTGAGTTCAAATCTGGCCTCAGACACTTAATAATTACCTAGCTGTGTGGCCTTGGGCAAGCCACTTAACCCCATTTGTCTTGCAAAAAAAAAAAACAAGCTAAAAAATAAAATCAGCTGGAGAAGGAAAATAGCAACCCACTCCAGTATCTGCCAACAAAACTCCAAATAGGGTCACAAAGAGTCAGATACAACAATAACAAAAAGGTGTCTACTTTGGGCCAGATAGACCAAGGATACAAGTTCAATAATAATTAAAATGAGCTTATATCCAAATGGGAGAGAGAAATACAGATAACAAAACATACACAGTGAATATAAAGTATATACACACAGAATAGTTAACTGCAAGTTTTATAAGTAGAAGTAGAGCCCTACTAGGGAAGGTAGGGCAGTAACAATTGGGAATATAGGAAAAGCAACCCGCCTGTAGGTTTGCTAAATGCTTTAGTAAAAAGGAAGCCAAGCTACAGCAGAACTCTCACTAAAATGGCAAATCAGAATATATTGTCTATTGTTTAAAAGTAAGATTGGACTACCCTGATGTAGAATATGGTGCTCTCCAGTTAGACTGTTTCGAAGCAAGATTGGGACTCTTTGAAGTGGAAGTGAGAAGACTGTGCAACCTACACGTGAGGGATGACCTGGGCAAAAAACAGATTGGAATGTCATAGGCAAGGGAAGAGTGGCTGGATGGATTGCAGTGTGAAAGAAAGCAACATATCCTGAAGTTGGAAAGGAAGGTTAAAGTCAGGTTGTACAGGGCTTTAAAAACAAAACAGGAATTTCTGTTGAATGGGAGGGTCACATGTTAAGATCTATATTTAGGGGAAATTACTTTGACATGAATATGAGGATGAACAAGAGTTGAGACTTGAGGCAGAGAAATTAGGTAGTTATTTTAATAGTCTAGCTGAGAGATAAAGAAGGCCTATGCTAGGATAGTAGCTATATGAATAGAAAGATAGATGGTGTGATAAATTTAAGATTTGGTAAGTGTCTTGCTATATGAGATGAGAATGAAGAACTGGGAATAACAGGGTGACTTATGGAGAAATCTTTGACAGAAATAAGTAAATCACAAAGAATTATAGGTTTGTGAGAGAGATAAGAAGTTCTATTTTAGATGTGTTGAGTTTAAAATATCTACAGTTTCTCTAGTTGGAAATGTTCAGTAGGAAGTTGGTAATGTGTTACTGGAACTGGATAGAGTCAAAAGTCATCTGCTTATTATGATGTCTGAACTAGAACTTAGATCTCCTTTTTACTAACTTTACTAGCATGAGTCCTCAAAAAAATAGAACTTATGTTCATTTTTGAATTGTGAATATGTATTTAGATGATCAAATATTATGTGAAAAAAGATTTTAATACCATGTTGTTGTTTAACAGTTAAATTTGAATTTGTGTGATATAAGTGGACCAGACTAGAAATAGATAGTAAGGTGGCATTGGGAACAGAGCGCCAGGTCTGTAGTCAGGAGGGCACGAATTGAAACCCAACCTCAGACACTTAGTAGCTGTGTGACCCTGGACAAGTTGAACATCTTCATTCCCTCCTCTGTACAATAGGAATAAAAGCACCTTCCTTCCAAGGTGGTTGTAAGACCACTTATACATCTTATAAAGGGATAGGGACAATGATAGGAGCCTCTTTATCACTCTATTTAGACGTAAATTGATCTGTAACATCATTGTGGGTCCTTTAACTAGTTGTCATGTTTGTGACTGTCTAGTCCTTCTGATTTCTGTGTGCATTGTCATGTGCTTGTGAATCGCCCATTCAAGAGTCTTTTCTCTTCTTTAGATCTTGTTACTTGCAGTGGGTGCTAGTGCAATACTTAAGATGTTCATCTGTAATTCCTTGCTCTTTCTTTCTACATGATTAATTCACCCAATTTTCTGATCATACATATGAATAGTATCTATTTTATCACTTCATAGATGCCCAGGTCATCCCTCATAGTCTTGCTTAAGCAAGAGGCCTTGGGTTTGAATCTTGGATCTTTTACTTAGTTTTAGCTTTGTGTGATTTTTTTTCTCTCTCTAGGTCTCAGTTTCCTTATATGTAAAATGAGTTGAACTAATGACCTTTGAGATCCTTTTCAGTTCTAAGTCATTGATATTGTGATTCATTTTTTATGTCTGAATCTTTTAAAATCAGTAGCTTTTTATCAGTCCCAAAACTTTGATAGTTTAAAATTACACCATGACTTTTGGCAATATATGCACATGAACACAAGAAAAAGGAAAGTAAAGGTGACTATCCTCAAGAGATTATAAATAATTGTACATTATCTGTTCTTTACCAGATGTTAAAACCAACAGAAAAGACATCCACAATGGCATTAATTCATAACCACACTGTTTGTTTTTATGACTTTTTTTTTTAAGATTTTTGCAGGGAAATGGGGTTAAGTGGCTTGCCCAAGGTCACACAGCTAGGTAATTATTAAGTATCTTGAGGCCAGATTTGAACTTAGGTACTCCTGACTCCAGGATGCTCTATTCACTGTGCTACCTAGCTGCCCCTATGACTTGTTTTTTAACTTTTGATTTTTTTTTTGCTGCTATTGTTGCCTTTAATTTGTTGTCATCATAAGTGACATTTAAAAGAAATTGTTTATCCAACAAAGACAAAAGTTACTTTTATGAGTGCACTTGGAGGGCATAGGATTCTTGTCATTAAACTAGCTAATATAAATCACAAAGAGACAATGTGGAATGGTGGAAAGAATCCTGAAACTTCTGCTAGAATGCTTGAATTTCAATTTTGGCTCTGCTTCTCACTACCTTTTGGTTGGTTAAATTATTTAGTCTTTCTGGCCATAGTTTCTTAATCTGTAAAATAAGGATTTTGAAACCTATTCTAGTTCTAAATATTATTCTGGCATACATAAATTTAACTTCTTCAAGCTACTAGTTCTAGATTAACATTTAGTTTTTCCATAGGAATATGAAAAATAATTTCTTATTTAAAATAGCTTTTTAATTTTTGTTGTAAAGCAATTTAATATTAACATTCACCATCTGAACTGGTTTTAGTCAAAATATTTATAAAGGATTCACTGAAAAAATATAAGAAAAGGTATTTGATTTTCACGTGATCAAAAAAATTGACTAAGATTTAAGTAATATCCTATACTGCTTACATATATTATATAGTTGTATTCTGTCCTCTAAAAAGGACTTGCATTAACAAAGGTAATTCCATGTTTTGGCAAAAAAATTTATAGAAACAGTAATTTGGTCAGATTATAATTTACTCTTATAATAGTTCTACATAGGAAGTCATTCTTTTAACAATCATTTTACGGTACAATGAATGAATTTGATTTTGTATTGTTTGGTTGTAGGTGGGAGAGGAGAACCCAGGGGAGCTTTGAGCCCTGTAGTTTTTCAATCACAGAATCTCAAAATCTCAGAATTGTAATGAACTTCAGAGGATACCTAACTAACCCAAATACAAATTCTGAAGAGGAATACATTATATAGTAATCTTGGCAAAAGCATCAACTAATCTTAACTTGAAAACCTCCAGGGGTAGGGAATTCATGATTTCCTAAAGCAGGCCATTGAAGTTTTGGGAAAGCTTTAATTGATATAAGTTTTCTTACAAGGTTCCCCCTTAAAGGATTTTTTTTTCAAGTAGAGGCTGAATTACTTAGTGATGATGTTGAATCCAGAATTCTTGTTCAGGTATAGATTGGACTAGGTGGCTTTAGAAGTGCCTTACTATTCTCTCATTTGTTAGTGCTTCCAATTATAAAAGAAAATGCTTGATAATGTAACTGAAAAATAACTTCGTCTCTTTGCATAACAAATATGTAAAATACAGAAAAATTCCACCATGCACTTTTTCAGTTAAGCTTCTATCCATTCTCTGCTGTCTTAACACCTCCTCCTCAGGACAAATAGCTTGTAAAATTGTTTTGGTAGTTTTGTGTTGAACTATAAGGGTTTCACCTTTTCAGCATAGATTTGATCAGATCATTTAAAATCCTTAGTTGAACCCTTTCTGTGAGTTAAATTGTACAAAGGAAATAGTATAAAAAATTAACATCTTGTTTTGAAAATCTCACTCTGGTATATATAAAAACAATTAGATTTTAAACCCTTCTAGTTGGAGGAAATCTTAAAAGTGGGGAACCTTGGGCAGCTAGGTGGCACAGTGGATAGAGCACCAGCCCTGGAGTCAGGAGTATCTGAATTCAAATCCGGCCTCAGACACTTAATAATTGCCTAGCTGTGTGGCTTCGAGCAAGTCACTTAACCCCATTGCCTTAAAATTTTTTTTTAAATTGGGGAACCTTTTTTCTATCGGGGCTATTTGCATATTTATAATATCATTTGAGGGATATAATTGAACATTTAATTAATTCACCCCTAAAAGGCTCCTAGATTTATTGAATTTTGAGATCTGTCTGCAGGACAAGTAGTCACTTACTGGAAAATTTCTATTGGAGGGGATCCTGCCTTCCCATAAAGTAGTTTATACCAATTTGAGATGACTATAATTTTATTTCATCCTGAAATTTGATTCTCTTCATCACCCACTGATTCTAAGTTTAGCCTAATAAGGATCTTTAGAACAAGTTTAATTGTACTTTTCAAATACTTGAAAATAGTTCTCATGTCAACCCTGTTTTCTTTTTTGCAGGCTAAACAACTCCAGTTCCTTTTTAATTGTCAAATGGCATTGTCTACCATCATCCTATTATATTGGGTATATTTCTTAGCTTTGCATCATTTGTAAATTTACTGAGTAATAAATCTGAGTCTTAACCTACATCATTCATAAAAATGTTGAATATAGAGCTAAGGAAAAATTCCTCATGTCATGCCATGAGAGATTTCCCTTCATGTAGGACATGAGTTCATTAATGAATCTTCTTTGGATCTAGTGTTTCATTAGTTCCAAAACTACCCACCTGGAATCTCTTGAACAGTGCAAATTCCCAAGCAGCCATAACTAGGTTAAAATATAATTGGAAAATGTTAACAATAAAAATACAGTAGAATCTGATATTAATTTGTGGTTTTCTAAGGTACTATGTGGCTTCACAAGGATATCTTTTTTTTTTCTTTTTGCAAGACAATAGATTAGTGAAGGGGTGGCTAGGTGGCCCAGTGGATAAAGCACTGGCCTTGGAGTCTGGAGTACCTGGGTTAAAATCCGATCTCAGACACTAATAATTACCTAGCTGTGTGGCCTCGGGCAAGCCACTTAACCCCATTTGCCTTGCAAAAAACTTAAAAAAAAAATTAAGTGACTTTGCCTAAGGACATACAGCTAGTTAATCCACTGTACCCTTTTGCCTATGAATTTTTTTGTTTTAGGTTTTTTTGCAAGGCAAATGGGGCCAAGTGGATTTGAACCCAGGTACTTCTGACTCCAGGGCTGGTGCTTTATCCACTATACCACCTACCTATGAATTTTTAAAGATCACTGCCAGCCACCTCAATACTTTTTTGTTTATCCTGGTAGAGGCTGTAACTTACTATGACATTTATCTTCAATTTCAGTTCTGTAGCCATTTTTACCCTGTCCTTCCTAATCTAATCATCATTCTCATTGTAGAATTGCCTTTTTTCATCATTATTTTATCATACAAGCTGCCTTGTCTCTCTGCTCATTTTTCTCATCACCAACACACTTTTCTTGTCCTCACACAAAATCCTTCCATTATCCTTCACAATTGACCTCATATTATTTTGAGTTTCAGTGCTCTTGTAATTATTCTTTCCTTTTAAAAAATTGTATATTCAACTTCAGTTACTTATTATTGCTTCTTCTTCCAATTAGTTCTAAAAATATTTCATTGAATTCCATATCCATCCAGATCAAATCAGTAGCCCTATCATTACCCATAGCATACTTTATATTCCCTGTTTTGTTGGAGGAATCAGGAAGACTCAAAGTCATATAAAGCATTTTCTGTATTCTAACAAATGAGACTAGAATAGAAATAGCATTCATATGCCTAGAAGAGAAAAATATCCCATCAGTATCATTTTTTTTATTTCAAAAAATTTTTAGTTCTAAATTCTCTCTACCATACCTCTCCTACCCACTGAGAAGGCAGGATAAAAGATATCCATTATACATATGAATTCACGCAAAATATATTTCTACATTAACTACATTGTGAATAAAAAGTGAAAATGTGCTTCAAGTTTTATTCAGAATTCATCAGTTCTCTCTTTTGAGATAGAATTTTTTTATTATGATTGAGTTCTTTGGGAACTATAATGGATCATCACATTGATCTGAGTAGTTAAATCTTTCAGAGTTGATTGCTGTTACCATCTTGTTACTGTGTAGAATATTTTCCTAGGTCTGATCATTTCACTTTGCACTGGTTCATATAAATCTTCCCAAGTTTTTCTGAAACAATCCTGCTTTGTCATTTCTTATAGGATAATAGTATTCCATCATAATCATATGCCACCACTGTTCAGACATTCCCTAGTTGGTAGGCATCCCCACAGTTCTTAGCCAACACAAAAAGAATCGCTATTCATTGGGAAATGAACATCAACATCATCATCATCATCATCATCATCATCATCACAATATACAATAACAATTAACATTTATATAGAACTTTAAGGTTTGTAAAATTCTTTACAAACATTTCAAAGTTTACAATAACCCTAGAAAACAAACGCTATGAGAGAATTGAGATAGATAGTTAAGGGACTTAATCTAGGGTCACATAACTAATAAATATTTGAGTAAAGATTTGAATTCAGGTCTTTCTGACTCCAGGTCCAACACTGTATCGACTGTGCCACTTCACTGCCTCTACTAGCATGTTTCATCATTGGTCCTTTGGAATCATGGCTCTTCATTGCATTGATGAAAGTTACTAAGACTTTTCAAAGTTGTTCATCTTTACAGCATTAATGTAGGTATATAAATTGTTCTCTTGGTTTTGCTCACTTCATTTTGTATCATCAGTGCATATAAGTATTCCATGTTTTTCTGAAATCATTCCTTTTGTTGTTCTTGTAACACTGTCACAAATTTTTTCAGCTATCCCCCATTTGATGGGCACTTCCTCCATGTCCAGTTCTTTGACATCATACCTTTTTCCGGGACCCTGCACAAATTTGGGGCCCATTATGCTGAATTTGTTACTTCATGCCTGGTGTATAGCCTCCTACTGTGCTGAAATGCTCCAAGCTGCTATACCATCTCAATGTCCTGAGGCCTCTCAGTCTTCCTATGTGACTTGGATTGGAAAAATGCCTCTCATTTTTTTTCTTGGATTTCCCAATAAAACCTGATCTTATTTTCTATAGCTGTTTGAAGAAGTTGTGAAGTAGAATTTGTCTATTTCTTCCTCCTCCACTATCTTGTGTCTATACTCTCCAAATCAGGTAACTTTAGGTATCTCTGTCCAAATCACTATTTCTTAGAGAATATTAATTACAGTAAATAATTGCCAAAATGGAGGCTGAAAAAGACAAGAAAATATCAGCAAAATTTTAATAGTCTTGGAAGAGATACATAATAACTAAAGGCTATCCTATTTAGAGTATAAGCATTTTAGAAAAAACATGTTGAAGGACAGAAGTTTGCAAGTACTTTTCTTTTTTCCAATCAATGTAAAGTGGTTATTACCCCTGAAGCTAGATCATACTACAAAGCATTTCTAAACTGGAATAAGAATAACAAATAGATTCATAAAGGAACAGATCTACTGAACTTTATTTTAGAGTGAATTCTTTTCCCTCTTTTGGTTACAAAAATTGTATTTGCATATTAACTGAGATTTCAGCAAAGCACTTGACAAACTTTCTTATGCTCATCAACAAAATGGAATAATAGCAAGAATAACAGAACTCAAATAGGCCAATACAACTTAGTGGGTCTTTAATGGAGTTCCTCAGTGTCATGTGGGTGGACCTCTGCTTTTTCATATTTTACCACTGTTTGGATTATAAATAGGTTGCATGCTTATTAAATTTGCGTAAGACACAGTTGGGAAGAGCAGCTAAACTTGGAAGACAATTAGGATCCATGAAAATGATAGACTGGAACATTTGGCAGAATCCATTAAGGTGAGTTCTGATGGGAACATATCAAGTTTAGTACTTGGTTTTAAAAAAAAGAAGGGGTAGTGTAGCTAGAAAGCAATTTTGGGGGGAAAAAAACAAAGCTAAGTGTTTTATGGGATTGCAGCCAAAAAGCTAATTGACTTTTGGTTGTAATATGAGAGGACATCCAGGTTAAAAAAAAATGCTGGTGTCCTCTTCCTGGGTCAGATTACCTAGATAAAGTTGTACTGAAGGCTGAGGATACAAAGAGAACAAAGGATAAGATGTTTTCTCAGACCTCTTTGAGGTTAGATTTGTGCTTTATAATTTTACAGCATTTATTTTGTGGTTCATTCCATTTATATACCAGGAAGCATTTATCAGGTACCTACTCTTGTGTCAGACTGTGAGGGGCAGCATGATATGAGGGCATCAAGAGCCTGTCTCAAGAAAACCTGGATTTAGGGGCAGCTAGTGGAGAAACGGATAGAGCACTGGCCCTGGAGTCAGGAGGACCTGAGTTCAAATCTGGCCTCAGATACTTAGTAATTAATTACCTAGCTGTGTGGCCTTGGGCAAGCCACTTAACCCTGTTTGCCTTGCAAAAACTTAAAAGAAAACCTGGATTCAAGTCCTCTCTGGCACAGAATAATCCACTGAAGAGTGGAGTGTCATTGCATGATCTTCCCAGGCTGAGGCACAGTCACCTGCAAAGCTGAGATGCAAGGAAGTATGGATCGATTCTCTGCTTCTTGTGCTAATTTTGACCTAACAATAATAATGCTTGTCATTTATTTTTGAAGAAGACCATGACATCAGGGGGGTGATAGCATGACAAGCATGTGAATTAGGAATCAATAGCAAGAAAACCCAGGTGCTCCATCAGCCAGCACCACCCCATCCGTGTGGGACCATCAGTTCCGGTAAATGGAGGTTTTGAATACCGGGCCAAGTTCACCTGCCTTGGCAGCCAGTGCCCTTTCCCGGGTGGTACACGCAGACAGCGAGGTGGACACTTGGATCGCCAGGGCTAGCTCAGTATTTGGGAAGCCCCAAAGGAAGGCCTGGAAGAGGAGGTCCCCCGAGCCGTGCCGGAAACTGAACTGTTGCCTTTTAAACTGGCTTAGGAAGTCTTCCCAAGATGGCCTGGCAGGAGATGCCGGAGGCCCGTGGAGCCCAGCCGGCCCGGGATGCCAGGCACAAGCTGACCTCGAAGACTGCTGGAGGACTGGCACGGGCCGGGCACCCGAGGTCTCTGGGCAGCTTTGGGGCCGCCCGGCCCGGGTCACGCGCCCGCCGTGCCCAGCTGCCCCGCGGCGCGGGCATGGCATCCGGGACGGACCGGAGCTGGCACCGGCACTAGCCCAGAGGCAGAAGCGCCGTGAAGGCCCAGTTCTGGCGCGTTCCGGAGGGAACTGAGGCTGCGCGGGCCGCGGAGCTCCGCCTCCGCGCTGAACCGAGGAAGAGGGCGGGGTCACGTGGCCCGGAGGGGCCGGCCCGCCATCGCCCCACGTGACGCGCGGCGCGGGGCGGGGCCGGAGGCGGGCTGGGCTCCCAAGATGGCGGCGGCGGCGGCCTGAGTCTGGGCCGGACTGCGGGGCGCGGGCTGCGGGCCGGGCGCTCGGCGCTGGGGCCGGCCGGAGGGGCTTCCGCGGGCGCGGGACTCGAGAATGGTACAATGACTCAGGGGAAGAAGAAGAAGCGCGGCGCCAACCGGAGCGTCCTGCTGGCCAAGAAGATCATCATCAAGGACGGGGGCTCGGTAGGTGCCGCCTGCGGCCGCCCCGCGGCTCCCGACGCCGCGCCCGGCGCCTCCCCCCGGGCCCGCAGGGCGGCCGGGCCGGGCGCGCCGAGCCGCCATATGCTGCGCTCCGAGCGGACGCGGCGGGGAGCCGGGCCCCGCCCCCGGCGCCGCTCCCGGGCGCCCGGACCGCCGCGGCCCGGGGAGGCGGCCCAGGTGCGGGGCCGCCGCGTCACAGTGGGCTTTGTTCGGGGCGGCCGGGCCGCGCGTGGGGGTGGGGGCCGCGGGGCGCCCGCCCGGCGAGCCGGGCCCCCAAACGGGCGATCCCCGCGCGCCCGACGTGCGCCCCGAAAAGGGAGCGGCGGCGGGAGGGGAGTCGGCGCCCCCGTGTGTGGGACCGGAGGGTGCTGGCCCGCCCGGTACCCAGCGCTGCCACCCAAGGGGGAAAGGTAACGTTCTCATGTCTAAACATTATCACGCCGCCCATTCTGCTAAGTTGGGAACATCTCTTTCCTAAGAACCTCTTCAGAGTGTGTGGCGCTTTCTCACAAACCCGTGGGATAGGTTTCCTGCCCATATGGCAGATGCTAGTGACCGCTGCCCGCCCTGGCACTTGGCAAGAGCCCAGCCCCACCGCTCAGCTCCCGAGCGGACTTCTGTCCATTCCAAGTGGCATCAGCTTCAAGGCCGAATTCCCCACCCACGAAATAAAACCTCTAAAATTTGTTTGACTGGACACGTTTGATGGGGAGAGATATTTGAAATTGGGTCCACATTTTTTGTTCCGCTGCACTGATTAAATTGAGTGAAACAAATCAAGACTGTTTTTGTAAGTATACTTTGGGTGTAGTTATATTTCAGGTAAAAAATGATTCACTTTATCAGAAAAATGGTCGCTTTCGGATTGTATTGTCTCGGTGCTATCCTGAACTTATGATGTCTATGTTTCCCCACAATTTTACCCCTTTTCTGAACTATCTTATTTCTTTTGGGAGTCCTATCATTCTGCTGTTTATCCCAGTCCACAGGCTTAGGGTCATCCATGACTTCTCATTCTCTCAGGTCACATTTCTAGTCCTACGCCAAGTTTTGGTTTTCCTACCACAGGGGATCTTGACTGAGTTCAGTTTTCTGTTCTTTATAACTCAACAGTGTTATTCCTCATGGACAAACCATTTGGTACAGCTACTCAGTCAATAAACATCTATCAAGTGTTTACTTTGTGCCAGGTTAAGCATTGGGAGGTATACAAAAAGAGGCAAAAAATAGCCCCTCCCCACTAGGAGTTTGGAAGACAGTGAAGGAGGAGACAATAAACAGATATGTACAAAATATCTATTATATGTATTATAAATGGAAAATAATTAAAGAGGATGGCAAGAGAATTAAAATTCTGATTAATCACAAAAGATTCTTCTTATCATCCTGAAGATGATAGGATTTTAGTTGGTAATGACAAGGAATACCAGTAGGCAAAGATGAGGGAGAGTATTCCAGGCATAGTGGGTAGCACCAGGAATCTCCCTGAGCCAGAGATGGGAGTTTTGTTCATGGAATAACAAGAAGGCCCGTGTCATTGAATGGAAAATTACCTGACAGAGTAAGGTGTAGAAAGATTTGAAAGGTCAGAGAGGACTAAGTTAGGAAGGGTTTTAAACTCCAAACAGGATTTTGTATTTAATCCCTGGAGGTGATAGAGAGCCACTACAGGATATTGATTATAGGAATAGTGTGGCCTTGTACCTTAGGAAAATCACTTCAGTGGCTGAATGGAAGATGATTGGAGTGGGGAAGAGAACTGAGGCAAGAATACCCACTAGCAAGATATTGCAATAGTGCAGGGGTAGGAGATGAAAGTCCGTCCAAAATTGATGGCAATTTCAGAGAAGTGATGGGGGCCATATCCAAAAGATGTTGCAAAAGTGAAAAGATTGAATATGGCGATATAAAAGGTAATGAGTTGAAAATGACACCAAGGTTGCAAGCCTGAGGGACTGGGAGGATGGTTTTGTGCTCTATTGTATTGGGGAATTAGGAATGGGGAGGGTTTGGAAGTATGGATATGATCCATTTGAGGATGTTGAATTTAAGATGCTTACTGGATCTCCCAGTTAGTGATGTCTGGAAGATGAGTAGAGAGTTGAGATTGTAGCTCAGCAGTCAGTTTGTGTTGAGATAGGCAGATTTGGAAATCAGATAGATTTGGAAATCCTCATCGTAGAAGTGTGGCTATGGTCATTAAATTCTTGAAACACATAAGATCAAGTAAAGTAATTTAGAGGGAAAAGAGAGGAGGTGGGATATCTAAATTAGAGGGCATGATTTGGATGAGAATCCAGCAAAGAGATCCCAAAAAGGAGCAGATGAATAGGTAGGAAGCCCTCAAGGAGAGAGTGGAAATTGAAATAATCCTAATATGAGTTAATGAGGTCCTGCACCAGAGTGGTGGCAGTGTCAGAGGAGAGAAACGCACATGCATATACAAGAGATTTAACAAAGAGAAATCAAGGGGACCTTGGCACATGGATAGAGTAATAGGGAAATTTGATATTTGAAACTGAGTATCCGAAAATTCAAGATGTGGTCCCTTGCCTCAAAACCTCCAATTGGAGGGAGGAGCTCAGAACAGGACAGATATGAATTAGAAGATGATAGAGGTAGGTAAGGATCAGGAAAAAAAGTACATAGTACAGAAAGATAATTCATAGTACGAGATAGGGATTGGGGCGAAAACTGGGGGAAACAATAGCAGGAGAACCTTAGTGTGATAAATACCAGAATAATAGATAGCTTCTGACACTGTCAGCTTTTGCTTTGAATTTAGGGTGGTTGTGGCAAGTTTCAGTCTAGGGCCCACTCTCTGACCTTGGCAACCTTTTAATAATGGAAATAAAAGGAGACAGGGTTTCCTGGGCAAAGGTTTATATATATGTAGTACAACTTCAGCTGTAGCAACATGTAGCATTAATCCTCTTCCCACATTTTGTAGCTCATTGACCTTTTTGTCTCTACATAGATGAAAATCCATTCCTCATCATCTTTATATTAGCTGTTCCCCATTTGTAGAATGTTTTCTCACCTCCTCTAGTCTCTGAATTCTTATTTCCTTCAAAACTCTACTGAAGCCTTTCCTAATCCCTTTAACCCACCCCACCCTCATCCCAGTTTCCTTGTAATTATTTTGTACACATTTGCAAATACTTAACTACAGGTTGTCACCTCCACTAGAATTCCTTTAGAGCAGAGACTTTTATTTTTGTCCTTTATCCCCAGCATCCAGCACAATGCCTGGTAACCTGCTCTTGTTGTCCTTTGTTCTTGAAGAGGACCATGATGTCAGGGAGGTGATGCCATGACAAGCACATGCATTGGATTTAAATGAGGCATGACTGTCCTAACACTTTCTCCTCCACAGTTTTTTGGGTCCTGTGGTCAGATTTGGATCAGGACAAGTGGAGATGGCCCTGAATACTATGGGAGAGCTTGGCCTATTAAGGTCATTAACAGATCTCAGTTTGACTGAGGATGGCCTTTTTACCTAATCAAAAAAAATAAATAAATACTGGACTGGAAAGATCTTTTAGGGCTTCTGGCCAAAACTAAGATAATTGCTGACCCAGCGTGGAACTTGGCCTGTGACCTATTATTGGCCTATCAAAGCCTAGCAACCTACTAGTAAGAACTTAAAATGTTTATTGATTGAATGAGAGTCATAGAAAGGCATATAAATAGGTTTTTTATGTTTACTTGTTTGCCTTTTTTTCTCCTGGGAACTCTTGGGAAAATATGAGAAATGTAGAGTATTATCTTATGCTAATAATAAAATGTAATAATCTTGATACTTTGTCAAGCTTACTAAAATGTTACTTTCAGATTGTAAACCCTACTAATTAAGGAGAAAATAATTCATATGTTTTATTTATATATAAGAAATGTATTACTACTGCATTTAAGCAAGTCCTGCAGTTCAAATCAGTAGTAGTTGATTGGATCCATTATGACCAAATATAAGTCACAGTGGACTTTTTTTAAAGTATATATATCCAAAATTCATTTGTAATATGTTTGCATACACTAAATAGCAGATTAAAGACTTCAATTATATTTTTAAAACTTTTGAAAAATTTTACCTAAATTAACATAATCTAAATTAGTGATACCTGAAGGTTAGTGATATATGAAAGGGCCATTAGAATCTGTTTTGCTTTAAGGCTGCAGGCTGCTTCTTGGTCTGAGGTTCATGAACTTTATTTTATTTTATTTATTATTATTATTTTTTTTTTTTTAGGTTTTTGCAAGGCAAATGAGGTTAAGTGGCTTGCCCAGGACCACACAGCTAGGTAATTATTAAGTGTCTGAGGCCAGATTTGAACTCAGGTACTCCTGGCTCATGCTCTATCCACTGTGGCACCTAGCTGCCCCGTTCATGAACTTTAAAAAAAAAATTTTGATAATTACACTTTGATATAATTGGTTTCCTTTACATTGCTGTTTATTTTCTTCATTTAAAAACATTATTCTGCAAAGGGGTCCATAGGCTGCACCAGATTGCCAAAGGGTGGTCCATGACACAAAATAGCTTTGAGAGACTATATTACTTTGGCCCAATTTCTTGCTTTTTCTTTTTTGTTTTCTTACAAATTTGTTGTTACAGCGAGACCCTTGTTCCTCATACTTTGTGGAAGAACTTTTAAAGTATGGGTGTCTTTGGCTTTTTGTTTTGGTCTTTGCATCCATGGCATTTTAGATTAAGTGGAGAACATTGTACTAAGTGTTGGGGATCCCCCCAAAAAAACAAATCAATCCCAAACTGTGCCTGTTCTCAAGGCAAGAGAGAACATTCAGACCATTGGCACAGGTTAAAATTGGAGGGAACTTCAAGCAAAGATCCTCAGTGTGAGGAGAGCTGGAAAAATCTCATTGTTGTAAAAGGTAGTCAGGGCAGGAGATAGAAATGAGAATGTTCCAGGTGTGGAGATTGGCCAGCGAAAAGACCTGGGGTCTCTTGGAGATCCACATTTAGCACAAGCTAGCACTTAGTAGAAGCTTAAATGCTCTTTGGTTGATTGATCAAGTCTTGTGGGAAGGGACTACTGGGGTATAAAAGGATGGGGGGGAATCTCTGGAATTTATTGAATGAGAAAGGGAGAGGAGAGAGAGAGAGAGATCAATTTGACAGCTGACTAGAGTGAGGAGAGAAATGAAAGAGCAGCCTGCAGGCTAATGCTGTGGTCCAAGCATGAGCTGATTAGGGCCAGCTCCAGAGTACTTAACAGTGTCAGAGGAGATAATGAGCCATATGAGAGATGGTAGACCAACTGACTGGAACATCTTGCCATATTATAGGTCCTTAATATGATGGTTAAATTGATGGTGGGCATAATAAGGTCAATACTCCCTTGCCCTTCTGTAGGACTTTACTTTTCTTTAAAGAGGTCTTCATTATTATATTAGACCCATTCCTTAAGAGCAAATGAATAGGTTTTAACCTTAGTCATCTGGAACTATCATTAGTCATTTTTAATCTGAATGTGTTGTCTTTTAAGTGTTTTTTTATTTGCATTAGGGTTGTCATTGTTGTATATTGTTCCTTTGGTTGTGCCTTCTTTACTCTGCAGCATCAATTCATATAAGCTGTCACTTGTTCTTTGGGTTCTTTATACTCTTTGGTTCTTACAGGGCAATCCTGTTTTATTATTAAATAATTTTTAAAAATATAGTTTTGCTATGAAATGTGATTCTGAAATTAGGAGTTTAATATGAAGAGTGACTTGAATCATAGTGATAAAGAGTATAAAGGAGATTTTTGCATTGAGTAGGAATTTATATTAGGTTGGGGTTTTGGGGGGCTTTTATTTTGGTTTTTGCAAGGCAGTGGGGTTAAGGGACTTGCTGAGGGTCACATAACTAGGTAATTGTGTCTGAGGCAGGATTTGAACTCGGGTCCTCCTGACTCCAGGTCCAATGCTGTATCCACTGTACCACCTAGCTGCCCTATATTAGATTTCCAAGGTAATTTATATTTTACTGTTTCCTCTAAATGTACTAATTGGAGACCATTTTAAAAAGTTACAGATGAATCTGATGCTTAAAAACACAAAGTTGAAGAAGTTCAACTAACTTGTCTATCGATCAGAAATCCGTCAAAAAGAGCATTCATCAACTGAAAAAACTTTGTCAGGTTGTTGCCTGCTTCATTTTTGAGCCTTCCTTTTTCATTTTAATGGCCCTTTCTAAATATATTACTTGCAAATATTTTAGAGAAATGTTTATATGCTACAGAAAATTTGATAATGATCTTGGAAGGAACTAACTGGTGTTTTTTGTGCTTTGTTTTTTTTGTCTTTCTCAAAGCCTCAAGGAATAGGTTCACCTAGTGTTTATCATGCGGTTATAGTTATCTTCTTGGAGTTTTTTGCTTGGGGATTATTGACAGCACCTACCTTAGTGGTAAGTAATTTTTGGTTCAAATTATATTTGTTAATATACCTATCTTCTTTCTCTAAAGACTCAGAAAGTGTTGTCCCTCTTTTCCAAAGTTAATTGTTCTAGTAATGTCCTTGATTCACCTTTCATTTCTTTCAGGCAACTTCTTTCTAGCATCTTCATGCTTTCCCTCTCCATTAGCTCTTTCCTCCCTGCCAAAAGATTTCTCTAGTTTTACTATCCTCTTTTTATAACATTTGGTATTGTTTATTACTCTTTCCGTCTTCTTGAGCTGATCGTGCCTCTATCCAGCATCTCCTTTTATTGCTGTCTTATTCTTTTATTTCCTAGATGTTGACAAAGTCAAAATGCATTCTTTAGTTCTTTGTTATTATATACACTATACTCTCCCTCAGATGTTTTCCAGCAAATTGCCATATCTTCAACTTTGATCTTTGTTTCACATCAGAATCTGAGAGTTGGAAGAGCACCCTCAAAGGTCATCTATTCTAAACTTGCGCCTAAGAAGTCTATTCTACAATATACTTAATAAGTAGCTATCTAGCCTTTGCTTCCAGGTCTTGGGGTTATAAAGATATCCTTTACATTTTATGCTTAAGGAGTTAGCATTCTTATTTAAATGTACAACTTTTCATCACACAGAAAAACACGTAGAATGTTGTAATGAGTTTAGTGCCTGGTTAATGGCTTTCCTCCCCAATTCTTGCCTTCATATTAGATTTTTGCAGATATGTTTGTAATCTTTCAGATACCTCATCTCCCGATTCCTCAGTCTCCTTCATTCCCATAGCTTCTTCCTTCACTCAGCTAGCTACCCAGAGGTGGTCATCATGGTCACCCATGACCATCACATACATATCTTTATTTCTGTATAATGAATTCTGATATTCCTTTACCTGATCATAGTTTTCTGTCATTATATCTTTCCCTCTCCTTTTGTTTTCATTTTACCTTCAAATCCTTCAGTTCTTTCCTAGGCCATCACTGTGCACTGTTTCCATGCTTCTCTTTTCTCTATATTGACTGTGAGGTGATACTATCCTCCCTCCACAATCCAATA
Organism: Macrotis lagotis; assembly: GCF_037893015.1. Taxonomy (NCBI): domain Eukaryota; kingdom Metazoa; phylum Chordata; class Mammalia; order Peramelemorphia; family Peramelidae; genus Macrotis; species Macrotis lagotis. The sequence goes on from NC_133662.1 coordinate 200,873,719, forward strand.
CCTAACCTAGGTCCTTTGACTTATCAATTCAGAAAATATTTATTAAATATTTCCTTTGTACCAGGTGCTAGTTCTCATCTGAAAATCTTGCCTTATACTTCGTTAACATTTGACAAAGTCTCACTCTTTTCTCATCATCTCATATCACTCAGATAAGTCTTCCTCATTTTTTCTGTCACTTTTATGTCACCTGAAGAAGTAATGCTTTTTTGCTAAAGCTAGCCCCCTCTATGAGTACTTATGATCCCATTTCACCCATTTTCTCTAGCATGTTGCCTCTTGTATCATCCAGAGTTTTTCTATAATCCCCAATCTACTCACTCTATCTGCTGCCAACAATCATGACGATGACCCTGTTTCCCCAGCCTTAAAGAACTCTGATTTTTTTTTTAATCCATTTCCATTAGCTATTTGTCCTGTATTTCATCTCCCATTCTTTTTTTTCTTTTTCTTTTTCTTTTTTTTTTTTTTTAGGTTTTTGCAAGGCAAATGGGGTTAAGTGGCTTCCTCAAGGCTACACAGCTAGGTAATTATTAAGTGTCTGAGACTGGATTTGAACCCAGGTACTCCTGACTCCAAAGCCGGTGCTTTATCCAATACACCACTTAGCCACCCCTCATCTCCCATTCTTAGCTAAACTTCTTGGGAAAACTGGCTACACTGGTGTTTCCATTTTTTTCTCCTCTTAACTTTCTTAAACCATTCAACTAAAACTCCTTATCCAAAGTCACCAGTGATTTCTTAATTGTCACATCTAAAGTCTTTTTCTCAGTCCTTACTTTTTTTGACTTTGAAACTTTTAACAGTTATCTATCTGCCTTCTTTACTGTTGCTCACACATTTCCCTGTTCCTTGCCTTGAATGATCTCTTTCTTCTTTTCCCATAACATAAGACTAAGTTTAAATTCCACCTTTTGAAATAGAATATTTTCTGATTGCCCTTAGCTAATAGTATCTTCTCTCTTGAGATTACTGTCCTCCAACTTCAGGCCAAGATGGTTGCCAGCTCTCATATAAGCATTCCAGTAAAGTCCTAACATTTGCACCAGACTGAAAAATCGGAGGGAAAATAGGGTGAGAGAGAGAAAGCCAAGAGAGTTGAGCGATAGGAAGCAGTGCAGTAGGATTCCCTCCACAAACTCCATGGCAGATTTAGAAACTTCACCAAATCCTGATGGAGAAATTCAGAAAAGTCACACTGAGTCATTGTCCAGCCTACTTCAGCTTCGAGGAACCCACACGGAGCTGTGGACTTGGGAGACGATGTCAGAGCAAGAGCATTCTGTACTGAAACTACTCCAGTCCCCCAAAAGAGCCTGTGTACCCAGACTAGAGGAGTTCCTAGGAAGCCAGAGTAGGACTGTGTAGCCATAACAGTTGCAAACTGGCCTTTTTGTTGTCCAGCCCTAGAGCTGAGTTACAGATCTAGGTTGGCGTAAGAAGGGGACCTTTGTACATCAGTGACTTTCTAAGACATAGAAGCCTTGGTTGATCTGTCAAGAAAGAAGGTTCATAAGCTATCAGCAACAGTGGTATGGTGTAGACCCCAAGCTCAGAATAGGATTTCACTTCCATCATCTAACCCAATCTGCAGAAGAATAACCAAGGTAGGAACCCCAACCCAAAGGGGAGCCTCAGCTCTTCCACTCTGGACCAAAAATTTCCCAGCTGACTGATGGGGTAGAATCCTGCACGGTCTGCTCTGGCACAGATCCAAGTCTAGGTGATGAACATGAAGAACTCAGGTCAGGGGGCAGCAATCAGACTGCCCAGAATCAGACCACTGTGGGAGTACTGAAAGCTTTTAGGTATCCAGCCTGTCAGGGAGATCTTGGAATAACACAGCACTCAGTACCCCAGGAAAGCAACAACAGGACCATCTCAGACCTAAGCAAATAAGAAAAGTACTCTACCATTATGGCTATTTGGCAGGTGCTCAATTGTAAAAGAAAAAAAAATAATTCAAAACATGTTTAACAATACCTTAAAGAAAAACATAACTTGTGCACAAACTCAGTTACAATTCCTGAAAGAGATGAAAGAAGTTTTTTTTTAGTTTTTTGATTTCAGAGATATGATTGTTTTGAGGTTTGTTAATGTTATTCTATTTTTTTTTTCCAGTCACATGCAAAGATAGTTTTCATCATTCATCTTTATTAGCATGCTTTTTGTGTTCTCAGTTGGGTTGGAAGTAGTTGAGGAGAAAGGGTGAAAAGGGAAGTTTGGGATGATTAAAACAAAATGAAATACAGTGAGGACCTATACTAAACTGCACCCCAGCACTACTTAAAAAGCCAACCAGTGCCTTATGGCTAAAGAAACAGGGGCTGCCAGGATAGGGAAACAAGCGTGGAACCTTCCACTGTGACCTGAAACCTGCTCAAGATAGATCTGTGTCTCAAAAGCAACAAGATCTTGGCAGATCATCTCTAACTCAAAGTGGTCAGAAATCCTGCAGGTGGACACAATACTGCTAGAGGAGCCTTGAAAGCCTCCAAAAGAAGCAACTAGCAGTACCGCCTTAGCAGCATTCTGAGAGATAGCTCAAGTACTCTTCCCCCAAATAGGATCATGATCCCAGAATGTTCTGAACCTTACAAATTCTGTGGGAATGCAAATATGCTGGGAGGTAGAAATAAGCCTAGGTGATGCAAGGCATGGCCAAGTAGGACTAGCTGTCGTACTATGGAGAAAATAAAGGGTGGAGTGATGAGTAAACCAAAAAGTCATTGTCAAGTAAAAAGAAAAATTGTAGATTTAGAGGTGCTTAAAACTTCTCTTTGAAGAAAAGCTTCACTCCAAATTACAAGCAGAGATTCTAAGGAAAAAATGAATTTTCTGTAAGGAATACATGATTATCTAGAAGATAGAAATAAAGATATAGATGTAAACTCTTGTAGATAGAATTATAAATAAAGTAGCTTAGGAGCAATATTAGTAATTAAAATATTAGCTTATCCAAGCAGCCTACTCCATAAGACCAGATTGGACCAATTGGGCAGCTAGGTGGCACAGTAGATAGAGTACTGATCTTGGAGTCAGAAGGACTGGAGTTTGAATTCAGTCTCAGATACTAGCTTTGTGACCTTGGGCAAGTTACTTAATCCTGATTGCCACACATACAGGGCCATCTCCAGGCATCCTAATTCATATCTGGTCACTGGATCTAGATGGCTCTGGTGAGAGCTAAGCTGGTGACTTAGCACAGCCTCACTCAAATCCAATTCATGTATTTATTTGTCATGGTCTTATTCTAAAACAAAAGACAAGCATCAGACTAGACCAATTACAAATCAGTGACTCCATGATGCAGCAAGAAATATCAGAATAAAATCAAATTTAAAAATAGAAGAAAATGTAAAATATCTGATTTTTAAAAACTGACCTGAAAAATGAATCAAGGAAAAGTATCATTGAAAGCTCTGTATATCATGATTTAAAACAGAAAATTCCTAGACACTCCATTTTAAGAATCATAAATGAAAACTGCAGAGTCAGAGGGCAAAGTGAAGACAAAGCTCCCACCAATCACCACCTGAAAAATAAATTTCAATGAATACCCTCCCAAATCCAGAGTTTCTGTCAACTCTCCAGAAAGAAAGAATTCAGGTACCAAGGGAAAGACAAATTTTTCTTTAAACAGGAAATTTTGAAATGCAGCATTCCAAAAAGTATAATTAATAGGCTTACCAAGAACAATATCCTACAGAGCTGAGTATAACTCTGTAGTGTGAAGAACAGATTTTTTTTAGTGATATAGACATCTTTGAAGCATTTTGATGAAAAGACCAGAATATACCAGGAACTTTGAAATGCAAATATAAAAATCCCAAGTAAGGTAAATTTACTTGAGCAGTTGCAATGAACTTTATGGATATAGTAATGTAGCCTTAATGCCCTCAAAAGATTTAATGATTTAAATAAGAAAAACAAGATGTGGATGCGGACTGATTCTGAGGATTTTAATGACAATTTTGTGCAGCTGTGCCTCAGTTCAGTACACTTAAGTACAATTCAAGACAAGACATCCCCTATCAAACATCCTAATGTCAGTCATCCTTGAAAACAAAGGATGAGCATTAGACTGATTACTCCTTCTGAGCAGGGACTGTTTGCCTTTGTGGCCTCTAGGTTCTGCAGGGGCCTGACACCTAGGAGGTACTTAAGAAATGCAGGCAAAAGGGATGAAACTTCCTTATTCTAAAGGGGAGATTTTTTTAGAAGTTACTAGAAACTAAAGGAGGGTGACCCTAAATTGGGAAATTGCTGGACAAAAAACTCAAGCTGTTTGGGTTACATAATTATAAGAAAATATTATCTTGCTGTAAGAAGCCACAAGAGAGTTTAGAGAATCATGGGTAGTGAATTGAGCAGAACCAGAGGAACATGTTACACAAGGACAACCTTGTAAAGAAAAACAGTTTTGAAAGACTGAAGCCTTCTGGTTAGTGAAGTGATATACCAGGTCCCTCAGGGAACTAGGATTCCTTTTGTGTAACTGCTTTTTTTTAATGTATTTTTTTCTTTCAGTTTTGGAAAGGGACATTACAAGATGAACAGTAGAAAAACAAGTAAAAGGGGGCCATTGAAACATTTTTTTTTTAACTGGACAAAAGAAAAAAGTTCAGAAGGAAGCACAGACAAGCAGGACAATTCTGAAAGAAGCTTGTTTTATTACATTTATTTTTTTAAGCAAGTGGTATGAAGATTTAGTTTCATATATAATCTATATATATGAAAATGTTTCTTGGTTTTGGGGGGTGTTTAAATTCTGAAAAACTTTTTAAACAAAAACTCTACTATGTGTTCTGTGTACTTTGTTAGAATGGGATGTTGCCTTTCTTTTGTCTTCCCAGCACTGAACTACAGGGCTCATGTGTTGATTATTATTAGACTATTAGGTAAAATATCCTAGGTAGAAGATTAGGATGAGAGTATTTAAGGTTGTGTAATAGATATTAGTCACTTCTCCAGTTGAAAGCATAGATTCATTATAATAGTCCACTCGAGCATTGGTTTTTGCTTTATATTCAAATGAATGGATATGTAATATTCACTTAGGAGGCTATTCATTAAACATTCGTGGAGGTTGTATGGATTTGAATTTATATTAGACAGTGTGATGTGCAAAAGAAGATAAAAAGTAAATAAAACAAGAGTCTCTTCCCTCCAGAAACTGCTATCATCTATTCTTATACTTATTTTCTCTATTTTTATTCATTCATTCATTCATTCATTCATTTTTGCAAGGTGATGGGGTTAATGGGATTTTAACTCAGGTTCTCCTGACTCCAGGGCCAGTGCTCTATCCACTGCGCCTCCTAGCTGTCCCATACATGTTGTCTCACACACATTTTCACATGTTTTTATGAAATAATTTTTTATGTAAAAATCTGTTTTTATGTAAATTGCATTATATTTATAAGAATAAACTTTTTTTTAGGTGTTACATGAAACCTTCCCTAAACATACATTTCTAATGAATGGCCTCATTCAAGGATTAAAGGTAGGATCAATGGATTTTTTTTTGTACATAAAAACACATTCATACAAAATTGTAAACAGGCTGTAGTAGGAATTTTAAATGTTACTTCATTTCTAATTTTTCATAGCAGATTGGTATTTGGAATTGCATAATTTCTTGTAGACTATACTTTTTGTATCTATAATATATATATATTTTTTAGGTTGTTTTTTTTTTTTTTTGCAAGGCAAATGGGGTTAAGTGGCTTGCCCAAGGTCACACAGCTAGGTAATTATTAAGTGTCTGAGACCGGATTTGAACCCAGGTACTCCTGACTCCGAGGCCGGTGCTTTATCCACTACGCCACCTAGCCGCCCCTATAATATATTTTTGACAGTATATTTTGCAGTATGTCCATCTTTGAAATTAACCATTTTATGACAGAATGTTGTATTTTTATTTGTGGGCACCTTTCCAGAGTTTTTTTTTTTTTAGATAAGAAATTAAGAATATAGAAGTGGAAGTAAAAAGAATCTGACTTTCTCTGTACTGCAAAGATTTATCAGTGATGCAAATTTAATGGGTACTTCTAGAAAATAAAGTGTAGTAACATCTTTTTTTTTAACATATGCCATTTCTCATGAAATTGATTACAGTGAAAATCTGTCATGGCTGAGAATTATTTTGTTTTGAGTCCTCTTTGAGCACTTCAAATGGTTTTAGCTATTGTCTGAATCTTTTGCTCTTTCCAAATTTTGATAGATGAGTAAAATAGAAATTATTTTCATTGATCTAAAGTTGCATTTCAGAATCAAAACTTAAATTTTTTTTCTTAGTCTTAATAATACTATCAGGATGTTGTTTTAAATGTGTCCATGAAATAGTGTTTCTCTGGAAGACAAATTGGAAACTATTATTAATTATTTACATATACAATATGTCATTTTTCTATGTGAGAAAAATGTTTATATGTATTTTAAATTTCATTTTTAAAAAATTGTTTTAGGGATTATTGTCATTCCTCAGTGCCCCTCTTATTGGTGCTCTGTCTGATGTTTGGGGTCGAAAATCCTTCTTGCTGCTAACAGTATTTTTCACTTGTGCACCAATCCCATTAATGAAGATCAGCCCCTGGTAAGTAATTAGTTAAGATTTTAAGCAGTTAAATACTACCCTTCATCCTCTCTCTCCTAATTTCTCTCCCTCCTTTTTTTTTTTAATCTGTGGGCTTAGTCCCCCCCCCACACTCTTAAACTTGGTTTTGATATTTGGGTTTTTGCAAGGCAAATGGGGTTAAGTGGCTTGCCCAAGGCCACACAGCTAGGTAATTGTTAAGTGTCTGAGACTGGATTTGAACCCAAGTACTCCTGACTCCAGGCCCAGTGCTTTATCCACTGCGCCACCTAGCTGCCCCCATTGGTTTTGATATTTGTAAAAAGACTTGGAGGGAATATAGTAATCAAATTAAGAATTGTAGAATTTTAAAGCTGGAAATGATCTGAGACTAGATGATCTTCAATTCTCCCATTTTGCAGATGAAGAGAATTAGGTCTAGGGAATTTGATTTATTTGAGCTTACTCAGTCAGGGCTTTCCCTTTTCAATTCATTAAAACTTTGCATAATGGTGAGTTCTTTACTGCCCTTGGTCATTTTTTCTCCATAAAAGTAAAAATCTACAGAACTGAATTGGTTTGAGGTATTGATCTGGATAGAGACTGTGCTTTTATCTATCTGAGTTTTAGCCTTTTCTTTAAGGCAGGACAGAGTTTAGAGGAGAATCTGTAGCCAGTCCCACCTGAATTCAGGTTGCTAATTTGAAAATGAATAAATTCATAGTTTCTATGACTGTTAAAGGTCCCAGAACCAAGCCCTCCTGCCCTAGTTCCTTCAAACACTTTAGCTTTCACAGTGAATATAAATTTTTCCTGTTGTAAATTTTTGGTTATTTGTATTGAGCTCAGGTACATGTTATATGTGTGTGTGTGTGTGTATAAGTGTGCATGTATGTATGTATATATAGGCATGTGTATAATGTATGTAAGCACACAAAATGCCTAGATAATACATACATACATACATATGTAAATACATACATACACACACACATATAGACTCATATCTTCTCCCTTCAAAGAACTCTCATCTTTGTGTGTGCATCTTAAATTTGAAGTTGGTCTAGTTTTAGATCAATATAGGTTAAACATTTATTAAAACTTGGAACTTTAGTAGGTATCTCTTCCTGAATTTAAATGTAGAGTGGCCTTATCTTTGAAGAACATAAATAAGCTTCTCTGCAAGTATATATAGAGACAGAACAAAGATTATAAAAAATGTTTTTTGGAAAAAAGATAAGAAATAAAGTCCTAAATGAATAATTATTTTGAAAGTTTTATTACTACATAAAATCTACAAAAGCATCTTTTAAGACTGGAATCATATGCTGCATGGAAATTTCTAACAGTATGCTTCCATATCACTATCACCAATTAACTATTATTTTATAAAGAGTTGAAGTTAGTTTGTTTTTTAAAAATTCTTCCAGATTACTCTTTGGTAATTTTAGTATCTTCCAGTTTTACTCAGGAATACATCCTAACAGATTTCTTCTGATTTTGTTGGTTTAGGCATAATTTAGAAAGCTCTAAAAAGTAACTTCTTGAACAGTATCATACAAATGGAGCTACAAAACACATATTGACTAGTGCATAATAATCAATTTTATTTATTTTTAGGTAAAGTAGCAAACATAATAAAGAATACAGAAGCTCTTCTTTATTTTAAAGAATGTCAACAAGCCATAGTTAGGTATGATGATGTTTGTCCTTTGTTCTCAAAGAAGACTATAACATCAGAGAGGGATGCTATGACAAGCTCATGAATTAGATTTGAATGAGGGAGCTGTGCTAAGTCATCAGCCTCACTTTCTCCTACAGAGTCATCTGGCTCCAGTGACCAGATATGAATCAGGACCACTAGAGATGGCCCTGGAAGAGAGGCAAGGGACTTGAGGCCAAATTTGACCTCAGGTTCTCCTGATTCCAAGGCTAGTTGCTCTGTCCATTGCACCACCTAGCTGCCTAGTTTAGGTGTAGATTCTCAGGTCTCTTTTTGTCAGGTGGTCTCTTCTAGCCCTTTTTTGTATGAGTCACTTATAAAAGTTAAATTATTAGAAGCAGGATGTTAGTAATAGCTCCAGGAAGACAATTACTCTCTCAATTCAACTATCTTAATTCTAATTCACTTGTAGAGGAAAATTCTAATTGTGCTAACCATTTCCTGTTGGTTATCTACTTCTAGGTGGTACTTTGCTGTTATTTCTGTTTCTGGGGTTTTTGCTGTGACTTTCTCGGTGGTATTTGCATATGTAGCGGATATAACTCAAGAACATGAAAGAAGCATGGCTTATGGGCTGGTATGTGTCATTTGCTGAGATACCTTCTTTCTTCAAGCATTAGACAATATACTCCAGAAAAATCCTATCCTACTGCTAATTGATCTTGAATCATTACTTCACATTTTAGGTTTTTTTGTTTTTTGTTGTTTTTTTTTTTTTTTCAAGGCAAAGGGGGTTAAGTGGCTTGCCCAAGGCCACACAGCTAGGTAATTATTAAATGTCTGAGACCGGATTTGAACCCAGGTACTCCTGACTCCAAGGCCGGTGCTTTATCTACTGCGCCACCTAGCCGCCCCTACTGCGCCACCTAGCCGCTCCATTACTTCACATTTTAAAGAGGAAAAAAAGGCAAATAAACCATCATCTGGGAAAAAGTGGTTACTTTGAGAAATCAAATCAGATTAAAAACAATTATAGGATGCTTTGTCTTTCAAAAATGGGGGGGTAGCTATTGTCAGAGGAAAGAAATTTCTGAAATTTACAGAAAGATTACAGGGAGAAGTGAGAAATAGTGAGAAAACCAGGATGACTCTGAATTTCAAGAACTGGAAAAATATCTTTTGACAATATCAAGGAAGCTAGGTGAGAGGGAGGAAAGATATTGAATTTGGCATTGAACATACTGAATTTAATATGTCTACTGGAATTTAAGATATCTGAAAGGCATTTGGAGATACTTGATTAGTTGGGTGGTTAGCAGAAACTCTGGGCAGGGCAGTTATCAACATAGAGATGGTAATTAAGTCCACCTAACTGATGAGCTCACCGAATGGAAGTACTGTAGAGGAAAAAAGTGGGCTCGGGACTGAACCTTGAGAGACACCTACAGTTAAAGGGAATACTCTAGAAGAGGGTCCAGCAAAGAGAGGTGTGCTGAAACCAGAGGAAAGAAAGTATTAAGGAAGAGGGAGTGAGCTACAGTGTCAGAGGAAAAGGGAGTCATTTATGCTATCAAAGGAACAGGAAAGTGATTCATGGTGTCAAAGGCTGCTAAAAGGTGGAAGAGAATGAGAATAGCAAAAAAGGCTGTGCTTTCAAAAGATTTTTAAGGTGTAGCTATATTGATGATGCATTAAAGAAAGGAGATATTTGAAGGAGGGAGCAATAGAAAAGTGAGAGGTAAAATTAGTTATATTGGTAAAGACAATGGGAGAAGTGAGAGATTTTTGGTAATGAAGATTTGGCAACTAATAGATGTGGAGGGATGTCTTATAAGAGTAAAGAATTTGTGGTTATGAACCAAAAGTAAGGGAAGAATGATGGTGACCAGCTTTTGACAGAAATAAGGAAATAAGGAGGAATTCTCCTTTCAATAGTATACTCTTCAGCTAATTGAACTTATTAAATATGTCTTCCTTCTCTTTATTTTATCATTACCCTAATTACTTCAGGGAAAAGTTCTTTCTGGGCTAAATTTGGTCTCCCTTTCCTTTAAATAAAGATTGTTAAAATTTTCTCATTCAGATCAGATCAAGGACTTAGGAAAAAAGATTAAGGTTTTTTTTTTAATAATATGACTCCTAAAGTGGCAGTGAGGAGAGGATTAGGGGCAGGGGAACATAATATATTTTCATAAACCTGTTTCTTGTCAACTTGTTCTTATAGTTGTCCAATATTTGGCTTTATTGTTAAATGTGTCACTAGAGCAAGTGTCTGTGATTTCTTTGGTATGGAATCTCCCTCCCTCCATTGATGAATAACTTATCTGTAATTTTGTAGATTGTTCTACTAGATTACCTAAGGTTCAGAGATATCTATGAATTTCTGACCTAGAGAGAAGTGTCCAAAATGTCATGTCTAATCCCAACCCCTTCCCCTTAAGCATGGCTCTACCCCCAACACAGTTTGAGGAAATGTTAAAAGGAATCTTAAATAAGGGGGGGAAAGTCATATTATGTTAAAATATTGTTTTGGATTAATATTTCAAAAGATTATTCAGTCTTTTCCTGGACTACTTTTTTGTTTTTGTTTTTGTTTTTTAATTACATAGTTTGTTTTCCAATTACATACAGTGGTAGTTTCTACCAATCACTGTTTTTACAGGTTTTCGAATTTTACAATTTTTACTCCCTCCCCCTCCCCCAATAGAAAGCAATTTGATATAGGCTCTACATTTGCCACCATGATACACATAGATCAAAATATTAACATCTTGTGAAAGAAGAAACAGATCCAAAAGGAAGAAAGAAAACATTAGAGATAGCAAAATGATGTAATACATAGGACAACTTTTAGAAATTGAAGATAAATAATCTCTGGTCTTCATTTAAGCTCTACAATTCCTTCTCTGGATACAGATGGCATTTTCCATCACATCCCCTAAAATTGTCCCTGATTATTGCACAATGGAATGAACAAATCCATCATGGTTGATCATCACCCCAATTTTGTTGCTAGGGTGTATAATGTTTTTCTGGTTCTGTTCCACTCCGCATCAGTTCATCCTAGTCTTTCCAGTCTTTTCTGATATAGAGCTTGTTTTCTGCCCTTAAACTATTGCTTTTTATTCTTGGTCCCACTGACCTAGTCTTTGAAAAGAAAACTCTGAAAAGAGTTTTATTAAAGAAAACTATGGTGATGGTGATGATGATGATGATGATGATGATGATGATGATGATGATGATGATGATGATGGGTGTACGGAGGTATTTATATAGTACTTGAAGTTTTGCAAAATACACAACAACCTTGGGAGGTGGTTGCTACACTTTTCCTCATTTTACAATTGGGAAACTGAGGCAGGTGGTTAAATGACATTTCCTAATATCACATAGTGGCTGAAACTAAATTTGTAATCTTCTTAACTCCAGGTCCAGCATTATCCACTGTATTATCTATTTCTAGAGAAACTAAAAGGAGATTTTTTTTAATATGCTTCCACAGAAGCAAACTGTTGTTAAGTAGTCCAACATTGTATCTATATTGGTACACTTTAATGAGGAGTTGAGGAAGTAATGGAATTCTCCAGAAAATATCTTCATTATATCAAAATGCATGGTTACTTTGTAAAGTGACAGATTATATTTCTTCCATCATACCCATAGTGAGGTTTCCTCAGATTTATTTGGCATCTTTTGCAGGTTTCAGCAACTTTTGCAGCAAGTTTAGTAACCAGCCCTGCTATTGGTGCCTACCTTGGACGAGCCTATGGAGACAGCTTAGTGGTGGTCCTTGCCACAGCTATAGCTTTGCTAGATATCTGTTTTATTCTTGTTGCTGTGCCAGAATCACTGCCAGAGAAGATGAGGCCAGCATCTTGGGGAGCACCCATTTCTTGGGAACAGGCAGATCCTTTTGCAGTAAGTTACTTATAAAAGTTAATTATATGCCCCTCCCCCCCAAAAAAAGGTGAATGGTATAGATGTTTTAATTGTTTTGCTTTTTATTTTTGAGTTCTGAGGTCTCCCAACTGGGTAATTATTTATTAACTCCTGATGGTTTTATGATTTCATTGACTTGGAAGTTGTCTCAATTCATGTAACTTGCATCCTGTTCATATCTCCCATTCGCTGTGACTTCTGTCCCAAAAAATTTTCCTAAAAATGTTTACCCAACATGCTGGAGGATTTCCTTATTTTTCTCCTGACAATTTGAGGATACCAGGGTAATTTTCTGGTTCTCTTATCTGTCAGCATTGTTGTTGTTGTTGTTGTTATTGTTTTTAAAAACACATTTACCTAGATAATAAAGCTAAGAATATACTGAATTACTGGAGTAAACAAAATAACAAGTTTGTTTTTAAAAATCTGCTAAAAGGCTTGTCTTTTACATATTAAGGTTAATTGATTATTTTTGGTTGAAGACCTCATAACTGTCTTTTTCTTGTTTTAGTCCTTAAAGAAAGTGGGCCAAGACCCTGTAGTGCTGCTCATTTGCATAACAGTGTTTCTCTCTTACTTACCGGAAGCAGGCCAATATTCCAGCTTCTTTCTATACCTCAGACAGGTAAATAATCCAATTCTGACAAAATGGAATTTTTTTTCTTGCTTCAACCATAAATATTTTGCATTTATTTAATTATTACTAAAGAGTTGCTTTCAGCATGAGGAAACATTTCTTCCCTGCCCTGGAGTTATGCTTTTGTTTATAAAAGCAGTACTAATTTTTATAAATAATATTTTGTTTGGCTAATACTATTAATCACTTTTCATGTTTTCTTTTACAAAATGTGGATACATCATTCTTTTATATACAGTGATGTTACTAAACTTTTCTAGAAGGATATAGACTTTGATGGACTTCCTTCCAGCTTTGCCCTTCTTTTGGTGTTATTTGGTACCTTTTTTTGACCAGTAACAGACATTTGAGAGCTGTCTGATTATGAATAACATGGAAATGCTTTGTCTTTCATCTGTACAGATTTAAATGGATCATATCTTCCTTATATAGCACCAGAGAAAGAATGGTTGTGTGTAAAATAGACCTAAAGCTGTTCTTTTGAAGCAATTTCCAATCATTTCAATGTTTTCTCCTTATCACAATACATTATTGGCATGCACTAAGCCTGAATCTCCCAAAGAATTTCTTTGGAAGGTACATTAAGTAATGATTTCAAACCTATGAGATATTCTTTTGGTTCAGTACACATTTTGTTGAATACTTGCTATAAGCCAGGTACTGTTTCAAAGGTTTCTTCTGCAATTTAGTTTTTATTATGCTGTTGTAAATTAAACTTTAGTGTTTATTTATTATCTATTAACATAAGCTTTTTAAAATTCTAGATAATGAGATTTTCACCAGAAAGTGTTGCAGCATTTATAGCTGTCCTTGGCATTCTTTCCATTATTGCACAGGTGAGTCCTACTTCCAAACTTTAGATTGAACCGCAAATATTAAGCTTTCTGAACTATCCAGAACACTAGTGAGTGTCAAGGAAATTGTGGTAGAGTCAAGGAGACCCCTGTTTACCTTACTTAAGCTCTCTGACTCACTTTCTTCATCTGTCAAATAAGGGGATTGGACAACATGTTCTGAGATCCTTTCCAGCTCTAAATCTATGATTCTTGATCACCATGGGAAAGGATGGGTGTCTTCTGGGGGAAAAAACATCTTAACTACTTATTTAAAGCGATTTTTTTGTTTCTTTGTTTTAAAAGACTTAGTTTTAAGTTGCCCCAAAATGGTTCAAGAGTGGAAAAAGTGATTCTCTTAAAAGCAAGGTAATTGAGTTTGAAAAGCCCAGCCTTGGATTTTTTCTAAAATTATAGGCAGTGAGTGTCATTAAGTGACACTCATAGGATTTAACAAGTCACATGATAGAGAAAAAGCAATGTTATGTGTAACTTTGCTCATATAGTTGATTAACCTTATCTAGAAGTGAGCAATTTATATTTCTGTCACTGTTTACTAACTCATTGAAGAGGAAGACCAATTTCAGGATAAGGAATCTAGACTTTTATTGTGTTCTTCCTTTTTTATTTGTATAAGACCTTACATTTATTGATAGAGATTAAGAGTTGGAAAGCCTAAAATTTAGTCTCAGACCTGGGTGTCTATAGTTAACAAGAATAATCCAATTTAAAATTTGGCTCTAGGGACCAGCTAAAAAACTGACAGGTTTCAGTTTGGCTCCTGAGGATGTTGCAAGTGAAATCGCAGAGTTGGAGTTTTCTAGGACCTCCCAGTCATGTCCAGTCTGACTTAGCTTAGCTCCTTCTTACTCGCATCCAAGTCACCTTCCTGAGATCAGGATCTTCGAGAATGAAGAACCAACAACTACTGTTTCTAAGTTAATTTGCATTTAATTCATCAGATATTGAAAAAGTAATAAAACTTTTATGACAAATTTCTAGCAGTGCAATATCATAGCATTTTATAGAGCTCTTTAAGACTTTAACACACTTTATGATGATTATCCACAACAGTCACGTGAAGGTGCCATCAGCATCTTTTTTTTTAATAGATGAGGAAGGTTAAGTGACTTGACCAGTCACCCAGGTAATACCTGAGGCAGAATTTGAACTTGGTTCTTCCTGACACAAGTCTCATGCTTTTTTTTTTATCCACTGTACCACCTAGTTACTGCTGATGTCTTTATGAATTTACAGACATCTTGCAGTGACTTATTTCTTGAGTATTACTCTAGGGGTTTGTAGCTCAAAGGATGGGAACTATTGATCTGTTCCAACCTCTTCATTTCAAAGAACATCAATCTGAGCTCCAGATTAAGTGATTTGCTTAGCCTCACCCAGGTGACAGAATCAGCCTTTGATCAAGGTCCATCAACTTCACATTGAGTATTTTTTCTTCTCTCCCATTCTATTCTACCTCCCTTCCCCCCCATTATTCAAACTATCTCTTTGCACCTTCATATGATAGTTCTGCTAGTACTTGCCTTTCTCTCCCTTATCCCTATTCCCATTCCCCACTCCACCTTTCTTTACCATGGGATGCCGTGCTCTCTAGTATTGTGATTATCTCAGTTCCAAATTTTCAGTATCCTTCCTATAAAATGTTAAGCACCTCATGTAATGAAGGAACAGTAGATGACTTAGAAGTCATTTCCTTTATGAACCTGGGCACGAGTTTCCTCTTCAGTAAAAAGCTTCTAAATTATTTGTTTCAATATGTATGATATCCTCTACATGTGTTTCCATTTTTCAGGTGAGAGCATCTGCCTGGTCTAGGTCATAAAAGTTTCTATAACATGTTAAAGTACTTTACATCTTTAAAGTTCTACAACATAAAAGATATTCATTTCGTTCTGCAATATAAAGTATTATCTCCACTTTGCAATTCAGTTTCAAAATGTATTCCTCTTAAGTGGTTAAAATGCTAACAGTGACTAAATTGTGACGTTCCATTTTACATGGGTGCCCCATTATGTTCCATTTCTGTTATTTTTTATTTATTTTTTAGTTGTTTTTTTTCATTTCCACTCCTAGGATTAGCTTCTTATTCAATAGACTACTTTGGTTAGAGGCTTGATTTAGAAGCCAATGAACAATAATCTGTGAAGTAAAAAGTGTGACATAGCAAACATGAAACGTTTGTCTGGCTTTCCTCTTAATCCATAATGGTTAAAAAACAAGAAACTTTTCTCCCTGGCTCTACAACACAATATGATTTCAGGATAAGTTATTGCTAGAAATGCAAACCAAAGATAAGACTGGTGAGATCATTAAAAGTATTCAGCAGCTCAAAATAGTTTCATTTTTTTTTTTTATTCTTACAGACCATAATATTGAGTTTACTTATGAGGTCAATTGGAAACAAGAACACCATCTTACTGGGTCTAGGATTTCAAATATTGCAGCTGGCATGGTACGGCTTCGGTTCAGAGCCTTGGTATGTATACATATATATATCAGTACTTTTGATTTTATTGTTAAGTGTATCTTGTCTCACATGGAAACTTATTCAAGTATTTCCTACTATGTTATTTTGTCTCCAAATGGGTGAGAATCTTGTACCTTGTTTCATTTGAGTTTTCTATAGAATCAGTTTGAGGGGAAAGTTCCTATTTCCCAGATAATTAATTAATTGGCTGAGCCTTCAAGCTTGCTTTAAGATCAATGACTCTTCTGGACTTTAAATAGTAGCTTAGTTTGACATGGTAGCTTAAAAAAACACCCTTAATAGCGTGTTTTACAAGATCCCTTAACAACAAGGACTTACTTAAAAGTTAGTTTTATTGATCATTGTTTTTTCTGTTTAGAAAAAAAGAATTGATTAACCCCAGTGTTCTTTACTGGTGGCAAACCAGGAAATGAGTGAGAAAAGTCCAGTTGTTTTGATCTTACTTCCATGACCCTCCTTCTCAGCTTTTCTTGCCACAGTCTGGTTTCCTGCAGTGAGGTGACCATGATGCTGGTGTCAAGATGCCCACAAACGCCATTATGCCCAGGTATCAGGGGACTTGACCCATGATCTGCCCTGATGTTTCAGTACAGCTGATCTTTTGACTTAAAATTTATTTTTTTTATATTTGCATTAGTCAGGTTTTGTGTGGGGGTGGGGTGTTTGAATTTATTTTTAAAAGGGGCCTGGAGTATGGATTTTGTAAGCTTCAAGGTTTTTTAAATATCAGACAATATTCCTTGGCATCCTAGATAGCTCTTCATTAAAATTTCTCTTAAATAACTCAACGATTTCCCTAAAATTAGCTAACTTTTACTTACTGGTGTCTTCAGACTGACACAGAATAGAATGAACACCTTGAAAAACAGGATTAGTTGATGGTCCTTCTGGTTTCAGAGTAGTATTCAGAAACGTGTCAATATATTCTATAACAGACCAAATTGTCTCCTCCCCCAAGCCCCACTAAAAATGACCCAGTTGCAGGAATGAACCAAAAAAAATCAAATTTGCTGATTTTATTCTGGCTTTTGCCTTCTGCTCTTTTGCTCACAGGATGATGTGGGCTGCTGGGGCAGTGGCTGCCATGTCCAGTATCACCTTCCCAGCTGTCAGTGCCCTCGTTTCACGGACTGCTGATGCTGATCAACAGGGTATGATGGGAGCCCATGGTGTAGTTATTCAAAGAGAGGCTTGCTATCTGCTATTTGAGTATACCTCATTATTATTTGACACATTTTTCAATATAGAGAAAGGATAACTGTTGGCCCAATATTTAATTTGCCTTCATATTTTTAGTATACAGACCTCTTGGTGAGAGATTACTCCCCAACTCCATTTCTGATTGAGAAAGATTGGTTATCAAAATATGATTATGCATTTTCAAAGATCAGTACTCAAGATATATTTTACCTTTTTGTTTTTATGAAACAGTGTAGTTTAAGGGTATATAACACAACTGCTCATAACTTTCAGAGAATTTCATGCTTTGCTCTTTTTGATGTCTGAGTATATACAAATTTAACAAAATCTGGCAAGAATAATATAGGATATATTGAGAATGGAGACTGAGACTTTTAGAAGAGATTAAAAATTTGAGGATATTTGACTTTATGATAATGGGGGGGGCTTGTGGTAACCATTTTGTTGTTGGGAGACTTCAAACTTCAGGCCCCAGGTCCTGCTGCTGTCTGTTTTGTGACCATTAGAAAGTTCTCTAGCTTCTCTTAGCCTCTTTTATTCTCTTAGCCTCTTTTATCCTCCATACTGATTTCACTGGGCTGTAGTGAGGTTCAAAGGAAAAGCTATGCAAAAGCATTTTGCAAAATGAAAAGTGTTGCATACATAAATTTCAGTTGATACCCAGAACAAAGAAAATCCTTAAGTGGAATTTGGTTTAAAAGACTGCCTTTTGATACCAGATATACAAGTACAAATAAAATGCTCCAATCTAAAATACTCTAATCTTCCTCAATTAAAATGCAAGTTCCCTCAAGGCAGGGAACTTGCATTTTAATTGAGGAAGATTAGAGTAAAAAGGGAACTAATAGAGTTTGGGAGCAGAATTGATTGGAAAGCTGTAGCTAATGGTGGGGAAGAAAAAGTGAAGTGAGTAAGCATTTATATCATTCCTACTGCTTTATTAAATGGTACCTAGGTGGGTAGATTACCTACCCTAAAGTCAGGAGGACCTGAGTTCAAATGTGGCACAAGCTGTGTGACCTTGGGTTAAGTCATTTTACTGATTGCCTCACATCCAGGACCATCTTCAATCTTCCTGATTCATCTCTGGTCACGGGACCCAGAGACTCTGGAAGAGACAGTGAGGCTGGTGACTTAGCATAGCTCCCCTCACTCAAATCCAGTTTACTTGTCAAGGTATCACCTCCCAAGATGTGATGGTCTTCTTTGAGAACAAAGAACCAATATCATCAATAAATATTTCATTTGATCTATAAAATCTGGAAGGACATATTACTTCATAGTACAATAGTGGAAACCAGGCAGACAGAGGTTAGGCAACTTGCTTAGGATTAAACAGCTAGGAAATATTTGAGTCAAGATTTAGACTCAAGATTTTTCTGAGTCTAGACTCAGCTCTCTGTCCTCAGGAGGGCGCTCAACAGGTGGGAGAAGGGGATTGACCTGGAGGAAGGACATTCCAGAGCAAGAAGTTTGCACTGAGGACCAGATGAGTTAATGGCTGAAATAATGATTTCAAAGTTCAAGATGCCATGTGCAGGGAACCCAAGAACTAGAGGACCTTGTCCATTTTCTCTCTGTAGAGTCATCTTGAAATTCATTTCTGGTGAGGCTCCTCATAAGACTGAACCTCTCTTGGATAGCTCAGTCTTATCAATCCCCTGCTCTAGGACTTGCTGCTTGGGCAGTTTCTGTTCCTACTGCCTCCAGCTTTCCATTAAACTGTCTTGAATGGGCTCCTGCTGTGCTCTCCCCACAGGTCCCTTGGGCAGGAGGAAACCTTTCTAGGTTTGGCTCCTTAGGGACTTGATGCCTTTCAGGAAGGAGAGAGAGATCAGAAGGTTAGCCTTTAAAAGAGCACAAAGGTTAGAGGTGCCACATGTTCTGTGTACTTTCTGGAGGAGTTATGGGGAAATCCTGGAGAGCCAGAATACTCTTAATTTCTCTGAGATTGAGAAATCTAACAAACTGCTTTTTTTCCAGTCAGTAAAAAAGTTGAAGAGAAGTCCTGTCTTAATTAAAATGGCATTTGTGGCTGGTTAGGGAGAAAAGGAAAATAACTTAACAAATAACTCCTGTAATGTGGGGTGGGAGAGCTTCAAATAAAGCTTAAGGTCTTGGATGTTCTGATAACCTTGCTCTGTAGCCCATTTCACCCGGTCTTTTTGTGACTTTGTTGGGAGGCATTTGCTAGCCGAGCACACCCCATGCTTTTCTTCCTGATTCTTAACGCAGTTATTCATTGCCTGGATCCCTAAGTCTTGACCACTGGGTCCTCTTTGCACAGATCTAGTGTGAACCCCTCTAGTTTCACCACCGGCTTCCATGTACTTGTCCACACAAGGCTAGAGCTCTGACCCTTTTTCCCAATTCAGATACACACCTACCTATCTTTTATTCTCATGAACAGTGTGTGTGTGTGTGTGTGTGTGTGTGTACGCACACGCGCATTTTTCTTTCTCCCTCTGCTTGATTTCAGGACTGTAACTGCAGCAAAGAAATGGTTGAATTTTCAGTAAAAGCAATGTGTTCTTTACCTCTTAGGTGTTGTTCAAGGGATGATAACAGGAATCCGAGGATTGTGTAATGGGTTGGGACCAGCTCTTTATGGATTTATATTCTACATATTCCATGTAGAACTGAATGAACTGCAAATGGCAGAAACAGATTTAGGAACAAACCAAGGCTCTCAGCACCACACACAGGAGGTATTTTCTTCTTCTGGTTCAACTCTAATATAAAAATTTCCTTAGGCTGCACTATGGACATATTAAAAGAAAGTTTATTTACGTTCCATGTAAGAAACTTTATTTTCTGATCAAATAGAATATTAGAAATTCATTACTACATGCTACTTAGAATAGATTTCCTACCAAATTAAGCCAATTATGTATACAAGACTGAATTTTATCAGAAAGCCATTTGCACTGTGGTGACTTGATTTATACATTTCATCTTATTGAAAAACAGGTCATGACTTCAATTTCCATGTTTCCTAGTACTTGACAAGTGAACTCTAGATTTGAGATGACAAAAAAAATTTGTTAGTTTGACTGTAAGTGGAAAAATAACATACTATAGTACAGATTCTTAGTTATTATAGACCTAAAAGGGAGGACTATATATTATACAGGACTATATATTATACAGGTTTCTTTTGTAGACACTACTTTTCTTAGCAGTTATGCTTTATTTCCAAACATAGAAATACTGACATTCCTTTGCCTGCTTTGAAAAATTTGGTATCCTTCTGCAGTTCAAATAATTTGGATCCTTCTAAACTTCTTCCCTCAACTCCACCATTCCCTCCCTCCAAGACTTTCTTAATCTTCTCCCTAACGTGAAACACAAAAGTTATAACAAGAATCCCACCTTCAGATAAGATCCTGGGTGAAAAATAATTTTAGTGATATCATAATCTTATTTTTTCCAGGGTAAACAGATTGTTCCAAAATCTATAAATTATAGCTCAATATTTCTTTCGGGCAAAAATTTTTATAATTTATCAGAAAATATTTTTATATCAACACTTCAAAGCCAAACTTAAGAAGAATGGCTAAGGGGAAGAAAGTACATTCTTAGAACAGATCTAGGAATAGCAATCTTTCTTATTCCTATGAAAGAAATTTAGGAACAGATGAGATTTTCCTAATTATTTTTTTCTTTCCACAGAATTCCATCATTCCTGGTCCCCCGTTTCTCTTTGGAGCCTGCTCTGTTCTCCTGGCTCTACTTGTTGCCTTGTTTATCCCAGAACATACCAACTTAAATGTAAGAGCTGGCAATTGGAAAAAACATTGTGGTGGTCACAACCATCCTCACAGTCCTCAGGCTCCTGGGGAAGCCAAAGAACCATTGCTCCAGGACACAAATGTATGACAACAGACATAAAAACTTTTGTCAGCTCCTATTTCTTGGTTTTTCACCTGCAGTTCTGGATGCATATTCCATTTTCATCCAAATTTCATTTCATACAGTTGTCTTAAACTTCTCTGCATGAAAAATAGAATTGAGCAATTCTCCAAAGATGTCATTTTTTCTTAAGAGTCTTGTTTCACACTGATCTTTTGCCACTAAACTTTATTATAAAGCCTTAAAGTTTAGATCTGGAAAAAAGGAAATAGTTGTCCTTGAATAGTCGTCTCCATGGCATATATGCCTTTGCATCCATTTCCTTAAGGTGTTGAGCTTTAATTCTATTTATGCTAAGTCTCAGTGAGACACTTGTAGGTAGCATAGTTGTAGACCCAATTATTTTAATGTTATAAAATCTTGGGTCAGGTAATTCAAAGCCTTATGCACTAAGTAAGGAAACGGCAAAACATTTTTTACTTTTTTTAATTTTATTTTTTACTAAATACAGAATCATGTTTTAAGCTTGCTTGCAGAACAGTAATTTTTGAAGAAATATATAAGTGCATTGGGGGGAGGTGGGGCATTTTATGAAATAGTTATCAGACCATTTGGTATTTAAATGGGTGGGTGTTTAGAGCCTACTGACTCAAGCACAGCGTTCCAAAAAGTTTTCAAAAATATACCACTGTTTTCATGTTTGCATAATCACAAGGTCCTCAACACTTGAATACATACAGAAACTATAAATTATACAATAAATGGATAGTCTTGAAAATGTCAATGTGATATCTTTGATATAGTGGCCTTTCAGGATTGTCATAAGTAACACTTTACAAAGCATTAGCTTGTCCTAAATTTTCAGGACCCTAAAAGAGAGCTTTATATAATAATAATTACTGATGTGAATTTCTCTAAAGTGTATATTTTTGTGTCCAGTTATATTATTTAAGAAATGTTACTTTGTATATAAATTGTGTATAAAATATTGTATAGTTTAAAATGATTTTCTTGTCTGTGGTTATTGCTTTTGGTTTTTAAAAACTTTGACCCATATTTTTCAGCATTTTCTCTAACAAATGTGTTTGTATTATATAGATGTGTTTATTTCTATGAAGAGAAAATGCTGAAAAGTTTTATAACTTCATTTCCCTTTAAAAGCTTGCCTTGGCCATTTTCAATAAACTTGGGACATCATAAAAACCAATGACCAAAAACCATTTTAATATTTCTGTTAACACTAAAGATATAACATTGATTACAAACAACTGTACAACTTTTGCACTGCACAACAACTGAAGAGTTTAAGAGGTAGAACAGAGTAGATGGCAAATTTGCAAATTCCTAGCAAGTAATATGAGCACTTAAAAAATGCTTTGGTAAATCTTACTAGGTTGCTTTGACATTAAGTGTTAAGGGGAAGAAAAAAGTTGATTTCCTTTATAAACAAAATACTAATTTTTACTACCCAAAGCTCACATTCAGTTTATAAATAGATATACTATACAGTATTTACAACTTCATAATTCACATTTCATTCAAGTCATTGTAATCTATACTTTGAACCTTCATGTTTAAAAATTAAAAATTTATCAGTTATGTACAAATTATCTAAAGAATTAACTGCAAAGAGAAAACAAAACTGGAGAAGGGAAAAGGAAATATAAATAAATTACAGTCCCAAGACTTTTTTTAAAGAAAAGAATTACCATTCAAAATATGCTGAGATACTTTGTGGCAATTAATTGTGCTCACAGTCTATAGTACTGCATGTAAAATTTCACTGTTAAATTTTTCTTGGCTTATTGAACATTTATATTAAAGCTCAGGGCAAAACTCAGTTTCTAAATTTTGCACGGCTACTAAATTTAGACAAAGGGCCTCTTGATAAAAAAATTTCAAATTAAAAAAAAACTTGTACAGAATGTGTTTTGAAATTACTCAGTTTAGACAACATTTCAGCCTAATTTGGTTGTTAGCTTTGCAACACTGTCTAAACAAGTAGGTTAAAAAACAGGTATGGTAACATCACTAGCTAGGTTTCAAGGGAGTCACGAATCAAAAAAAATATTTTGCACTTGTAAGAATTACATTGATTTCTTAGTAAGGAAGTTAATTTGTTAATTAGAACAATATTCCAATTTAACACTTTATGAAATCATATATAAAACTAAATTTTCTATTAGAAAAATCAGTAGACAACCAAACAAAGAATTTTTCTTATTCAATTTCCAGATAAGGTACCCCATGGGGGAAACATCAGCACTCTTTGGTTTTATCTTAAAATTACTTTCCCTTAAAAGGATAATGGCCTTTCATAATAATTTCAGTGAAATACATAGGCAACTACTACCCTCAAAATGGTACCAACGCAGAAGGCACTAAAAATTCCATCACCTGGGAAATCTAGCCCAAGATCAAAACTGAAGTTTAGTTCTTACTCCCATAATATTTTCCACATGTAGCCAAGATAAATTCTCCTGGGATTAAAACACTAAACCATCAGTCATCACCTAACTCAAAGTTATCTTATTCATGTTGGTTGTGTTTATATGTTGAAGAGTTGATCTTCAACCAGAACCAGTGCCATTCTCTCATACTTCACATAGGAAAACTGAAGTTTTGGTCACTGTCCAGGAAAATATGCTGAAGCTACAGGAGGCAGTACTACAGGTTTCGATGAAGCTTGTAAGGTTGTTAAACAGCCATCCTTCTGATGTTCTGTAAAATGGAAAACAAATACTCTTAGACTTCATACATATGTGAAGTTTTAAATTAGACTATAAAGAAATTTAATTTAGACATAATTGAGAAGATTCTTACCTGGATTACTAAACAGGTTTTGACTAAGCCCTCGTAATGGAATGCTATCTTCCCTTTTCTTCAAATATTTGGATTCCAGGCTCAAAATTTCACCACTTATCAAAGGGAAAAAAAGTACTTCAATTTTTTTTCCTTAAACAGATTATTCCTTAGTAAAAATCCAATAAAGTTCAGTAACTTAAGTCTGAATTCTGTTAAAATATGGTTTTAGATGAGTTAAGAGATGATTTTATATGATAGGCTAGAAAATAGCAAATGATGAAAAATGACATCAACAAGGTAATCATTAATACTACCTTTCTACAAAAGATGAACCTTTAATATCTACAAGGAGCTGACCACAGCCTAGTGAACAGATACTTGATTAAACCAATTGAATAGACACAGGCTATTATGTAACAAAACTAGTTATGAGACCAGTTCTATAATGAACCAAACATGCCAGAGGAAAACAACATTTACTAAATCCTGGCCATTGCTTCTAAGTCAGAAGGGTCCTCGGGGTCTATCTATCCTGTACAACAGGATGACTGGCTATACAGCTTTGACTTGAAAACCTGCAAGTGCATCTATTTCAACTACAGAAAGCTGTTGGGAACTTTTTCCTTAGAGTGAGCTAAAGTGGATGTCTTTGCAACTTCCTCTCATTGCTGAAGGGCAAAGTGGGATAAATTCAATCCTTCCACATATCAATCCCTCAAAATATTTAAACACAATTAAATTGGCTCATCCAAATTCTTCTCCAAGTCTCATACTGGGCTCAGGAGAGGTGATAAACACAACATATCAGATATACAGCTAGAAAATAAGATTTCCAAAACAGAACCTTGTGGGGGAAAACCCACAACTGGGGACAGAACATGAATAATGATGCCAAATGTTAGAATGTTCTTTGTTGTAAATATTGTATAGTATATACTCATAAAATGAATGTGAGTAAAACTAGTATTTGGGATACCTCTAGGGCAAACTTTTTTTTTAGGTTTTTTTTTTTTTTTTGCAAGGCAAATGGGGTTAAGTGGCTTGCCCAAGGCCACACAAGCTAGGTAATTATTAAGTGTCTGAGACCAGATTTGAACCCAGGTACTCCTGACTCCAAGGCAGGTGCTTTATCCACTACGCCACCTAGCTGCCCCTACGGCAAACTTTTAAAGGAATTCAACCTTTTTCTTTCCTTTAATCCTTAAATATGAGAGCAGCCTGGTAAGATTTGCCAAAGCATTTTTTTAAATGCTCATACTTTTTTCTTACAGTGTCCAATGATACAGAGAAATCAAGAGAACTGTGCAATCCTATACCAGGTAAAAGGTGAACTGACTAATGCTTTCTGAATTCTCAAATTATCCCCATCCTCAGCAGTACCACTACTTGACACATTCCAAAAAACGGGGAGGAAGGCCCTACATAGAAAATATTTATACAAAGTACTTGTATCATATTTACTCAAAACACTACTATAACAAAACAGTCCCTACTCTCAAGAAGCTTGTTCTAATGGAGGAAACAACATTGTATAGGTATAAGATGAAAAGGGTGGTCCCAAAATCCTTAGGTTAAGTGATCAAAGTAGATGATAATAAATTTTGCAATTTTTATGGGAAAAAAAAACCCATCTATTTCTGATAATGACTCATTTGATTCTACCAAGAATTTTAATAGTGAGAAGTTTAAGGGTCTAAAAGGAAGTGGTTGTGATTTGACTTGCTTTTCCCCCTCAAGAAATCTTACTGCTTCAGTTAAGACTAGCCTGCCCACCCCAGAGTTAGCAATTGTTATATCAAAGAGCTGGTGCCTATCAATTAAGGTATGGCTGAACAATTCATGATATATGAATGTATTTTTGCTTGTTAGTGACAATGCCAGAAGAAAAGTTCAGAGAGAAAGGAAAAAAAGGGAAAGCTTTGGAAAAATATGCTAAATCTATATTTTTAAAAAATAAATTATATAGAAATTCAAGTTTCTTATTCAGATCTCTGTTTATGAAAATGTTTCTTCCTATTTTCTCAAATTTAGCACACCAAAATAAGTCCTGGAAAAAGAAATATTTCTCCCTTCTGTCCTAGTCTTCCTTCTCAAAAAGCCTTAGGATCAAAATAAGTTCCCCTTGTTAGTGCCTCTGTCTTTTAAAGGATGAAATCATTAAGTCAAAAAATGATTAGCTGCTCAGCAATAGGCAGAAATTCACCCATCACTGAATGTACCTCGTCACACTTGTGATGTTTCCTCAAGCACAACCTATCATACTGCAACAAGAGATAAAAAAAAGGTATAGCCTGGGCATTGTAATAATAAGAAATGGAAAAAATAGCTAGAGGAAGACTGTCAGATTAAGGATCCTTGTGAAGACTTTAGATAAGTTATGATATTATTAATGGAGGATGATCCCATGCAGATAGGATAGTAGAACTATGAAAATCTTTCATTCCAGTCCATCAGGCCCCTGCAGCCATCTTACTCTGTAAAGATGTCTCTTACTAGCCAGTAGCAACCTTCTCACAAGAGTTTTCCATTCCTTTTGGCTTCTCCCAATGAAGATTCCTCTGCTCTCAGAGTCAAACAGCAAACATCTATTGGGGCCTCCTATATATCATGCATCATGCTAAGCTGAGGGTCCAAAAAGAAGTCAGATAGCCCCTGTCCTCAAGGAGGGGTCATATACTAACTGGAGAAGACAGCAGAAAAAAAAGAAGCTGAACAGGCTGGGGTGGGAGGAACATATGGATGAAGTCCTGGTGGAAAATCTGAGGAAACTGCTTTCAGAATTGATTATATCTTGCAGAATGAAACTTTTCAGAAGAAAAAATAAGTCCAGGAAAGTAGCAGGTTGGGAAATGATAATCCTATTACCCTTCATCTGATCAGTTAGTTCCTGGTGTATCCATTTAGGAGATCAGGACCAGTCACATGACTCCTCTATCTCAGGATTGGATCCTGACCACCCTTCCCCACCCCCAATACACATACATGTGCACTTGGAAACTATTCAACCATTTCCAGTTAATCTAGAATCAATTAACATTAAAGAGACATGTATTATTTACATTTAAGTTCTCAAATTCTTGCCATAGTAAATCTAAAACAATTTGACTATAAAATAGAACTGCCAATATGCAATATTTTAATTATATAAAATAAAGAAGGTATTTACTTTTCTTTATCAGTTGAGCGAGGTACATTAATAGATCCTCCTGAAGGAACGTCTCCTGAAGTATTTGTTTTTGCAAATTGCAAGTTAAACTGAACCTGGTAAAACACAAAAACATTTCATACATTTAAAGCTGTGAAATCTAATAGTATATTGTGTAGTTATTTTTCCTCCTAGAAAATACTACAACTAGTCTTTTACTAAAGCTTATCCATTTTTTTAACATATAAAAATAAAGTATAAAAGTATAAAGATATAGTCCCCCCAGCTGCATATAAAAGGTGTGACTGTAAAGGATATTTATTTAGAATCACCAAAATTAGATGACAATAGTTATTAATAAATTGTAACTGAAGTCCAAGATGATGTTATTAAACATAGTGTTTAAATTTCTATCTGCCAATCACCCCCAGATATAAACTGGATCATCAATGATCCAAGCATTAGGCTGTTGTCACCACTATGCTTCAATTACTGAGGGAACAAAATATTTTCCCCATGAAACTGAAATGTCTCCAATATCTCTTCTCTAATATAGTTCACCTGACACATGTCAGGATTTCTACACAGTAAACATTATTCACTCCTCTTTGACCAATGTAGATGAATTCTACAGGATAAATTGTTGAGGTCAAAGCTAAAACCAAACTTTTTTTTTATGGGTTTTACAAGTTCTCTTTCTTAGTTTCCTCCTAAAAACCTGGATGCTTTCTTCATGGGTTATATTGGAAAGATCATTATTTCCTTATTACTATTTTCTTCCAAAAAAATATTTTCTCCAGTTTCCCAACCCTTTTGTTATTTTTATTGGTCACTAAAAGTAAAAGTATGATCTTAAAAATGTTCAGGTTAAGAACCAATTTCTACAACAAGAATATGAATGGATAAATCACTTGAATACCTCTCAACCTGAACTTCATTAGCATCTACTACCTCTCTACCTCACAACACTACTGTGGGAGATGAATTAAGTGCTTTAAAGAATTGCAAAAACATGTTATTTTTTAACAAAGTATGATTTTCTTTTATCATGTTCCTAGGTACAATAGGTGAATGAGTATTGTCTTATAACACCATAGACATCAAAGCTAGCGGTCTTAATACAAAGAGGTAAATTTGACCTCAAAAGCATCATGGAAGATGAAAACTCATGGTTGGAATAGGAGTTCTGGATGAAGATATTTTATTGGGGGATGAGGAGAGGGGAGAAACTAACAAGATATGTAAAAGGGGCTGGGACAGCACTATTTATTTACTAAATAGTCATATTCATGAAAGGAAATACAGGAACTAGAACTGAGAAATATCATGAAAGCATTTCAATGAAGATCAATGGAAGAGGGAACAAATAATTTTGTCAAAGAAGCACCTACAGATTACCAAGATAGAAGACAAATGAGGTATTTGAGAAACTTAGTACAGAGCATAACACAGTATAATGAGGGACCTGAATTATTTAGTTATCTACTAAGGTCTATCTACCAAAAGAAGAGCCATTCTTTATATTTTTTTTTAGTATATGTGCTGCTGAAGTAAGCACAAGTATCTTTTTTTTAAAAAAAGGAAATTCTACTTTAAAGCTTTGATTCTAATAATAAGGAAGAAATGGTTATAGAAATGAGAATCTTAAAGAAAAATGATTAATTACTACCTCTTAAAATTTGTGAAAGAAAAGATGAAAACTAGGCATAATCTGACAGTGTACCAGACTATGAGATAGCAGATATCAGAGTTCAAAGAAAAGTTAAGTACAACTGGCTAAAATTTTACAGGGGAAATAAGCCCAAAGAGTCATCTTCTCCTTGCTGGCAAAAGTCCCTCACACCTGACTACTGCAATAGACTGCTGGTGGGTCTGCCTGCCTCAAGTCTCTCCTAATAAAGTTCATCCTCCACTTAGTCATCAAAGTGATTTTCTAAATCAAAGTTTCAATCATGTCACTGTCTACTCAAATTCCAGTGGCTCCCTAACCTCCACTATGATCAAATGACAAAGCCTCTGCCTTTGAAACCTTATATACTTGCTTATACTTATTTCCTTGTTGCCTTCCTCAATAGATTGTGCTTACATCAAGGGGAAGGTCTGTCTTTTGCTTAATAATAATTACTGACTTTTTCAAATATGAATTGAACTAGTCTTTGAAGTCCCTTTTGACTGAAATTTTGTGGTTCTGGGACTTTCTACTTTCTTTAAACTTTTAGAACTGTCAAAAATTCTTAAAATTTTATCCCTATGCTTCTTTTAATATGTCAAGTATATAACTACCATATTTAATTTTAAATAAAATTTTAATTTAAGTAATTTATTTTTATTTGGAAAAAACCACACACAATTCATCACAGCTTCTAGCCTGAGATTTACTGACTGACCTTGAAAAGACTGCTGCTATAGGATGAAACCAACCCCTGCTCTGTTTATTCCTCTGCTCCCAACAAGTCACACAATAAAATCCATCTCATTACTTTATGATCACACTTTTCACATCCTTCTGAGCAGGTGGTTCTAGTTATATTTTGGTCACACTTTTGGAAATTATGTTAAATTCCTGAAAATTTGCAGTGTAAAACAAAAAAACATAGATAATGAATCCAAATTTCAAAGGTACATTTTGAAAAGAAAAATGATTTGATAAAAATCACTTAAGAATTTCAGAATTTTGGGGTGGCTAGGTGGCGCAGTGGATAAAGCACCGCCCCTGGAGTCAGGAGTACCTGATTTCAAATCCGGCCTCAGACATTTAATAATTACCTAGTTGTGTGGCCTTGGGCAAGCCACTTCACCCCATTTGCCTTGTAAAAAATAAAAAAAATAAAATAAAAAAGAATTTCAGAATTTACTTTAAGGAGCATCCTTTCTTTGCCAACATATAGTGAGCTTATTAATTTATTCCATTAACCCAAATATCAAATGAATAAATACATTTTAAAATGTCATATGATCAATTCCCATTATGCTGAGAGTTCTCTTTGCATGGGATAGCTAATGTAGAAAGGTGTCATAAGATTTTAGAATTATAGCAACATTTGCCAATTCCTAGTTATATGATTTATCCTGGAGGAGGCAAAGAACAATCAACTGTTTAAAATATAGAAAAGTGCTAAAGTCTTTGATTCTGTTTTTAAATTAAACACAAAATATCTCCATTGGTAAATGAAATAGAATACCTACCTTTGGTCCAGAAACTGGATGAACAGTGCTTTTCGAAGCTACAGGATGAGGGAACGTACTGTTGTAAGCAAAGGTTGAAGAAACAGGATAGCCAATTCCACAGTTTGGAAGAGGTAGTAGTCTGTTATCAAGCTAAAAAAGTGGCAGGGAGGAAATTATTAAGATAAAATTAAAGCTGTAAACATTATTACTTAATATTCTATACCAGTAAGTATCAGTAAATTATGGAAATGATAGCATTTTAAAGTCCTTAAAGTTTTGCAAAGGAGTTTCTTTACATATATATACATATATATATATATATATATATGTATATGTAAATATATATATAATAGGTAGGTGCTATACTTATCCCCATATTACAGATGAAGCAATTGAGGTTCAGAGATTAAATGACTTGCCCACAGCTAGTAAATATATGAGACAAGATTAGAACTCAAGGCTTCCTCACTCCCAAGTCCAGCAACTTTACCCACTATGACACTTAGCAAAATAGTAAGATAGAGTTGATCCTCTAAGACCAAGTCAGCTCAGCCTCCAATGTCTATAAATCCCATTCTTGGTCTGGAATAGCTCACAGACAGAAACTCAATGCTTTATTGTAAGTAATTATATGAATTAACTGACTATGCTGCAACTAAAAATTTTTACCAGTGTTATTTCCAATAAACATTTATAGTTAAAGGTCTTTTCTCTGTGAAGTGAAATATTTGCTATTTTAAAATTTAACAAAGTAAAATTTTAGTTTAAGTAACATTCTTATTTGAAACAAACAAACAATACACTAACATCTAATTATCTAATCAAAATCATTTAACATTGGCCCTGTCTTGTGACTCCTAATTCTAGTCTTTCTTTCTAATCTCCTTTCATGTTACCTCCAATAGACACTCCACATTACAACCAATCATTTTAAAAGAAAAAAAAACACATTAAGGTCCTGAAGGTAAATGTAATTTTAGGTCAGAGCAATGGAGGCAGGAGGAAATGTGCAAGGTTTTAAGGGATATAAAGACAAAATTAAAAAAATTTCTGTCCTACTGTTCCTGAAGGAACATACTTAAATTTTGTTTTTTAAGAATTGATAGCTGGGGATGGCTAGGTAGTGCAGTGGATAGAGCACCAGCCCTGGAGTCAAGAATACCTGAGTTCAAATCTAGCCTCAGACACTTAATGATTACCAAGTTGTGTGGCCTTGGGCAAGCCACTTAACTCCACTGCCTTGTAAAAACTAAAAAGAATTAATAGCTGTACAATCAGAAAAATTCCCCAGAGGCAGCATGTTTTGGTGGGAAAAGCATGGGATGGGAAGTCAGAAGCTCTAGGTATAAATCCCTATTTTATAATTTACTACAGGAAAAGAAAGGCTAATTCAAGGGCTAAAAGCCTCCTACAGCAGCCAGACAGACCATCACCAACAATCCTTTTTGCTATTAGATCAGACCGTGGGGGGAGGGGGGTGTCTCTAAGCCCCTCACTAAAATAAATATATAAATATAATTGTGTTAAGTCACTCAAGAAACTTAGTTGGTGGAGGGGTCCTCAGCAATCCTGAAGGACAACTAGCATTATCATTATTATTATTATTATTATTATTATAATGATGATGTATTCTTGGTCAAATCACTTAACCTCTACAAGACTTATTTTCCTTATCTATAAAATCAGGGGCATAGGACTAGCTAATATCCCAGATCCCTTTCAACTCTAAATCTATGATCATATTATACTTTAAGAGGCTGCTTTTAAACTGGCCTTGAATGAAGCTTAGGGAGTCTAGTAGGGGAAGGTGAGGGAGGAAAGTAGATATTAGGAACAGCCTATTCAAAGACATGGGGAGAGAGAGAGAGAGATGGAAAACCTACTTTGGAAAACACCCAGTGGCTCAGTCTAGCTGGAATATAGAGTGTTTAGAAAGGGAAAGACTGGGATCAGACTATGAAGAGCTCTAAAAAAGTAGAAAGGCTGAAGGTCACTGCAAGAATGAAGAATAGAGGGGCAGCTACATGGCTCTGTGGACAGAGCACCGGCCCGGGAGTCAGGAGTACCTGAGTTCAAATCCGGCCTCAGACACTTAATAATTACTTATCTGTGTAGCCTTGGGCAAGCCACTTAACCTTACTGCCTTGCAAAAAAAAGAAAAAAGGAAAAAAATGAAGAATAGAGTTAGGGATTGTAAGGTAGAGAGAGGATGAAATGTTAAAAGATTATGATCAAATGAAGTGATTGCAGAGTTCATCAACAGAGAAGCAGAACACCTGTGAACAATAAGATCAAATGGTAGGACAATGTGGAGTGGAGGAATAGATGTACAAAATGAAGAACTGGAAAAATAGAAAAATAGTATCTGAGGAAATAGCCATATCTGTACTGAAGTTCTCAGTGTGAAGGAAAGAATAGAGAGAGAGAGAGAGAGAGAGAGAGAGAGAAGCCCAGAAATTGAATTCAATGAGAAAGGAGGAGGAATGTCCCCTGGGTTGGTAGAAAAGAGCCCCCAGAATATGAATGGGAGGATACACTAGGAGTGAACTAGAAAGCAGGAAAGGTTACTGAGTGCTGGTTAAAAAGGGATAAATGGCAACAAAGAAAAAGTATTCTGAGTCCCCTACCAGTGACTGGGGAAGGGGGAGAAGAACACTGGGAAAAATGGTCAGGATATAGGGTCATCTTCAGGAAGTCAGACCTCAGGGAATACCAAATATGAAAAGAGTAAAATGACAAAGCTTATTACTTTGGAGGGAAATTTCAGGGGGCACAGTGGAAGGGCAGACATCCTTGGGATGTTAGCTTCAGGTAAATGAGAACAAAGGAGAGGACAATGAGATTTGGGGAAGGGGCTTTGTTCTCTGGCAAACCAGGAAAGGAATCAATACTTTGGAAATTCTAATTCCCACAATTCTACAAGCATTTAAACATTTACCATGTAATATAATGGTTGCAAAAAGCAAGCACTGGTTTTAATGAGAATAGTTCATTCATGTCTGACTATCTCATTTCCTTTTAAAGGGGTAGAGCTGAAAATACTATCGCTATGCTTCACCTAGACTTGAAGCAAGCACTTGATAATGTATTGATATTATTCTTATGGAAAAGAATGAAGTTTGTGAAAGGGATTTAATACAACTAGAGGAATTTGGACCTTGCTAAAAAGAAGACACTGAAAATGCAAATTCACGTAAACTTGGAATGAAGTCTACCAGCTTACAGGATCTCTGCCTCTGATTCTAAAATAAAAGTTCTCTGACGCGAATTTGAATCTCACCATGTTCTGATTAGGAGAAATTCCACTTCTGATGGTGGTGTTGCTAGGAGCAGATGGAGTTGTAGAGTGTCCCAACAGTTCTTGTTTTCTTACTAGCTGATTTTCATTTAGTTCTTTATTTAACCATGTGATTACTTCATAAAAAAAAAAACCAACAAATAAATTTGAACATTTTGCTTTGCCCTTCCATTTTTACATTTGTTTCAAACTCATTTAAAACTTGAATTAAGCTTCAAAATAATCTTATGAAGTGTGAAAAACATTGCCAACTCACCTAATGCATGAGTGGAGACAATATATAGGACTATCTAAATCTTTCCAAGTTCTGACTGGTTGATCACCAGTTCTCACCTTTGGTTCAATAAACTTAAGCACTTAATAAGTTGTCAAGTACTTGAGCTAAACATTGGGGATGAGACAATAAAAGATTTACCACTCTCAAGTAGCTCATACTCTAATGGGGAGGCATACAGCTAGGTGGCACAGTGGATAGAGCACTGGCCCTGGAGTCAGGAGGACCTGAGTTCAAACCCAGCCTCAGACACTTAATAATTACCTAGCCGTGTGGCCTTGGGCAAGTCATTTAAACCCACTGCCTTGCAAAAAAAAAAAAAATCTAATGGGAAGGCACCATGCAAACAATTGCATATGGGATAACCTGGAAATCCTTGACAGTCAAGAGATCAGAGCTACTGGATCCGAGTACATGGTGGTGGTGGTAGCAACTATTAGAAGATTCAGAAGGTTTAGTAAGGGAAAGCAGATTATGAAGGGCTCTGAAGGTCAAATACAGGAATTTATACTGGATCCTAGAGGCAGATAGGGAGCCATGGGTATTTAAGAAATAAGGGGGTGGGTGACATGTTCAGACTTTCAGATTTCTAGCAGCTAAGCTCCATCTTATCTTTTAAAAAAATGATTTGTGTAATTTTTAGCTTTTACATTGCCTATATTATTTCCCAGTATTTCCTTTTCCTTTCCTCGTCCCCCAGAACTCTATCCTTTCTTTTTTTTTTAGGTGTTTTTTTTTTGCAAGGCAAATGGGGTTAAGTGGCTTGCCCAAGGCCACACGGCTAGGTAATTATTAAGTGTCTGAGGCTGGATTTGAACCCAGGTACTCCTGACTCCAGGGCCCATGCTTTATCCACTACGCCACCTAGCCGCCCCAGCTCTATCCTTTCTAAGAAAGAATTTTAAAAGGGGAAGGATCTGGCATAATTTACTCATAACAGACCTTTAGCATAACTATTTTCACAATAAGCATTCAAAATTTTAAATTTAAAAAATAAAATAAATTTCAAAATGCAATATCTCCACAATAAAAGTGAGAAAAGGAATCATTCACAGGAAACTTCCCTGTACACAGCTAGATAGCACTGCAGCAGTGTTTCAATCCAGACAGACCTTCTATAGTAACATGTTAGTACTGGGCTTTTGACAAATCTGGCAATACCATAAAAAAAGGTGACAAAAAGCAGCAAGATTATAATGAAGGGAAAAGTTTGGCATTCTCAGATACCTTGAAATGTATTTAAAAACAACAACCCCAAACTGGATATGTAATTGTTACTGAGTCCTATATAAAATTAAAAATCAGGATAAATTGATTATTAAATTGAATTTCAGGATTTCATTTAAGTTTTATTATCAACTAGACTCATAGTACTTTTTGACTTATTGAACAAGCATTTACTGAACTCCTGCTATGTACATGTTGGAGAGATGTTTGAGCAAGATGAGTCTCAACCCCCCCCCAAGTCTTTGTGGTCTTGTATAAGAGATAAAATGATGAAACATGTACACAAACAACAACAAAAGGCAGGATGAAATGAGAGTGCATGTTAAGAAAAGCGGTCCAACTGATATCTTATTGTCTGATCTTGCTATCTCTTCCTTAAGGATATCATTTCTCTCTCATCACATTCAATTTGGATCAATGTATACCATGGAAACAATGTAAAGACTGGCAAATTGCCTTCTGTGGGGGGTGGGAAGTAAGATTAGGGGAAAAATTGTAAAACTCAAAATAAATAAAATCTTTTTTTTTTAATCTGAGGCCAGATTTGAGCTCGGGTACTCCTGACTCCAGGGCTGGTGCTCTGTCCACCATACCACCTAACCACCCCAATAAAATCTTTTTGTTGTTTTTTTTTAGGTTTTTGCAAGGCAATGGGGTTAAGTGACTTGCCCAAGGCCACACAGCTAGATAATTAAGTATCTGAGGCCGCATTTGAACTCAGGTACTCCTGATTAAAGGGCTGGTGCTCTATCTACTACGCCACCTAGCCGCCCCACACCACCTAGCTGCCCCACAAATCTTTAAAAAAAAACAAAAAAATAAAAAGTGGTCCAGGGCTTTCAGGAATTCACACAGAGGAATAGAAAGGAGAACATGGCATCTGAGTCAAATCCTTAACACGAAGGAGGGAAACTATGAAGGAAATCATCCCTATAACCACATGAGAGTCATCTGTATATGTTATGTATTTACTTATACATTTTGTTTTCCCTCATTGGAAAACAAGTTCCTTGAGAGCAAATTTAAGTACCATCTTCAAGCAAACTAGAGACCTGCTGCCCTCTTAGAAGAGACCACTACATAGGCTAGGAATGGATACCTAGAAGAGCAAACACACCCAGACCTATTAGGTATTTTCATTTTTAATTCAACAAACTTACATTTTTCATTATTCTTCAGAAGCTGTTTGCTCTCTTCAAGTTTTTGTACTGTAACTTCTAACTGTTCTTGCAATTTGCTTACCTGAAATATTTGAATAAAATTAAGTCAAATACTGGAAAAGCTAAAATAGGATTAAGAAGTTGAAAGAATTATCCTAATGAAGGGATGAAAAACATGAAAACTAATGTATGGGAGACAAAATAACTGTCTTTTCAAACCAAAAGGGCAATTTAATTATTTCTAGCTAAAAATTTAATTAACTTTAATCCAATCAGATTCTTTTAAAAGAAATTTTTAAAAATTCTCCAACAAAGAATTTCATTCTTAACAAGAGCTACAATTTATAGAGGACTTCTTTAAAGCTTCGTAAATAATCAGGAAATAGTTTTGAAAATTATTTAATATTAACTACCTCTTGCTCTTTATTCTGAAGAGCTTGTCCAACATCTTGTATCTCCTTTTGTTCTTTTTTCAGCTTTTCTTCCTTTTCAGCCAGTAATTTTTCTTGCTGAATTGTAACTGTATTCTTCAGTTTTAATTTGTTCATTAGAGTTTTCATATCACCTTGCAATTTCTTGATAATTTCATTTGCCTGTGAGATAGTTTCATCAGATATACTTCTAAACTTAATTCCATAGAATAACATGAAGAATTCTCTTAAACTTCTTAAAACAAACCTTAAGAAGTTCAGCTGACAATGACTTTATCGTGGCTTCAAGTTTTCCTAGCTGTACTCGATTTTTCTCTCCATTTTCTTCTAAGGCCACCTGAATTTTAAAATGTTTAAATTTGAACCCTTTGTGCTCCAAAGGGAAAGTGCAACTTACTAATGTGTTCATTAGTTAATTTTTAAAAATCTATTACCTTTTGTTCCTGAATTGTGTCAAATGCTTCTTTTGTTCTTATAACAAGCTGATCCTTATCTTTGATTTCCTGTTCCAAAACAGCTACTTTAGTTTGAAGTTGATTAATGTGTTTCTCTTTTTCATGACATTCAGCATCAAGAGTAGAATTCTCTCTTCTCAAAGAGAGGACTTCTTGTTTAGCCCTCTGGCACTCCTAAAATAGACAGAATTATTACAAATATTTGTTGGTTCTAATTAGAGATAAGGTTGACAATATAAGTCAGTCAAAAGTTTCTAGTACAAGTAATTTAAGAGAATATTGAAAAAATCCGTACTAAAAGCACCTATATTAATCAAATTAAGGAAAAGCCACCAGAAATTTGCCAATAGATATAAACTTGGAAAGCTTTTTTTAAAAAGACTATTATTTAACAATAAGCAGCAAAGGGGACAGGTGGCACAGTGGATAGAGCACCAGCCCTAGAGTCAGGAGGACCTGAGTTCAAATATGACATCAAACATTTAATAATTGCCTAGCTGTGTAACCTTGGGCAAGTCACTTAATTCCATTGACTTAAATAAATAAAAATTAAAAAAAAATAAGCAGTAAGCAATTTCTGAGATCTAAATTTATTTATCTGAATTAACTTTTGATTTTTAATTATGCTTTATTTTTTCAATCATCAAAACAAAATTGCAAGCAAAACAAATTTCTACATTGGTCTTGTGTAAAAAAATATGTCTTATTCTGCACTGTTCACCTTTTTATTTTTTTTTAGTTTTTGCAAGGCAATGGTGTTAAGTGACTTACTCAAGGTCACACAGCTAGATAATTATTAAGTATCTGAAGCCAAATTTGAAATCTGGTCCTCTTTACTCCAGGGCCAGTGCTCTATTCATTCTATCACCTAGCTGCCCCAAGTCCTTCAGCTCTTATCGGGACATAGGTAACCTGTTTATCACCAGTTCTCTGGAATATAGTTAGTGATTATTTCAAACTGTCTTTATCATATTGCTATCACTGCATAAATTGTTCTGATTCTGCTCACTTGACTTTGTATCAATTCATACAAGTCTTCCCAAATCTCTATGAAAACAACTCCATCACTTCTCATAGCAAAATGGTATTTAATCACATCCATACATTATATTTTGCTCAGCCATTCTCAAAGTTTATGGGCACCCTCTCAGATTCCCACTCTGTGCTGACTTCCCATTCTTTTTCACCCCCAAAAGACCTTCATAGTTCTTCATCCTTAGTTTTTTGTTTTTTTTTTTTAACAATTCTTGGGGCAGCTAGGTGGAGTAGTGGATAGAGCACTGGCCTTGGGAGTCAGGAGTACCTGGGTTCAAATCCTACCTCAGACACTTAATAACTACCTAGCTGTGTGGCCTTGGGCAAGCCACTTAACCCCACTGCCTTGAAAAATCTAAAAAAAAAACCCCAAAAAAAACCCAAAACAAAAAAAAACAATTTTTTTCCTTAATCTACACTCCCATTAATTTTTTTCCATCCTTCTTCTTTCCCTTTTTTCCTATTGAAATTCGCATGTATGCGTCTATATCTATAGTGATCCATCCATCTTTGAATGTATTTTTCTTTCCTTTGACAAGTTCAGATGAGAATCAAGTTCAAATGTCAGCAGTTCCCTATAATATCTTGTTTATAAAGATGTTTAGATCATGACTGATTACTGGGCAGCAAAGCTTCCAAATAGCACCTGTCCTTGTTGGGATACTCCAGTATAGGTCTGGAATTTTCACTTGCCCTAGTACAAATTTCTCCCTAAACTGGAATGCTCTGCACACAGTATTCCTGGCTAGATCTCATCTTCATTGTCCAAAGACCTCTCAGTCTCCAGACTCCCTGGGTAGGAAAAAATGATTCCTGATATTTTTTAATTTCTTTCTTTGCTTTTTTTTTAAAGTTTTTGCAAGGCAATGGGGTTAAGTGGCTTGCCCAAGGCCACACAGCTAGGTAGTTATTAAGTGTCTGAGGCCGGATTTGAACTCAGGTACTCCTGACTCCAGGACCAGTGCTCTATCCACTTTATCCACCTAGCCGCCATTTTTAAATTTCTCTATCAAGAGTTGAACTAATATGTTTCCAAGATCTGTTTGGAGAAGTTTTGAGGGGAGCTTGATTATTGTTTCATCAGTATTAAGTATTTACTAATAATTCACAACATCTTAATTTGAGATTTATCAAATAATTTCCTTATAATAATCCTATGGGAAAGGAAGTACAAAAGTACTGTAATCCTCAATTACAAATGAGAAACTCTTATCCAAAGTCATACAGCTTGTAAAAAGCAAAGTTATGACTTGAACCAGATTCTTGGACTTCAAAAGCAGTGTCCTTTCAAGTTCCTGAGTTATTCAAAATAGCTACAAGAAACTAAGTATTTTCAAAGTCAGAGAGCTATATTTCTCAGTTGCTTCTTTAGACCTTAACTAAGAGAGAAAAAAGCTACTGTTATTACTCCAGTCTCTATCAATGCTCTTTCAATTTCCAGAATGTCTGTAGATTTTCTCTGAATCAACAGTATTTGTTACCCCATCAAAACAAGTGAATTCAATTACATCTAACAAATGATAAAATAAATATCTACCAAATAAAAGCACTGTTTTCAACTACAAAAAGAAATTTTTCCATACATCTTCTACACCAGAGAGTTTTGCTTTAAGTTCCCTAATGGTGGAGTCGCCTTTGTATTTCCTTTCTGTTAGGTCTTTATTGGCCACCTCCAATTCTGACAGTCTGTTCTGAAGCTGGTGAACATTTCTTTGATGCATGCTTTCTAGGTCTTTTTTCTGTTGTTCATGCTGTTGCTGAGCTTGAAACTGTGCCTACATGTACAAAAATGAAAGCATAATTAGCAAAAAAAAAAAGATATATAAACATATTCCAAATTATTTTCTGAAAATATTAACTATCCCCATTTTAAAAATGTTCAACTTAAGCCTGGGGAATTTCACAGATCAAAGCTGCTACAAACATTGAGCATATAACCTCACTATTTTGGTTAATGACTTTTATTTCTCAGATTTTTATATACTAGGAATTATCCTTCATAGGATGTTTTATCTTCTCAATGTCAGCACGCACTCTGCTGACAGAGCTCACAACCAACCTTCTCATCTTGTATGATATTTGGTTTTGGCATAGTAATCCATGTTAAGATTTTTCGGGCTTTCAAAATAAGGGAATGTTATACTATATATTGGTCATAAAATTGCTGCCACAAGTACCATAGTAACGTGACTGGGTGACTGAAAAAGGAATAAGGTATATTGTGCATATGCTTCTGAACTATACCTCATTACTCTCTGCTGGGAATCACTGCCAAACTGCAAAGACTTCACATTTTGCACTCCTACTATAAAAATCTCCTTGTTCTAAAAAGTATGAAAAGAGAAGCAGCAGCAGATAGAGCAGAGGGGGAAAAAAAAAGGTTACAGCTCTGTGGAAATCCATCTTGAATTAAATAAAGGAAAAGAGATTCCCAAGAAGGAAACTGGTTAGTAAGGAAGGAGGGCACTTTTAGAGCTTCTATTAAGCACCCATTATATGCCCAATATGTGCCCTCCCCCAACCTTGCTGTATTTATTTTCATTTTACACTTGAGGAAACTGAGGCAAACACAGGTTAAAGGACTTGCCCAGGGACCCATAGCTCATTGAGTATTTACAGTCAGATCTGAATTTACCTTTTTTAACAAGAAAAGGATGATCTACCATGTTGAAGGTAGCAGAAACTACAGAAAAGAAAACAAAGACTCTTATCTGACATCCAGTTGTTTAGGAGGAATAATTTCAAGTTAGTGATAAAAACAAAAGGCAAACAAAAGAAGTCTGAAGAGGAGACCTTAGAGAGGAACAATCATCCAGAAAAGAAACTTGTTTCAGGGGTTTAGCTATGAAGCAAATAGGGGAAAAGGGGGTGGTTTTGTTAGTTTTATAAGAATAAGACTCAAGGAAAATTAAGGAACATAAAGATGTGAGACAGATAAAAAGGGAGATTAATAGTGAGAATAAGGAACAAAATAGAACAAAGCAAATAATAAATAATAGAACAAAAATAAAAAATAAGTAGCATAAAGAATATTTAGTTTAAATGATGTAGAAATGATCCACAGTAAGAAAAAAGACAAGGAAAATAATATAAATTATGAGAACATAAGATTTGCTTCCATTTCCCCCCTCACTATGATCTCTGCTTCACAGCATTTAAATTATTGCCATAGCCTGCTAAAAGTTTCTTTATTTCCCTATTATTTCCAGGTAGAAGTTTTAGAGAAAGATGTGTAAGATGCTTAAAGGGATTTGTCTTCACCACATTTAAAAATACAGGTGAGTGATCCAATATGACTGCAGTAGAAACTTACTGTAGCAAAAACTTTTAAAAGAAAGTTTACATATTAAAATATTTAGCAAGGAGTATGACAGTACATCAAGGGTATTCCCCTCATGGTATACAGATAAGAGGAAATATCACAGAATACTGACAACAGTATCTATAGCTTAAAGTTTGATTTTACTCTATTGATACCTTTAGTTTTTATGATATTCAGATTCAAATATATTCCTTTCCCCTCCCCTATTAAGCAACACAAAATTTTTTTAAAATAATTTTTGGAAAAAAAAGTAAAAAAAGAAAAGAAATTTTCTATCCATACCACTTCATTTTCTAACAGGATGGCATATTTTCCCAACTTCCCAATTTGTTCATTATAATTATACAATACTCAGTTTTATTTACCAAAAGAGTCTTTTAGAATTACAGCAATCAAATGATTTCATTCACTAAGGATTTTATGTATTCTCCTTTGGGTTCATACCTGGAGGGCTTTTTCCTTCTCATTTGTCAGTTCCTGAGAATGTTTGTTTGTCAGAGCTGCTGTGTGAGATGTCCATTCATTTCTTAACTTATCTAATTCCTGGATCTTTTCTGATAATGTCTGTACAATTTTAAACACAAATGTTAAAGAAGGGAACTGAACTAATAACATTACATCCACTGAATCTCCCACCTCAAGTTTTCCTACAGCTTTACATTTCCTGTCCTGGTGAAGCATAATCTTTTCTTGAAGGCAAAGGCTGATTTCTTTTAGTCTTTGAATTCTCAAGGCCTAGCATGGCACTTTGCAAGACCTGAGTTTACTTGAATTAAATTAACAATTACAATGCTCTTTTCTTTAGAGATTGAAGGTGAGGAAATACAATCTTGAGGAGAACTGATTTACAGGTTCATTTCTTGTCCTCAGAGAGCTTGGCTTTACTTTGCGCTGAGGAAGTAACCTTCAGGCTACAGTGACTGCTACTTCAATGTGCTTTAGAAAACTTTAAAGGAACTATATATAATAAAAGCTAGCATTGTAATAATAGCATAGAAGTTTACAAAGCACTTTCCATGTTAACTCATTTTATCTTCACAACCAAAAATCAAAACCTTACAAACCACACAAGCATCAAGGTAAAGAAAAAAATGATAAGACGAAAATTGAATGGTTATGATTTAAGGAAGACTCCTCTACCTAAAAACATTTTTCATATTACAAGGAATTTCACTAATTGGAGATTTACTCCAGTCTGTAAACACAATATTCTCAAAGATTTACTTTCCTAAAATATCTGTTACACTGAAGAAAAAGTTTTAACTAAGAGAGGAAAAGAATGATCTAAGTAAGAAAAGGACATTTCAGAGGAAGACCAACCTATCTTTTAGCAAAAAGCAATTTTGGTTAGGCTAAGGACACTGGGTTCTTTTGGGGTATCTACAGCATAACAGAAAATAGGAAAAGAGCAAATATAATGAAAATGAGTGGGAAGTATCAAACCATTTCGTTTTCTCTTCCCACCTTCCAAAAACAAAACAGAACTGTCCTTTAAGTCATGCCCTCTGCCAGATTTTAGGTGCCCTTCTTTCCAACCTTTCTCTCTAACCTCCCACAGGGGATACAGGGAGGAGTCGACTTAAGCACTAATGCAAATCTGAAGATCACCTGAAGAATGATGCCAAGGGATAGGCCCAGAACTAGTTGCAGAAATGAGCTCTAAATAGCTATCATTCATTAAATTTAGAGGCAATAACAACTGTTCTTTTCTGTAGGCCAATCCCACTGGGCAAGAGGCAGTTGACAGAACATTTTAGACAAATGGAATGGCCTGAATCAAGACTAACAAATGGGAATAAGAATGTTTGGATAGAGTAAAAGATATGAGCTGGGATTTACATTCTATATATAAGTGAAGATAACTTTTTTACTTTTGTTTTGCTTTTGTAGTAGAGTAGCCTGATGAGAGTCATTAAAGAGACAATTTATAAGAAAAAAAAGGAAAATTTTGTATTACCTGTTGGGTAAAGTTTAACTGCCTGGTAACATCCTCTAACGTTTGCTCCAATGATAATTTTTCTTCCTATAAAAAAAGGTTAATCAATTTTTTAATTTAGTTAAGTACTGGTTTTAAAAAATATATTCCAAAACAACATTTCTAAGATTAAGTAAGTTCTGCAGAGAGCTCTGTAAATCTTAAGTGTCATTCAGATGGTAGCTCTTATTAAGAAATAAGAAACTGTCCAAAGTGTATATATTTTATCTCCAGGAAACAACAGTTTATGTTTGTTTACATGGCAATTTATAAATTTCAAGGAATCTTCATGTTTCCTTATTTAAGATGGAGATGGTAGGGTGAGCTTAAATCTTTACTACTTATATTTGATATCTGAGAAAACTCAGGCATCAAACAATTAACTAACTTGCTAAAAATCACTCAAATTAATTGATTACAGATGAGACACCTTTTCCAGAATCATATTTCCTCTACAATGAACATTCTAAAATAAATTGG
Organism: Macrotis lagotis; assembly: GCF_037893015.1. NCBI lineage: Eukaryota > Metazoa > Chordata > Mammalia > Peramelemorphia > Peramelidae > Macrotis > Macrotis lagotis. Next base: position 200,917,704 of record NC_133662.1, read on the forward strand.
AATGGAAATTTGCCTCTTTATACTTCGACACTCTGTATAACAATAAATATCCAAATTCCTAAACACATTATGGTAGTTCTTTAGTATTCATTTAAAAAAAGAATAAAACTAGAGAATTTTAGAGCTAGAAGGAAATATATAGTCTGTCTTGACTTTACAGATGAGGAAAATGCATCCCAGAAAGGCATTGTGCAAATTCAAACCTTACCTTGCTACATTTCAAACAGCCTGCTAAAAATTTCTTTATTTCCATATCATTTCCAGGTAGAAGTTTTAGAGAAAGATGTGTAAGATGCTTAAAGGGATTTGTCTCCACTACATTTAAAAATACAGGTGAGTGATCCAATATGGCTGCTGTAGAAACTAACTGTAGCAAAAACCTTTAAAGGAAAGTTTACACATTAAAATATTTAGCAAGGAGTTTGACACTAAATCAAGTTTATTCCCCTCATGCAGTATGGACGAGAAGATGTATCACAGGATAGTGATAACAATATCTGTTATATTTGAAAACAAATTTTAAAAGGGGGATGGGAGGGGTTGGAGTGGGGCCCAAGGGGCATAGGGAAGGACACAGAAAAACTCTTTAATTTCCCAATTAACATAAGGCTTAAAGTGTCAGTCAAAAAGGTACAAAGATATAAGTACTGAACTGGAAAGTAGTTAACTGTTCCCAGACAAAAAATAAGGCAATGACTATACTCTACATCTAATTCTTCAACATCTGAAGCTGCTAGTCCTATCATCAAGGTATCAGGAGAGAAAACACAAGTATTCCTCAAGCTTGAGGGGGTTTGTAGTAGAGTAGAAGAGAGACACTAATGTTCAAGGTTTCATTGTACAAACATTTTTTAGCAAATCGTATAAACATTTTATTTATTTCATATTGTATAAACATTGTATAAATATTTTAGTATATTATAGATATTGCCTATCATATAATTTTGAATTTGTATAAAAGCAGAATCTGTGAACAAATTTTTGAAAAAGACTGAATCCTAAAATAGACAAAATTTAAAAAAATTTAACCTTTATAAAGGTAAACTGAAAAGTATTTATAAAGGTAAATTAAATATAGATCAAACTGTTCATAAACATATACAAATGGGTTTCATTATGTGCCAAATAAAATATTAGCTTTCAAAAAAATTTCACAGCAATAACACAAATGAAACTGCATTTAGAAAAAAAGTCCCAAAAGAATTTTGTCTTGACAACAGATATATCTAAATTATTTTACAGTTCAATCTTTCATTAAAAAAAACACACATATACCTCAGATCAAATTTTTATTAAAATACTTTCAATAGGGGGCGGCTAGGTGGCATAGTGGATAAAGCACTGGCCTTGGAGTCAGGAGTACCTGGGTTCAAATCTGGTCTCAGACAATTAATAATTACCTAGCTGTGTGGCCTTGGGCAAGTCACTTAACCCCATTTGCCTTGCCAAAAAAAACCCCCTAAAATACTTTCAATGACTTTATTCAGATTTAGGGATGTAAGGGAAAAGAATACTATTGATTTTAATAAGAATTTGAAATTTTGGGGTTAACAGAGGCTAAATTAAAAAACCCAGCAACCAAAAAAAAAGGGAAAAAAGCCAGAACAGAGGTGTTCATAAGGCATGAAGAAACCTTGGCCATATGAAATATTTTTAGTCTAAGATTATTTAGTAACACATTATCTGCATGAGACTTACCTTGGAATTTCTTTGCCTTGTTCCTGTGTACATTGCTGTAGTAGATCTATAAATTTTTGTGGAAAAGCTGAAAAATCTACCAGAAGACCTTGCTGCAGTTTCAAACTATATATATATACATGTATAAAAATACATGAAATCAGAGATAAGAAAAGAGAAATTTTAAATTTTGGATATTATAATTTTAACATTTTCTCTTAGTAATAAGAAATGTTAATCAACAGCAGTCAGTGTTCTTGGATCAATTTAATTCAAGTTGTAGGTTTTTTTTATTATTAATGGATTATTGTGTTGAGATCAACGAACACATATTCTTACAAACTTGCTTTATAAATGCCATAATTTCCCAAATTACATAGAAAATTCCATTTTATTCAAAGTTTCTACAAGCTATCAATGTACCCATAAAACATTAAGATTATTAATTATTAGGGGGTGGCTAGGTGGTGCAGTGGAAAGAATACCAGCCCTGGAGTCAGGAGTACCTGAGTTCAAATCCAACCTCAGACACTTAATAATTACCTAGCTGTGTGGCCTTGGGCAAGCCATTTAACCCCATTGCCTTCCAAAAACTTAAAAAAAGAATTAGGTTAAAATAAAAGTTAGCAACTTACCTCTGAAAATCTTCCTCAGATATAACAAGGTTATACAGAAAAAATGGATCAGCATCATCAGTCAACTGAATGACTAAATCCTAAGAGAAAGATTTGTTTTAAATATATTTAAGAAAATATATACTAGTTAACTGCTTCTTTTTCAGTAATCATCTGAAAATAGGAAAAATATTCTCAATGAGTTATCATGATAGATAAATACTGCCAAATGACATTATCATCATGAAAAATCCTAGAGGTTAAAAACCTCTTATTTTTATTATGGCTCAAGCATAAATGGAGAGCTTAGAAAAATAACACTGTTAGGTCTCTAACAAAGCTTATATTGCTTTCAACAACACCAGAGTCAGAAAAATTATTTTGTTTGCAGCTTCACAAGGGAGACAGAATCTCACACTTACCCGGGGAGAAAAGAAACAAAGTTTAAAAGGAATTATATGTCAAAGTCAAGCTTATGAGAATTACACTTCAAGGTTACACTTGGAGTGTTTAGAATGGATTAATTATCAAAAGATAACCCAAGATCAGAGCAGGTGGGAATTCTTTCCCAATTCTTCTATCATTTGGGAAGCACTGACTAAAACTGTGGATGTAATGAATTCCTTTTTTCTATCACTTCTTAATATCAGGAATAGTAAAGCCTTCATTAAAGCTAATAAAAGGGGTCTCAAAAACTCTTATGACACATCTAACATCAAGGGATCACATCTATCATTTTAGGTTTAGTTCCTCACTCAAGTTATTCAAGGTTTTTAGTAATTCTTTTCTAATTTTTTTTAACTTAATTTTTATTCCAGCCTGGAGTAGGATGGCCAATTTACTCTGACATCACCTAAGGATGAAAGAATTCTAGGAAAGGCTCAGGAATACAGGTATAGCCTCAGAGGTTGTATGTACCTAGATCATACTGGTTTATATTTGGTCATTTTAACTTAAAAGGGATATATATATATATATATATATATATATATATATATATATATATATATATATATAATTCAGAGCCCAAAGATCTTAGAGTCAATGAAGTACAAACTCATTTTAGAGATAAGGAAACTGAGAGCTAGAGAACTGACAACTGACTTAGTCCCCTCAGAAAAGGGGATAAAAAAGGAACCCTTTCCTCTAATGAGTATCAGGTATCAGGTTGTTAGGGTTGCACATGAACCACTTCTATTTAACTCCAGGTGGCTGTTGAAGTGGCATTTGAAACCCATCTGTTTATCTCTAGTTCCAAGTCAATGGTCTCTTACTATGAGATTTAAGTTTGTTTTATAGATAATACAGAATTAAAGCACTAGGTGAATGACCATTAGAGCAATCAGTCTTCACAGCAGAAAGTTAGAAGAGAATGTTAGTAAAAAGGAAAAAAGTAGAAAGACAAGGTTAGCGCAGAGACTGAGAAAGATATGGCAGAAGACACTAATACGGAAGAAAAGTATTGAAAAAAATTTATTCCTGACTATTAAGTATAACCAGAGTAGCTTTTAGGACCCCAGAAATGAGTATAGAAGAGTCAGAAATGGAAGTAGAAAAATAAATTTTGCTATTCCTCAGAATACCTGGTACCTAAGTCAATAATATTTAAGCTCTTTCTGAGACTAGGCCAAAATCCTATGAAGTTCTAAAGGTTCTGAGGACCTTGTGTCTTATATAATCCCAGTCCTGGGATTAGAATATTAGGAAATCAATTAGCAAGAGAGCTGCTTCGTTCTTAATATTCCTAATAGCAATTATTCATGCTACATATGGCTACTTAAGAATAAAGGGTGAAGCTGGAAGTTTAAAAACATCAGATAAGGGCCTATCACTTAGATAAGTGTTTTAATCTCAGAAAACTTTGCTAGGTATTCAGAAAGATCAAGCCTAAAACTTAAAACCACTAAAGCTGCTTCTTGGCTCAGCCCTCAGTCTCCTTCCTAGAGTCAAGCCTCTATGAATCTCAATCAATAAAATTTTGGTAGAGAGTCTTTGTTTACTGTCTTTAAAGACTTAGCAATGATGGGTAGACTACTACATTGAACCCCTGTGTGATAAAGAACATATGGACAAAAACATACTCTTACATACAAAAACTACTTATATTCCAAAGTCTTATATTCAATGACGTTCTCACTGCTTAGTTTTCAATTTTTTCAACTTTAAATGAGGCTGATCTGTGGTTTCTTTGGCTCTCTTAAGTAGTAAGTATTCTTCAGTCTTCTTTAATTACCACATTCCCTAAAGGAAAAACATTCTCAAGTTGAAATATTCTCCTCTATAGCATTTTTGTCTTATTGGAACATCTATATTATTATGTTTGTTCTCTGGAATTCTAATTTCCAGAATAGAACTAAATTTCTATAGAAATAGAACCTGTAAGTAAGCAAAGTCTGATGCTGTTTTAAGGAACCCTTTTCCCTTCACTGATTCTCTTAATTTGAATACTTTATATAAATAGGATATTCTTTTTTCAAATAGTTTCTACCTCACATTTCCATCATATGTAAAGAGGCCGACATTTTAAAAACCAGAATAGCTGCAAAGAATTTAATTTAAACAAGAAGTGAATAAATTAAGTTATAATTGAATTATTAATCAGAAATACCAACCTTTCGATGAACTGGATTAGAAACTGCTTGTAGTTCAATGCTCACTCTAACATTTATTCTTCTGTTTAAAAACATATGCATAACTGTTAAAAACGCTCAAAATGATTAAATACTGCCATTTTGCACTAAGTACAAACTTCTAACAAGTTACCTAGGAAGGGAAACAATAAAAAGGAGGCAGAATTTGAGTTTTGGCATTTCCTGTGTGAACTGAGTAAATTGATTAACCTCTCTAGGCTTCAGTATCCTTATCTATAAACCTTCCCTAACTCAACTCTATTTCCAACAAAATCTGCATACTATAACTCTCCTGAAATAATGTAAGGCTGGTGGCTCATATGGGTCTCCAGCAGCAGAAGCAAAATCTGTCAATTAAAACTCAATCCTCTTCTTAGGAACTTTCTCCGACTAAGTAAAGTAAATCTTATCCACATACTTCCCTCCTGTATGGTTTAGGTAACAGATACATTGTATATAAGTAGGTAAATATATTATATACATATATGCATACACACACACAATGAACACAAGTAACCTAAAGACATCTATTTTCTGTTCACTGAATAAAACACAGTTTAGGACACAGAGGGCTGGACTTGTAGTCAGGAAGACCTGGCTTGTATCCTACTAGATATTAGCAAATCATGTTTGCAATGTACCTCAGTTTTCTCATTTGTAAAATGGAAACTATTGCATCTACTCACAAGGTTGCTATTAAGATTAAAATGAAATGAAGTACGTAAACATTCTTTACAAATCTTAAAAGTGGGATATAAATGCTAGCTCTTGCATGGACTATATGAAATGAACTGAGAAAAATGTTAAATAAATCATATTTTATATATATTTTATATATGCAAGGAGTTGAAAAGTAAACCATTGATCACAACTAAGTTAAGAACTGTCTAAAAGAAAAAACAAGATAGCCTTGTTTGTTCAAAACAATTCTTTGTAATATGCTAATATAGAAAAATGCTTTGCATGACTTTATATGTATAATTTGTATCATATTTCTTGCTTTCACAATGGATAGTAGAAACGTAGGAAGGAAAGATTTAGAAATAAAAATTAGCATACTTAACACATATAATAAAGGAGCACTTTTTGTGCATTTGTGCCTTTTTTTTTATCTTTCTCATTTTTCTGAGGCAATTTACAGAATAGGATCAGGGCTAACCTAGGTTTAAGGGGGCATTTTTTTAAAAAAGGTGATTTGGGATAACTTGAAAGAACATAGAGATTATAAAAGTACTGGAGAAGTGTGTTCTAAATGAGTTAGGTGCTGGTTATTTAGACCACACTATAATCCCATTTACAATTGAATTAACAGTAATTTATGTGTGAAATAAAGTACATTAAACAATCAGTTTAAAGTTCCAATTCTAGATCTCTACCATGAAGTCTGATCTTGGGCAAGTGCTCATCTGCTCTACCTCAGTTTTTTTATATATAAAATTGCCTATTATGGGTCTAAAAACTGGGGAAACAAAGAAAGGTAGAATAGCAAGTCCCTGCTCTCAAGGAGTTTACAATGTAATGAAGGAGACAATGTGCAAAACCCCCCAAAAGGACAAATAAAACACACACACCACACACACACAAAAACACAGATGATAAACACGCTAACTTCAGGGAGATGATGGTAGGATTTTAGCTGAGACTTGAAGGAAAGTCATCAAAGTCAAAAAAATAGATGAGGAGAGAGGTCTTGCTCTTCTGGAAACATAATATTCTGTCCTTTTTGACTCCCACCCCAGGAATTTTCTTACTCACTTGCTTCTTCCAACATTCAGCTCAAATCCCACCTTCAGTAGATCTTTCCAGGTCCCCGTAAAAGTTAGTGCCTTCCCTTTGAGAGTACCACACACTTATTTGCTACTGTCTATAGTTTATAGTTCTTTGTAAAGTATCTCCCCCATTTAGAATGTGAGTTCTTTGAAGGTAAAGACTCTTTTTTACCTTTCTTTGTATTCCAATACTTATTAACAGTGCTTAAATTCTTTTCCCCCCCTTTTTTTGCAAAGCAGTGGGGGTTAAGTGACTTGCCCAAAGTCACACAGCTAGTTAGTTGTCTGAGGTAGCATTTGAACTCAGGTCCTCCTGACTCCAAGGCCAGTGCTCTATCCACTAGCTGCCCCAGCTTAAATTCTTTTTTAAAACATTTCATCTCCTTAATTACCAGTAAAAAAAAAATTCTCTCCCTCTTCCCTTGCTTCCCCCCTTCTCATTGAGAAGGTAAGCAATTCATATTTGCAGTCACACAAATCATATTTACAGTGCCTAAATTCTTATTGAATCATTGAACCTCAGAGAAACTACCTTATATATGTGCTCTATCCTTAATTTGGGTCTCCTCTTAAAAGTTAGGAACCAATTTTCTCCAATACCACATTGTCCTTTTTTACTTTTCTTGTAAATTTTCGAATTTGCTCTTAGATTTAAAACAAATTTATCAAGTCCTGTCATAAACTACTCTTGATGTTACTCTAGGAGCAACTTGGTATTTCTTTTTCCCCAAATAAGCATATTGTTTTTCAGGGCCCCAAATTCTTTTGTGCTCAGTATTACAAAAGTGAAACTATCATAAATTAAACCCATTGACCATATTTAAAAGAATCCCTAGAAATGTGTGGTCAAGTCTTAGTGTTTTCAGTGGAAACAATTCTGAAAGCCACATAAACTATCTTGTCTTCATAGTACATTGCTACAGTATTTCTAATTATCGATGGTATGGAATATTTCACATTCTGAACAAGGCTCAAATGTACAAAAAGTGCTCCTTTACTATGTGTTAAGTATGCTAATTTTTAGCAAAAAAATCCTTTGATAAAATAATCTCATCTCTAAACAAGGTGGTCTGGGGAGAAAAACACAGAAACAGGAACAGATGATCCCTCTGCTGCTAAGTAAATCTTTTGTAGACACATTTCTTCACTTCCCACAAACTATATAAAAGGTGGAACACTGAACTAGAGAGCTCAAGTTTATTTAGTACTGTATTATAACACTGCCCATTTTACAGATGGGGAAAATGGAACTAAAGGATTAAGTGATTTAATCAACAATCATAAGCATCTGAGGGTAGTCTGAACCCTGGCCTTTCTGACTCCAAGTATAGTAGCATTTTATCTACCATGCCAAACAGGTTCAAATTCCTTGGATCCTAAGAATCATCATCACTTTATTGGAATACCAAGGTTGAAGATTGGTTTCTTGTTGAGCAAAGTAATGAATTCACAGACTCAATGGCCCGGAGTTATTGGGGGGGGGGGGGAATAAATTTATTACATTTCTCTAAGAGGGCTGAATTTCAAGAAAAAATGGAGAGGGGATAGGGAAAAACTTTTAAAAGACAAAGTTTGGGGGTGAGTGTGAGGGTTTCAGGAGGACTTAGGGAAGGATACCTTCTGCACAAGTATGGTTGGGAGAATCATGTCAGAAACGGTCAAGGATGGTTTATTATTTGGAAAACATTCTTATCTCAACATTCTGTCTGCAGCAGTGGGACAGAGGGTTCTGGTCTATGCTGGGGTTGTGTCAACTTCTGTCATAAGTCATGGGACGTTTACTGAACACAGAGAGCATGGTATGAGGAAGATTTCTGATCAGATACAAAGTATTGCTGAATAGTCTCTAACAACTCAAGGAGAGGTATAAAACAAGTTATTCCCAGAGATGTTAGGAAACTATAGCATAGTTTTTTAGAGGTAGAAAGTTGGCAAGGAAACGTTAAAATTAACTATCTGCTTTCTACCCAGTATTTCCATAAGAGCATAAGGATTATCACTTTGACTTGATTAATGGTCTCACCTCAAATTTAGAGGATTTTTCCTAACCCAAAAGGATACAACCATAACTTTTTTCAATCCCTGCTCAAGACCCATTTAAAAATAACTTTGTTATAAATACTGTATCTTAAGAGCAGAACCAGAAAAACACTGTACACCCTAACAGCAACGTGGGGGTGATGATCAACTTTGACAGACTTGCTCATCCCTTCAGTGCAACAACCAGGCACAATTCTAAGCTACCTGCAATGGAGAATACCATCTGTATCCAGAGAGAGAATTATGGACTTTGAATAAAGACCAAAGACTATTACCGTCAAATTAGAAAAAAAAAAGCAGTATATTATGGTATAATTTTACTATCTCATACTTTATTTTCCTTCCTTATGGATATGATTTCTCTGTCATCACATTCAACTGAGATCAATGTTGTGTGGAAACAATGTAAAGACTAACAGAATACCTTCTGTGGAGGGTGGGGGGAGGGAATTGAGAATGGGGGAAAAATTGTAAAACTCAAAATAAATAAAATCTTTCTTTAAATACATACTGTATCTTAAAAACTGACTGAGTTTGTATAACTCTTCTCGCTCAGTGTTTGGCACTACTTTATTAATCATCTGTTTGTGAACAAAAATAGCAGATTTTTTTCAAAGCATTGTCTGTCAGAGATTAATGTGTGAACCAGGGGTCAGTTTTATCCCCATTGTCCAGATGAACCAAAGAGGGAAAGTGACTGTCCAGGACTATTTAGAGTCTGAGAGCCAAACATAGGTCTCTCCTGAGGGCAAAACAGGTGTGCTTTTATGCCTTACCACACTGTCCTTAAAAGAGAGAGAACTTGGGGCGGCTAGGTGGTGTAGTGGATAAAGTACCGGCCTTGGAGTCAGGAGTACCTGGGTTCAAATCCGGTCTCAGACACTTAATAATTACCTAGCTGTGTGGCCTTGGGCAAGCTACTTAACCCCATTGCCTAGCAAAACCCTTAAAAAAAAAAAGAGAGAAAGAACTTAAAACTCAAAATAAAAAAAAAAATCTTTAATTAAAAAAAAATAGAGCAAGAACTGCATCATTTTGCCTCTAAACCTATTATCCACTCTGTAATAGTTCTATTCTATTCCTTCCTAGATCTCCACCAGCCAATCAACAGTAGTGTCCCGAGTATTCTCTATTATTTTGAACAGATTAAAGTAATCAATCTAATAGAATTTCTGAGGGTCTATGTAAGAGCTCCAATTCTACCTAGTCTGGCTTGAACGAACTCTCGACTCCGGATTGTTTCATACTAATGGATAATTTAAAAAATGTAATATATACATTTCCTGCACAGTGTGGATAGAGCACGGGCCCTGGAGTCAGCACAACCTCAGTTCAAATCCGAACTCAGACACTTAATAATGACCTACCCACGTGGTCTGGGGCAAGCCATTTAACCCATTTGCCTTGCAAAAACCTAAAATGATAATGATAATGATAATGATAATAATAATGATAATGATAATAATAATAATAATAATAATAATAATAGCCTGGCTGTGTGGCCTTGGCCAAGTCACTTTACCTCACGGCCTTGCAAAAAGAAAAAAAAGGAAAAAAAGGAAAAAAAATCTGCATTCCCGCCCCTCCCGCCGTGTTCCAGTCTGGAAGCGGGGAGGCGCCCCCGAGGCTTCGCGTCTGAATTTCAGTTAAAACTTGGCTTGGCAGGAAAGGGCGACCGAGGGTGGCACCAGGCGGCTTTAAAAAAAAGAGCAAAACAGGGCGGCTGGGGTGGCGCAGCGGGTAGAGCACCGGCCCCGGAGCCAGGAGGACCCAAGTTCAAGTCCGACCTCAGACACTTCATAATGACCCGGCTGTGTGGCCTTGGGCAAGCCGCTTAGCCCATTTGCCTTGCAAAAACCTAGAAAAATAATAATAATAATAATAATAATAATCTAGCTGTGTGGGCTTAACCCTTTTGCCTTGCAAAAATCTAAAAAAAAAACACCTTAAAAAGTAAAAAGAAATAAGAAAACATAAACAAAGCCACGGAGAGGGGCTCCGCCGGCGCCGGGGAGACAAGCGGGCCAGCGCGGGCGCTTCGGCCCCCTCCCCCGCCCCGGCCGCCATCTTGCCCCCGCCAACGGTCTCGGCCCGTGGGGCCCGGGCCGGCGGCGCAGCCCCCGCTCACCTGTCCTCGCAGTCCCTGCACTTCACCTGCAGCGGCACCGGCCGCTGGAACAGCACCTGGCTCATGGCGGGGCGCCGGGGCGGCCGCGGCTCGGTGGGGCCCGGCGCGGCGCGGCCCGCGCACTCGTTTGAGTTTGGCGCTGGGCTGCGGCGGGGCGGGGCGGGGCGGTCGCGCGGGGGCCCTCGCGGGCCGCCGTAGTGCGCTTCCGGCGGGGGAGGGGCCCGGCGCGGCCGTTCGCGGTCCAGCCGGAAACACGTGGGCAGCGGGGGGGAGGGGTGGCCGGAAGCCGCCAGGATGGCCGCCTCGCCGCCGGCTCCGCTGGAAGGTGGCTGCGGCTACTTTCTGGAGAGGAAGAAGCGCTTCTGCCGGATGGTGCCCGCGGCGGGGAGACGGTTCTGCGGGGAGCATGCCGGAGCTGCGCAGGTGGGAAACTCCCGCGCTCCTTGGCTCCCCGGCTGCTTCTAGGCCTCCACTTAAAAGTCTTTGCCTTTCCCGAGCCCCTTCCTTGGAGCGTTTCCCTTCTGCTCCTATTTTTGTTTTGTTTGGTCTTTCTGCCAGGCGGGGGTTAAACGACTCGCCCTTATTTTATTATTAAGTGTCCGAGGTCGCATTCCGACTTTGGCCCTTTATTTCCTCTCTGCCCCCCCCCCCAGACGGTAAACTCGAGGGCAGGGGACTTTTTTGGTCTGTGCATCCTCAAAATGAAGTGGGTGCTGTTATGATCCCCGTTTTACATTTGAGGAAACTGAGGTAAATAGGCCGAATGATCCGGCCAAAGAACACTCAGCTGAGGTTGGATTCGAATTTAGAGCCAATTCACTTAGCTGAGTCACAGAGAAGACAAAGATGCCCGCGCGCCCAAATCATAGTGATGGTCTGTGCCCCATTGACATCCGGAGCCCAGGTGTGGATCCGGACCCCTACAGAAGGGGAGGGCCAGAGGATGAGACCCCAGCCCCAGTCCCTTGGCAGGGACTAGCTTGGACCACTCACCCTGCCTGATGCCCGGCTAGGTGCCCGGCTGGCCCAGCTTCTCCGAAGGCCCCTCGGGACTGGGAGGAGATGAAATGGAAACAATGTATTTAAAACACACACTGCCTTCCCCCCCCCCCCCCCCCCACTAACTCTGGGAGAACTTCCCACGCTCCGCTCCTCTAACGCGAGCCATTCTGGCCCACTTGATACAATTCCAGCTTAGGAATGAATGAATTAGGAAAATGTTTTTCTGCAATAGAATTTAAGCTCTTTGAAAGCATATTTCCTTTTTATTTCACTAACTTCTAGCATAGTTTTTGGCACATAACAGGCATTTAACTAATTTAAAGTTATGAAGATATAATATGTATAATACATAAGCAAGGAGATATGAATAATATATAATAAATAATCAATATAAAATAAAATTATTTTAATTTATTGATTTAAACTTGGTTCCGGGCTCAGTCTATCTGCCCAGATTATTTAAGCGTCTCATCCGTCTGTTTAGACTGCTCATTCTGCTTATTAAAACGTCAGCAGGCTGATACTAATTTGGAGCAGCTAGGTGGCATAGTAGATAAAGAAGCACCGACCTTGGAGTCAGGAGTACCTGGGTTCAAATCCGGTCTCAGACACTTAATAATTACCTAGCCTTGTGGCCTTGGGCAAGCCGTTTGCAGTGCAAAAACCTAAAAAAAATGTTTAAAAAGTCAGCAGTATGAAATTTTGTATACTTTTTCAAATGTGGATAGTGGTGGTTGTTTTCACTAAATTTTACACTGAAATGTAATTAGGGTGATTTTTTCATATGACTAGGGACCATGTTTTATTTTAGGGAATCTTTTTTGGTCTGGCCTTTTTTTTCTTAGGATGCCTTCCTTGATACAGTTGAACACAGGTTCAAAAGCATTTGCCAAGAACTTAAAACTAACAACTTAGAAGGTAAAATGTACTGAAATCATGAGAAAGAGGCAAATGATTTTTTAAAATTCCAGAATATAGTCAGTTGTTAAAATATAAAGAATTGCGAGAGAAGAAGACTTAAGCTATAAAGAGGAAAAGCTGATTCTAAACAGTAGAGTGAGGTAAATAAATTTATTATCTGTCAAGATAGTTCAACTTTTCAGATATCCAAGTCCAACTAGAGTACCTCAGAGTTCCAGCCCTCCTACTACTTCATTTTTCCCTATATGGATAGTGAGATCAGACTCTTTTTAAGAGATTCTGGGTCTCATTTAAGAGATTCATTAATGTTCTAGGCTTGAGGCAAACGGCATAATGTCATCTACAAAACTGGAATATCTGTTTGGGGTTTTTTTGCAAGGCAAATGGGGTTAAGTGGCTTGCCCAAGGCCACACAGGCAATTATTAAGTGTCTGAGGTCACATTTGAACTCAGGTACTCCTGACTCCAGGGCCAGTGCTCTCTCTACTGCGCCACCTAGCGGCCCCGAAACTGGAATATCTAAAGGATTTTTCCACCTATATGGAAACCCTCTTCAGTTTGAAGTCTACTGGATCTCTTCCTTGACATGGATGAATACTGTGTCTCCTTTTTGCTCCCACATCCTTAATAGTACCTAAAGATCAGTTCCCTTAGATTGGGAGTACCTTGAGGGCAGGGGCTGTCTTTGACCTCTTTTTGTATACCCAAAGCTTAGCACAGAGCCTTGCAACTAGCATGTTTATTGACTGACTGATCAATCTCTCCATGTCCTCAAAACTGTTGTGACAGACTTTCTCTAGATATTGTTGGTCTAGTTCAGCTTTTGTCCTCCTAATGCTGTTCCTTATAGATTTAGTCTCTTCCAGGCAAATCATTTAGCTGGCCTCCCTGGGCTTATTCATCTCTGCAGTTCAATTCACAATGAATGGGTCCAAGTCTTATCAACTTACAAAGCTCTTATTTTGTCTCGACTCACTAGACTATTTCCTTCTTGGATATGGTTGCTTCTTCCCGGTTAATATTTCCACTCAAGACACCATGGTCAATGGAAAGTGGGAAATGACAGAGGAGAGAAAAGTACTCTTCCTTCCAGAGGCCAAGAACAATTCTATAGACCTGGTTTCTTTTGTTAGCAGACTGTCTTCTCTCCTCACAGTTCAAACCATGGTTGAGGACCTCACCCCCCCTTCTGCCTTAACTGGGTCCCTAGAGAGTGTCTTCTAGCCAACAAAGGACTAGCTTCCTTTAATTATACCAAATTTTATTATGAAGTACTCCTTCATGCTTTGTAAAGAACATACAAAATGTAACCATTAGTTTGCATTTTAGTTAAGACCTTAACAGTTTATTATCTTTGTTAATTACCATCACTATCCTATAATTTATTAAACTTAACTAAGAAATCATTGATTAGGATTCTCCTACTCCTAAAATAATAATAATAATCCTCCCAATAGCATTTTGACTGAATACTGTGTACAAGAACCTGACCAAAAATGAAATATCTTATGTCTCAAAGGTGCTTCCATTCTATGGTGAAGATCAAACATATAAGTAGATGAGTAAAGTAAATACATAAAGTAATTTGTGACAAGACTGCATTAAACACCAGGAGGATATAGAAAAGCTTCACAGATGATTGACATCTGATCAGAATCTTATAGGAAGACAGTTCAGAGCAACAGAGATAAGAAAGTCTCATTCCAGGGAAGGGGACTGGTCTTTGCAAACATAAGGAGGTAGAAGAGAAAAATATCAGATTTGGGGAGCAGTTAAGATAAAAGTTTTATTAGAAGAAAAAGAGAAAGGAAATAATATGAATTAAAGCTAGAAAGGTAACAAGACTGAGCAAGATTATAAAGGTCTCTAAATGCCAGGCTGAGTTTCCATGATTTTCTTCTTTTTTAATTTGATATTTTATTTTTCCAATTACATACTATGATATTTTTCCAGCATTCATCCATTCACAAATTTACACATTTTTCTACCACCTCCCTTCCCTTTCCCCCTCTCCTTGGCAGCAAACAGTCTTATAGAATTTGCATATGTACATGTCCATTTGTGTTTAACATATTTACATATTAGTCATTTTTGCATATCTATATTATTCTTGAGGCAATAAGGAGTCAGTGGTTTTGAGCCAAAGAATGTCATAGTTAAACCTTGGATAGCTGTTTCCAAAGGAAGGTTGTGATAGCTTGGAGACAAAGTAAAGAATGCTAGTCCTAGAGTTAGGAAGACTTATCTTCCTGAGTTCAGATCTGGCTTCAGGCATTAGTTGTGTGACCCTGGACAAGTGGCTTAACACTATTTGCCTCAGTTTCCTCTTTTGTAAAAATGAGCTGGAGAAGGGAATGACAAACCAGTCAAACCACTCTAGTATCTTTGCCATGAAAATCCCAAAATGGGGTCATAGAGTCAACACAACTGAAAATAACTGAAAACCACAACATGGAGCATGAATTAAGAAGCATCCAGGCTACAAGTAGAGAATCCAGTGAAGTTAGAATAATAGTTCAGAAAACAAAACAATAATGAGAGAAAGAAGGGGATGCAAGAAGATTTTAGAGGCTGAATTAAGATGACAGCCATTGGGTGTTGGTGTAATGGTAAGGGCAAGGGAAGAGTAAAGATGACTTTACTATTATGGAACTGGGTGACTAGGAGAAAATAGGAACCTTTGAAGGAAGAGAAGGTTTAGGTTATAAACTTTTGTGGGGGGGAATTATGAGTTCCATTTTTAGATAAGTTTGATTTTAAAGTTCTTTGAAGTCTTTTGGTGCAGACTTTTATAAGACAGTTGGTATAAAGGAGTGGTTCAGGAAAAAAGAATATGTAGATTTGAGAGTCATCTGCATAATGACATTAACAGTCTTGAGATATTGAAGAGATCTCTAAGAACATATATAAAAAAAGAAGGGAGTCAAGGATACATAGCCTTGTGGGAATCCCACATATAGATGGCTAGACCTGGACATCAGGCCAGAGGGGTAAAGGTAGGACCAGGTAGGTAAACAAATGCTATCAAAAAATCTCTCTGGAAATAGCCAAGAGAAGGGAGGTGGTGGACAATGTAAAATACTGCAGAGGAGACCACAAGGAGACTAATGAGAAAAAAGCCATTAGATTTATCAGTTACGAGATTGTTAGTGGCTTTGAAGAAAAGAAGCAATTTCAATAGTGATGAAATTGGAAACCTAAGTGAAGGTTAAAATGTGAGTGGCTAGTGAAAAAGGAGAGTCAGTAATTGGAAGTGAATCATTCTACTTAAGGAATGGAAGAAAGGAGGGGGCAGATAAGTGGTGCAATGGATAGAGCACCACCCTGGAGTCAGGAGGACCTGGTTTCAAATCCAGCCTCAGACACTGTGTGAACTTGGGTAAGTCACTTAACCCATTGCCTTGCAAAAACCTCAATAAATAAATTTTTTAAAAAAAGAATGTGTTGGTTGTGCTATAATTGATAGAGAAAAGAAAGGAAAAACAGGACAGTAGGAATTTTAAAGTCAAGTGAAGTGTTTTGCTTTGTTTAAGGATGAGGGAGACCTAGATGTGTTGGTAGGGAGAAATAAAGGGTTCATTTGCAAGGAGTGGGAATGATTTCTGGGGTAAGTTCCTGGAAGAAAAGGGAAAGAGATAGTAATGCCCTGCCATCACTCCAAGGATAGTACTGCAGCAAAAGAGAAGAGAAAAGGTAAAGAAGATAACATGAATGTTTTGAAATGTGGCAAAGGGAAGATGAAAGAACTTATTTTGGATGTCCGTGGTATTTTCAGTAAGTCAGGAAGCACGGTGTTAGGGTATCATAAGAATTCAAAAGTGGACAATAAGATTTAGTTCAAGTTAGACAAGATTATGAAGGTAGGAAAATTAAACCAAAGCAGGGGTGATAGATTGGTTAAAGAGGGATAGAACTGCTAGAGAATATGGTAAGATTAGAAAAGTTATGATCAGAGAAGATTAAGCTTATTATTTCAACTAAATAATGGGTTCTTTTTAATCTAGGAAGAAAATAGCAGAAAAAGGATATGCTGTCCCCTAGATCCAAAACAGTAAGTATGGACTAATTAAACTTAAAGCATTTTCTCTTTTAAATACAACTCCTAAATACTTGTGTTTGAAAATAATTGCCTTCTTAAATTTAGCACAGTATATGAAGATCAGCTTGAAAAACATTTGAAAAAATGTAACTCCAGAGAGAAACCAAAACCAGTAAGTATCTTTATCAGTTAAAAAAAATGCTCTGAAATATATTGCTTAACATTTTTATATAATAAAAGTTCACATTTATGTATCATCTTTAAGTTTACAGTACCTATTTTCACTGTGAGATGCAAATTGTTTTAGAGAAAAAAACAGTGATTAAAATAGAGAAAGTTATATAGATAGATTTTTGATAATATTCACTTTTATGTTTTGTGTATGATTTAATTCTGTGAAGCTACTTACAACTTTATTTCAGGTAATGGAATTTTTATAGAACAAAAGTTTTCAAATAATTAACTTATGGTTGTAATTAGTGATGACACAGATGAATATAGGACCTGTGTAATCAAGATATAGCACAAATGCATTATACTTTGTAGCAATCCTACTGCTAATAATCATATTTATATAATGTTTTAATGTTCACCAGTTACTTTCATTACATCATTTAAGGATTTGTTTTATATCCTGCAACTTCGCTAAAGTTGCTAATTGCTTCCAGTAGTTTTTTGGATGATGTCTTGGGATTGTCTAGGTATACCATCATGTCATCTGCAAATAGTGAGAGTTTTGTCTCTTCCTTCGCAGTTCTAATTCCTTCAATTTCTTTTTCTTCTCTTATTGCTGAAGCTAACATTTCTAATATGATATTGAATAGTAGTGGTGATAATGGGCATCCTTGTTTCAGCCCTGATCTTATTGGGAATGCCTCTAGCCTCTCCCCATTGAATATAATGCTTGTTGATGGTTTCAGATAGATACTGCTTATTATTCTAAGGAGCAGTCCATTCATTCCTACACTCTCTAGTGTTTTTCGTAGGAACGGGTGCTGTATTTTGTCAAAAACTTTTTCAGCATCTATTGATATGATCATATTATTTCTGATAGGTATGTTATTGATATAATTAATTATACTAACAGTTTTCTCAATATTGAACCAACCCTGCATTCCTGGGATAAATCCTACTTGGTCAGAATGTATTATTCTAGTGATAATTTGTTGTAATCATTTTGCTAAGATTTTATTTAAGATTTTTGCATCTATATTCATCAGGGAGATAGGTCTGTAATTTTCTTTCTCTGTTTTAACTCTTCCTGGTTTAGGTATCAGCACAATATTGGTGTCATAGAAAGAGTTAGGCAGAGTTCCATCTTTCCCTGTTTTTCCAAAGAGTTTATATAGAATTGAAGCCAATTGTTTTGGTCTTTTTCTTCCTTTTTTTTTAATCAAATTGACCAGAGGTTTATCAATTTTATTGGTTTTTTCATAAAACCAACTTTTTGTTTTATTTATTAATTCAATAGTTTTTTCTTTCGATTTTATTAATTTCTCCTTTAATTTTTAGAATTTCTAATTTGGTATTTAATTGGGGGTGTTAATTTGTTCTTTCTATAATTCTTTTGGTTGCATATTTAGTTCATTGATTTCCTCATTCTCTAATTTATTCACATAAGCATTTAAAGATATAATATATCTCCTGACAGCCGCTTTGAGTGAATCCCATAGGTTTTGGTAGGTTGTTTCATTACTGTTATCTAGGATAACATAATTAATTCTTTCTATAATTTGTTGTTTGATTCACTCATTCTTTAAAATGAGGTTATTCAGTATCCAATTAGTTCTGGTCTCCCTGGTCCAGTATTTTGTATGATTTTTATTGCATTATGCTCTGAGAAAGATGTATTCACTATTTCTGCCTTTCTGCAATTGATTATTAGGTTTTTATGCCCTAGTACATGGTCAATTTTTGTATAAGTGCCATGTACTGCAGGAAAAAAAGTATATTCCTTTCTATCCCCATTCAGTTTCCTCCATAAGTCTATCATATCTAGGTTTTCTAACAATCTATTTACCTCCTTAACTTCTTTATTGTTTATTTTATGATTCAATTTATCTAAATCTGAGAGCAGAAGATTGAGGTCTCCCACTAGTAGAGTTTCGCTGTCTATGAATTCCTGCAGTTCTTTCAGCTTCTCCTCTAAGAATCTGGATGCTGAACCATTGGGTGCATGCATATTCAGTATTGAAATCACTTTATTGTCTATGGTACCTTTTAGGAGGATATAGTTTCCTTCCTTATCTCTTTCAATACTATGTATTTTTGCAGTTGCTTTGTCTGAGATGAGGATTACTACCCCTGCTTTTTTTCACTTCAGCTGAAGCAAAATGTATTTTGCTCCAACCTTTTACCTTTACTCTATCTGTATCTCTCTACTTCAAATGAGTTTCTTGTAAGCAGCATATTGTAGCATTCTGGTTTTTAATCCACTCTGCTATTCACTTTCATTTTAAGGGAGAGTTCATCCCATTCACATTCAAAGTTATAATTACTAACTCTTTATTGCCCTCTGTTTATATTTTTCCTCTTTCCCACCCCCTTAATCCGTATTCCCCAGTATTTTTTTTGAATATCACCATCTTCAGTGTGTTTGCCCACCTATATCCACCCCTCCCCTTTCTTTCCTCTTTCCCTTTTCCCCCCTTTCCCTTCCCTTCCTTCTGTTCCCCTTTTTTTCTCCCCCCTCCTTGTCTCCATCCCCCACTCCCCTTTTCCCCTTTTAATACTTGAAAGGTAAGTTGTTTTTTAAGTTAACTGAGTGTGTGTAAGTTAACTTTAAGCCAAGTCTGATGAAAAGATTCAGGTATTTCTCATTTCCTCCCTTCTTCCCCTTTATTACAGTAGGTCTTTTGTACCTTTTAATGTAATGAGATTAACCCCCATTCAATCCCCTCCCTCCTCCTCCTGTCTCCTTCCTGTCCCCCTTTTTAAGGAGGAAGTGTTTTTAAATCATTCTATATAAGTCATAGAAAATTCTGAGTTATCCATCACTCTGGCTAAGTATATTCTCTCTAATAGAGTTATACTTCTTTTTTTTATTTTATTTTTTGCAAGGCAAATGGGGTTAAGTGGCTTGCCCAAGGCCACACAGCTAGGTAATTATTAAGTGTCTGAGACCTGATTTGAACTCAGGTACTCCTGACTCCAGGGTTGGTGCTTAGAGTTACAATTACTGAGAGTTGTTAGAGTCTTTCTCCCAAGTAGGAATCTAACCAGTTTCATCCCATTGGGTAGCAGTCTTATGGATAAGTCATGAATGTCCATCACTTCTAAGTATATTCTCTGTGATAGAGTTACAGTTCTCAAGAGTTATGAGAATCTTTTTCCCAGGGTGGGATATAGCCAGTTTCATCTTATTAGATAGCAGTTTTTGTTTTCCTTTACCCTCCTTTTTCTTTTTACCTTTTTATGTGTCTCTTCAACCTCCTGTTTAATGTCCATATTTTCTATTTAGCTTTGTTTTTTTCATCAGGAATTGTTGGAAGTCTTCCATCTCATTAAATGTCCATCTTTTCCCCTGAAAGAGAAGGCTCTTGGGGGCAGCTAGGTGGTGCAGTGGATAAAGCATTGGCCCTGGAGTCAGGAGTACCTGGGTTCAAATCCGGTCTTAGACACTTAATAATTACCTACCTGTGTGGCCTTGGGCAAGCCACTTAACCCCATTTGCCTTACCAAAAAAAACCTAAAAAAAGTGGATTCATGACTGCATTCCAAGCTCCCATGCTTTTGAGAATATCTTGTTCCAGGCCCTTCGATCCCTTAATGTTGATGCAGCCAGGTCCTGCGTTCCTTACTGGGGCTCCTTGGTATTTAAATTGTTTCTTTCTGGCTGCTTGCAGGATTTTCTCTTTTATCTGATAGTTCTGGAATTTGGCCACAACATTCCTTGGTGTTTTCATTTTAGGATCTCTTTCCAGAGGGGAACGATGTATTCTTTCAATAAATATTTTGCCCTCTGGTTCCATAATATCAGGGCAATTTTCCATCACTAAATCCTGTAATATTAAGTCCAGGCTTTTTTTTTCCCCTCTCTTCAATGTTTTCAGGAAGGCCTATATATATAATTCTCAGATGGTCCCTCCTTGATTTATTCTCAAGGATCAGTGGTTTTGCTGATGAGGTATTTTACATTTTATTCTATTTTTTTGATTTTTTGGTTTTGTTTAACAGACTCTTGCTGTCTCATGAAGTCATTAGTTTCCACAGACTCCATTTTTTTAAGAGAAGCATTTTTTTCATTTACCTTTTTGCAATTCCATTTGACCAATTGAGGTTTTGAGAGAATTATCTTCTTTTGGCATTTGTCCAATTGTATTTTCCAGTGATTTGTTTTCTTGTTGTGAGATGTTAATTTTCTCTTGCAATGTGTTAATTTTCTCTTGAGTTTCTTTTCCCAAATTTTCCAAATGATTTTTAAACTCCTTCCTGATACCTTCAAGGAAGTCTTTATGTGCTGGAGACCAGATCATATTCTCCTCTGAGGTTCTAGGTCTTTCTGAGTTAGTGTCTCTTTTCCTTACAAGAATTTTTCTGTGGACCCTCCTTGCACTGGCCTTTCTTCATTATCCTAAAACCTTGTGTTGGGGAGGGGCTGGTTCACAGGGGTTTGGTGTTGGGATCCTAGAGTCTTTACTCACTGAGTGTAATATCTCCAGCTGGCCAGTAGGGGTGGTAGAGGTTTCGCTCACTGAGTGTAATATCTCCAGATGACCAGTAGGGGTGCTGGTTGCTTTCTCTGGAGTGTCTGTGACCTTGATTGAGGCCCCTCTCCCTTGGCCTGGAGGCAGTGATTGAAGCTGTTAAATACTTTCGGCTTTGATCAATGGTGAGCTATCCCCTGGGGTGAGGTGATCACACTCTATGTTGTCAGCTGAGGTGGTTCTGCTGCTCTGCCTTAGCTTAGGGGAGAAGGTCTGTAATTGTGTTTGTTCTGAGAAGAGGCTTCAACTGAAATGGAGGTGAGGACTCTGAGTCCCTCCTGACCAGCCCTCCTGTTCAGGAACTCTCCCTCCAGCCCTGCCACCCAAGCCTCTGCTCCCTAGTTGACCCAAGCCCCAGGCTCTAGCCCCTCTGCTGCTCAAGCTGATCCGGTTCACAGGCCCTCAGGCTCCCAGGTGGCTAATCTGGCAACAGATCCAGGCTCCCAAGCTCTCACTGGTCCCCTGCTCCTGGCAGAGTCCACCCCCTGCACCCACACTCACCCAGGATCACTGAAAACTGATCCTGAGGTGGATGTTCTTCTCCTGGCTTTTCTTTCTGGGTTTTGTCAATTGGATTTCTGTTAAGAGGTTTGTTTCATATGATTTATAAGGGAAGATAAGGAGACTTTAGAACTCTGCCTGTCTTCTCAATGCCATCTTGGCCAGAAACCTCATCACATCATTTAAAAGAAATTATTGTAATTTTTTAACATTACAGATGAAATTGAGGCAAAGAGAGGTTATATGACCTCCATTCCTTTGGTCACAGTTATCAGAACTGTGATTAGAACCAGGTTTTCTGACTCCCTATCCTGGGCTCTTTGGGTTACTCAATACTTGTGAACAATAAGAGATGTTTCTTTGGAAAGGCCAGTTATGAGAGTTAGCTGTTAAAATGAATTTCATCATTTCATAAATTTAAAAGTACTAAAAGTGATATGATATTTCAAAAGTGCTGCAGGAATTAAGCAAAATGTCTAATTAAGGGGTTTTAATAACTGTAAAACCACAGTATATAGATCTCCTGTTTGATATTTCATATAAAATATACCAAAGCACTTTTATGGGAAAATAAAATGATATCTAACTCGGACATCTTTTTTTCTTTAAACAAAAGCCACCTTCATGTGGGTGGCATTTGCAAAATATTGACCTATGAGCTGATCTTTTCCCTGGAATTTATTTTCTAGAACCTATTAAAGGCTTGGTTTCTAAGCACTTGGGAAACCTCTGATCCTTAAAAATCAGTACAGGTTCATAAAAAGATAGATGATGCCAGATTAATCTCATTTCCTTTTTTGATAGTGTAGACTCAGAGAATACATGGCCTAATAGACTGAGATTTCAGCGAAGTGTTTGACAGAATCCTGTGCTATGCGATAAGATGGCAAGATGGGCTAAATGACATTGCAGTTAGGTAAGTTTATAAACTGGTTGATTGAAAAGCTAGGACACAAGGGTTTCTAGGTAGCGCAGTAGATAGAGCACTGGCCCTGGAATTAGGAGTACCTGAGTTCAAATCCAGTCTCAGAAACTTAATAATTACCTAACTGTGTGGCCTTGGGCAAGCCACTAAACCCCATTGCCTTGCAAAAAAAAAAAAAAAGCTAGGACATAATCATTTTTTGGTTATTGTCAACTTGGGAGAAATCTCTCTTGGTGAAAAATTTCAGTAATCTGTTCTTGGCCTGTGTTATTCATCATTTTTATCATTGATTTGACAAAGTATAATTAATGCAAAGAGGGATAGCAAATATGTTGACAAAATCTGAATTTTAAATAAGATTAGAAACAAGATCAGATTTAGTGAAGGTAGAACTTCAGAGTGAAAATTGTGAAGTTCAACTCTTAGATTCAGAAATTAAATTCAGAAAAATAGGATTAAGGAGATTGGCAAGACAATACTTTCTATTAAAAAACATGGAGATTTTAGAAAATGAGTTTTTGATATTTCAGCAGTATGATATAACAGTCAAAAAAAAAGAAAGCAATGCACTTTTAGTCTGCATTAAACAAGGTATGCCATTGATGACAAAAGAAGTTTCACAATACACTTCCATGGTAAAACCACACCTAGAACAACATTTTATGCAGGTTTTTGAGTACATAGATAAACTGTATATTGAGAGGCTTAGAAAGCACAGTCAGTTGAAAGAATCTGAGATGTTTAACCTTCAAAGAAGGGAGATTTAATGCCCATTTTCTTCAAATATTTGAAAAACAGTCATGAGAAAAAAGTGTTGGATTTATTTTGCTTGGTTCCAGTGACCAAAACTTAGAGCAGTCAGTAGAAATAACAGAAAAGTTTAGACTTGATATAAGGAAAATTCTTCCATGAATTAAAGTGGTCTAAAAGTGGAACAGGTTGCTTTGGAAATGGTAATTTCCTTCCTCAGTATAAATCCTGAAGCAGAGACCAAATGAAACTTCTCTTGCCCCAGACAATCCTAGTTATCACCACTCAGGGTATCTGCCCAACCACCTGGCCTTTTCACTCCTCCCATCCAGCCCTTCTGCCCCAGAACCCATCTGGGTCTCCATGTGGTGAGCGACTCTTATTCTTCCCTTCCCCCTTAGCTTGCGCTGCTTTACTATTCACAGGATTTGGATGAGGTGGAAACCAATGGAGGACTACCAAGGCTTCCATCTGCCCTTCTGCCTCCTTTATCAGCTACCCTGACTTGATTTACTCCCTGCCTTGCTCTATTTCTCACTGTCATCTGAACCTATTTAGGTAACCTAAGCATCCCTGGAGCTTACCCTGTGTTCTCTCATTACACCCTTGGGGCTTTCTGAGCCTTTTGTCTTACAACTTAGCTTTCTTTTTTGTGTTATCTCTCTCCAGAGGCCTAACTGGGATTGTCTTAATGTTTTGTTTTTCAACTTTTATCCCCACTGCTTAAAATGTAATGAGCACTTAAATAATTTCCTGTTCATTCATTTTTCAAGAGCTGTAATGTCTAATAATTATAAAAGCTGAACCATTAACTAGTTTTTAGCAAAACTGTCTATTTTAGTCACTACCAACAGTCCTTTAAGTCAGTCAGTAACATTTATAAGCACTTTTTATACAGTTTAGGTTCTGGGGTTGCACAGAAAGGCAAAAAGCTCACTATCTTAATAGGGAAGAAGAAAATAGGTTCCTTACGCTTCTGTAAATGTCTGCTATGTGCAAAGCACTATTCTCAGTACTAGAATTTAAATAAAACATAAATTTGAATCAAATTTTAGTTGAATTAATTTAGTTCTTGACTTAAGGAAACTTACAGGCTAATGGGAAAATATGACCCAGATATCATCATCTCCACTTTTATTATCTTCATAATAATAGTACTTAGCATTTACATAGGACTTTAAGGTTAGCTAGCGATAGATAAATAGATCAATATACATTTATTTGTGTATTTAAAAAATCTGAGTTGATCTGTTGGAGAAGTTGAATGGCTGGCAATTCTTACTTTTTTGTTGAATAGTTCATGAAACCATTGGCAGTGGAGTTTACCCTTTTTTGTTGGAATGAGCATCCACACTGATAAAACCATAGCTCTCTTAGATTTATTTAATTATTATACCAGTTTCAATCAGCATTTTCTATTTTATCTTAAGGACTACTTTATTCAAGATATTAATGCAGGATTAAAAGATGAAACGGAAATTCTCGATGAACTGGTAAGTGCATTAAGTCATCATTTAATTTAAAAAGAATATCAAAACAATTTCTAATCTATGAATGTGATGTTATAAAATTAGTTTCTTAGTTGATTATTTGCAGTTTTGTACATTTGTACAAAATTTGTAATTTTTTCATTGAAGCAGTATTATAAATGTTAGCAAAATTCTTAGGCCAGCCACCTCCCACTTCCCATACATATATACACATTTAATTTATAACTTACAGTCTATTTATGTTTATAATTTATTTATAATTAAAAAATCAGTTGAGTATCTTTTAAGCACTGAGGCTACAGAGATGATCCCTGTCCTCAAGGAGCTGGTATTCAATGGAAGAGACAACATTCAAATAACTGTATATACAAAATAAATAGAGCATCATGTGAAGGTCAGTTTAGCAGGAAGTGGGGTGGGGAGGAATTGAATTGTTCTGGGAAGCCAGGAGGGACAAGTGAGGAGAAAGACCATTCCAGGCATTCAGAAAACCACTGAGAAGACTGCTTGGGAGAAGGAGTATGTAAAGCTAGTGTAACTGGATCTTTAAGTGCAAGGTTGGGAGTAGGGTGTAAAAACTAGAAAGGTAGGAAGGATAAAGGTGAAGGGCTCCATTTGCCAAACAGATTTTAAACTTGGTCCTGGAGTATATTGAGAGGAAATTGAGGAGGGAATGGTAACACAGAATGCTTGAAGAAATTTCTTCTATTAATAGCCATGAACTTGGGTCTCTATCCCCTTTGAGGCTAAATCCTACAGGAGCAAGATCCTGGGATTCTGATTCTGACTGCCACTTAATACCTGTGATTCAACAACCAAATCCTTTCATCTCTCTGGGACCCAGTTTATTTATCTGTGAAATAAGTAGGTTATGTCCTAATTCTATTTTTCTATGAATGGGATAGAGAAGTGACAGCTGAATGGAGCTTTAGGAACCAGTACTTTTTATTGTTATGAGGTTTAACAATTGGGGGTTACAGACTTGAGTGGTTTTTCCACTGAACATGAGAAAACTCATGGGAGTTTTCTAGAACAGCAGTAATGAGGAAGAATTCAGGCAGAAGGAGACATTAGGAGACATCTATTTATATGTATGCTTCATTTTAAAGTTACATATTTATGAGACTGATTATATAGAGAATATTTAAAAGGAAATATTTTATTTAGTATTATTTTGGTTTTAAATATAGGTCCCAATTTCTTCTCTATCTGAAGAGCAATTGGAAAACTTAATTAAGAAACTGAAAAAAGCCAGTAAAGGTATGTCTGACTAAAACTGAACAATGAAATATTTTAAAGCTTCAAGTGATTAGATGCTATAATAATTGAGGAACCTTACGTTTTTTAATTAAATAATCAGAATTTTATTGACAAAGATACTATTTGTGACATGTCAAATATACTTGACTAGGTTCAGATAAAAAAATGCTTTTAGCTCAAACTGTAACAGGTATACACAGCTTTATACAGAACATCCCATAAATCGACAGAAAATACATTTGACAGACTCAAAAACTTTTTGCAAACAGTTACAAAACACTTCTCACACAAATAAAATCAGATTTAAATAACTGGGCAAACATCAACTGCTCATGGATAGGTTGAGCTAATATAATAAAAATCAAAATTCTACCAAAATTAAACTACTTGTTAATGCCCTGCAGATCAAAATTCCAAAAAAAAATATTTTAATGAATTAGAAAAAATTGTAAGTAAATTCATATGGAGAAATAAAAAGTCAAGAATTTCCAGGGATTCAATGAAAAAAAGTACAAAAGAAGTGGCTTAGCCTTACTAGATGTAAAATTATATCATAAAACATCAGTCATCAGAACTGCTGGTATTGGCTAAGAAATAGAATGGTGGATCAGTGGAATAGACTAGGTGCAAAAGCAGGAAATGATTATAGTAATCTGCTGTTTGGTAAACCCAAGGAGTCCAGTTATTGGATTAAAAACTCTCTTTTCGATAAAAACTGTTGGGAAAATTGGAAGTTAGTATGGAAGAAACTTGGATTAGACCAACACCTCACACCCTATACCAAGATAAGATCAAAATGGATACAGGATTTAGACATAAAAAACAATATTATAAGCAAAGTAGAAGATCAAGGAGTAGTTTACCTGTCAGATCTATGGAAAGGGAAGTGGTTTATGACCAAGAAAAAGATGGAGAATATCATTAAAAACAAACTAGATGATTTTAATTACATTAAATTAAAAAGCCTTTGCACAGACAAAGCCACTGTAATCAAGATCAAAAGTAATGTAGTAAATTGGGAAACAATTTTTACAACTGCTGTTTCTGACAAAGGACTCATTTCTAAAATATACAGAGAATTGGGTCAAATTTAAAAAAAAAGCCATTCCACAATTGATAAATAGTCAAAGGATATGCAAAGGCAATTTACAGATTAGGAAATCAAAGCGATCCATAGTAGCATGGAAAATTGCTTTAAATCACTGCTTATTAGAGAAATACAAATTAAAGCATCTCTGAGGTACCACCTCTCACTTCTCAGACTGGCCCAATATGACTAGAAAGGACAATGATCAATGTTGGAAGGGATGTGGGAAATCTGGGACACTAATGCATTGCTGGTGGAGCTGTGAACTCATCCAACCTTTCTGGAGAAAAAATTTGTAATTATGCCCAAAGAACAACAAAAATGTGCATACCTTTTGATCCAGCAATACCACTACTGGGTCTGTACTCTGACGAGATTATGAAAAAGGGTAAAAACATCACTTGTACAAGAATATTCATAGCAGCCCTGCTTGTGGTGGCAAAAAATTAGAAATTAAGTGAATGTGCTTCAATTGGGGAATGGCTTAATGTGGTATATGTATGTCATGGAACACTATTGTTCTATTAGAAACCAGGAAGGGGATGCCTGGAAGGATTTGCATGAACTGATGCTGAGTGAGATGAGCAGAACCAGAACAACATTGTACACCCTAAAAGCAACATGGGGGTGATGATCAACCTTGATGGATTTGCTCATTCCATCAGTGCAACAGTCAGGGACAATTTTGGGCTGTCTGCGATGGAGAATACCATCTTTATCCAGAGAAAGAATTGTAGAGTTTGAGCAAAGACTATTATCTTCAATTGGCGGGGGGGGGGCTGTTACCTTGCTATGTAATTTTGCTATCTCTCATACTTCACTTTTCTTCCTTAAGGATATGATTTCTCTCTCATCACATTCAATTTAGATCAGTGTATACCATGGAAACAATGTAAAGACTAACAGACAGCCTTCTGTGGGGGTGGGGGGAGGAAAGCAAGAATAGGGGGAAAATTGTAAAATTCAAAATAAATAGAATCTTTCTTTAAATAAAAAAAGAAAATACACTTGAGCACACAAAAAGATAAAAAAATATTTAAGGAACTTTATTCTCTAAGCAGCATTTTATTTTTGCAAAACAAAGATTTCTTGGACTGATTAAATTATCTACAAGTATTTTTTTTTACAAGGCAAATGGGGTTAAGTGGCTTGCCCAAGGCCATACAGCTAGGTAATTATTAAGTGTCTGAGCTGATATTTGAACCCTGGTACTCCTGACTCCAGGGCCAGTGCTTTATCCACTGTACCACCTAGCCACCCCAAGTATTTTTTTCTTTACAAAAATACATATATTCTTTTTTTCTTTTTTTTTAGTTTTTGCAAGGCAATAGGGTTAAGTGGTTTGCCCAAGGCCACACAGCTAGGTAATTATTAAGTGTCTGAGGTCCCATTTGAACTCAGGTACTCCTGACTCCAGGGCTGGTGCTCTATCCATTGTGCCACCTAGTTGCCCCCCCAAAAAATACATATATTCTTAATAGACTAAGTCATTAACAATGACCTGATAGGTCTTTCACTTCAATTTGAATGATTTATAAGCTATATTTTACAACCACAAAAAAAATTTATTTGTATATTATCACTTTTGACAAAAAGCTTAGAATATTTTATATTTTAAAAGAAAATTAGCAACATAACTTTACAATATAACCTCAGTGTTATTTGTATTGTATTAAAGGGCTATTGTATTAAAAACTGACAATCACTCCGGTGACTGGCCAGATGCAAGGAAGCATTAGAACACTGGTATATTGGTCCTGAGCCTTATATTTTTGCCATTATATTTTTGACATAGGAGTGAATTGTACACTTAAAGATCAAATAATGTCACATCCTGCATTGAATGATGTCCTGAATGACCCCAAAAATGGTGATTCTGCATCCAAGCACTTGAAACAACAGGTATGTACTATTCTGTAGTACTCTATTAAATAAAAATTGTTTGCTGTTCAATGTATACAATTAATTCACAGAAATAGGTGTAATTAGTAAGAGAATATTTTCTAAACTTATCCTTTAAAGTATGATCATGAAGTAGAAGTGACCCTGGGTTCTTGAATGCTATATTAGAGATTTACAAGCTCTGGCACTGCCTACTAAGTTGCAAGAACTTATACTCAATGATGGTTGTTTGTCTTCTGTCTAATGTTCAGGCTTAACTAAATTCAGTGAGGCTAATCCTTAGATTGGGCACAGAATAATAAGACCTGCATTCAAATTTGGCTTCAGACACTTAATTACATCGCTGTGTGACCTTGGGCAAGTCATTTAATCCCATTGCCCTACCAAAAAAAAGGCAGTAAATAATATCTTAACCATAGCAAAATTTTCTGACTGGGAAGATTGAATTTCCCTATCTTGCTCAGGGTAGACATTGAGCAACCACTCATGATCCTGATCCCGCTATTGATCACTATCTTTGACCTGATAACTTTTCAACCTGGGCATGTGTGCTTCTTCTCTACCTCTACAACCCTATCCTACCCTTCTTCCCTACAGGACCTACCTGAGAAACTCAGCTAATGTAGCTCAGAACTCCTAAACTCAAGCAGTCCACTATTCTCACCCTTTCCTGGTAACAGAGATTACAGGCATGTTTGCCACCATAACCAGCCCTATCACTGTTCATTTGTTTTTTAGTTGTGTCCAACTTTTTATGTCCCCATTATTAATTTCTTGCACAGAAGTTATATACCTATAATCTCATCAGGACTGTTCAAAAGGCTGATTCTACTCGACAGGGTTTTATATGAACGAATACAATAAAGCTAGTCACAAAAATTAAATAAATGGATCTCAAATTAAAATTATCAATATAACTAAATATAATGATCTTTCTTATTTGATTGAACATATCAAATTACATGGTCATTTCTCTACATTGGACCAAATACATTTTCTATTTTTTTATAAAATAATCTTAAGAAGTTTACAGGCTTCAATTTTAGGTAACATGGAAAGATTAAATTTACTGGGACCAAGAAGATGCTTTGTTGAGTTTGGAGCTGGAAGGGGAAAATTGTCTCATTGGGTTGATATTGCCTTACAAGAAGCTGAAAAAGTCTACTTCCTGTTAGTAGAAAGAGTAACCACAAGATTCAAGGTAAGTTAAAACATTAAGATATGTCAATCTGATGGTTTAGACTTGTCTTTAGAAAGTCTCTTAGAAGTCAAATATTTAAAAGGAAACATTTAGTACTACTCATTTTCAAGGTACTGTGCTAGCTTTGCAGTCACAAACATTAAAATAGAACAGACCTGGACTTCAAGTAGCTTACATTTCTCCTGGAATTAGGTGGGTAGGGAAGGGTTGACTACACATGTAGAAGACAATGTAATTTAATAAGTACTGAGTATCATTTAAGTAATCCAAGAGCAAGAGAAGCCAAATAGCTGTGGGATTCAGTTAAGGCACCTGAGCAGGCCTTTGAAGGAAGAACTATTAATGCTCTTTCATGTAGGCACGTGTGTGTGTATGTGTGTGTTTGTGTGTATGTCATGGGGAGGAGGGGAGAATTTTAATTTTTTTTCTATTTCTAGTGATTATCATTGTCTTAAACTGCATCAACACAGCTTATAGCCTTTACTTTAAATTTTTAAGAATATTTGGAATTACAGGCAGCTAAGTGGTGCAGTGGATAAAGCACCAGCCCTGGAGTCAGAAGTACCTGGGTTCAAATCTGGTCTCAGACACTTAATAATTAATTACCTAGCTGTGTGGCCTTTGGCAAGTCTTTAACTTGTATTCTCAATTGTTTTATAGTTCCAAGACTTTGCAATAATGAAAACTTAGATAAATATTTGCTTTGCTTCATATTTTATATGAAAACCAAAAAGGCATCAATAATATTTTAGAAAACCTTATGAAGTGTTTTAAATAAAAGTTCATTGTAATGTATTTTGTTTGTGCAGGTAGATGGTAAACACAAAAACAGAAACTCAGTATTTGAAAGGCTTCAAATTGATATTCAACATTTATCTTTGAGTAAGTTGCATAATTTTAAGTTAAATAGTAATAAATAATTTGTTTCCAAACTCTTGTTGGTTATTTATAAATCCCAACACATAGAAAAGTATTTCAAGGGAAACTCAGGAGTCAAAATGTTTAGTGTTTGACATTTTATAGACCTTAACAACATTATAAAAAGAAAAAGAGGGTAATGCTAGAAATGGAATCCCATTTCAGGAATCAGTTAAATAAGATAGCCGCAGAGACCCCATTGACTCTGAGCTTCTGTGACTGGTATTTTTTGACTATAAGTTCAGTAAAAATATGCCCAGTCTGTTAGCAAAAGACATCTCAGCTAGTAAGTAGAACACAGGTCTTTTAGAGTTGGGTTCAGATCCTGCCTGAAATACTAATGTCTGTGTAATTATGACCCAGTTGCTTTACCTCTCAAAGACACATACAAAAATAATTGAAGTAGCCCTTAGAGTCCACTAAGGGGAAACAATATGTATCCAGGGAAGTAATCACTGGGTAATCTTAGTGGGAGGGAAGAGGACTAACTGCCAAAGGAGATCATGAATGTCTTCATGAAGAAAGTAGCACATGAACTGAACCTCGAAGGGAGCTGAGCATTCCTCACAGTAGACGGGAAGAAGGAGAACAACATTCCGGATATGAGAGAGACAGTACAAAGGTTTGTAGGTGATGGGGTAGAATGTGATATACAGGAACAGCAAGTCACATTCAGAGTCTGGCATGGAAATCACCTGAGGTAAAGAAGGTGAAATCAGGTAGGCAGTTGGTGCCAGATTCTGAAGCGAGATAAACAAAAAATAGAGTAAACAAAATGTGTTTGCATTTATTAAATTTGCATTTAATTAACCTATTAAGGGGTTACTGGCACTTCTTGAATAGAAGTGAGATGGCTAGACCTATTCTGTAGAACTACCAATACATCAGTTGGATGGAGGAAAAATTGAAGAGGGCAAAGACTAGATATAGGATCACCAATAAATGGTGCAATTAGCCGAGTTGAGAAATAATGAGGGTCTGAGCTAGGATGTTAGCTATGTGATTAGAGGACGGAGGGGGTGCAAGCTATTGAGAAGGTAGCCTATTGAAATGGAAAGGACATTAAATTTGGAATTAGAAAACCTGAATTTGAATCAAACTCTATGATTACAGTGTTGGCAAGTCACTTGAGCTCCCTGGACCTCAATTTTTTCCATATGTAAAATGAAGGTATTCAGCCAGGTAACCATGAAGATAGATCCCTTCCAACTCAAACAGTGGTTCTGTGAAAATGGAATTGCTATGACTTGATATGTGTTTAGAAGGTGATAGTAAAGGGCACAGATGACTGAAATTTCAAACTTGGGTGATTAGAGGGATAGTGTGACCTTCAAGAGAAAGAAGGTTTAGCTGAACAGTGAATTTCAGGGAAAATTAGTATTTCATTTTAGACATGAAGATGGTGATATAAGCCTGGAGCTCAGGAGAAAAATGATGGCAAATAAATGAGGGAAATGGACCACATAAGATCTAAGGTCCTATCCAACATGAAATCTGAAGATTCTAAATCCTAAATGCTCTTCTTCCAAGAGTGGTCCATTTGGTAATTTCACATAATATTTTGTTAAGCAACTATCTAATATCCTTAATAGCTAAGTGTGTCTTACAGTTATCTGTCTTTGGTTCTTATGACCTCATGAGATGCTCAGCTCCATGGAGGGAGGGATTGGGTCTCAGACCCCAGTTTCTAGTTGGATACACAGCTCACAGTCGGTAATTAATTAATTGAGTTGGTTGATTATTTTTAATTATCTGTCTGTCATGGTTCTAGGGAAAAGAATAATTGAAAATTGCATTTCCATAGCATTTTATGGTTTGTAAAACACTTTACATGTATTAATTCATTTGATCAGTCAAAACATGGAAGTAGTCAGAAAGCAATGAATGGAAGTATAATGTCATGAATAGAGTACTTAACTTGGTTATGATAACAACTGACACTGGCTGATGACTTAGCCAATCAAGTGTGTTAACGAGGAAATCTTTTTTTTCCTATTATAGTTTAAACTGTAAAGTCACTTAAGTCCAACTTTGAAATTCTGTAATTCTCTATAAAATGGCACAAAGCTTATTTAAACTGAATCCCATTCAGATTTTTATAAAAGTTAAGATTTAACCTAGAAATAGGTACTATATTCGAGTCATATCAACTCTTTTATGTTAAGTGTTTCTGAGTTTTTAAAGTTATCCTTCTTACTTTTAATAAAGTAATTTTTATTTGTTTATAAAGGGGTTTCCTCACAAAGACACTGTGAGGTGGCACTTGTAACTTTCTATCCATTTTATAGATGAGAACCATTTCAACTCTAAAATTTTAAAATTCTTTGGTTCCATTAATTTTCTCTCTCTGAAGAGAGATATTATTTTTTTCTTTCAAAAGATCTTTGCATTTTTATTTCTTCTCAGTTTTCCCGTGCTTTTTTTTTTCCAGACAAAATACCTGTACTAATAAAAGAGAAGTTACCTGTGGTTGGAATTGGAAAACATTTGTGTGGTGTGGCAACAGGTATGAAGTAGAAGTATAAAATGTTAAGATTAACAAGACATTCTAATCTTTCATTTTATATAACATCTTGTAATTAAGTACTGTCTTCAACTCTAATCTATCTACTTTTATCATTGATCCCATCCTTGTACATGGGTTCATAGGTTTAAAGCAGAAAAGGGACTGAAAAGGCCCTGTAATCTAATGTCCTCCTTTTACAGATGAAGTAACTGAGACCCTGGCAGGTTAAGTAACTGCCACAGTTCACAAAGGTCATAAGTGTCCCTCCTCCAGGACCTTCCATCATCTTTTCTTACATGCATCTTCTCAGGAATCACAGAACTCCATGCCTTTGCTCAGGTTGTCCCCATGCTTAGAATGTACTGTCTCTTCCTTCATCTCATCTTAGAAGTTGTCATTTGCCTCAGCACTCCTATATGAAGCTGTTCTTGGTCCACCTATCTGTCTCCATCCTTATATTACCATATAGTTATTTCTTTGTTGATATATTGTATCCCCCAGGAGAAAATAAGCTTCTTGAGGGTAGGAACCATTTTTCATTTTGTAATTCAAATACTTTACTGGTGCTTAACAAATGTATGTTTAAATGGATAGAATTTTCAAGTCTCCCCAGTTCTTTTTGTTTGGTTTGGTTTTTTGTGGGGCAGTGGGGTTAAGTGACTTGCCCAAGTTCACACAGCTAGTAAGTATCAAGAGGTAGACATGTCCAAATATTTTGTCTGTCACCTAATGTACTTTCCGTATGTCCCCATCAGCCTGCCTTCTTGCCCATCAAATTCAGAATGACCAAAGCTTACTATTTCCCCATCACACTGTCATATTAATACAGAATCGCTCATTCACACTACCCTCCCATTCCAGCTGCCTAGATTATTGAAATATCTTGTAACAAGTCTTCTGAATTATATGCTCTCCCCATAATTTATCCTTCATACTATTGATAGAATTTTTTTCTTTATACAGATATCTGGTTATGCCCCTTCAGTTCAGAGTCTTCTGAATAAAATTCAAATATTCAAGACCTTTCACAATCTGGTACCATCTAACCTTTCTTTTGCCTTTTTTTTTAACTTCTATTTTAATTAAAAAACATTTGTTCCCTTCATAAACTGATGCTGAATGACACCCTGGTATTCCTTTGCTTTGTTAATTTTTCTAAAAAATTTTATTTCTCTTTTCATTGAAGGAACTCTTATATAAACAAATGTACTTATTCAAACATTCCACACTGAGCATATCGTTCTTCACCTTGAATCTAATACTTCTTGATCATGAGGTGGCAGCATTTCACTGTTGATCTTCTGAATGTTTTATATACATTGTTACATTGTTTTCTTGGTTCTGCCCAGATTAAATCAGGTTAACTCTTCCTTTTTTTTTGTTTTTGTTTTTATTTTTGTACCCTAGGTCACACAGCTAGGTAATTACTAAGTGTCTGAGGTTGGATTTGAACTCAGGTTCTCCTGACTCCAGGGCCAGTGCTCTAGCCACTGTGCCACCTAGCTGTCCCCCCATGTTTTTTTGTTTTGTTTTATTTTTAGGTTTTTGCAAGGCAAATGGTGTTAAGTGGCTTGCCCAAGGCCACACAGCTAGGTAATTATTAAGTGTCTGAGACCAGATTTGAACCCAGGTACTCCTGACTCCAGGGCTGGTGCTTTATCCATTGCACCACCTAGCCGCCCCATCTCCCATGTTTTTCTAAAAATCTCTTTCTTTTTTCATTGCAAATAATATCCCATTACACTTGTTGTTCTTCATTTTTTTAGTTGTCTGACTCACTATGACCCATTTGAATCATATTCTTTAATGATTTTATCATTCCAGGAACAGTCCATGTTTTTATAAATATCAATTGAATATGACCTTTATCAGAGAAACCTGCTGAAAATATTTTTCCTGATTTAATTTTCCCTCCTGATTTTAATCACATTTAAGTGAAGCATATTAAGTGAAAGTAGTGCAAAAAAAGACTAAATTTTACATAATCAAAATTATGTAATTTATCTTTATAGCATTTTGGTCTTGAATTCTCCCCTTCTTCATAGATCCAAAAGATTTCTTCCTTCATCCTTACCACCACCTTACCATTCTATACAATAGCATCTCCTTCCTTGCGCTTTATGCTCTAACAAAGTTGAACTTCTCACCATAGCTTACATATATATATATATATATATATATATATCTCATATAATCTCCTATTCAGCTGCCTTTGCTCACACTGTTTCCTGTGCTTTCATTCTGTTTCCTTTTCCTTCATTCCCCAGTTTATCCCATTCATTGAATTTCTAACCATTTTTTAAAAACCAGCTCAAATGCTTCCTGCTCCAGAAAACTTCCCAAATTCTCCCAAGGAATGAACCTTCTTCCTTAGACCTCACATAATACTTTACCTTCACCCTTTTATGCAATTATTGTATACTGTCTTGTATTATAAAAGGTCATATTGTCGTTTTAACTAAACTTCTCTATGGGAGAGCTTGCCTTAGCTAGACTTTGTCTCTCCCAAGTCCTAAGATTTTGTTTACTTTTCAGGAAAATGCAAAACATTAATAAATTCTACTAATATTTAAAATAGCCCTAACCTTGTGAAGTAGCAAAACACAGTTTTTAAAAAAATTAAAATTAAGACTACTTTTGATACTTTATATGGCTAGGGCTTCTCTAAATTTTAATTTACTCTGTGCACACACATCCACCTTGTGTATGTGTGTGTGTGTGTGTAAATCATGTTTTTGTCAAGTCGTAAAAGATTAAAAGAATCACTTTGTGTCACAAAGACTTATCTTTTGTTCCTTGGAGGGATTGCTTTTCAAAATAGTTCCCAATTTCTTAAGGTAACAAGATTGTTCATAGAAAGTAAGGGAAATTTTAAGAATGTGAGAATAATAAAAATAGAATGTAAAAATAATAATAGAAAACCTATCTTGTTAAGGCAAGGTAAAAGAAGCCACTTTGGAACTTTGTTTCCTGTCTCCTTTCCCACCACTCTCTTTAGGAATGGAGTAAATTGAAAGGAGAGGACATATCAAGACATGATTGCTTGGTCCTGCATTTGGGTCTCTGCATCTCAGGACAGAGCTGGTCAGAAATGGAGTACTTTTGTTTTGTTTTGAAATAATTCCTTTAAGACCCTACTCCCACCACCTTTTCACCAACTTTATTTTCCCTTCTTGCCATAACAACTGTAGCTAAATATCCCAGTTTGGGAAATAGAAAGGCTATTTCTGGTAGAGATAGAAATTATGTAAGGAAATTGTGACAGTCATTTTTGTCTCATATTTGTGGATTTTGAGGGGTCAGATAATGTTACAATTCAATGATTTTTTTTATTCATTTTAATGTCTGTTTTAGTCTTCCCCTTATAGCTCACAGTCTTATTGGTGTGGAGCCTTTAGCCACATGGACATGAATATTTGCTACTATTTAGTTGTTCTTTCTATAAGGTAATTGATTTTTATAAGTATAAATGCACATTGCTTTGCCTTTTAATAAGGTAAGGTAAGACAATGCTAGAGTATGATATTAGGAGTCCTGAGAGCTGGTTTTCTGTTCCACTCTTGCCAGTATCTGAATGACCTTTCATAATTTGTCCAAACTTCATTTTCCTCATTGATAAAATTAAACGGTGGGTGCATGTGATCTCCTTCTAGCTCCAAAACTGAATTCACGGGGTGGCTAGGTAACACAGATAGGGCACTGGCCTTGGAGTCAGGAGTACCTGAATTCAAATCCGGCCTCAGACACTTAATAATTGCCTAGCCATGTGGCCTTGGGCAAGCCACTTAACCCCATTGCCTTGAAAAATCTAAAAAAAAAAAAACAACCCAAAGTCACAAGCACTGTCAGAAAGCTGGGCCCCAGTCTTGCCCGAGATACTTGATAGCTTTGTGATGAGTGGCAAGTCATTTTTCTTTCTCAGAGCCTATTTCCTCATCTGTAAAATGTAGGTGACAGTCCTTGCACTCCTTAGAGTGTTAGGAACTGTGAGCTCTTTATTACATAAAAAAGAAGAAAGAAATCAAGGAACAAATTGAAATTTGTTGGGAAATTTCTTATCCTTTTCCCTGTACTCATTTCTTCCTGCTGGAGAGTTATCATACACCTCCAATATCTAGCAACCTAAGAGGAAGTTGTTTGCACCCCTTCCTTCTGTTTATCTCCTTGCCTTCTATTTATTTTGTTTTGAGTTTGATTTACAA
Organism: Macrotis lagotis; assembly: GCF_037893015.1. Taxonomy (NCBI): domain Eukaryota; kingdom Metazoa; phylum Chordata; class Mammalia; order Peramelemorphia; family Peramelidae; genus Macrotis; species Macrotis lagotis. The sequence continues at coordinate 200,955,972 of NC_133662.1, forward strand.
TTTCCCTTGGTTTTAGAAGTAGATTTTTTTTTTAGATAAAAGTTCTTTCTTGGAGATACTTGAGATTTTGGTCTGAGTAAGGAGAAAAAAAAATCCAGCTGCTGAATTAAGGTTTTTCTAGCCTTTTGGGAGATATAGGCTTTATTAGAGAGTAAATAATAGAAAAAAAATGAGAATATTCACAAATTGAAAGGTAAAACCAAGAATTTATAGAATAAAATAGATAATTTACCCAGAGATAAAGGAAAATATTTATTACATTATTTAGTATTTGTAGCATTGCTTAGTAAATGTACAAAATATTTATTTCTTACAGTGTGGTTTGGAGATTACATGATATAATTATGTTTGCAGATCTTGCATTGCGGTGTTTAGTTGAAACCTATCCTACCAGATGCAAAGAAAGAAATGAAGAACCTGTAGCCAAGCGTGTAAAAAATGATGCAGAAAATGATACTTTGGTAAATGAAGGAAGTGAAAAGAATGAATTAGAGCAGTGGATCCCTGTGACCGGCATCGTTATTGCCCTCTGTTGTCATCACAGGTGTGATTGGAGGCATTATGTAGGCAAAGAATTTTTCAGGACCCTAGGACTTGGGCCAGTGGAATTTAACTATTTCCAACGAATGAGTAGCTGGGCCACTTGTGGAATGCGGGAAACAACTTTGGAAGCATCAAAAATTAATATAAAAAAAAGAGATGATCAGATCAGTGATAACGAAGAAGAGCATGACCATGAAGGCTACAGGAAAACAGATAATCCCGAAGGTTTACCTGGGTGAGTGACTCATTTTGTGATATTCAACAAGAAGGAGAAATGATCGTTATTCATTTTCTCAAGATATATAATAACATATAGATTATAAAATGGAATTCTAAATTGAATTTTACAGCAAATTAAAATTCATAAATCATTGATTATGGTCTCAAATAGAGAAGACATGAAGAGTAGGTTCAGCATGTACACAGTTCTGGGGACATAATTAGGGATTTATTGTGTGCTTGTTAATGGTTCTGTGAAGAAATTTCCATGGGTATTAATACTGTAGGGTAGTTTGTGTGCCACTTTGTAATTCAAAAAAATTACACTTATTATACATGACAAAGTTTTTAAATAAACCATATTGCTAATTTTATCTTGATTTTGTTTTTTGTTGCTGCTGAATCCAGGCTTCTTACTGTTGAAGAAAGGAAAAATATAGGTCGTCTCTGTAAATTGCTGATTGACCAAGGCCGAATCCAATATTTACAACAGAAGGGATACAATGCTTCTTTGCAATACTATACAGACTCCTTTGTGTCTTTAGAAAATGTCCTGTTAACAGCTTTACCCAAACAATCTTCAACACCAGACTCAACTACATGATGAAAGAGATTGTGAACAGTTCCTACTGAAAAATTTTGTAGTTCCTCTCTGGATATTTTAAACAGATAAGATGATTTATACACAAATTATGGGAAAATTGTCACCCACAAAAAAGTAAAGTTTCAAATTATGTTTTTTTATATAACTCAGACATTTTAAATAAATGATATTGCAAACATGTTTTTATGTTGTAAGCTCTTCAGATTCTGATATTTGTTTTCAAAGACTTCAGAAGTGTTGATGTTTAGCTAATTCACCAGATCCTCAAAATCATCCTCTTCAGTAGATCATCTTAAGATATTTTATTCATCATTATTTACGGAGACTGGCAAAACAGTTGGACAGTTTTCTTTGTTTTCTGAAATACAAAAGCATTCCCACTTATAACCTAGAATCTTAATAAAAAGTGTCCATTTGCATAAACTTTGAAAGAATTTAATTTCCTTTGGTTCTTAGCTAATTTCTATTGCATAATTTCTGAATGTTCTACATATGGAGAAGGCAAATTGTTTTAAAGGAATTTTTTAGAACAAGGGAAAACTTCAGAATTTCTGAGATACATAAAAATTTGTTGGGGTAAATCCAAGAAAGGCAACCAGGTCATTATTGGAAATGAATACTCATAGTTTATCTCAATCAGATTATGAAATAAGTATCAGTAAGATTACTTTTAGATGGGATTTGGAAATATCCACCACATATCAGAATTTACAAATGACCCAACACCAGAAAAGAAGAAAGGTTTATTCAAAATACAGATGTTGTCTTACAGTTTTATCTAATAATGAACTGGCTGGGTATTCCAAAAATAAACACTCTCTGGAGTCAACTGGCCTTTATATTTACCAATCTCTCCAGGGTTTTCCTCAGTTTGAGAAAAAGGAAATTAAAGGGAATTAGGCAGTTAAATAAAAAATAGTAATTTCTTGCTTAGACTTCTTATCTTTAGCTAGTGAATTTTATGCATAGGGAAGTACTTTTGAATTACTTAAAACATTGTCAGAGAGTATGTGCTTGAGTAAATTTGCTAGCCACAAAAATTAATTTTTTAAAAATATCAGTCTTTAATTTCATATAATAGTACTAAATTTAAAATTACTTCAGTTTTCTTATGTTTTTAATTTCATAGTAGATAAAATTGGAATGAATCACTTTGGCTTTTTAAATGTTTCCAATATTCCCTGATCCAAAAGACATAAACTATGGCAGTAGGGTCATTTTCATTGTATCAGGCTAGATTGGCTTGTACACAAATGTAAGTTAAACTTAATCATATTATCTAGTGTTTCATATATATACAATTTATTTATTTGTTTGTTTATTTTAGGTCTTAAGGAGCCATGATTTTGTCAATGTAGATATTCCTCTTTTGATGTACATTGGTATTCACTTAGAACTTAGTAAATCATGTTCAGGTGTTACTGTGACTAAAAAAATGTATCACCCTGGGGCAGGTTGGTGGCACAGTGGGATGGAGCACTGGTCCTGGAGTCAAGAGCATCTGAGTTCAAATCCAGCTTTAGACACGTTGGGGGGGGGGTTGCAAGGCAATGGGGTTAAGTGGCTTGGCCAAGGTCACACAGCTAGGTAATTACTAAGTGTCTGAGACTGGATTTGAACACAGGGCCAGTTCTTTATCTGCTGCATCACCTAGCCTCCCTTTAGACATTTAATACTTACTTAACTGTGACCTTGGGCCTTAATATGTTCTTTGTAGCTTCTGAAGAGGCTAATACTGGATTTGGCATAGGAGGATGTGGGTCCAAATCCTTTCTCTACCACTTACTGTCCTTGTGACCTTGAACAAGTCACTTGACTCTAGTCCTTGCTTTTAAACACCTGTAAAATGAGGGATTTGGCACATTTTCTTCTTTTACTTCTTGCAAGGGGCCGGGATTGGATGGCCTGTCCAGGACCATAGGGCCAGGTGGATGCTGGGTAAGGGGTGGTATGTGGGTTCAGGGCCTCTTGGCCCCAGGGCTGAGGATCTGTTTGCTGTGCCACTCAGCTACCCTACAGTAGAGACAGAGGGAAAGGAGAGAGAAAATATAGTACATGGTAGTAGAGAAGTATGAATGGAGGGAGTTGCGATCAGCAATGGAAACAGTGGAAAAATATGGAAGTAACTTTTGTGATGGACTTATCATAAAGAATGTGATCCAGCCATGACAGAGTTGTTGGTGTTGGAACACAGACTGAAGCACATTTTTATTATTATTATTTTGGGGGAGGTGCAGGGCAAATGGGGCTGGGTGGCTTGCCTGGGGCCACACAGCTGGGTGATTGTTGGGTGTCTGAGGCTGGATTTGGACCTGGGTGCTCCTGGCTCAAGGGCCAGTGATCTGTCTACCACCCAGCTGCCTTTATTTTTATTATTATTATTATTATTATTATTATTATTATTATTATTACTATTACTATTTTATTTTGGGCCTTTTTTGGGGGGGGTTGTAGGGCAATGGGGTTGGGGTAGCTTGCATGTCACACAGCTGGGTGATTGTTGGGTGTACGAGGCCGGATTTGGGCTCAAGTGCTCCTGGCTCCAGGGCCAGTGCTCCATCCACTGTATCACCTGGCCATACCTACAATTATTATTATTTAATTTTAATTTTTTTCTCTCCCCTTTACTTTATCGCTTATGCATGTCTATATTTTCTTGAGGGGAGTGTATATTATGTTTACTCTTAAACAAGAATATTTTAGTAATGTATAAAAAAAATTTGTATAAAATAAATAAAAAAGAAAAAATGAGGTATTTGGACAGATGAACGCAAAGGTCCCTTCAAAATAAAAGTCTAAGATCCTATCCATAGTAGTATTTCTGCTTTATGGAGTCAACAGAGTCTCTGGGCATTCCATTTGACTATCTTAAAACTATTAGCTAGCTGTCTCAATTATTCAATAATATTTATTAAGTACTTCACTATTTGCCAGATATTGGTATTGCCAGGTTTTGCAGTGCTAAGCACTGAGGATATCAGGAAAAAGCAAAAACCAGTCTCTGGTCTCAAGATTCTTACCTTCTCTCATACAAGACACAATATCTAGAAAGGGAGACAAGTGGAACTGCCATCTCACTAGCTTCTCAATATAGCCTAAAATCACAATAAATTTGGGGACTTAAGTGTCACACTATTGACTTGGATTGAGACTGACTCATAATGAAAACTCCATGCTTTTTTTTTTTAGGCGTTTTTCAAGGCAATGGGGTCAAGTGGCTTGCCCAAGGCCACACAGCTAGGTAATTACTAAGTGTCTGAGACTGGATTTGAACCCAGTTACTCCTGACTCCAAGGCTGGTGCCTTATCCACTACGCCACCTAGGTGCCCCCCCCCATGCTTTTTTCAAACAAATTCTTATCCAATTACTTAGGCTTCTTCTTGAACTTTGGAAGATGATTATTTTTGTTAGCCAAGTGAAAGACTTTATATTGATGTTAGATTATATTTTATTAGATATGGTACCATGTTCATCAAACCATAGGTTTAGAGCTATAAAGGATCTTAAAGATCATCCAGCAACCCTTAATCTTGCAGACAAGGAAAAGGGTCCAGAGCAATGATTTTCCCAAGATTTTGTTTTCTGATCTCCTTCCAGATTACCTCCCATCTTTTTATTAGCTTTATTGGGGGGAAGGGTGGGAGGGAAGGACTGCAATATTGTCATGAACAGGGGCAGCTAGGTGGCGCAATGGATAGAGCACCAGCCCTGGAGTCAGGAGTACCTGAGCTTACATGTGACCTCAGACACTTAATAATTACCTAGCTGTGTGGCCTTGGGCAAGCCACTTAATCCCATTGCCTTGCAAAAAAAAAAAATAGTCATGAACAGATACCTTCAGAGAACTCTAAGGGTTTTTTTTTCTGAGTCAAATTTGATTGCTTAAAGCCCATAATCCTCTACATATATGGAGATTATTTTCCCCTCACATTTGCCAGCATTTAAACTAAAATTTTTTGGCCCACTGCTGTGGTGTCATGAACTTTTAAGTTATCATAAAGATATCCCTTCCTTAAACTTATAATTTTTCATTTTTGGTTTATTTTTTCTCCTGGAATAAATTAAAATTTCCAGATATTGGCAGCCAAATTAAACTATGTACAAGGAAAAAAAATGACAACACATTATTTAACACTTGTAACAATCCACTACTATTTATTAAAAAGATACTTTTTCCCATTAACCACTAAGTGAGAAATATTTCATTTTAGTGAATAGTAGACACATTTGAAGAACTAAAGCAGAATTATCAGTATTTTTATTGACAAGAATAGTCTTTGTCCCACTCCACTATACTTCATATAATATTTGAAGCATTGTTTTTAGTTTTCATTCCTAAAAAGGAATATTTTCAATAGCTGACTCTATACTAACTAGTATTAACCAAAACCTTCATATGAGATAGTATTTACAACAAACATTTCTTATAATTTTTAGTTGGAATGAATTTTAGGATTGGAAAAGAGAAAGTAGGTGTCAGAGTGTTTAATCAAAATGACTTATGAAATGCCCTAAAAGAGCTATCCTATGGAGTGTTGGATAATTTAGAGCTTTGAGGTAGCTTAAGAGATTTCTAATTTATCCCCTTCACTTCAAAGATAAATGAAAATAGGGGTGGCTAGGTGGCACAGTGGATAAAGCACCAGCCCTGGAGTCAGGAGTACCTGGGTTCAAATCCAGTCTGTCTCAGACACTTAATAATTACCTAGCTGTGTGGCCTTGGGCAAGCTACTTAACCCCATTTGCCTTGCAAAAACCTAAAAAAAAAATATAAATGAAAATAAACTCAGTGATGTTTACCTATACTCACTATTTTGAGGCCAAAAGATTCACTTGCTACTTTAAAAAATTGTGGCATTTCCATAGATTCCTCTACTAAGTATATACTCTAAAGAGATAAAAAATGGAAAGAAAAATCAAAATATTCATAGTAATACTTTGGTAGTTAAGAACTTGGAACAAAGCACGTGCCCAATTATCTGGGAAGTGACTAAATTAAAAATGTGTTTATTTGAATGCACTGTTAGAAATGATGAAAGTGAAGAATTCAAAGAAACATGGAGAATTTCATATGAACTAATAATGCAGAGTGGAGTTAGCAGAACAAAGGGCAAATATAAGTATTAAAAGTAGAAATAGAACAATAAAATGAAACTCTGTTCTTATCTGGTCAAATTTGACCTAGACAAAATTTGAGAAAATATTCTTTCATTGCAAATGTGCAATGAAACCCAAACAGAATCCTACAGTGTCAATCAATGTGTGGGTTTTGCTGCCTTTTATTTTTCTCTTTTGTAATCTTTGTTACAAGAAAAGAGTGGGAAAAGTGAGCAGGAATATATTTGAAAATTTATGTAATGATAGTTTGGTTTTGTTTTTTTTAAGTTGAGGAGTTTCCATACAATTAAGAAGAGAGTACTTACAACTTCCTTCACATCTTTTCACTCAATTTATGAACTGAATTGACTTTCCTACATTTCTATTCCTATTTTAATAACTGAATTAGAAAATTAAGGCAACAAATGGAAGGAAAAAGGAATACCCACATCAATGAAATTACTGTTTCTTCCAAATTCTGATAATACAAAGATACAAAGCTCTTACCTGCTCTCCTACGGGACTCCTGGATATATGCATGCATAAATTGAATGCCAAACAATTCCTTTTCCTCCTCTTCCTCTGCATTTTCACAGGGAGGAAGTGTTACTTCCAGTTTCAATGGGTTTCCCCTAAAGTTGACAAACCTGGTAATCCATCAGAAAACAGTATTGTCATGGAACCTTAACTGTTGACTAGTTTAGCCTGTTACCTCTGGCACGAGCACATCCAAAAGATTAGGAAACAGCTGAGCTCTTGATAAAGTTACAGCTCTTAGTGAACTTTAGACCAAAAAAAAAATTATGCTTATTGAATATTTCTATCTAGATGTCCTATAGATCTCTTAAACTCAACATGTCTAAAATCTTTCCTCCTAAGCTTAATATTCATACCTTATTGTCAGCGCCACCATCTTTCCAATCACCTAGGCTTGCACCATAGGTATCATCTTCAATCACTTTCTCACAATTTCCACCTGCCCACCTATATCCAGTCTGTTGCCAAATTGTCAATTCTGCCTAGAGGCAATAGAGAGCCAGGTGAATCTGGAAAATCATTTAACCTCTGCTACCTCAGTGTCTTCTACTGTAAAATAGGGATCACAAGAGAGCACAAGGGAACACATGGGTCTGGTATGGATCTAAGGAGATAATTGTAAAGCACAATGCCTGACATGGGATGGATGTTAAATAAATGCTAATTCCCTCCCTTTTCCCTTTGTAACAGTGCTGGTACATGCTTCTCTAACTTGCCACCACCCTGGTCCAAGCCCTCATCATCTCATACCTAGACTATTGCAATAGCCTGCTGATTGGTCTCCCTGAATTGAGTTGCTCCTCAATTCAGTCTGTTCTACTCAGCTGTCACATTGATTCTTTTTTTGTTGTTGTTTTTAGATTTTTGCAAGGCAAATGGGGTTAAGTGGCTTGCCCAAGGTAATTTTTAAGTGTCTGAGACCGGATTTGAACCCAGGTACTCCTGACTCCAAGGCCGGTGCTTTATCTACTATGCCACCTAGCCGCCCCTGTCACATTGATTCTTTTGGGAGCTTTCAAAGAGCAAAACTCAGGAACCAGATGAGGGGGCAGAGCTGGTCACCTGGGCTCTATCTGATGAGTCACCCAGGTGCTCTAAGCAGAATTCACAGGATTTGGCAACAGGTTGAAGATAGGATAGGAGTCTTGAGACAGTGAGTAGATGAGGATGAAATCTGCATTGCAAGCCTTGGTGATTGGAAGGATGATGGTGCCCCAATAATCATATGAAGATTAAACTTGGAACCTTAACTGACCTGAGGGGTAGGTTAGTGAATAACCACTCACCCAATCCACTATTGAGGAAAGCCACAGACACACTTAATATCCCATCCAGTCATCTCATGAAGAAATCAGGCTGTCTAGTTATCTTACTATTTGCCATAAGCATGCAAATACATCATCTTTGCACTGAACCCCACTCCCTGCCAAAAGCTTCCACTATTCATCTCTTGTTTGTGCTCTGGGAAAAGTAATCAAACCAATACTACCATTTCTAGTAGAAAGAGCATGATAACGGACTGTTCTGTGACTCCACAATCCCTTCAACACTTTGGGCCAAAACTTTATTCCCTGCACTTTATTCCCTGATATGAATAGTCTCATGAACTATTCAATTTCTGTTTTTGTGTTCCTAGGGTGTATTATTTGTTTACTTTCTTTTTTCCTTCATTTCTTTTGTTTTTATTTTTCATTGTCTTTCTTTGTCTTTTTCTCTTTTCTTCCCTTTTCTTATTTCTATTATTCTTATCTCCTTCCCTTTTACTCTCCCTCTATCTTTCTTTTTTCTTCCCCCTTTTTCTTTCTTTTTGCTTTTTCTTTAATTTCTCTTTTTCAGTGATCTTAGAAAGATAAAACTGTGAAGAAATTTATGTCAAATATAAGATTTATCTTTTATCCAACAGGTAATAGAAAACCCCTACAGCTTTCACAGAATTTAATACTTTGAAAGACCTGTGATTTCCTCAAATGTATTTCATAATCTTTCCACTATGCATGATTTACCAGAAAATTTGTCACCTAATGATCAACCTTCTGATGAAGAGCTTCTCCATTCTTATCTGGAATGGTACTTCGATTAGACAGTTTTGAAGCCTTGCTTTACATGAAATAACCTTCCAGTGTTTGTGTTCTGCCTTTGAAAGTTCAGGGTCAGATTTTGCTCCCAGATAGATGATGCTGAAAACCCTACTCTTCTTCTCAATGGGGCTCTGGGGGACTTTGGGTGTGTAATGTTACATCAACTATTTAGGGACAGAAGGGAACCATAGAGGTTATTTAAGCCAATCCTCTCACTTTATGGTTTAGAGGTCTAGGAAACTATATCTTTCCCCAAATTACAGCTAGTAAATGATATATGGTTTTGAACTCACATCTTGACTCACAATCCTGTAGTTTCTCCAGTGTATCATGTCACCTTTTTAATACTGATTGTTCTAATGGAGTAGGGATAATTGAGGGGGAGATACTGGAAAACGACTGTGGGGTTAAAAAAAAATCAATACTTTTTTAGGTTTTTGCCAGGCAATGGGGTTAAGTGGCTTGCCCAAGGCCACACAGCTAGGTAATTAATAAGTGTCTGAGGCCGAATTTGAACTCAGGTACTCTTGACTCCAGGGCCAGTGCTCTATCCACTGCGCCATTAGCCACCCCCCAAAAATCAATACTTTTAAAAGGTGACTGCTGTTTAAAGCTCTGATTAATCATGAAAATTATCCTAGGCCATAGCAAGGAGAAATATAAATTTAGGAGGAAAAGAACATTTTATTTCTCATAAGTTTCTTTTTAATTTTTTTGAGAAAAACACAAATATAGATTTAACTGAAAAAAATCCTTTGACCTATAGATTAAGTCCATTATAGTAAACTTGCTACATTCATCTACAAAATCAGAGCTCCAGCCACCTCCAATACACAATTGAGCTTCAGAGAATGATTTTAATGGAGAACATTAATTAACCTCTGAACCTCAGTTTTCTTATCTGTTAAACACAAATAATAATATTTGCTCTGCCCACATCATGTGGTTATTGTGAGGATAGCATTTTGCAAACCCTAAGACTCTATTGAAATGGGACCTATTGTTATTAATTTGAAGACTATTCCCTGAATATCTTAAATTAGGCTGAACCTAGTGATAGAAGTTAAAGCTTTCACTTATCCTCTTTCTCTGTCACCAGAGGGAATTTAGTTATTGTACTTCATGCATTGCAAAAGAATTTTTACCTGAGATTTGTCATCCCTTCCATGCACTCTGGAATATCTTGCAGTTGGTTTTTGCTAAGAACCAAAGTTCCTAAATTCTTTAGGTTTCTGATGGTCTCTGGCAAACATGTAATCTCATTCCTTTGGAGCCATAATGTATGTAGGTTTTCCATTCTGAAGTGTGAAAGAGTTTGACAATTTTATATATTGTGAAAATACCAGCTTTAAAAAAATAAAACCAAAGACATCAGGTCTGTGAATTTTTTTTATCACTCCCTTAGATCATAAATGCATCTGGAATTGGGATCAAGGAGACCTGAATTCAAATTCTGCCTCACAAATGATAACTGACAACCCTAGACAAGTCACTTAAACTCTCTCAGCCTCTTTTATTTTCAAAAGGGAAATAATAATAAAAGCACAGAATTGTTATGAGGATCGATGAGATAATATAAATAAAGTGCTTTACAGACTTAAAGGTCTATGTAAATACTAGTTATTAAGTAATAATGCTAATAACAATACAGTCAATCCTCAATATTCTCCCATTTAACTTTCCTTACTTTAAACATTCATTGATTTTGTTGGTATTCTCATTTTCACTTTCATGTTGGCAACACTTTCATGGTCACAATTATGTGCAATAGAGAAGAAAATGAGAGGAGAGATGTGAGCAAGTTTGTGGAGCAGCTCATATCCTACAAGAAGTTTCACTGGTCTCGTTAACCCTACCTTTATAGAATAAAGAGTCTACATTTCATTGTTTGTCTTTAAAACAATTATGTTACAGTTATCCCCCCTGAACTATAGTGAAGTTCTTTGGGCTCTAAGCCCAGGCGTGATACAACTTAGTGAACTTCTTAGTGAGAAAATAAAGCTTTTAGATAGACATAATACTGGATGCCATTGTTGACTGGAAGGCCCGTAAGGATCTCAAATTGCACAAGAAGCAAATGCTGCTGACAGATTATATCATGCTTGGGCATCCTTCATGATCTCCAATGTTGTCCATGAAGGACCATCCCTTCAAGGAAGGATAAAGTTTCAGAGATGAAGTCAAGACCTCACCAGTTTGGGGATCTTGCAACAGCAAAAACTAAAATATTAGAAACCTCTCTCTGGGTTTTCAAAGGGTGATCATGGTAGAGAGGTTTCTAGCAATAGAGTATGTAATACAAAATACCCTCACAGCACCATCTAACACAATGAAAGGCAAGATTCAGGTTTAAAAATGTTTTAGTTTTAAGAATTTTATTTGCTATACAGTATTTTTGGTGCTATTGATTTTATGTGTTATAAAAAAGTGAATATTGTCTAAAATAAAAAAGATAATATAAAAGGTCCCAGAATTCTAGGAAATTATGAGAAAAAATATTTTGCATGTTACCCATTTTATTTTGTGTATTGGATTTTATAGGTTATTTCATAATTACTGTGTTAGAAAAAATATATTCTATATTATAAGAAATAATGTTTTGTTCTAATAACTGAATGCAGATAAATGTATTTTCAGTAATTTCTAGTAAAAGATGATGTGTTTAGTGATCACAACCTAAGTTCCTATTTTCCATACATTTCATTGTATCAATATTCACCTTTTTTACTTTTGTGATATTTTCTAGGAGCGTTACCCCTGTAAAAGTTGAGGAATGAGTATATATATACATATACATATACATATAATATACATATACATATACATATACATATACACATACACATACACATACATATACATATACATACATATATATGGTGCTTTAATGCATTAAGCTTTTAAAAAACTTATAGTTGAATGAAGACTTTTGGAAAACTATGATTATGAACTATGAATATTGTTCCCTAATTATGCAAATTGTTGCCAATTATGTCACCATCCCATGAAATTCCTGTCCATGTCATCCCATAAGAATGCCATAGGAGTACACCTTAGGTTTAGGGGAATATTGTCTCTGCACTACTTAATAGGCAAATTTCACTATAAGTTCCATAGATTGTAGATCACCAAAGCAGTAGGAAACTATTCTCTAGAAGAAAATCAGATGGATGGATAGAAATTGCAAAATGACAAATTTAGCTTCCCCCAACAGTATTTTGCTCATCTATAACATAAATTATATAAATGTATATAAAATATAAAAATTGAATCAAATATAGAAAATTACTTGTATCAAAAAAATAGCATGAGATGTTACTAGTTTGTTTGTATATTTTCCCCAAAATCAGGCCATTGGTTGATAAGTAGTTAAAAACAATAATTATTATCATTTTACCTGTCTATGGAGTCAGGAAGTATTTTTAGTTTGTTGCTTCCCATGTCTAGCCACTCAAGGGCAGGCATGTGTAGCACAGCTGAAGGTATTGTTGTAAACTGGTTCATACTCAAATCAAGGTGAATGAGCTTCAACAGATTGCTGAGCTGAAAAGAAAAAGAATGTCAGAATTAAAGAATCTCAATGAAGACTAGTCAGGGAACTGAGGGAAGTATATCATATCTAGGTCACTTGTAGCCAAAAAACAAAACAAAATAAAAACAATTGAACAATGTAAAAAGAATAAACAATAAAAATAAAATAAAATCTTTGAGGAGAGTACTCTTTTAGTAAACATGAATGTTATCTTGTAGACAAGTGTAAAGGTTTATAATAACTAGTTTAGAGAGGCTTTCCAGGCTTTCCATCTAGGAAATAGGTATTTTTTTTTTATGTTTTCACTGCAAAGAAATGTCATTTAAATATCTAATATTTGATGGATATATAATTTTAAATAACATTTATATAGCATTTTTAAAGTTTGAAAAGCACTTTATAGATGCTATCCCATTTATTCCTCATAAGAACTCTCATTTTCTCGCTTGTATTCTAGATTATTTTTGTATATATATTATATGTATATATATTATATTATATATTATATCTTTGTTGCTCACTTTTTTACTCCTTTCCCTTTGATGGGGTATTTGTACCTAGGGACTAGACAGCAAAGCTGTCTCAGCCTCTTTCCCCATGGGGAATTAATTTTTTATGGGCTTCAATCCCTAGGGGGATGGTACTGGTCCCAATGGATGACTTCCCCTTCCTTCAGGCCTAGTGCAATTCTTCCCACAGACTGGCACCATACCAGGTCCTTATCTATGTCAGAACAAGCTCCTGTCTTCCTATACCTCCTCCTCTTCCTTCATAATAGGATAGACAGAGTTGAGGTGTGTTGCCACAGAATGGTGGGGTGAGAACTGCAGCAAATCGATTGCTGAGTGGGTTTCAAAGCATAAGATGGTGGATCTGGTTACATGCCTTAGAGAGTAAGGCATGGTAGAGAATGCAACAAGTAAGTTAGTTCCATTGGATTCATGAACTGTAATTACTTTCCTTTTTATACATAATTCCCACTTTGGGGAATTTTTGAAAGTCAGTGAGGACTGGGGAAAAACATCTAATCTTCCATTTTATAGGTAATGTGACCTAGAAATTGAATACAGTGCATAGAAATTCAAATATTTAATTCTTTGGAGATTTGTGCTCTCATGCATATTAATAATTCAAGACAAGGTTCTATAATAATTTCCTTCACTGGTTCTGAGTGCTTCACTTTTTTATCTATACATAAAATCTAAGACTTAGTATGTGAATCATTTAGAATGACTAATAGTGTGGCAACATGTCACACACAGATCAGCATTTAGAGTTTCACCAACGTGGAAGAGCTTAGGAATCTGTCAAGAAGGATATTTAATATTATATATATATATATATATATATATATATAGAGAGAGAGAGAGAGAGAGAGAGAGAGATCACCTGGGAGCATCCTTATTCCATAAACAATTATAAAATAAGCCATTGTTTCCATGTCATTGCTCAAGATTTAATTACTATCTTTGAAGTGATTCATGGCTCTTTTTCTAATAACTGATGTCTATTTAATACATTATAGTTAAAATGTTTCCTTCAAAAACTGAAACCAAACTATTATTTTTCAGGTTGATGTTTTTTTCCCCTAATATAACTGAGAAATAAACCAGAAATGAATGAAGAATCTTTCTGATGGAAGATATATTATGCTAACCTCCTGAGGAAGGTCACAAATATCTCTATTGACAGCAAGTTCCAGTTTCTCTAAGCTGGCACAGTTACTCAGCTCCTTGGGAACTGTCTTGATTTTGTTGTAACTAAGAATCAGCTCTTCAAGCCTTGTCAGCAGTCCTATACACATATCAGACAAACAAGCACAAAATCAAGCATCCAATAATAAAACATTACACAACATCTTAGCTACCACTTTTTTCTTTCTATATTTTTTACCTTAATTTTTTTCCAAGTAACAAAACTGTTATTTCTTGTCCCTACTCATTAAAAACAAACAAACTTGTAACAAATAAGCGTAGTCAGTCAAAAGAAATCCCTACATTGTTCAAGTCCAAAAAAAAATGCTCCTTATAAACCTGGCAGGTGGGTATTATACTTGATCATAAGATGTTTGATCTGAAATCAATGTTTGGTTATTGTGTGAATCAGCACTTTTAAAAAATTGTCTTTATAATGTTGCTGTTATATAAATCATTCTCCTAGTATTTCTCACTTTACATGAGATCAATTCACATAATTCTTTCCAAATCTCTCTGAACCAGTTATCTTCATTTTCTTCAGTGCAACAGTATTCCATTACAATTATATACCATAATTTGTTCAGCCATTCCCTATTGATGGACCCCTCTTAGTTTCCACTTCATTGCCTCCACACAAAAAAAAGAGCTGCTATAACTATTTGTGTATATATGGGCTTTTTTTTGGTACAAATGGAATGTAGACTTAATAGTGGCATTACTGAGTCAAAGAATATGCACAATTTAGAAACATTTGGGGCATATTCCAAATTGCTTTTTTAGAATGGTTGAACTAGTGTATCAGAACTTTGATGTACCTATTTTCCTACATTCCCTTCAGCATTTCTTATTTTTCTTTTCTACTATCTTAGCTAATCTGCAGGTGGGAGGGAAAAAACTTCACAGTAGTTTTAATTTGTATTTTTCTAATTATTAATGATTGGAAACATTTTTAGCTTAATTTCTTCCTTAAAAATCTGACTTCATATCATTTGACCATTTATTAATGAGGAAATGGCTTTTATTCTTTCAAATTTGAAATAGGCTTTATGTTCCTTGAAAATGAGACCCTTATTGGAAAAAAACTTGTGCAAAAATTTTTTTCCAGTTACCTGCTTCTCTTCTAATTTTAGCTTCATTAGTTTTGTTTATGCAACCATTTTCTTCAAAGCTGTCTCTGGAAAATGAATTCAAAGTTCTCATCCTTATGGCCTTTTCATGTCCTCAAACTAGGTCTTGTCCCTTCTCTTATCACTTCATTACAGACAGACCCCTCCCTCCTTTCTATTTTTTTTCCCTCCCTCCTTTCTTAAAAGCTAGGAGAATGTTCAGCATCCCTCTGAAAAATTATTTCAAACCAAGAAGCCTGCAGATTGGGTGGTAACTCACAACGAACACATGATTGACCAGTTTTGTTCAGGATATCTTCCTATGTTGCATTTCTGTTTTTATGTCAACATCTCAGCATCTTTTCCAAACTGTGAGATGAAATTCTTTCCCTTATTCATATCATTTAACACATGAAGTCTGTTTTAGACCAGTGTCAGTCACATAGTAGGCAAATATCTGTTGAATTGAATTAAAATTAGATTTTTTTTTAGGTTTTTGCAAGGCAAATTGGGTTAAGTGGCTTGCCCAAGGCCACACAACTAGGTAATTATTAAGTGTCTGAGACCGGATTTGAACCCAGGTACTCCTGACTCCAGGGCCAGTACTTTATCCATTGCGCCACCTAGCCGCCCCAGGTTTTTATTTTTGTAAAACAAAAGTTTCTCTGAACAATTTTAATAATCCTGACCTATGAGACCCTCCTTGGCTCCATCTAGAGCAGTTTGTTTCTACTATATTTAGGGAATTAATGTGTATATGAAAACGATATCTTTACTCCACAAATCCTTAGACAAAAATCAGTCTTACAACAGAAGAATTCTCCCATGAAACAATAATTCCTTACCAATTCCTCGAGGTATCTCTGAAATTGCATTTCTGGATAAATCCAATACAATAAGGTTCTGGAATCGTCCAATGAATTCAGGAATTTTTACTAAGCCGGTTCTATGAAGCTGCCACTCCTGAAGCTGATTCAATTTTAATAGAGAAGAAGGAAGGGTCTAAACCCAGAGAAAAGAATTACAAGTAGAATTAGTTTATGATTTAGGTATTGCTGTTGTTTTTATTTACAGTGTCCTGGTTTTCTGAAAGTCAGTATGGCTGCAGAAGAGCTATTGTGACTAAGTGATCCAGAGCAGAGAGTAACCAAAAAAAAACTTGTCAAAAAGACAAGTTCAAATCTTGGCTTAGACACCAACTAGCTACGTGACCCTGTGCAAGTCACCTAACCTCTCTTATCTTCAGTTTTCCAATGTGTAAATGGGCACTCACCTCAAGTAAGATATTTATAAAATGTTTTGCAAAGCTCAAAAGTGCTCTGTAAATATTAGCTGTTATTGTTTGGTTTTGAAACTATTATAAAAATATTCTTTTTTTTTTTCTGATTGACTTTACTACCTGTGTAACTTAGGATAAGTCCCCTCAACTTCTCTGGGCCTCAGTCTCCAAATCTATAAAATGAGAGAGGTGGACTGAATGACTTCTGAAGATCCTTCTAGCTTCAGATTGCTGATCTTTGATTTTAATTCAAGAATTTGTGGGTTTTGATGGTGTGGCTACTTCTTCTACTGATGCTACTCACAAATCCTCTATACCTTAGTAGGAACATAAGGAACATAAAGACTACTTCAAATTTGAAAGAATAAAAACCATTTCCTCATTAATAAAAGGTCAAATGATATGAAGTCAGATTTTGTCTTTTGTCTTTGGTTTTTACTATTTTTTTCTGTTTTTCCATCCCCCCTGCATCCAGTCCAGAGATGAATTTTCCTGAATTTAACTAGTATGGTAATTAGATACTATAAAATACATTATTGGGTTTAAATAGTAAACTTTATCAGCTAAAGTAGATCATACTATCCTTTTATAATTTTGTTGAAATAGCCTTGAAGAACACAGTATTGCTACCTTTTTATGATGAGAAATAAAATTAGGAATCCTCATAAGTTATTTTTTAACATTTTGCATAACTACAAATATTGAGAAATTTATTCCTCCATTTTTAAATTTAAACTATTTTTAATTAACATTAGGACATTTTGGATTGTTCATATTAACAAAAGAACAAAAATAGAAAGATCATAGGTATTGGAATTCCAAGACTAATCCCCAAATCAAATTTTATCTCTATGAATCCTGGTAAGAAAATTAATATATTTGCCCAGTGTGAGTTTGAAATTCCCTGAACACTACTCTCCTTATTGCCTCAAAAAGGTAGAAAAAATAAATTCAGGGACCCTTTCCAAATAATTAAAAGCATAAAAATATATCCATATGCATAAACAAAAGACCAGGCATTACAAGAAGAGTAAGATTGAGTCTAATGGTAATTGAAAAAAAAAGCCCATTGAAAATATCTTTCTTTGGAGATTCTAGTCTTACAAACTACAGTTGGTTTCTAACTTCTAAACTATTATTTGAAGACTTAAAAAGAGGAAAGATCTGGTTCTTTGTCATTTACTTAATAGTCTTTGCTGAGTTTTTGGAGATCATGGCCTGTGTTTTATAAATCTACTATGACAACAATAGATAAGTAGCTTTTTTTTTTTAGGTTTTTGCAAGGCAATGGGGTTAAGTGGCTTGCCCAAGGCCACACAGCTAGGTAATTATTAAGTGTCTGAGACCGGATTTGAACCCAAGTACTCCTGACTCAGGGCTGGTGATTTATCCACTATGTCACCTAGCCGCCCCGATAAGTAGCTTTGAACTTGATAACCACAGTAAATTTATTGAGAATGTTGAAGTAGTTTATGAATTGTAGATGCTTTTCCTTTTTATATTTCTCTTACCATTTTGTTCATTACATAGCTCTACTCTATTGCAGCAGTTATGTAATACCCTAATATTGATGATTTCTCTCACTTAGAATTTCTTCTCTAGAAAAGAGAGTAATTTGACCCCTCTATCATAAAACCCATTGTGAGAAACAAATAACATAACTTACATAAAGTCCTTTGCAACCCTCTTACATTGTTGTTGTTCAGTCATTTTTCAGTCACATCTGACTTTCTGTGACCTCATTTGAGGTGTTCTTGGTTGAGATACTGGAGTGGGCTATCATTTCCTTCTCCAGCTCATATTACAAATGAAGACTGAGGCAAACAGGGTTCAGTAACTTGCCCAGGGTCAAATTCGAACTCAGGTGTTTCTGACTACAGACTCAGTGCTCTATCCACAACACCACTCAGCTGCCCCTAAATACTCTTAAACAAAGAGGTATAAAATTAAATAGAATGTGTATAATTTGCGGAGACAAATTTTCAACAAATTAAAAAGATACAGGAATGTTTTCTAACAAAGGTAGCTTTGAATTGAACTTTGAACTTCAAAGAATGAAAAGGAATCCAATGGGGTATATGGGAATGGAGAAGGGGGAGGAAAATCTAGACAAAGGGAAAAGCATAGAAATAAAGCATTTGATTCAATGAGAGTTAGCTGGTCTGGTCAACAGACTATTGTACTTGTAGTCAGGAAGATCTGATTTCTATAGCTTTGCCTTTTCCCAGAGTTTTACTGGAACCATTTATTATTGGAGCAAGAGCCAATTGTTAAAATTTCAGTATCAGTATTTATTCCTTGGAAATTTTCAATTGCTTCAAATAATGACTTGATTTATTGTTTTGTTGATTGGCTGAACTTAAAGTGATAGAGAAAACATTAATATGGCAGATTATACTTAAAAGTATGTTCTGTGAAGAAACAGTGTTAATCCTTTGTGAATATACCCTTGCCCACCTCCTAGACTATTATTAACTGTGCAACCCTGAAAAAAAAATCATATAGTCTCTCTAGGTGTTTTTTGTTTGTTTTTGTTTTTTTAGGTTTTTTGCAAGGCATGGGGTTAAGTGCCTTACCCAAGGCCACACAGCTGGGTAAGTATTAAATGTCTGAGGCCACATTTGAACTCAGTACTCCTGACTCCAGGGCTGGAGCTCTATCCACTGTGCCATCTAGCCACCCTTCTCTAGGTGTTGTTTTAAAATTCATTGTAAAATGAAAGATTTGGACTAAATGACTTCCATGTGATATTGTCATCCTAATGAAAAATTAAATTTTTTCCTTTTCCTTTCCATGCCAAATCTATGGAATCTTCATGTGAGGGTCTATTTTACCCTGATCAGCATTTTGGTGAATGTTTCTGTAGCTTATTAAATAAGAAAGATGAAAACTAAATTTAAAAAAGCATGGCTCAATTATTTCTTCTAACTGATCAATATGGACAAATCTAATATAAATATTGAGGATTAAGTTGACATTTTAGAGAAGTTTATTAGTCTGTTTATGTGCGTCACCTTCAGTACTTTTTAAAATTTGAACTTCTACATTTTGCAAGCTTTCCTAATTATCATCTTGGCAGAATGTTATAAACTGAACACAACACGCCATAAACTCTATAAAGAGAATGCAAAAATTAGAACATTGAAAATAAGTTCCTCTGATTACCTTCCATTCTTCTTTTTCTATCTTTAAAATGACCCTTCCATCTTCCCTGATGACTTTTTCCTTTAGCTTGGTTAAGCTTACTCTTTCTTCCCAGATTCGAACTAGCCTAGGAAACCAAGAATTCATTTTAGTGAAGAAAATGGGAAACATTTAAATTTCCACATTGACGACTCAGGAGAAATAACATTAAAAAACCAAAAATAATACTGAAAGTTGGAAAAATAATGCTGAAAGTCCTTTTTCAAAGACCCTAAACTTCAAATATCCTTTATTTAAGGGACCTGTATGTAAGTAACTGTTTTGATTATATGTTCATTTTTCTGTTAGACCGAGATGGTATAGTCATCTAGTAGATCTGGGGTAAATGCTATGGTTGTAATAATTTCCATTTATAAAAGAAAAATCAAGTAAACCAACTTAAGTTCTCTGGGAGTTGTCTAGATTTCTTTATGGAAGAAGGCACAAAAGAAATATCAGTGGCTCTGGAGTCAAAGGGCCAGAATTCAAATTACGCCATCAATACATGCTACCTATGTAATTTTTTTTTTAGGATTTTGCAAGGCAAATGGGGTTAAGTGGCTTGCCCAAGGCCACACAGCTAGGTAATTATTAAGTGTCTGAACCCAGACTTGAACCCAGGTACTCCTAACTCCAGGGCCGATGCTTTATCCACTGCGCCACCTAGCCGTCCCTGGTACCTGTATAATTGTAAGCAACTCATTTAACCTTTTGGGCCTCTATTTCCTCCAATGTAAGATGAGGGAATTGGACTAGATGACCTCTGACATGTTTCAACTCTAGATGAAACCGCGATGCAATTGATAATATGAAAAATGTCAGAGACATAGTATATCTGGCATATTTAGCAGTAGCAAACCATTTAGCAATCTCATACAAAATTCTTTTGGCCAAGAGGGAGAATTGTAGGTTGAATGATAGGACAGATGAATTCAGAACTAATTTAATGAACTGGATCTAAATAGTAATGATGAATGGATTGGTATTAATCTGAACAGGATATCCCTGTGAACATGTAATTTTTTGTATTTTTATAACTGTTTTTAATATAATCATTTTTGTTTATGTCAATGTATTTTTTTTTCATTTAAAAACATTATTTTAAGAAGTGGTCAACAGGTTTCACCAGACTATGGGGGGGGGGGGGGGGGGACTATGACACAAAAAGGTTAAGAATTCTTGCTCTAGAATGTCCGAGGCTATAGGCCTCTTGATCGATCCAAGCTTGCAATTTTGTTTTGTTTTGGAAGTCACAGTCTAGGAAGAACTTTGAAAAGCTAGAAAGAGTATCAAAGTGAATGACCAGAAGGATAAGGAAGCTAGAAAGCATGCCACATGAGGACCATCAGAAGAAACTAAGAATATTTATCCTGGAAAAGAGGATTCTGTGTTTTAACCAAATTAGATTGTTTCCCCAAAATATAATCTCTATACTCTCTACCTCATACAGTTATCGTGAGGATAAAATGAGATAACATGAAAAGTACTCCTCCGCTGCTCTTATTTTCCTCCTTCACCTCTTCTGCTTCCTTCCATTCTTCCTCTTTATTATCCAAAGTCTGAAACATCTCACTTCCTGCTCATCTCACTTCCGACTCATCACCTTCTGAATTTTTGTCCTTTGAAAAACTCCTCCTCCTCCTCCTCCTCCTCCTCCTCCTCCTCCTCCTCCTCCTCCTCCTCTTCCTCTTCCTCCTCCTCCTCCTCCTCCTCCTCCTCCTCCTCCTCCTCCTCCTCCTCCTCCTCCTCCTCCTCCTCCTCCTCCTCCTCCTCCTCCTCCTCCTCCTCCTCCTCCTCCTCCTCCTCCCCGCCCTTCTTCTCCCTGTCCTTCTCTCCTCCCCTTCCTGCCCTCCTCCTTTTTCCTTTCATTTCCTGGGCACATTTTTGTATTCTCAGTTCGGAGCAGAGTGACTTGCGGTTCCCTAAAACCCCTTCTTTACAACTTATTCTTACGGCCTACCGTCTCACCCTATTTTTGAGTCGGGCTTTTGTTGTTGTTGTTCAAGTGTAGCATTTTGCATTTGCTATGCCTGTATTTCGCAGAAAGACACGATATTGTAAGAGTAGATGCCAGAAGATAATAAAACCTCATCAGCCTCAGGACCTGAGACCAAGAGCCGTGCCAATAGCAGCACCGTTAGCCCAGTGCCTGGTCTCTATGTCAAACTGTTGCCAAATAGCGAATCCACAAAAAATCCATATCACAAAATCATAGATCCAAGAAGATGACATTTAAAACGGATAAGTGTAAAATCATACATCTGGGCTCAAAAGAATTCTCTGGTACTTTTAGAGCACAACAAACAATATAATCAAAAGTAGGAAACGACAGTATGTCCTCTGTCCGATCAGACCCTATCTGAATGTTCAGTTCTCCAAGTATCACATTTTAAAAGTGATTAAGGCAGACTAGAAAGCCTCCAGCAGAGAGTGACCAGTATAGTGAAGGGGTTTTGAGATCATGACATATGGGGACTAAATAGTTAAATTAAATAAGGATCTTCAGCTTGAAGAAGAGAAAAAAATTAGAGGATGTTCAATAAATATATCTTTGTGGATTTAAACAGGAATTAAATTTGTCCTGCTTTTCCCCAGAGAGCATAATTAGGAGCAATGAAGAGGAAGTAGAAAACCACTAGGGAAGGAGTGTAAAGAACAATGCCCTAATAAGCTGGGTTTGGACTCCCTTACCAGGCAACAGACATTTTCAAGCAAAAACTTTATCTGTCTGATAGGTTATAGAGAGTATGCTTATTCAGCTATGGGTTGAATTTCATGGCATCCACCTCTGAGATTTAATGGTAATTCTGTGATTTTTGGAAATGGAAGATCTCAGGGAAGTGGATGCCTTCTGGAATACTTTTAGAAAAAAAGGACAGAGATGTTGGACATACCTCTTCTTCACCAATTCTCTCACTGCAAGATTCAGCAGAAACACCATCTCTTCTACATCAAGTCTTTCCCGATTCCCCAAGTGCCCTCACTCTTTTCAATATAACAGCTTTAAATTGAACAGCCTTCTTATTCATTTTGTGTCTGTTTCAGTTGTTTATTCTATATATACTTATATATGTTCATATTGTCTCTCACAGTGTTTGTAAGGAAGCAAAGAACTGCCTCTGCCTTTGTTTCCTTAGCATCTAGCATAGTCCCTTTCACATAGTAGTTTGTGGCACAAATACATGTTGATGGTCTGATTAATTGATAAAAGTTGAACTTCACCTAACTGACCTTTTTCCATTTGGATCTCTGTTTAACTGAGTGAGACCTTCGAGGGAGATAGGAAGGAGGGAGAGACAGTATAGAAGTAGTGCTAATACCTGTAAGAGAACTGAGAGGAACCAAGGAATTTGTGGCCAGACCTGCAGGAGCCACAAGGTGTTGCTGATACTCTGTAGCCTTGAGAAAGCCTGACCGTAGTTAGAGCATTGGAGGTGGGAGCTATAGCATCTAAGAAAATAACCCAAACCAAAGCAGCCACAAGAGAGGAAAATTACACTCACTTTCCTGACAGAGAAGATGATGATCATGATGTTGATACTCTAATAATAATAGCTATCTTTTTAGTAGTACTTTAAGGTTTGCAAAGCACTTTATAAATATTGTCTCTTTTTTTGCCCTCACAAAATCTCTGGGAAGTAGATGCTATTATTATTATTCCCTTTTTATAGAAAAGGAAATTGAGACTAAGAATGAGAGAACTTAAATGATTTGCCCAGGATCACATAGCTAGTAAGTGTCTAAGGTCACACTTGAATTCAGGTCTTCCTGACTACAAGTTTGGCACTCACCATTTCCAATATACCGAATGAGTCACATTTGGGGATTTGGCCATTTGTTTTGGATGAGTATGCACATTTCTTACACCATTTTTTTTATTGGTTTGTTCAGTTTGGTTTTGTCTTGGGGTTGGGAGAGTAGAAGGAAGACATAATAAATACTTCATTAAAATTTTTTTTTAAAAGAAGAGCTGGCCAGATTCTTGTGTTAGGCCACACCAATCATCCCAAGCTACCCAAATACATTAAACTCTACCAAAATTAGATGACCCATTGCTATGACGAGCTACCCAGAACACTTTCTTATGACATTTTTCTGCAAAGAGAAAGAGACCCAGTCCTGAGTGGAAAACTTAAGAGCTTTCCTGGATGACACTACTCATTTATCTCCTTTGGAGGGCATTGAGTGTCTGAATGAATAAGAGTCACAGACATCAAAATTACCATCAATGAAGACTCCTTGTTCTTTGACTTTGCCTAGAAAGGCTCCTGAGTTGTGAAGCACCACTGGAGTTGTAAATGCTTTCTGTTCCCAAGGATGTCAGAGTAGGAAGCTATAATTAATAACAATTTTTTGAACCTACTTCTGTTGAAATTCTTTTTCTCGTTTCAAGTCTTCAGTTTGCTTCTTGATCCTGGTTTCCCACACTTCCTTTGCAGCATGGACAGCCCCCGTACAAACTGCAGTTTCTGACATGGTTCTTTCACATGAGAGAAGGGGTCACCAATTTCACCAGAGACAAAAAAGTTGATTTATCGACGACATCTCTCAGAAGATGTAATTATACTGGAGGGAGGAGCAGGAATAAATGAATGAATGAAGCATGGATTAAGTGCTTATTATATTCCAATCATTACCTAAATACTGTGGGAATACAGATAGAAATGAAAGAGTTCTCAAGTAGTTAAACATCTATTAGGAGGAAGCAACACATAGAGGAACTTTCAATTATAGAGTGGACAGAGAGATCAGTGATCCTTAGTCTAAGAGTAACTCACATTTTTATCATTCTCTACGATTTGCTAAATACTTTTCTCATCATTACTCTGTAAGATAAGCAGTAGCATAATAACTGTCATTCTCATTTCAGATAAGGAAACTGAGGCTTAGAGAGGTTCCAAATACTATTTCTCTAACTGTTCTTTAATTTTGTAGAACTTATTCCTAATTAGTGTGAATAATGAATCTCCTAAACTGATTGCATTATTCAAATTGCTACTGTATATTTCTATGGAATTGATTACCATATTTAACATAGTATGCATTGAATACATGAAACCATTTTAGGGGATACATATATATATATATATATATATATATATATACACACATATATACAAATCAAGATCTAACTGCATATCAGCATATTTGTAAGGTTGTAGGGCAGAGCTCCTTTCAGATTTTGAGGCCATGCTTTTATATGAAATGATTAGGAAACATGGTTAAGCAAATGTCAGAAGCAGGACTTGGTTGGCTGAAAGTGAATTCTTTGGGATCCTGTTCTTTCCACCAATTCAGTTTCATAAACAGGATATTCAAAACTCAAGAATAGTTGGTGAAAATAGAGTCTGGTACTTAAGGCTGCAAATGACCAAGCACTGAGTAGAAACCCCAAGTCTACAGGATGGAAGGGGTTCCTGCTGGTTTAAAACTAAGGGAGAGTAGATCTTTCTTTAAAAAATCACATTAATACCCCATGCCAGAATTTTAGATGAGCCCTAAGGTAGAGATGATTTACCAAGTAATGACCAAGCAACAAAGCCCTGTACTCACCTCTGCATAGATTCAACCAACATAAAAAGCTCGGGAGAAGAAAATGTCTTCTGTTCCTGCAGTATATGAAACATAAATTTCCCTTCTTTGTTTTTTGTTAATATATTTCCTATATGTATACTCTTCTCCTTGTGAACTCTATTCGCATCCATTATTTCCAGTGATGTTGGGATTATTAATAGAGGAGTACGCACCAGGGTAAGATATTTTATTGCTAATTTTCTTACTATGCCACTTTAGCAAAAAGTCTTTGTTTCAGGCTATTGGATCTTCTGGTTGACTAATAAAAGAATTGATGGATGCTTATCAACTACAATTTTTAGGAGTGTAGAACCAAAGAAACCCTTGAACATGGAGTACCCATCTGTAAGGGGGACCTGATCTGTAAATATATAATGGAGAATTCATGTGGCAAAGCAGATAGAGGAATGACCCCAAGTCAGGAGGACCTGGGTTTCAATTTTACACAGTTATTTATTTGCTTGCTATGTGATCCACATGCTCTAAATGAATTACTTTAACCCATCTCAATCTGTTTCCTCAACTATATAACGACGAAAATACTATATCCTAACTCATGAAATTTTGGTGAGGAGGAAAACACATGCTTTCATGTGTGTTTATATGTGTAGGTATAAACACACATACATACATGCATACTCATACCCATGTTACATTGCAAACCTTAAAGCAATACATAAATATTAATTTTTATCATTACAAAGATAAAATCAGCTAGCAGTAGGAAGTAGTTTATATAAAATTTGTGTTTTCTTACGGCAATATTTAGAGGGGTTAATGATATAGGTAGCTAAATGACACAATTGATAGACCACTAGAAATAGAAAGGCTTTAATTCAAATTCAGTCTCAGACATGAGATATGTGTGATGCTGGGCAAGTTACTTAGCTTACATTTGCCTCAGTTTCTTCATCTGTTAAAAAAAGATATATACTAATAGCTCCTATCTACCAGAATTGTTGTGAGGATCAAGGGAGAAATAGCTGTAAAGTACTTAGCACAGTGCCTGCACATAATAAGCTCTATATAAATATTAGCTATTATTATTATAGTAAAACTGAAGACCAAAAGTCAAATGTTAATATTGTCAAGAAACGGTTCAATTTAGAGCTAATGTTTGTCAGTGAAATAACTGTAATAGAAAGACAAAAGGCAACAATAGAATATACTTTTTCAAAAAGAAAACTTAAAAGAGTGTTGAATGGCCAATATTATAAATTTTATAATTTTCTCTTGGTTTTTTCTTGATCCATTAGTAATCATATTAATTCCCTTCATCTTCTAGTTTATGATTAACTTCTTTGAAATTTACTTCACTCAGATAGAGACATTACAATGAACTTTTCAAAATCTGTTTGAAGTTCATTATTTTATTTTATTTTTTTATTTTTAGACATGGGGTTAAGTGACTTGCCCAAGGACACACAGCTAGGTAATTATTAAGTGTCTGAGGCTGGATTTGAACTCAGGTACTCCTGACTCCAGGGCCAGTGCTCTATCCACTGCACCACCTAGCTGCCCCTGGAGTTCATTATTGAAATGAAGAAGAAACAAAATGGGAAAGGGACAAAATTACTCAATGAACACATTTTTGAATGAAGAAACTGGAGATGATGAAAAATTGTTGACATTTCTCCATTTTGTCATTCCTTTCTGGCACCATTTGACATGTGGCTTTTGTTGTAGCCAGAGGAAATAGTAATGGAATGAATGAAAAAAAAGATATATTCAACTAAACTCAATGAAAAAAAAATCAGTGCAAGCTAGAAAAGAGACTTGTCCAGTAAAGAAGAAACATTAAGGAATATGGAATATGAATAGTCAGAGAAATATGGAAAGCCTAGTATGAAAAAGTATAGTGGCAAAAGTAAGTTCAAAAGAACACTTCCCATGAACAATTACAATGCAAGATGGGGAAACAATAGTAAAAATGAAAAGATCTCGAGTACAATATAACAGACAATGTTCATGATGAAAATTATTCTAGTTAAAGCATTACCATTTCTTTTTTAAGCAATTGGTAAGTTTAAAATGATACAATGGGAAATAACAGTTCATATGTCTTTCCAAGATTCTCTCTCCATAGTATCTTATGCTGCAGTTGTATTACATTACATTTATATACCATAATTTGTTTAGCCATTCCCTAATCAATGTTTTTCCACTTTATTTCTAGGTTTTTGTTCCTATATACACACAAAAAATGTGCCTGTGACTATTGCGTTATATGTGAGACTTTCCCAGCTTTTTTTTTTTAATCTCTTTAGGGGTGTGCAACTAGACCCAAGTATGCAACTTGGGTCAAACGTATAGAGATTTCAGTTGCTTCCCTCCCCCCCACCCCCCCCACATGATTCCAAATTGTTTTCCAGAAAACCACTTCACCAACAGTTTGTCAATGTGCTTGTCTTCCTACCATCTTTTCAACATTCACTAGCCTATCCTTTATCCTGTTTGCCAGTTTATTGGTTATCAAATGAAATCTCAGAATTGTTTTAGTTTTCATTTCTATTCATATTTATGATTTGGATAAATATTTCAAATATTTATAAATAGTTTTAAATCTTCTTTTGAGAATTATTTGTTCATATAATTTTATCATTTATCTATTGGGGAATGGCTCCTGTTCTTGTATTACTTGTTTTGATTCCCTGTTTATCCTGCTTATCAGACTTTTTAACAGAGATATTTTATGAAAGATTCTCTCTCCTAAATCAACAGTTTTTCATCTTTTTCTAACTGCACTGATTTTGTTCATGCAAAAATCTTTTAATTTCATGTTTAAAGAACATGACACTGGTATTAGTCCTTAACTCAGGCAAATTTCTAAGAGTTTTTTCATTGAGAGTTGCATAAACCAGTGAAAACTGAGAGCTGTTTATAACAACGGACAAAAACAAAACCAAACCACTCATTTACTAAGGGTCAGATTTTCTCTTTAGGCATGGAAGTGATCATTTGATAAAATCTTCAAGAAGTCAGACTGATCTTATTGCAGTCTAAGTATTTTTCTGGGTGTGTGTTGGAAAAAGCTTGACCTTAATAACATCAGTTCCACTGAGACCTCTTTCCAAACTATATTTGCTATACCAATTTTTCTAAGTTTTGATGTCTTCAACAGTTCTTGTTCTTGTTAATTAAATTTTCATTATTAGCATGTATTCATATTGCTTACCTGTAGTATTATGATGGTGCAGAGATGATCCAGGGTTCAAAGATGGTTGGTGGAGCATTGAACTGTCATTAAGGACCAATGCCTTTTAATGTACTTTATTGTCAGAGAAACTCATCACAAGAAAGCTGCCAGTCAGGTGAAGAAGTTTTCTGTCCATAACATCTCATGAAACCATAAGGTATGAAGGAATTGTGATATGTAGAGATAGATATAATCCCAAATGAATGAAATTATAAGTCCTTCAAGTATTGTCAGAATTTCCTCCTTTTTTGTTATTTTTCTCAAGCAGTGCAACCTATAATTGGTCTAATCTCTGACCCAATAGCTGAAAAATGGGGTTATATTTTCTATTCAATCAATAAATCAGCAAAAAGTCATTAAGTATCTATTATGTGGTAGTTAGCTATCGGAGATACAATATTTTTAATGGAAGTCTGTGTCTTCAAAAAGCTAACATATTATGAAGGAAACAAATATATGTGAAGTATGTACAAAATAATGAGGTGAAAAGATCATGAGGAAGATGACATGAGCTGAACTTTTTAATATAATAATTTAATACTTCAAGATATATATTTTATATATGTTCAAATATATACATATTGTCTCCCTGGAAATTATAATGCCCTATGAAGACAGGGGTCATTTTGGTTTTTGTTGTTTACCATAGGGCCTGGCACAAAGGTACATAAATGCTTGTTGATTGTCATTTCCAAGACTTCTAATCTCTTTGGTGGAGCCACTCCCTCTGCTGGTAAAAATCAGACTTCCTACTGCCTTCTAACTTTTATGAGTCGTGTCTACATTCGGAATTTAACATTTGAATGGTGGCTTTCCCAACTCCAACCTCCATGCCTGAAATGCTCCCTCATTCATAATTCCCTGGATTTTTCAAACCTTGGCTCAAGTGATACCTATATGAAGCTTTTCTTGATTCTTTTGCCTTCCTTTCCACAGTTACCAAATTCTCCCTCTTGAAATTACATTTCACTGCTTTGTATTTGCCTCTGCCCCTTCATCTAAGCTCTTTAAGGGCAAAGACTAATTTTGGGGTTTTGTGTTCTCGGTGCCTTGCAAATAATGAGTGTTTGATAGAAAAATGTTGAATTTCATATAAAAACCACTTGCTCCTTTAGCCTCCAGGGAGTCTAGAGCATTTAGAAGCCTATGATTTTAGATAATTTCTTAAGTTATATACTAGGAGAAAACTGGGATCAAAGCAGGAGTGGGAAGAATACACATGAGAAGCACATGTCCTGGGAAGTGAAGTTCTTCTGCCTTGTATTATTATCACAATAGAAAGAGACACACCAGACCCCAGTACCATGACAATGACATGCCAGGCCAGCAGGTTTGTAGCGCCTTCAAAACCAAACAAATTAGTCCTGAAAGAAATGTCTCTTTGCCTTCTAAGAGCACAACTAAGTGAGTAACTCTGACCTCTTAAGAGACAGGTTTCTCAAACTGGGCTGCTCTGCTAAGGTAAGCAGAGACAAGAGTACCTGGATCCTCAGCAGCAAGCATTTGTAAATGAGGAAAAAGGGGAGAAGAATTCAAAAAAACTTACCAGGGTGGGTGGTACTTCCAAACTCATTGATTGCTCAGCAAGGGAGAGGTTACAGATAGATTTTGCTGGGGGCCACTCCAAGCAGCTCCTTGGCCACGTTGTGACCCCCAGGACTGTCGTGTCAGCCCAGTGCTAATTTTAAACTATGACAAAGCCAGGAATAGCAGGAATCACATGGGGCTTGTGTGCAAAGTGTCTGGAGAGTTCATGTTGAAAATTTTCCCACTTGCCAGGACCCATGTGCAAACAGAATTTAGGAGACCCATGGAAAGCAAACGGATAAGACCCCATGAGAAACACTTGTGCCATAAAAATAGAAGGGGCTGCGAAGGGAGCCCCTTGGGTGGGGCACAAAAGCTTAGACCACAAGCACAAAGGCTTCAGAATAACACCCAGATCAAGGAATGTGTGCAGGGGCCTCTAACCTCAGATATTACTGGAGTCATCACTAAAAACTTAGGTCTTTGGTGGAAAATTTATTTGTGGAAGGGATAGTGTACAGCAGGTGTTAAACTTCTAGCCCATCAGGTCACTTGGGGTCCACAAAACTCCTCTGCGGGGAAACAGATAAAAGTGTAATTGGGAAATGTTTAACAAAAGAAATAAAAATTCAACATAGATAATGTTAATTTGTTATTTTCTAAGTTTGATAAGAGTTGATTTTTGTTGATCCGCATGACCAGGTCATTGGGCCAGGCGGTACATCCTGATAGGACAGGCATGAGTCCCTGGGGTGGCAGCCTAAGGACCGGGATGCAAGGGGGGAAATAGGTTGTCGACATCTGAGCCAAATCCCCTTTCACCTTGTGCTAGTTCCGCTGCAGGCTTTAAGTGACAATGACTCCTATAGGGCAAACAGAAGTAGGTCCCTGCCCACCCAAGGTTTATTGTTGGCAGTCTTTCCTAGGTGCCTCAAGTCTCAGCCAGGGGCAGCTAGGTGGCACAATAATTAGAGCACAGGCCATGGAGTTAGGAGGACCTGAGTTCAAATCCAGCCTCAGACACTTAATAATTGCCTAGCTGCGTGACCTTGGGCAAGTCACTTAATCCCATTGCCTTGCAAAAACAGAAACAAAAAACAACTAAAGTCTTAACCAGTCAGTCATCAAGCATTTATTAAGAGCCTAATATGTGCCAGAAATTATATGAAACAACACTGGGGCTAAAAAAAAAATGAAGTCTGCTCTCAATGAACTTATCCTCTATTAGGAAGACAACATGCAAATAATTATATTTAAACAAGATAGACACAAGATAAATTGGGGCTAACCTCAGAGGGAAGGCCCTAAGATTAAGGAGAACTGGCTAATGTTTCTTGTGGAAGGTGGAAATTTAGTTGAGTCTTAAAGGAAGCTAGGAGGAGGGGGTGAGTAAAGGAGAGGGTTCCAGGAATGGGAGGCGTTAATGAAGATTCATGGAATCAAGAAATGGAGGGTCTTATAGGAAGAAGGGAGGTGAGGAGGAAATATGCATTTATTAATATTCTAAGCACTTGATAAGTACCATCTCATTTAATCCCTACACAAACTGTCGATTAGGGACTATTATTACCCCCATTTTATAGATAAGGAAATTAAGAACACTCGAGGTTTAGTGACTTGCCCAGGGTTACACTGTGGTAGTTTGCAACTAAAAGCATCCCCCCATCCTTCCCAGCTAGATGCACCCCCATACCCCCCCGCCCCGCATAGTGTGTTGTTAGAAACAGTAGCTAAAAACACTCCAAACATGAGTAGGGACCCTCCAAGCATGATGTGTGGTTAGCAACACTCTGTTCCCTCATTGTCCAGAGATGACAATCTAATCAATCTTCCATAGTCTTTGCGGGTAAAGAACTTTCCCTTGACCAGAACCTGACTAAACATTACCTTTGTACCATTTCACCTTTCTTTACCATGTTATTTTAGATGCAAATCCATGCTTGCCATCATGCAGGTGCTGATGTGTCCAGGAACTAGAGTTGGAAACTCTCCGTTCAGCCTCCAACCCCTCCTGGGCAGAACTTCCATTCTCAACTCCCCAACTCTTCCTTGGGAGTGGAGTTTTATTTCTCTTCCTCTTTCAAGTTCATTAGAAAGACCATCGCTAGGTGGAGCAGTGGATAAAGCACTGACCCTGGAGTCAGGAGGGCCTGAGTTCAAATCTGTCCTCAGACACTTAATAATTACCTGTGTGGCCTTGGGCAAGTCGCTTAACCCCATTGCCTTGTAAAAAAACAAAACCCCAAAAAAGAGCACCAGTCCTAAGCCTACCAATCAACTAGCCCCCATTTGTTCCACTTTGCTTTTCACATCAATAAAAGCTTCACTCATTGAGAAAGGGACTTGGTCTCTTGAATGATTCTTAACATGGAGCCCAAATCACTGAACCCCGGTTGCCCTGCATCCAGGGCCATTTCCAGTCATCCTGATTCATGTCTGGCTCTGAAGGAGAAAGTGAGGCTGGTGATTTAGCACAGCCCCCCCCCCCCCCCCATTCAAAGCCAATTCATGTCATGGCCTCACCTCCCTGATGTCACGGTCTTCTTTGAGAAACGGCACCACGAAACCAGCTATCCCACTATACTGGTAACTGTTTGACAGCCAGCTCTCTCTAATACTACTAAGTATCTAAGACCAGATTTAAACTCAGGTCTCTCTCACTCCAGACAGCTGGCCAGTGTCACTGAATTGAAGAGTATGGGAGAGGAGTCAGATATAAGAAGACTGGGAAAGAACCAAGTTATGAAGAGTTTTGAATGCCAATCAAGAGTATTTTATGTAATTGGTCCTGAGGAAATAAGAGAGCTACTAGAAGTTTATTGAATAAGGGGGTGATGTGGTCAGAACCTTTGTTTTAGGAAAATCAATTTGACAACTGAGGAGGATGGGTAGTAGTGGGGAGGGTCTGGAGGCAGTAGGCTATTGGCAGTAGTTCAGGTGTGAGGTAATAGAGGTTTCCACCAGGATGGTGTAGTATCAGAAGTGTTTGTTCTTCATTCTGGAAGAGGACTATGACATCAAGGAGGTAATGCCATGAGATGCGTTGAGAGCGGGCGGATTGTGCAAAGTCATAAGCCTCACTTTCTCCTCTAGAGCTGTCTGGGTCTAGTGGCCAGATACAGATCAGCAGGATTGGAAATGGACCTGGATGGAGTGGGAGAGCTTGACCTTTTTAAGCAAAGGTGTTTTAACAGGTCTCGGTATGTATGAATATAGCTATTCAGTGATGGGCAGTGTCAAAGCAGAGAAGTGAGGATATAGGATATACAACATAAAAACAAAAGGACTTGACCTCTGATTGGATATGGGGAATGACAGACATATTTTGAGACTGGGTGATTAGAGGATGGTTGGTCGGTCTTGTCCTTAATCATTGAAGAAGACCAAAATGACATCACTATGTTAGAGACAAGCTGCAGTGTTTCAGTGGTGGCTGATCAGATCAATATGAGCTCAGAATGCTCTAGCATTCCATTCTTTTCTCATTCCATTCTGCCCATAATCTCCCATATGAAATAAGAACCAGCTAGGGGGAAAAAACATTTTAATGCTTCAGTCATGCCTGACTTGGAACTCTTTGGAAAAATGTTTCTGAAATAATGAAT
This sequence comes from Macrotis lagotis, assembly GCF_037893015.1. Taxonomy (NCBI): domain Eukaryota; kingdom Metazoa; phylum Chordata; class Mammalia; order Peramelemorphia; family Peramelidae; genus Macrotis; species Macrotis lagotis. The sequence continues at coordinate 200,989,750 of NC_133662.1, forward strand.
GAATCAATGGATAAATGAATAAGCATTTATCAAGTATCATATGGAAAACACCGTGCTAAACACAGAGAAGACACAGAAAGGCAAGACCTTTACTCTAAAGGTGTTCACCTTCAAATGGGGAGGAAATAAAATGACCCAGGTTACAAACATATAGGATTTAAGATTTGCTATGTCTAAATGTACTCTTTCACACCTCAACTTTCAGTTCCTTCTTTTCTACTGCCTTGTCCCAGAGCAGTTGATGCCCTGGGTGGGGGATTCTCTTTTCCTCACTGATAACTACCTTCCTCCACCACCATTTTAGGACAGGTACTAGCCATTCTTCATCTTATTCAGGCTTAGAATTCTACTCAGGCAGTGTCTCCAAGCAGCTAACCTTCCTCTTTCCATGCTTCCCCTTCCCTGTTTCCCTTTCCTGTTTTCCTTATTCAGTGCCCCCCCCCCATTAAAATACAAACGACTTGAGGGTAGGAACAATCCTGTTTGCTGGTATTTGTATCCCTAGGGATTGGCACAGAGTCCGGGACAGAATAACCATTTAATAAATGTTTCATTTCTGTCTGATTGCCTGTCTATATATAGTATTTTCTTGAACTACCAGAAATGAGATTAATCTATGTAGACTTACTCCAGATGAAGCCACCATTTTGGCCCTTCCTTTGAGATCACCACTTCCTTTTCTATAGGCTCATTAACCTCACTTTTAATGATAAATGTTCATATTTTCCCAGTAATTTAAGTCAAATTTACTGGCTTATAATTTGTGGATTCCTTTTTTCCCCTATTTTGAAAAATTGGGATATTTGCCCTTCTTCAATCCTGTGACTCCTTTTCTGTTTTCACATTTTCAAACATCACTAATAGTGACTCAGAATCACATCTGCCTCTTTTTTCTACACCTGTAAACGTAGTTCCATTTTGATTAGGTATCTTAAACTGATCAAAAGCGTCTAGGTGCTTCCTTACTATTTTTCTATTTTATCACCTCTTTTATTGATCATTACTGTTCTGTCCTTTCCAATTCAATACTCATTCCCTGGGAGAAAAAAAAACCAGAAACAAGAAAGCAGTTGAGTAACTTCATAATTATCATTCCCACTGGTTTGAACTGCAATTCTCTTTTTTTAATTCAATTTATTTTCAGATCTACATGTTCCCTCCCACCCCTACTGAGAAAGCAAGAAAAATGAACAGCAGATCTCTTAACACCTCAGCTTCTTTTCTCTTTTTTTTTACAAGGCAGTGGGGTTAAGTGACTTGCCCAAGGTCACACAGTTAGGTAATTATTATGTATCTGAGACTGCAATCGAACTCAGGTCCTCCTGACTCTAGGGTCAGTGCTCTATCCACCATGTCAACTGGCTACCCCTTCCTTTTTCTTCCTTTTTTAAAAATTGGGGCTTATGCCCTTCTCAAGGTCTATGGCTGGGCTGTAGGAAAAAACAAACAACCCATCTCTTTCCCCCCCATGTAGCTGAAAACTAAATAAAAAATTCACTACATCTTTTTGTTGTCTTTAACATTCTTTAAAAATCTCACATTCTTGGAAATTGAGGGAATGCTTTTCATTTGTGGAATGGCGAAACAAGTGGTATATGATTGTGATAGAATACTGTTGTGCTATAAAATGATGAACAGGATACTTTCAGAAAAACCTGTGAAGACATAAATGAATTGATGCAAAGAGAAGTGAGTAGAAAAGGAGAACTTTGTACATAGTAACAACAATAGTGTATGATGATCAAGTGAATGACATCTGTTCTAATCAATACAATGATCTAAAACAATTTTGAAGGTCTTATGATGGAAAATACTATCTACCTCTAGGGAATGAACTGATGGAGTATAAATGCAAATTGAAACATAATTTTTCTGTTTATTTTTCATGCTCTTTTGGGCAACCTGGTTAATATGGAAATAAGTTTTCTATGATTTTGGCCATTTTAATTGATATCACATTTCTCTTTACATTTGGAGGTAGAGAGAACAAGGGACAGAATTCTGAACCCAATTTTTTAAAATGAATATTAAAAAATAAATATTGAAATTTTAAAAAATAAAAAACTCACATTCTGAACTCTTGTGCTCTGTACACTATTCTTACTGCATCTTGCCACCATTATGAATTTGTTCTCCAATACTTACCTTGTTTCCATCTTCAGTATCTTTATTTTAAGCTAGTTGATGTGCTTCCTCTGTATCAATCCCAGTCACTTTAGAAAACAACATTTGTTTTCTTGATTGGATTGTTTCTCTTTCTATATCAGAATTTCATTTTTGAAAACTTCCAACTCCCAGACTTAGTTTTGTTAAGGAGCCCCCTGAACTTTTTGTTTTGTTTTTTTTTTAGGTTTTTTTTGTAAGGCAAACAGGGTTAAGTGGCTTGCCCAAGGCCACACAGCTAGGTGATTATCAAGTGTCTGAGACTGGATTTGGACCCAGGTACTCCTGACTCCAGGGCCGGTGCTTTATCCACTACACCACCTAGCGACCCTGAATTTTTTTTTTTTGAATCGCCATATTTTCCAGAAACATTGGATCCAGAATATGCAGGACCCAAATGTGCCAAGGACAAAGCTCCACCCCCTGATCTGACATTGTTATTTGCACCCCAAGCTAGATTCTCTGCATGTCCTTGGGAGACAAGACAAGCCTGCCAGTCAGTCTGTGCCAGGTTGGGAAATTTGCTTGTGGATCTGGGTTCCTTGCAGATAAGCAGATTTTCCTATCTTCATAGTCTAGCAGTTCCCAAAGTATAAGAACATGACCTTTGCCATCACTTACGCCTTCTCTTTGGGAGGGGACTTTGTCCTTTTTTTCACTCTTACTGTATTTTTCTCCCTCCAAAGCCATGCCCCTTTAGCTGGAATTTTTGTCTTTCCTTCTGCCTTTGTCCTACTGAACGCCTAGCATTTGACATACAAACTCATTTCTTTTGTAATAAACCTAGTTCTTGAACTCCTAAATAACATCTATCTGAACTTTATTGAAAGCGCTGTCTCAAAATCTAGTATTCATAATAACTATGTCTGACTTTTACTCTCTTTCACAAATTATAAACTGGAATGGTCATTTTCTCTCATGGATCTGGTCATTTCCACTAAAGCAATCTATTTTTAATTGATATTTTATTTTTTCCAATTACATGTTATGAAAGTTTTCAACATTCATCCACTTGCATATTTATGTTACACATTTTTCTAATACTCTCCCTTCCCACTCTACCTCCCCTCAAAGATGAACAGTCTGGTAAAGTGTTGTTCATGTACTTTTATGTTTATCATATAAGGGAAAAGAAAAAAGACCTTGGGAAAATAAGGAAAAATATAAGTTTTTAAAAAGTGAACATGGTATCCTTTCAGAGTCTGTGGACTTTTTTGTTTTGTTTTCTTTTGTTTTTTTTCCTCTGAATGTGGATGGCATTGTCCATAATAAGTCTTCCAGGGTTATCCTAGATCTCTGAACTTATAACAAACATTGTTAACGAGAAACAACGAATCTAGTAGTTTCCCTCACTGATTTTAAAGTACTATTTCCCCTCCTACCTTTTCAGTCTTCTTACACCTTACTCTCCGTTGTTCATTTGTGCTTTTGTGACCCCCAGGGACCTCAGCATTCCAGGTTCTTCTATCCCCCCGTTGTCTCTAGAAGTTTATCCAACTTCATGTTCATTGTTTCCATTACATTATCCATTTCATTCTCTGGCGTCCCCTTTTCTCTTTGCCTTCAATCTTTCCCAACATCAGGATCTTTTCCAGTGAATTCTGTATCTTCATTATGTGGTCAAAATATTTAAGTTTCAGTATGAACTTCCAATGAATAGCATGAATTAATTTCAAGTATTGACTGATTTGACCTTTTTGCTATGCAAAGAACTCTCAAAAGTCTCCAGCACCACAATTTGAAAGCTTCCATTCTGTAGTGTTCATCTTTCCTTATAATCCAACTCTCACAGTCAAACATTGCTAATGGAAAAACCATAGCTTTGACTATATAGACCTTTGTCAGCAAAGTAACATCTCAGCCTTTTAGTATATTGTCCAGATATGCCATAGATTTCCTTCCAAGGAGCAAGTAACTTTAAATGACTACAGTGGTCATCTAAAGTTATCTTTCAGTCCAAGAATATAAAATCTGGTCTACTTCCATTTCTTCTCCTTTTATTTGCTAGGAAGTAATGGAATCATTTGCCAAGATCTGAACTTTTTTAACATTACTTTTTATTTAAACAGTATTGTATTTTCCCCCAATTATATATTGTGAAAATTTTTGCATTTATTTTTACTAGCTTCCCTAACTTCCTTAAAATTTTAGTTAAATTCCCTCTTTTCACAAAAAGCTTTTCATGGTTTCCCCCTTCCCTCAGTATATCTGGCATCATTTATCTTATCTGTACAGAGTTGTTTGTATGTTGTCATACCTATTAAATTGTAAACTATCTGACAGCAAGGATGATTTTGATTTTCTTTGGATCCTAAGAGATTAGCATTTGTCTAATTAGTAATGTTGACAATTTTTGACTGTTGATTTGACTTGATTCCCCTATCTTAAAAAACTTGACTTTGATTCCCCCATCTTAAAAAAAATTAAAAAACAAAAAAAATCGAGGCAAATTAAGAAATTATCAGTTGCTCCTCTTTTGGCAAAAAAAGTTGTCTACAGGGTGACTAGGTGGCACAGAGGATAGAGCAGAGGCCTTGGAGTCAGGAGTACCTGGGTTCAAATCCAACCTCAGACACTTAGTAATTACCTAGCCATGTGGCCTTGGGCAAGCCACTTAACCCCATTGCCTTGCAAAAAATAAAAAAAAAAGTTGTCTGAATAATTAGAATTCTTCTTCAATATTATATTCTACTTATCTGTCAGGCTTATGATAGCAAAAAATCAATATGTTAAAAGCAGTAGGGATACCAAAAAAAAGGCAAAAGGCATTTCTTGCTCTCAAGGAGCTTACAATCTAATTTGTTTCCTGAATTTATCTACTTTTTCTTTCCACACAAGTTATCTGTAGAAACGTCAGTAACATTACTTTTGCTTTTAATTTTTTACTGAAATGCATTCCACCATGATTCTCTACTGTGATGCCCAGATTTTCTCACATTGGTATATTTTATATACTGTAACTTATTTATTCCTTTCCCAATTGATGAATACTACCCACTCAGCATGCAATTCTTTTCCACCTCAAAAAGAGCTATTAATATTTTTGTACATTATAAAAGATTAAATAGGTAATTTTGAATACATGATTCTGAAAATATTCTATATAAACAAAATTAATGCCAGTAGAATAAGAAAGTAACTGAGGGAAAAACCAAATTTCTCTGATTAGAGTTTGGAATAAGATTTGAAAGAGATAGGTGATAATCCTAGGCTGAATCCAAACCTTCAATAGTGCATTCACCCAATGGTAGGTACAGATTAGTCTTATGTTGTTTAAATTTTCTTACATTTATATTTGAAAGTCTTTCTCTTGATCACTTGCAAAATTTGTTTCTGAATTGAACTATAAAATTTAATCACTTTGCTTCTTGGGAGTTTACAGCCCTGAGTTTGTTGGGGGTTTTTTGTTTGTTTGTTTCTAGAGATAATTTATTATTTCAATTTGTATTTCATTTTTTCTGCTTGGAAGTTTGAGACAGTCCTCTTTAACTATCTCCTGCATTGTGTGTTAAGGGTTTTTTTGTATTGGCATGGTCTTCTACAGATTTTATGATCCATAGATGGTCTCTACACAGCCTGTCTACGATGTGCTTTGCTTGTGTAGTGAGCATATTTTTTCCAATATTGCTATTTTTTTGCTTTTTTTATAGATTGTCCTATGTATTTGCATTCCTAGTCTACTGCTCTTTCATTTCTTTGATGAGACTTGCTACTGGTTTTTTCTTTCTTCCTGTCCATTAATTTTTATTTTATAAAATTTGACTCTTACAAATTTCTTTTTTCCAACCATTTAGGAACAACATGTTGTGGTTCCATGTTTGCCTCAAATTCCACAGGGTCCTTTCTCTCATCAAGTGCTGGATCATTTTTCCTTTGTTTTGCAGTATTTATATATATATATATATATATATATATATATATATATATACACACACACACACACACACACACACACACACACACACACACACACACACACACCTGGACTGGACTTTTTTTTTTTTTAACTAGATCTGAAGGCCACATTTCTTTCTGCTGTTGATGCTTTCTCTGTAGATTTATCTGGTTAATCAGTTCAACATCTTCGAGTTTTCTTCACAAGATCTTTGGTAATTTCAGCTTCCCCTCTCCCCCCACCTCCACTTAAGTTTCCTCTGTTTATTGTCTGACTACCATTATTCTGATGGTGATTTCTGAAGGGCTGGAATTCAAATGTTTCAGCCTCCTCTCATGGTGGACAATTGACTATTCACCAGTTTGGGTCTGCCTCAAAGATTTCTGTGGTTTGGGTCTTTGAAGCTCTGGGAGGAGGGTGGAATATGGTGTGGTACTGATTGCAAGCTCAGGCATTGTCTTGTTCCTTTCCCTCTGTTCCTGGCTATCCTGAAAAGAGCTTTTGCACTACAGGCTGGAGCTTCCCTCCTTCTTTCTCCCTTCCCCCCCGCCCCCCCCACATCCCAGCAAACTTCTGTCTTGGAAGTCTATGATGCTGGCTGGTTCTTAAGAGGCCCAAATTCTTCCTCTGCAATGTTATCATACTGCTTGGTGGGCTGTCACAGCCTGGCTTTGCATGATCTCCAGGTCAGTGGAGAGAGGGAGGGGATACTGGGGTAGGGTTTTGTTAGAGCCTGTGGTGGGATCTCTGGAGGGGGCTGACTGCGACTTTGGCTTCGGAGCCAGTGGTTCAGAAAGTGGGGGAGGATATTGAATGGAATAGTAGTAGAAGCCAGCTCATGCATAACCAAAGAGGAGTATCCCAGTGGTACTGTTGAATCCCAGGTCTGGAGTCAGAAGACCTGAGTTCAAATCTGCTTTCAGACACTTACTAGCTCTATGAGCCTGGGCAAGTAACTTAATCTGTTTACCTTAATTTCCCCATCTGTAAAATGGGAATAGTGTCAGCGCTTTGGTTATTGTGAGGATTATCAGCTATAATCATTTTTGGAACCTAACTTGTTTTGAAGACATCTGAGATATCAAGGGGATCAAGTCTATCATCCTGTTGGGTAGTGAGCAACAAAGTTGCCAATGAGCACTTGTGCCTGTAGCCTATACAACGTGGCATCCTGGTATGGATTTGGGGCTTTAATAGCAGTTTCATCTCTGGAGCCCTGGACCAGGAGCTACTTGCTCTCAGGCAGATCCCAGTGTCTATAGGTCTCTCCCTATCTGTGTGTTTATGCTGATTTGGGCTGAAAAATGTATCACTGTGACTTTCTTGGATTTGATCTGATGCATTTTTTTTAGATCAGTTTGGAATTTTTGTTTTTTGTTTTTGAAGAGAGAATTTCTGTGTTTCATGATATTCTGCCATCTTGGCTCTGCCCTATCTCCCACAATTTTTCTATAAGCTTAGTGGATTCTCTTGGGTTCAGAATCATTTAAACTACACTTTTTGATCATAAACTTTTAAATATTGAAAGAATGAAAAAATAAGTATTATTGAAAATTTTATTGAAAAATCCCATTCCAAAAGATACATGAATTTTTCTTTTAAATAAATATAATACAATATCTTTTTCAAAAATGAAGTGCAAAACTATTCTATTTGTATACATTTGAAAGTCAACTCTCCCTCTCCTATTTCAGATTTTCTTTTAAGTGGTTTAAAAATTGTTCATTTCAACTATAAATCAAAGTTCTAATTTAATACGAACATGAAGCCTTTCTTTTTATATCATAAACCTTCAATCAATATATTTGGCACTTGATATTCAATTGCACAACATTAAAACAAGTTTGTATTTTTGAATGAAAGTCAACATTGGCTTATGTTCTCTAATTTTATTGAAGGAATCTATTCAATCATTAACTATTTTTATTCTAAAATAATAGAATTCCAGAGGTGGAAAAGACTTTATAGATTACCTGGGTCAAGCTGCATTAGCGCTCTCTCTCTCTCTCTAACATCCCTCACAAATTGATCAGTTACCTATTTGCTGACACAGTCACAGGGACAAGGAATTCCCCAGTTGAGACAGCCTATTCTATTTGTTCTCTTTTGTACTCTAATTGTCCTTGATTTGCTTTATCCCCATTAAGTTTCCTCCTAAGATGAAGAAAAAAATGAATTCTTATTACTAGTGCTTAGTAATAAATTCTCTGTGATTGACTTGACATTATCACACCATCTTTGGTTCAGCAGAGGGCAATAAAGAAGTCAATGAAATCCTAAACAGAAGCAAAGTGCAAAAGTTGCTGCATGTAAAATAAAGAGCTCCATGATTTTCCTATTTAAGAAAGGATCGAATTTCTCAAAATGTATTCCTTTAAATCAGCAATGAAATGATTGTTAAAAAACCTCCAAATTACAGTTTTATAAGGATCAAGACAATTAGAAACCTGAATTACACAGTTATCATTAAAGAACTTACAGATAATCCAACATTTATTAAGCTACAATTTGTATCATATACAAGCCATTTTGCTTGGGTTTACAAAGACAAAAAGACAAAAAAATGGGAAATAGTTCTTACAAGGAAGGCCCTCCTCTCCTACCAGACTTTATAATACGTATACAAAATAATTTTGAGAAGGAAAGAGCACCAACAACTGAGATGAAGAGGGAAAGTCTTTGCATAAAGTCCTTGATGGCACCAGAGCTCAGCTTTGATGGAAGCTTAAGAGGCAGAGGTAAGGAGAGGGGTATTCCAGGCACAGAGGATAGCCTATAGAGAAAGACTTGAGGACAAGTAATGTAATAAGGAGCACAGGTCATCTAGAAGGCCAATTTTTCTAGAATCCCAAATCTTTGAAATGGAGAAGAGGAAGCTCATGGCAGATACTGCTATTTTCCCATTGAGGAAAGTGACAAGAACAGAAAAGGTGATAAGAAAAGTTTTGGGAGGGGCAGCTAGGTGGCGTGGTGGATAAAGCACCTGCCCTGGAGTCAGGACTACCTGGGTTCAAATCAGGTCTCAGACACTTAATAATTACCTAGCTGTGTGGCCTTGGGCAAGCCACTTAACCCCGTTTGCCTTGCAAAAACCTAAAAAAAAAAAGTTTTGGGAGAGAAGGTTAGGTTTGGAAAAACTACTCTGAGGATCATGATAATTAGGGAAGAATAAAAGGCTTGATACGTAATAGTGTTTGCTCAGCTGAGATCAGGTTAACAAATTTGTAGTGGACTCAGTATCATTGTATGACTTTCTCCAGTTTCATATATGTATAAATGAGAAGGCAGATAATATAATTTCAAGATTTTTCCCCCCTTTTGAGACAGAAGGTAGTGTTTATAAAGGGATAAGACATTTATAGGAATGAAAATAACATTACTGAATAATAAAAGTCTACTGAACATCTTCCAAGAGAAACATAAGTGCACTTTATTTAAGAATTTGAATAATTAATGTTAGACAAAGAAATTTTACTGTATATAAATTCCTTTTTTTGACCCTTAAGAGATAGTTAAAAAAAATATCATAATGAGATAGTATATGTGGATATTAATTTTCAGTAATGTCAGCCTTGTGTTACCAGCATCCCTTACATTTAAGAGTTCAGTTCTACATTAAGATATTACAAATCACACTCTGTTTTATGAAATTTGACAACCTTAAGAGTTACAATAAAGCTTCCCATTTAAATTTAAAAGTGCAAACTGGTAAGAGATATTGACATTTTACAGTGGGATCTTGGTCATGTAAATAATCATTCACATAATGCAAACTTCAATAAAGAACATGTTCTAGCAATAGCTAGGTTTTATACATTCTTCTGATGCTCGGAAAGTTCAATTATGTTTCAAACCAATGTTTATTTCAGTTCTAGCAGCATAGAACCTGGATTTTCCAAGTAGGATTTCCATAAATTAGAGAATCGAGCCATTGTAGCACCATCAATAATTCTATGATCAGCAGACCAGCTCACATTCATTATCTGTGCTTTGATCACTTCACCTTTCTCATTAAACCGAGGCACAGCCTAGAAATAAAAAGGGGGGGAAAATTTTGTTCAAATTTCAAACTAAGCAAAGCAGCCATGGTTGCAAAGGCTCTATGTCTCTTCTCTAATAAAATCAGTTAAGTCTAATGGGATGTAAAACCATATCACTTTAATGTTGGAAAAAAAGAAAGACAAAGTTATCAAAACAGTAAAGAAACACACTTACAGATCCCAGTTAAAAATTCTTGCTGAGGGACAGCTAGGTGGTGCAGTGGATAGAGCACTGGCCCTGGAGTCAGGAGTACCTGAGTTCAAATCCAGCCTCAGACACTTAATAATTACCTAGCTGTGTGGCCTTGGGCAAGCCACTTAACCCCATTGCCTTGCAAAAAACTAAAAAAAAAAATCCTTGCTGAAGGAAAATTTGGCACAAATTTCACCTCTTGTTTTAAAATATATGATTATAACAAACAAACAAAAAAGAAACAGGAGAATTAGGAAATGATCAAAGAAAGCTTTTCCCCTTCGAACTGCCTACCTCACTCTCCATGCTTTTATCTGGCAGCTAAATAAGGATGATGACATTTCCATAGTATTTTAACATTTATATGATTGACTGTCAAAGTGCTTTATCTATGATCTTGCTTGAGTCTCACAACCACCTGTGGGAGGTAAGTGCAATTATCATCCTCTCTTTTTACAGAGGAAAGAACTGAGACTGATTGGTGAAGTGACTTGTCCAGGGTCATTCAGCTAGCATGTCTCAAAGAGGCAGGATTAAAATTCAAGTCTTATCCACTTCAATGTCCAGCACTCTATCTATTATGTGAATTCATATAATAAATCATCTTGTTAGAGATTTATATTTTTTAAACTGTTTAATGGCATGAATCAACAAATGGATGAAAAATCTTTTCTTAAAACCTTACTCTGCACAGATGCTGTATTAAGTACTGTGAGCACAAATACAGAAGTTACAATAGTTCGTGCCTTCAAGAAGCTTATGTTTCTCACAGGAGAATAACACATACAGTTTTGGGGAAATTAAAGAGATGTGAGAGTAGACATGAGGGACTGACTGATACATCCTTTCCAGAAACAGTGAGATGGATCCAATTACTGCTCCCAGAGAAGGGGGGAGCTAGGGAGGAAAGACTTGAAAATGGAAGAAGGATGCCCAGAGTCCAGCCTTGAGTTGAATGTGTCCAGCATGACGTGATTTTTAAAAATATTCAGAAGAAAAGGGTTGATTTCTCTAATAATTGAAGTCATTTGTTACAGGGGCTTGTGATAAGACCATCCAATTAATGCAAACTAAAAGAACTTGGTAAAGAAATCAACAATTCTATCCCAATGCTGGCAACAATCAAGAAGAAGAGTTCCTTATTGCTAGAGAAACTTTGGGCTGGAGAAAGGAAAGCCATCCCATTCTGTGACTTTCCCCTTTTTTTTACTATGTGGTTTGCTTGCTAGGAGAAGGTAAGACAAATTCACTGCAAAGTCTAGAGAGACTCCAGGAGGAGAGGCAAACATAGGGATAAATAATTCAATTCAATAAGTATTCTTAAAGTTCCTATCATGTGCAGTACTAGGCCACAAAGATAAAAGTGAAAGTCTCTTCCTTCAAAGAAATTGTAAAGAAAATGTGACAAAATATAATGCTGGCATTAGACAGGAAGTCCTGGGTTCAAATTCTACCTTTGACACTAGCTTCATGGCTATGGGTCAAGTCCCTTCTGAGACTCAGTTTTCTCATCTTTAAAAATGGAGATAATATCTGCACTGTATATCTTACAGAATTGTTGTGAGGCCCAAATGAGATTATATAAATTACTTTTCAAACCTTCAATTATACACACAAAAAATTACTGTGGCTATGTCTACTGTACTACTTAGAGGATATGATATGTATACACATAAGTAAATAACAAATAATTTGAAAGAGAAAGACAACATTAATAGGAATAACTGAAAACTTGATGGAGGAACATAGATTCAGAGATGAAGATAAAGTTTCTGAAAATCTCACAGGCTTGACACCTCCTGACACCTCATTCTCTCTCACCCACCATATATCCAAACTCTTGTCAAGACCTACTGGTTTACCTTTGCTATATCTCTCAAACGTGCCCCTTCCTCTCCTCAGACACTGCCATCCCCCTGGTTCAGGCCATCATCACCTCACCTCATGTCTGGGCTATTGTAATACAAGCTGTGAGTGGGTTTGCCTGCCAAAAGTCCTCGCCATTCCAGCCCATCCCCCTTCTCAGCCAACTTCCTAAAGCACAGATCTTACCATGTCATACCCCTAACCAGTAAACTTCAGTGAACCCCCATTACTTCCATGATTTTTAAAAGCCTTCATAATTTGGTCCCTTCCTCCCTTTCCAGTGTTTCTACACCTCACTCTCCAGTGCTCCACAACTCAGGGATAAGAAACACTTCATCTCCTGGCTTGGTGAATGTTTACTGGCTGTTTCCTACGACTGGCATGCTCTCCCTCCTTGCCTCTGCCTATATTGACTCCATTCCACTATTTTAGAGCATTATCTAAAGTTAAACTGTTTCTATCTTCTTTGACATCTCTTCATTAGATTGTGAGCAGGGTCTGTTTGTACAGAACTTAGGACAATGTCTGGCACAGATCCTCATGTCTGTTGATTTGATTTGAAAGACTGAAGTGAAGAAGGAGAAGGAATGTAGAGCTCAAGAAAGAGCCATTCAGCCATCTTGCATTTATTATTATTATTATTATTATTATTATTATTATTATTATTATTACTACTACTACTACTGTGTTTCTGGCACTGGGTAAAAGATTGGAAATACAAAGAAAAACAAAAAATAGTCCATCCATTCTAAGGAGTTCACAGTCTAACAGAATAGTCAACTTCTCTATTGTAGTTAGAGCAGTGAGTGACAAAGGGAATGGCATAAAGCTTGGAAGAACAGGCTGGCATTAGATGGGAGAGGATTTGAGAGCTTAGGCTAAAAAGCTTTGTAGATCATCCTAGTGGTAATCCTCTCTGTGAGAAGATCAGAGGCTAAAGTGCCTTCTAGAAAAATGGACAGACCAGGTCTAGAGTTTCTCCCTAGCCTTGCTGAGGAAGAAACTTTCTGCTACGACCAGGATAACCAAGAGAGATGAAGCTGCGATAACAGGGAGAAATAAATAAAGGAGGGGCAGCTAGGTGGCGCAGTGGATAGAGCACCAGCCCTGGAGTCAGGAGGACCTGAGTTCAAATCTTACCTCACACACTTAACAATTACCTAGCTATGCGACCTTGGGCAACTTACTTAACTCCGCTGCCTCACAAAAACTAAAAGAAAAAAAGAAAAGAAAAAATAAAGGAGATTTATAATTATAAAGAGGTGTTTTTACTTCTTTTAATCTAATCTGACTTCAAATTATGCTACTCTTAGAGCTCAGCACAATCATCTGCACACAGCAGGTAGTTAATAAATGCTTGTTTCTTCCTTCTTTCCTTATGTACAGTAATGAGAACATATTTTGTTGTTTTAAAATAAAAATTATATTGGTAACAAAGATATAACTGATTTTAACCCTGTGTTAATCTACACTGTCTCAGTTACTCCCAAACTGATCACCAGTTTTCACTGCATTGAAACTCTCTGCAAGTTCACAGGGATATCGGAGTGTCAAGTCCAGGGGCCTTTTCTCCATCCCCATTCTCCCTGACATCTCTGGAGCAGCCTTTGACACCACTCATCATATTCTCTTCCTTGGTGCTCTTTTCTCTCCTGGTTTTTCTTCTCTTATCTGACCACTCCTCTGTCTCCTTTGCTGAATCTTCTAGTTCATGCTTCTTTACCATAAATGTCCCTCGGGGTTCTGTCCTGGACCCTATTCTCTTCTCCCTCTATTCTACTTCTGGTGATCTCATCACTTCCATGGATAAAATGACTGTTTCTATGGGGATGATTCTCAAATCAGTCTATCTTGACCCAAACTTTCTGCTGACCACCAATCTGGAATCTCCAATCATTTCTTGGATATCTTGAACCATATGTTCAATAGTTAGCTGAAACTCATCTTGTCCAACATGGAACTCAAGTTTCTTTTCCTTTCAAACCTCTCCCTCTCTCATCTTCCCTATTACTTACAGTCCCTCAGCTCACAACTCAGGGGTCATCTTGAATTCCTCACTTGTTCTCTCTTTTCACATCTAAGCTGTTGCCAAGGTCAGTTGATTTCCCCTTTGTACATAGCCTTGAAGACTATTCCTTCTCTCCTCTGACCCTGCCACAACTCTAATTCAGGTCCAGGCCCTCATCAAACAAACGACTGGACTAATGTAATAGCTTGTTGGTAAGTTGGCCTGCCTTGAGTCTTTCCCCACTCCAATTTATCCTCCACTAAGGCCATTAAGTAGTTTTCCCAAAGTGTAAACCCTACTCTTCCCCTTCTGCTCTATTACCCTCCTGGATTTCCTTTAAGTCTAACTAAACTAAAATTCCACTTTTGTACAGGAAACTTTCTTCAACTTCTCTTAATTCCCATGTCTTTTCTCTATTAACTATTTGTTATTGTTATTTGTCTTTTGTTCTTGAAACTCATAACATCAGGAAGATAATGTCAAGACATGCAAGCAAACTGGACTTGAGTGAGGGGCTGATGTTCAAAGTCACCAGTCTCACTTTCTCCTCTGGAGCCACCTGGGTCCAGGGACAGATTTGGATCACAAGGACTGGAGATGACCCTGAATACAGTGAGAGAAAGTGGTCATTCTTTTCTTATCACTCTCTTACCTATCTCAGCCTTAATCTCTGAATGGGCATTGCCTCAGTCAAACTGAAACCTGTTAAAAATTTTAATTTATCTCTTATTTATCCTGTATATAGCTTGCTTGGTGCATAATTATTTGCATGTGGTCTTCCTCATTATATTCTTTTTTGTTTTTCAGGGGTTTTTTTGCAAGGCAATGCCCAAGGTCACTCAGCTAGGTGATTATTAAACATCTGAGGCCGGATTTGAACTTGGGTCCTCCTGACTCCAGGACTGGTGCTCTACATCCACTGTACCCCCTAGCTCTCTCTCTCTCTCCCCCCTTCTCCCCCCCCCCCCCCATTAAGCTCCTTGAGGGCAGGGATTGTCTTTTTGTGTTCAGCACTCAGCATTCAGCACTCAAGAAAACAGTAAGCACTTAATGAACATTTATTGGTTGACTGGCAACCTAGAAGACCATGTTATCTGGGACAAAGAGCTAAATTACAGTCAGAAGTAGCTTCTATAGGGCTACTTTCAGAAACCCAAATCTACAAGATGATAAATATCACAAAGGGTCAATTTACTTCTACCATTAATAAAAGGTTTAAATTCGATTAGTGCTAATATCCCTAAGTTATTTATCAATTTGTACCTTTATGGCTCCAAGAGCTCCAATTGCTACTTCTGGTGGCAATATCACTGGTTTGGCATAGGTACCACCAATCTAAAAAAAAGAGGAAAGCAGAGAAATTGGGATTTTTGAAAAAAAAAATACTCTAAAAATTTTAAAGGTTTTTGCACTTATTTATTTTTATATTTTTAGATGTAAAGATATGAAGGAAATTGAATTTAAGAGAAATGATTATTTTTCTATTTTATTAGTATCAGGATTCATGATTTTTTTCTTTTTACTTGCTCATTCAGGGACCAGCCCTTTCGGGTCAACAAGTCTCTGAAGGGCAGAACCAATGAGACAGGCTTAGGAATATTCTCCTCATTCTAGGTGGACAACCGCAAGAGTTTCCTAATTAAAGTATAAAGGTTTAATTCTGGCTCTAATAAGCATTAAGCTCATGCCCTTGAAACTTCCCAAGTTTCAACTTAAGTCTGGGAGGAGATGGATCCATTAGACTAGAATAGATAGCTGGAGGCAGCTGAGTCTCTTTATCAAGCATTGAGAAGTTGAAAGGCTCTCAATCCACCTCCTCATTATGACAGTTTGCCCCCTCATTGACTGTTCATCAACCTGGGTTGCTCTCTCCCATACCCATCAGGGCATTCACTTTTCTAAAGTTATTTAAGCATCTGATTATCTCTGTTGTTTGTCTTTGGTCAATGAGTGAGACTACTGACCATCAATTATTATTTACTAATCTAATTAGTAAATTGGTTATTATTACCCAGAAACTCTGTCTCTTGGAATTTTCATTTATCTCGAGTTCAAGACATATATGGACTAACTAAAGAAATTGGGGATGTTTAGTGAGGAGAAGACTTGGGCAAAAATGGCAGCCAAATTCAAGTATTTGAAAGATTATAGAATAATGAGACTTGTTCTATGTGGCCCAGGGAAGATTTCTAGGAAAAATGAATTAAATTTGGCAAGAGGCAAACTTAGTATTGCTTAAAGAAATACTTTCCAGTAGTTATTTCTAATTCTGTTCAGTTCTGAAATTTTGTGACTCAGTTTATAAATATGAATATTTTAATTATTACAGTACTCACTGATCCAATGTTAGACAGTGTAAATGTTCCCCCTGTGATATCAGCAGTTCCCAGCTGTTTTGCAGAACCCAGCTTCTGCAGACGATTTAATTCAATGGCAATCTCAAACACACTACAGAGTTGAACATTTTTCACATTGGGGACAATAAGCCCTTGTTCAGTATCCATAGCAATTCCAATATTATGAGAAGCCTATAAAATAAAAATGACAATAGTTCTTTCACCAACTTAACAACTGAACAACAAATTAGGGAAAGATAATTACCTCCCTGTATTTCCCTAAAAGGAGGCTGCCCTCCCGCCTCTAAATCCTATAATCTGTTTATAAAAACCCCTATTATTTCTCCACCCCTACCCCCAAATAACAATTTCAGAATAAAGTTTTAAGTCTATTCTAACTCTCAGGCCACTGAAACAATATCACTTAACCTAGAGATGGTTCCAAAATCCAAACCACATTTTAGATATCACAAACTGTATTATAAAGCAGTAGTTACCAAAACAATCTGATGTTGGTTAAGAAATAAAGTGGTGGGGGCAGCTAGGTGGCGCAGTGGATAAAGCACCAGCCCTGGAGTCAGGAGTACCTGGGTTCAAATTTGGTCTCAGACACTTACTAATTACCTAGCTATGTGGCCTTGGGCAAGCCACTTAACCCCATTTGCCTTGCAAAAACCTAAAAAAAAAATAAAATTAAAAAAAAAATAAAGTGGTAATAGGGCAGCTAGGTGGTACAGTGGATAGAGTACCAGCCCTGAAGTCAGGATGACCTGAGTTCAAATCCAGTCTCAGACACTTAATAATTACCTAGCTGTGTAGCCTTGGGCAAGTCATTTAACCCCATTGCCTGGCAAAAACCCAAAAACCAAAAAAAAAAGAAAAAGTGGTAGAACAGTGGATTTGATACATGATATGCTACAGTAAATGACCATAGTAATTTAGTGTTTGATAAACCCAAAGATCCAAGCTTTTGGGATAACATCTCATTTTTTGACACTAATGGTTGGGAAAGCAGGAAAAGAATATGATAGAAACTAGAGAAGCAACATCTCATACTGTAAACCAAGATAAGGTTAAAATAGGTACATAATTTAGATATAAAGGGTGATAACATAAGCAAATTAGGAGAATTTGGAATAGTTTAACTGTCAAATCTACTGGCAATGGAATAATTTTGGACCAAACAGGATATGGAGAACATTACAAAATATAAAACTGATAATTGTGAATATATAAAATTAAAAAGTTTTGCATAAATAAAACCAATGTAATCAAAATTAGAAGGAAAGCTGAAAAATATTGTTATGAATGATTCATGAATACTTAGTCCAGAATGATTAAAATTTTTTTATTAAAGCATCTTAATTAAATGGCACACCTCTCTCAAGAGGGGAGGGGTGAGAATTCCAAAAACATTAGGTCTTTTATGCAGTTTGAAAGGCTTTGTTCCTTCCCCTTTGTGCCAATCATTGACTTGGGTCACAATCTAATTGATACATTGATCCCCACATATTTTCCCTGCCCTGCTCATTATACTAATGAGCAAGAACAGCTACATCCTTGTATGGAAAAACTTTTACAGCAAGTACCTTTGATAAAGGCTTCAAATTTTAAATATATGAAGAAGTGAGTCAAATTTATAAGAATTCAAATCATTTTCCAAATGAAAACAGAATATGAACAGATCAAATTATCTATAATCATAAAAAATGCTCTAAATCAGTGTTGATTAGAAAAATTCAGATTAAAACAACTCTGAGGTACAACTCATATCTATCAGATTGGTTAATATGCTGGAAAAAGAAATTGATAAATATTGGAAGGGATATGGAAAAACAGAGACACTAATGCACTGTTAGTAAAATTGTAAACTGATTCAGTCATTCTAAAGAGCCTTTGATCTAGCAATATTTACTACTAGGTCAGTATCCCAAAGAAATTTTTTTTTAAAAGGGGAAAGAACCATTTGTACAAAAGTACTGATAGCAGCAATTTTTGTGGCAGCAGGGATTGTCCATCAATTGGGGAATGGCTAAACATGCTGTGGTATATGATTGTAATGGAATATTACTGGGTTATAAGAAATGATGAGCAGGCTGATGTCAATAAAACCTGGAAAGATTTCTATGTACTGATACAGAGCAAAGTGACCAGAACCAGGAGAACATCATACACAGTAATAGCATTACTGTACTATGAACAACTGTGAATGACTTAGCTATTTTCAGTACTACAATGATCTAAGACAATCCTAAAAGACTCATGATGAAAAATGCTATCCATATTCAGAGAAAGAAACAATGGCATCTGAATATGGACCATGGCATACTAATTTTCACTTTTTTGGGGGGGGTTTCTTCCAAAAAAATGACTAACATGGAAATGTTCCACATGGGTGTACGTGTATAATCTATATTAGATTGCTTAATGTCACAGGAAGGGGGAAGGGAAGGGAAGGAAGGATAGAATTTGGAACTCAAAAAAACCCAATAAATTAAAAAAAAATTTTACATGTAATTGGGAAAAAATAAAATACTATTTTAAAAAAATGAGAAGAAAGATTTTCTATGCATTAAGATTTTCAGAGAGGATTCCCTAACAACTCTATATTTAACCATTCTAGAACTGATCTTTCCTCCTATAGGAAATAAAGAGTTAAATATATGACACTGCTAGAGGAGAAACAAGGGAATTAAGCCACAATATGGAGGAGCAAAAGGTCTAGATTTTGCCTTCCGCTAATAAAATACTAATGAGTATTTTAGATGGTGCAGTCCAATGGGAAGCAGTCTGCCCACTCTAACATCAAGTTCATTTTCCTTCTGGGATGGGGAGAGACTGGGAGCCCTCAGGGGAATATATGGGTCTAGATAAAGGACAGACATGACAATATTGGGGGTTTGCCTTCCTACAATACCCAAAATAATTTTGCTTACATGGAAGTACAAAACAAAGAGGGGTGTGGCCTGAGTCTGGAAGACTGAATTGTACCTAGAGGTAGAGGAAGGAGAGCAGTTAAAACACTAAAGAGAGAAATGAAACCATTTTGACTATTTAGTGAGCTTCCTAGGATTCCCTTAGGTTGGTTTTTCCCCCTTCATTTTCTATGGGGTGAAATAAAAGTTGTTTAAATTACAAAGAAAAAAAAGCAGATATCTAAAGCAGATATTTTACCTTAACAGGTAATTTTTTAACACATGTAAAAGTGGGCTTTCCCTACAAACTTCTTTGTGTCAATACTTTGAGAATGTTTTAATGGGAAAAAAGTGTCTGTGTGTGTGTGTGTGTGTGTGTGTGTGTGTGTGTGTGTGTGTGTGTGTGAATTCACACTGATTTTTTTCA
Source organism: Macrotis lagotis (assembly GCF_037893015.1). Lineage (NCBI taxonomy): Eukaryota > Metazoa > Chordata > Mammalia > Peramelemorphia > Peramelidae > Macrotis > Macrotis lagotis. The sequence continues at coordinate 201,009,593 of NC_133662.1, forward strand.
ATACTGATTTTTTTTGCCTAGGCAATGGCAATACTGATTTTTTACAGTAGAAAAGTAATTTTTTTAAAAAGTATTTTCATAACAAATCCAACAAAGCACTAGAGTTTACATAAGGGAGCTGAAATAAAATCATGTTTTTGGAGATTTCTTTTAAAAATTCAAAATAAATAAAATCTTTCAAAAAAAAGAAATCATTTCAGCGGCAGCTAGGTGGTGCAATAGAGAATCTGCCTGGAGTCAGGAGGACCTGAGTTCAAATCCATCCTCAGACATTTAATAATTACCTAGCTGTGTGACCTTGGGCAAGTCACTTAACCCTACCACCCTGCAAAAACTAAAAAAAATTTAAAAAATAAAAATGAAATCATTTCCCTTCAATGTCCCTCCCCTTTCCTTCAAAGTACTTACCTTACCTGTCTCATGCACTGATAAAAACAAAAGTTCTTTAAAGTAATAAAACCCTTATTTCCAAACATGATCAATTTTTTCCCATATTATTTGTTACATTTATCAAAAGTACTCTATCAGCTTCTTTCAAATACAAACGCATTTAAGTCATTTGCTACAAGAGGACTATTTCAAACAATGCTGAACAAACCTTATATGTTATATTCTGGCAGTTTTCATCCACTGAAGCATTGAGGATGGGAAATTGAAATAATCCCAAAGATGCAGCCTGGAAAACAGGAAAAAATGCTATCTTTAGTCATTTAAATTGGCTAAGAATAAGGGGAGGGGAAAAATAAAAACTAAAACTTTCGTTTTATCTTGGGTCTAATTTCTTGCCAACAACACTAATAGGTGACACTGATCTCAAATGTAAACTTCTGATCTTACGGAATAAGATAGCTCTTATCATTCAAGAAACAAAGACAAGATAGTTTTTGAATGTTGAAGGGACTTTGAGGATGAGAGATGTGGAAATGTACAATCTCTAGGAAGATTTCTAAAATCTAAGACAAAATAAGAAAAAAGAAAAAATGAAATCTAAGACAAGCCTTCATATAAATATAACATTAAGAATTTTGTGGACCAGGGCAGGTAGGTGACACAGTAGATAGAGCACTGGCCCTGCAGTCAGGAGGACCTGAGCCCAAATCTGGGCTCAGACACTTAATAATTACCTAGCTGTTGTGACCTTGGACAAGTCACTTAACACCATTGCCTTAAATAAATAAGTAAAAAAAGAATTCTGTGGACCTAGCAATTCTTTGAAAGGAGAAGTTCAGATGGTGGTATTTGAGGGTCCTACAAGTTTCAAGGATTGACATGTCCAAGGAATTGCTTTCCATGGTCATCCTCCTAGTGGTAAACCTCTCTATACTTACCTTGGCTGAGACTCAGAAAACAAAGTCTGGCATTAAGTTTTGAATTAAAACCTTTCCAGAATGGAAAAAAATCTACAATTTAAATAGATTTCTCAAAAATTGCAATAAAAATCATACACACACATACAGAAATAAAAAAATCAGGAAACTTCACAAGAATGCTAATGATTAAAAATAGTAAACAAAAAATGTCATATAAAATATACAAAAACAGCATCAAGAAAAGTATCAAAAAAAAGAGAAGGAATACTTTGGTATAATAAAGTAACTAATAGCCAAAAAAAAGGATTTAAAAAAAAATGGAATGTACAAAGAAATATAAAAGGAAATAAGTAAAGAGAATTACCTGAAGAAAATAAAAGGCATAATACCGAATGGAAGTGGAGAAGAGATAAAGATGAGGATCTTCAAGATAATTGCAATTCTAGAGAATTTTTTAAGAAAATAGTATGTCGGGTGGCTAGGTGGCACAGTGGACAGAGCACTGGCCTTGGAGTCAGGAGTACCTGGGTTCAAATCTGACCTCAGACACTTTATAATTACCTAGCCATGTGGCCTTGGGCAAGCCACTTAACCCCATTGCCTTGAAAAATCTAAAAAAAAATAAAAAAAAATATATATATATGTCATGATATTCCAAGAAACTATAAAAGAAAACTTCCGAAAGTATGGAAGTTGTTATAATAATTAGAAAAGGTAGAACATAGAACACTAATAAGAAGAACCCTATATTCAGCTCATCCAAACACAACAAACATTAAGCTATGGTTATGAAGACAAAGAAAAAATCCTTCTGTCCCAAAATCAAATTATTAAAAAAACATTAAATTAAAATAGGTTTTTTTAAGAACAAGAATTGAAGAAGAAAATTAATTAGAACAAATTAAGGAATATATAAGATTAACCCTAGAATTTATTTCCCTGTAAAACTAAGTACTCTTATTGAAAACAAAAGTTCATAGGTCTTATTTAGTTCAAGAACAGTTTGAATTACTTCTAAAGATCTAACTTTTAAGATCCTCCACAATCTAGTACCTATCTTTCCAAACAAGTTACATCACTCCAGACAAACTAGACTACTGGCTGATGCTGTGTCCATTTCCAAAGAATGCATGAAATATCTTTCCTCCATATCTCCACCTTACCTAATCTTATTCTTTCTTCAACATTCACCTCAACTGTCATCTACTCAATGAAGACTTTATCTTTTTCTTCCATCTTCCTGACTTCATGAGCAGTTCTCTCTCCTCTGACAAATCTAATGCTTTGTCTCTAGTAAACCTCGATTTTTATACTGGCTCTGCCAGGTGCTATGTAACCAAGGGCAAATCAATTAACTTTTTAGGCCTTCAGTGTTTTCATGTGTAAGATAAGAGGGTTGTATCAGATGTCTCTTAGATCCTATCTAGCTCTCTAACATTATGTGGTCTCCCCAGGTTTCTATGTTCTCTTCTATATAAATGATCTGCAACAGCTCCACCTGGATGTTCCATTGGAATCTCAAATTCAACATGTCCAAAACAGGATTATATTTCTCCCCCAAAACCTTCCCTCTTTCAAACTAGTGATGGCACCATTCTAGTTACCCACCATTACCTTGGAATTATCTTTAATTCTTTCTTCCCATTTTAATCTTTATATTCAGTCAGCTAAGTCTTACTGATACTATTCCATAATACCTTTCAGATCAAAAAAAGAATAGCTAGCATTTAAAGTGTTTTGCATGTGTTTTTCAAAATGTTGAATATATTACTAATCTGTTCCCTTCTCTCCACTACCATAACATATCCCCAGTTCAGGGCATTATGACCTCTTTCATGGATTACTTGAATAACCTCCCAAATATTCTGCACACTTTTTCAATCTTTCACACAGTTGTCAAAATGATATTCTGAAACACAAATTTGACCATGTTATTTTCCTCCTTCTCCTTGCACATGTCCCATTCAAGAAATCTACCTGGGTTCAAATCCAGCCTCAGACACTTAATAATTACCTAGCTGTGTGGCCTTGGGCAAGCCACTTAACCCCACTGCCTTGCAAAAAAAAATCTTCAATAGCACCCACTACCTCTAAGATAAATCCTAACTTTTCAACCTGGCAAAGAAAGTTCTCCACAATCTGAGACCCACCTTTATCTCCAGTTGGAGCTCACATGAGCCCCCTCACACTTTTTATTCAAGTCACTCTGGTCTGTGGCCCATACATTTTACTTTTCTTGGGGTCTTTATACAAGCAGTTACCTCAACATCTCCACCACCACCACCCTGCCCCACCATCTAGGAATGCTTGCTTTCCTCTTCTCCCCGTCAAAGCATTCTTAGTTTGTCCTCAGGTGATGTGATGCCTTCCACCTAAGCCTTTTCTTGACACCTCCTCATTTTTAATATGCTCTCCCCTCTTGACATTACTTTATATTGCTTTGCATATAACTTGTCTTTACAGATGCAAATGCAGGATACCCAAAGAGTATAGAAGCTCCTAAAGATAAAACCATCATTACTATTAGAAATAAAATGCTAAGAACATTTTTGTTTGTACTTTATATCTCCTACAAAATATATTTTATATATATATATATATGTATATACTAGGTGCTTAATTAATGTTTAATGAAATGAACTGAATAAATCTAAGATTATATAATCCCGTCAATATAGATTAAGACAACACTATAACTTAGAAAGAATGATTAGATAAAAGATAGCAAGGAGATACTTAGATTAAGATTTCTTGGGGAACAAGGAAAAAGGGTAATTCACAAGAAATTTTAAATAATATGTTTGAATGATTGGGAATTCCATATTCAATGTACTATAATTTTGATAAATTGAATTTCACATGCTCTATATTTGTTGTCTCTAAGACAAATGAATTCTCACCTTCAAGAAAAAAGGCATAAAAGACAGCTTAATTCCACGGGCCAAAGCTATGGGTTTTAATTCTTCTCGTAGCTTAACCAGTTGAGTAAGGTCAACCTCATCACAATAACCAAAATGAGGAATCTTCAGAGCCACAGTCATGGTCTTAACCATAGCTTTCTCAAAGCCTGGAAAAATTAGAACAACTATTTATTAAAAAATTACTCTATCAAAACATTACATTTTTATATGTTTATTTTCATTTCAAAAATGGCATCTTTTATTTTCTTATGACAACTATCTTATTTTACAAAACCTACAAGCCACTGATTTTGGAACAACTAAGGAAAATTTACCTAAAGGTACTGGGTATTGTTTCAAGTGCTTTTTGAAGGTGAAATATTCATTAGCTGAAAATTTAAACAGATAAGCCTCTTTTTTACTTTTAATTGTCACATGAGGACTGTTATTTACAATGATGCAGACAGTCCCTAGATGTTTTGAATGACTCAGTAAAGAAACCAAAGTATGCACCATTCTGAAAACTTGAATTTGAAAGGAAAAAGTTGAAATCTTGTATGCCCTTCAAATAAAACCATAAATAGACCTTATATTTTAAATAAATTTGCTCCAGTACTTCTCAGTAGAAGTTATCAAAAATTTACTTGTTTAACTAATACTTAGATGAAACTTGGAGAAAAATGGGAATCACAGTTATTTTATAGCCTCTTTGATGAACTAATCCCCTAATCACCTGGTGGTCCAATATCAGAAAGTTTGAAAACCTTGTTGAAGGAAAAACAAAATATAATAAAGTATGAAAATATAGAGCAAAGTAAATAGTCTGTCTCATCAACTGTTGTAACTAATTGTTCTCCTTGATTAAGATGCTCTGCAGTCTTCTGAAGAGAGACTTCTACTAAAAAAATCTTCTTTTACATTTGTGAAAGTATTTGGATACTTCCCCTGTACTACCCCTGAATGAGGACTGTTGTCTTATAATAAATCCTGCCAATTGCATTGCAAGTACTCCCCTTTTCTGATTTGGTCGATCTTTCTTTCTCTATGCTTCCTCCTTTCTCCTGTGGAATGCTTTACTTTTCTTAAGTCTCTGCAAAATGTTAATGATTGACTGTAAGAAGGCCTGAAAAGTAAAAAAAAAAACCCAAATCTGTACCCCAGAAAGCTGAAGATAACTTGGTGAAAGCAGTCTTCCTTAGGAAGTAGTAAATTTCTTACCTTAAGTTTGGTCTCCTACTCATCACCCATAGTTATCAGTCTCCCACTGATGGATACTTTACCTGTTAAGGGCTCTGTTCTGTCTTTGCCTGTAAATTGTTTAGGTTTTAACACTGGAACAGGAATAGACTGAGTTGTTTCAGATTTCAATGAAGGTGGGATGATTTCAGATTTTGGTGATGGAGGTAAAATGGCTCCTGTCTGCTTTGCCAAGTAACTGAGAATATCTTCTTTAAGGATTCTACCATCTTTTCCTGTTCCAACAACTTCACTCAGTTTTATCTGAAAAGTAATGTGAAACAAAAATAAGATTTATATCAGTTAGTAAATTAATCCTTTCTCAATAGAACATAGCTAAACATTGATATCTTCATTATATAAAAAAGGATTAAAGATACATTTCATACTTCAGTATTTCTCACTCAAAAGATATTATCTTTTCACTGTTTTAGTTTGTCTATGTGCTAAATTATAATTTCAAAATTGCCAAAGTTAAAACTCAAATGATTTAAGGTTTCAGTCATTCAGATATACATAACTATTACTGTACTTCTGTTATGGAAAAACAGTAACAAAAAATACATGACAATTTGAAAACAATATTTGTTTCTTAAATCCAACAAATTTTTACCAATTTATTAGTTAAATAGAAGTTTAACAATGAAAAGAATCACCAGATCAAAATTCTCAAATATCTTCTCATTTTTTTTTCGTTAGATGAGTATATAAATGGGGCAGCTAAGAAGCACAGTAAATAGAGCACTGGCCCTGGAATCAGGAGGACCTGAGATCAAATCTGACCTTAGACACTTAATACTTAGTTGTATGACCTTGGCCAAGTCACTTAGCCCCATCACCTTGCAAAAAAAACCCAAAAAAACCCCCGAGTATATAAATAATCAAAAATGTTCATATTAGAGGCACATTTGGCATTTGAATATCTTAATTACTGGTTTAAGGATGGTTGTTTCAATTGGGAATGTTTAATCTGGAGAAAGAGACAAGCAATGATAATTTCAAAGTTTTCAAAAGCTGTCTTGTGGAAGAGAGCTAAGTTTTATTCTACTTGGCTCCAAAAGAGAGAACTAGGATCAGTGGGTAGAAATTGCAGATACTCTGCCTTGTACAGACCACATCATGAAAACCGTATTTAGTCCTATATGCCATATTTTAGGAAGGAAACTGTTACAAGTTTTCTTTCCAAGGAACCCTTCTGGAGGAGGGCAACTCAGATGGTGATAGGGACCATGCCAGAGGAGGACTGGATGAAGGAAGTGGGGATATTTAACCTGGAGAAAACAAAGCTTAGGGAAATAAGACAGTTGTCTTCAAGTATCTGAAAAGCTACCAAATGAAAGTGGGCTGAGCCTTGCTCCACTTGGCTCCTGGGAGAACTAGAATCAAAGAATAGATGAGAAGATATTTGGGAGTTTTGATGTAGTGGTTCTTTCCATTGTTAAACTTTTATTTAGCCAACAAATTGGTCAAAATTTGTTGATATTTAACAAATATCGTTCTCAAGTTTAATGTCTATTTTCATTTATTTTTGTTACTTTTTTCCATAACAGAAATACAATAGTAGTTATATAGATCTAAGGAACTGGAAAGAAGAAAAGTCTCTTTTTAAAAAAAAATTCAATTTTTAAAATTTTGAATTTCAATTTCTCTCCTTCTCTCCAGGCCCTCTCTTACACCCATTGATAAGACAAACAATGTGATATTCATTAATCATGTTTAGTCATGTAAAACATATGTTCATATTAGTAATGTGGTAACAATAAAGAAAATTAAAAAATGCTTCATTTTGCACTCATCTGTGTTCTCTTGGAGTCTTTGGAAGTGTCATGGATCACTAATGATCACAGTGATTAAATCTTTTCCTTCACTTTATATTTAAGTTTTTCTTTTTAAAAATTAAAAATATATCAGAATGGATTGCTTCAGTAGGGATTAGATTCACTAGAGGTTGACTGGAGGGCTGAGACTAAATAACTCATTGAGGATGTTAAAGAAAGGATGTTCTGAGATTCTGTAATCTTAAATTACAAGGAGAAAGGTTTTGGCTCAACATAAACTTTCTAACAAGAACTTGTTTGAAAATGGAATGGAGGGGTGGCTAGGTGGTGCAGTGGATAGAGCACTGGCCCTGGAGTCAGGAGTACCTGAGTTCGAATCTGATCTCAGACACTTAATAATTACCTAGCTGTGTGGCCTTGGGAAAGCCACTTAACCCCGTTTGCCTTGCAAAAACCTTAAAAAAAAACAGAATGGACTTTTTCACATATTAGTAAGTTCACCGTCACATACTGCTTGTGGTTTCACACAATAGTGAGTTCCTCTTTACTGGAATGATTTAAACAGAGGCTAAATGTTAGGGGATGTTATACAGGAAATTAATTTATTGAGGGAGAGACCGGAATAGAACATAGGATCATAGATTTAGACCTGAAAAGGAACAAAGAGTCGTCTAGTCCAAGCCTTGATTTTATAGATCATAAATGAGAGACCATGAGAGGTCAAATAACACTGTCCAAGGTCACATGGTCAGGATTCAAACCTAGGTCCTCAGAATTAAAATCAAATTGCTTAAAACCTCACAATGTATATTATTGTAGGCCTAAGGAAGAGGTCTAAGTGATGTCATGGCCCTCAGTCTTGATGCTGAACCTTAAGAATCCCTGGGCTTTGCCATTGTCTGTCATTATATCCTGGTGGTCTAGATCAACAGACCTTTTTTCTGTCTTATATTTCAATTCTCTCATATGTGCTGATTCATTATCCCTTTCCATTTGTACACGCAAAGCTTAGCATAGAGCTTGACAGTATTTTCATCATAAGCTCTTAGGAACGTCTTGGATCAATGTATTATTCAGAATAACCAAGTCATTATTCACAGCTGACCATCATGCAATATTGTTATAACTGTATACAGTGTTAATTTCACTCCAGGTCAGTTTATGTAAGTCTTTCCAGGTTTTTCTGAGAGCATAATATTCATCACTTCTTATAATATAATGGTATTCCATCAGTCATATAATACAACTTGTTTAGCATTCTCCAATTGATGGGTATCTCTCAATTTCCAATTCTTTTCCGCCACAAAAAATAACTGCTATATTTTTGTAACTATTGGGCCTTTTTCTTTTTCCTAATCTCTTTGGAATGCAGATCAAGTACTGTGAGGTCAAAGGACATGCATGGTTTAACAGTTTTCCAAATTACTTTCCAGATTGGTTGAAACAGTTCAAAATTCCATCAACAGTGCATTATTAGCATCTCAATTTTCCCACATCTCCTCCAACATTTGCCATTTTCCTTTTCTATCATATTAATCAATTTGATAGGTCATACTTCAGGGTTCTTATAATTTACATTTCTCTATAGTGATTTAGAGAATTTTTATATGGCTGATTACTTTATCTGAAAACTGATTACTCATATGCTTTGACTGTTTATCAACTGGGCAAAGGCACTTATATATTTGGGAAGTGAGGCCTTTATAAAAGAACCTTATTATAAATTTTTTTCAAAAGTATGATTTCTGTGTATTTCCTTCCATCCTATCCTCTTCCCCTGCTCAGTTTAATCCTATTCTTTTTCCTTTCACTCTATCCATCCTCAAGTGTTTTGCTTCTCAGTACTGCCTCCCCCAATCTGTCCTTTTATTAGCTTCCTCCTTTCTTTTATGCCATTCTCATCTTATTTTCCTAGAGTAAGATATTTTTATATCATATATATATATATATATATATATATATATATATATATATATATATATGTATGTCTGTAGTAAGACAGATTTTGTATCTGGGTATGTATGTTATTCCCTCTTTGAGTCAATTCTTATGAGTGGTTCAAGTGTTTTCCTCCTCACCACATTTCCCATCTTCCCTTTCTCTGTAAAAGTTTTTTCATGCCTCTTTTATGTGAGACAATTACTCCCATTGTATCTCTACCTTCAGCCTTCTCCTAGTACAACATTCCTCTATCACCCCTTAATTTTATTTTTTTAGATTATCATCCTATTCATCTCAAACATATGTTTTATATCTATATATACTCCTTCAAACTGCCCTAATAATGAAGAACTTAGATTTATAAGTATCATCTTTCTATATAGGAATGTAAACAGTTTAATCTTACTGAATCCCTTATGATTTCTTTCCTGTTTATCTTTTACCCTTGAGTTTTGTATTTGAAATCAAATTTTCTATTCAGTTCTGGCCATTTCATCAGGAATGCTTGAAAGTCCTCTATGTCATTACATATTCATTTTTCTCCCTTGATGGATTTTGCTAGGTAATCCTAGTTCCTTTACCCTCCAGAATATCATATTCCAAGCTCTGCATTCTCATCCTTCAATATGGATTCTGCTAACCTTGTATTATCCCAACTGTGATAGCTCCATGATATCTGAATTGTTTCTTTCTGGATGCTTGCAATATTTTTTTTTGACCAGCTATTATATTTCTGAGAGTTTACATCTTGGGATCTCTTTTAGGAGGTGACTGATGTATTCTTTCAATTTTAAAATATCAGGCTAGTTTTCCATGATAATTTCCTGAAAGTTGATGTTTAGGTTTTTGTGATCATGGCTTTCAATAAAGTCCAATAATTCTTAAATTACCTCTCCTCAATCTATTTTCCAGGTCAACTGCTTTCCCAAGAGACATGTCACATTTTCTTTTTATTCTTTTGATTTTATTTATTGTTTCTTGATGTCACATGGAAATCATTAGCTTTTTTGTCCAATTCTAATTTTTTAATACAAAAAAAAATTTAATTGAAATAACCTGTATAAAAAATATGATCTTGGGGTTCGGCCGTGGGCCCGGAGCAGCCCGGGCCTGCATGACAACAGTGGTTCTGTGGGACGACAAGATGGGTCCCGAGCAGATCTTCCCAAACCAAAATGAGGATCTGGGGCAGCATCAGGGGCCCACAGATGGCACGGGTGACGAGCAGTGAAGAACATGAGGAGGAGCCTGAAGACTTGGGGCCGGGCCCGACAGACTATTCGTAGCAGCCTCTGAACCAGGACCCTGAGCAAGAAGAAGTGGAACTGGCACCAGTGGAAGGTACTGAGGATGCTGCCACTGACATTCAGGAATGGATCCAGGCCCTGGGGCTGCACCTGCCTGACGCTCCTGTGGAGAGTGAAGATGAAGAAGAGGAGGGAGCGTCGCACTTAGCAGCAGAAGCTCCATACCCATGGACCCAAAACACATGAAGCTGGTCAAATGGACGATGGCTGGTGTAAGCCTGCCCGCCCCAGGAGTCCCTGCTTGGGCCCAGGAGATTTCAGACGCCCAGTGGGAGGATGTGGTACAGAAGACTCTACAGGCTCGACAGGCAACCTCTACATGGAAGTAACTACCACTGAGAACAGCCTCATTTCTTTTCTTTTTTTTTCCAATTCCTAACCTAGTTCCATCTTGATACACAACTGGATAAATTCCTGATCCACAATTTTTTGTTCCTCTTATTCCCTTCTACATCACAGGCAAAGTCAGACTCCTCTTCAGAGATCCACTTTATTCAATTCTGTACATATGGGGACATCTGCCCAAGCCCAATCCACCTTAGCATGTAACACTTTGCAGAGAATAAAGCACCCTATGTACACAGCCAAAAAAAAAAAAATATGATCTCCATACATTTCACGCTATTCAAGTGAACGAATGAACCCCCGGGTCCAAGTCACACTTGGGGTGACCTGGTCACAAACACAGCGAGTAAAATAAATTAAAGGGTCTGTTGACTGCCACCCTCCCCCCCATGGAGACAGACCCTCCCCACTTAGAAAAGTCACTCTATTCCCCTTAAATTAGACTTTGTACAATAATTCTCCATCTTTCAACAAATACAGGGAGTTGGAAAGAAAACATGCAGTGGACAGGAATGCAAGAATTCGGGGGCAGCTCAAAGCAGAATCAACTCTTAACAATAAATTAAGCCCAATGCCAGGCCGCTGTCCTCAATGGTCATACAATAAATAAAAAACTGTTGCTATCATACAGGAGTGGGGCTCCGAACATAAATACTCAGACAAGGGGGGGCAGGCGGGGCAGGCCTGGCTAGTTGTATTGGTTTGTGCATCCTCTCGAACAGGCCCATCCACTTAAGACTGGAGGGTAGCCAGAAGGGCAGGGATGGTGGAGAAGGCAGGGTGGAGGCAGACCGACAGACAATGGAGGAGGGGGCATCAGGTGGGGGGGGGCATTATGCCCAGAGGTGAGATGATCCGAAGGAGACAGTGGACCTTCCTGGATTTCCAAAATCAAGCGGCTAGCCCAGTCTGGCCTCAGTGCAGACTGCCAGAAAGGTGAGTGAGCAGCAGAGAATCGAGGGAGGGGCTTGTGGTCTCATCCCCTCCCCTCGCCACCTTTCCTGGGGAGTCAGGCCCCGGGAGGTGGGGAGGAGGGCCCTGGGGAGGCTCGGAGAGGGTAGCCCTCAACTGAAGCGACTCTTCTTTGGGTAGACGCACCTCAGCACCCCCTACCCCAACTCCAGGCCAGCCCCCCAACTAAAGTAGATATCAGAAAGGCACTCAGAAGCAAGGGAATCAGTCCCAGCTCTATGAGAGCCAAGAAGTTGAATGCAGGATTCTAGAGATCGCAGGGCCCTGCTCGTTGCTCCCAGAGGAGAGGTGGGGCAATGGGCTCGCTGCCCCCCTCCCCGATCCAAGGCCATCGGTGAGGAGGCTGGGGAAACAGAGCCCCCAGGCCAAGGGCTCTGCTACAGGATAGGAGTATCCTGACCCTGCCTGGGCAGTGCACCCATCTGCTCCCCCACTTCGGGTCAGAGATGGCGTCTGGGGGCTCCGGCGACTCCCGTTCACAGGCTCTTGTTGCTCGAACTCGCCACGTCTTTGTCAATGGCCCGGAGCCGTAAGTCACAGTCCTTTGATTTGCCCACCTCGGAGGGCAGCATCCAGGGGTGGGCGGAGATCTGGTCCAGCGTGGGCCCGTCCGAGGGCCGCAGGGACAGACACCATTTGATGAGCTGCTGGAACTCTGGGGAGATCCTTCTCCTGAAGTAGAGCCGGCCCCGCAGGATCTCCTCATCCTGCTCGAAGAGGATGTCCCCGCAGGCCATGTCGTAGAGGAAGACCCCTAGGGACAACACCGTGGCCGACCTGCCGTGGTAGCGGTGGTAGCGGATCCACTCCGGGGGTCTGTAGACCCGGGTGCCTTCGAAGTCGGTGTAGACTGTGTCCTTGAGCAGCGCGCCGGAGCCGAAGTCGATGAGCTTGAGCTCTCTGGAGCGCAGGTCCTCCAGCAGGTTCTCGTCCTTGATGTCGCGGTGCAGCACCCCGCAGCCGTGGCAGTGGCGCACGGCCTCTAGCACCTGGCCGAAGAAGCCCCGCACCAGGCCCTCGTCCAGCGTGCCCTTCTCTGTGATGAAGTGGAACAGGTCCTTGGCCACCTCGGGCCGCTCCAGCACCAGCAGGAAGCCGTCAGGCCGCTGGAACCAGTCCAAGCAGCTTAATGACACCGTGGAAGCCCGAGCCCACCTTCTTCAGCAGCACCACCTCCAGGGGGACCACGGCGCCGGCAATGGTGCTCCACTCGGTGACTCTTGTTCATCACATGCTTCACAGCCACCGGCAGCCCATCGCCCAGGTGGCTCCCAGCGTAGATGGTGCCAAAGCCCCCGCTGCCCAGCACGGCGCCCACCTGGTAGAGCTTCTCGAAGGGCTCGCGGTCGGCTTTGGTCAGCTGCAGGATCTTCACGGGCAGGTGGTCCACGGTGCCAGGGCCACAGAGGTGCGCCAGGGAGCCGAACTTGGACAGCAGCATCCTGGGGCGGGGGGCGGCCGGGCCGGGGGCTGGGCCGCACAGGCCCGGAGCCAGCTACCCGCGGGCGGCGCCTCCCTGGCCAGAGCGCAGTGGGAGCCGGGGCGGCTGCCCGCGCTGGGCTCCTGGGCTCCCCGGGTTCGGCGGGCTGCTGCTGGGCTCCTCGGCCCGGGCTGGCTGGCTCCGCTCCTCCGAGCCGCATGCTCCGCTCTACAATTCTAATTTTAAGGAATTACTTTCTTAATAAGAAGTTCCATCTGATTAGTTCTAATTTTTAAGGAGTGCTTTTCTTTAGTGGATTTTTTGTGCCTCTTTTACCATTTAACTTACTCTGTTTTTTTAAGGTATTTTCTTCAGTAATTTCTTATGCCTCCTTTACCAAGGTGTCGACTCTTTTTTTCATGATTTTCTTGAAACACCCTTATTTCTTTTCCCAATTTTTCTTCTTCCTCTCTTATCTGATACTTGAAATCCCTTTTGAGCTCTTGCTGGAATTCTTTTTGAACTTTTTTTTAATTTTTCATTGAGGCTTTGAATGTAGCAGCTTTGACTTTGTTGTCTTTTCAGTTTGTGCTTTGATATCTCCCCTATTACCATAATAACTTTATATGGTCTTATTCTTTTTTTTTTATTTGCTCATTTTTCCAACCTATATCTTGACTTTTAACTTTATGTTGAAGTTGGGCTCTGCTCCTAAGATGGAAGGGGACACTGTCCCAAGCTTCAGGTTTTTTGTACAGCTGTTTTTGGAGTTAATTCTAGAATGTCTGGATATTTTCAGTTCTTCCAAGTGGGTATGATCTAAGGAGAGACTTATTTACTACTCTCCTGGCCTGGGCTCTGATATGTGAATGACCACAAGCCCTCTTTTCCACTCTGGAATTGTGACCAAGGTCCTTGCTCCCCTGCAGCTTCAAGTTCTGTTGTAGTATTGCTCCTTCTCACCCAGATCTGCATCTGAGTAATGCAAAAGAATCTGCACCTAGTACCAGCAAAGGCACCCCTGCATTTTCCTTCTGAACTGTTGTCTAATCCCCTTTATCATCTGTAGACTGAAAGTCCCAGAACTCTCTGCAGGCACTGCTCATATAATCACCTCCACATACTACTGCTGGTTTGCTGGGATGTGGTCTGCACTAGACTGTGCTCCCAGTGCACTTTCATCCCAGTGAAATAGACCTTTTCTGCTGACCTAAGTTGTCTTGGGCTGGAAAATCATTTTACTCTGTCCTCTTTACTCTGTTCTCTACTGCTCCAGAGTTTGTTTTGAGGAATTATTTAAGGTTATCTGGAGAAGAATTTGGGAGAACTACATTAGTCCTTGCCTAATTCAGAGGTCATTATCCTCAAAAGATAAAAATTATATTCATCCTCTCACAAACTGGATGAATCTATGATTTCGTTCATGTAGGAACTACCTCCAACAATGTAGATCACAATCACCTTTTCATCCTATGCAGCTTTTGTCTAAGTTCTCCTGTAAATCTTCTACAAATTGTCCATTTAACAAGTTCGGGGCATTCTTTGAAATCTAACACTGCAGAGACAACAAGGAGTATTACACCATTACACCTTCTCATTACATATATATACCTCACTTCTTCTAGCAATATATTTATTTCTTGGCTTCACTGAAGTTCACCCATGGCCACAATAAATACTAATAATGACTGACTTTTACATAGTTTTTTTTTTAAATCTGCAAAGCATTTTTTACATATTAAGGCTTACTACGTTTAAGCCTTTAAGCTATCTGCAACTTTAATTCTTCAGAAACTATGATTATTTAATAACTCATGGGACTACAAAGGACAGTTAGATTTATGTAAATTATTTTCTGATTGTGAACTTAATTTTAAAATTCTTGATTTAGCTTTACTTAAAAAAATCAAATCTCAAGATTTGGAACTATGAGATAACTACTAGATAGATAATTTCTAATCATTTATGATTTTAATAAACAGTGAATTAACTATGGTGCTGTCCTCTACTTATTTGTGGTAAGACAAATTAAGATCAAATTCTACAACCCATTTCTACAGGCAACAATTCCTAAATTTAAGAAACCTACTAACTAAAAAACTATAAATCAAAACTAATGAGACAACTGTAGTTCATTTGAAGTAAAAAATTAATTATCTCCAAAACATAAAGAATTATATTCATTGAATAGTTATCATCCCTCATTTTCCCACTATTCCTCTAGTAATTTTTTCAGGGAAAAAAATTTTATCCTTTTGTTATATCCTTGCCTTCTTTCCACCCATCATTCTATTTTATTGATCTAAAGATCCGAAAAATACTAGTTCAATATAGCTTAAAAGAATATTTTGATACTTCAATAATCAATGATTGATATTTTATTTAAATGATCTTAACTATGTAGGTGCATAAGAGACCACAAGCCATGTGGGCTTTCTTATTTTATACAACTCTTTTTGTACCTGTCCTTCCATAAATTTCCCCAGAGGCAATCCACTCATCATACTCCTGGACTTCCTTCAATATCAATATCAATGGAGCACATAAGTTATCTTACCCTCTCACTACATATATGCCCAGCACATTTTTTGGTCATATAGCTTTTTGATGATATTTTATATGACTTTTAGATTTTTATTCTTCCTAGGCAATATGCTACAACTTAAATATGATTATTATGTGTCCTTCCACTGACTTTTGGATCACTTGAAATTTTATTTCTTTGGAGAAGAGTTAGTATTCCATGATTCTAAGTGTGTAATATGTATATCAATTTAGGGACAGAAGATAAGAAAAGAATATAAATTTCTATTATCAAAAACTGAACACTGAAAAGTACTAAAGGAACTAGTGAAGAATGGGGAAAACCTACTCACATGTAGCAGTGCAAAAAGATAATGAAATAAGAAGAATTCTAATTTTTTGGCGGGGGGGGTGGATTTTTGTAAGGCAATGGGATTAAGTGACTTGCCCAAGGTCCCACAGCTAAATTAAGTATTAAATAAATGAGGCTGGATTTGAAATCAGGTCCTCCTGACTCCAGGGCCAGTGCACTATTCACTGAATCACCTAGCTGCTCCCTCAAGAGGCATTCTTTTGCAACTTCCAATAATTCATAAAAAATGAAAGAGAAATCATTTTGTTCATTGACCCTATCAATAATATCAAGTTAGATATAAAATAGGGAGACTTTTGCTCACTATTATGGAGGATTGTCCAGCAAAATGCTCAAGCACCAAAAGTATTCACAATACCTCATGAAATCCCCTATAGGCTCCTCTTTGCAGATGATATTATGTGGCTTACAAGACCCTAAATATTACACAGTCTCCTAAAAAGGCTCATACACTGGATAACCAATTTGAGATCTAAAAAGATTTTAACAGATCAGCACAGAGGCTGAATTTATTTAAAAAAAATTCAGGGGATGGAGCCAAGATGGCAACAAGAGCAAATCCTATCTTGGGCCCTCTCTCATAAAACATCTAAACTAAGGACTCTAACTAAATTTTCGAGAGACAGAACCCACAGAGGAAACCAGTGAGGCTGTTCTCCTACTCAAGGTAACCTGGAAAAGAGCAGAAAGGCTCTGCTGCCCGGGATTGGAGGGGCAGCCTGCCAGAGGGGTGGCCCGCCAGAGCAAAAGAACTTCGGCCTCCTGGAGGAGCCACAGCTCACACCAGCAGGGCAGCTTCCTGACCTACACCCCAGGGAACACCAAGCACAAATTGGGGAAACAGCAGGGGGACCTCTGCCAGAGGGAGCATGAAGTCCAGCCCTCAGGGCACACAGAGAACAGGGAGCAGCAGAGTGGCCAAGGTAGTCTGGATCCAGGAAAAAGAAGCAGGTGGAGCTGGTAAGCAGAAGCCCCCAGGGCACGAGCCCATTGAACCTAGGGAGGGGAGTGGAGAGAGACTGCTGAGCCCTGCCCCTGGAACAGGAATCTGGGGTTCTGACCACATTCAGATCCTGATCACAGTCTAGGCCCCCCAATAGAACAGCAGGGGCCCCTTCCACCTCAGCCCCGTGGCAGAGGGGGGCGCATATGGTCATTCATAGACTAAGAGGGAGGACAGAGCCTCTCACACTGAGACCCTTGTGGGAATGTCCCAAAAGCTCAGGAAGCACTCCAAAAACAGGCTTAGGCTGGGAAAATGAGCAAGCAGAGAAAAAAGAAGAACACCATTGAGAAATATGTTGCATATGAGCCCAAGAAGGATCAAAATACTCAGTCTGAAGATGAGGAAGCACAAGCTCCTGCATCTAAAGACTCCAAGAAAAACAGAAATTGGGCTCAGGCTATGACAGAGCTCAAAAAAGACTTTGAAAATCACATGAGGGAGTTAGAAGAAAAACTGGGAAAAGAAATGAGAGAGATGCAGGAAAAACATGAAAATGAAGTCAGCAGCTTAGTCAAGGAAATCCAAAAAAAAATGCTGAAGAAAATAGCATGCTAAAAACAAACTTAGGTCAAATAGATAAAACAGTTCAAAAAGTTATTGAGGAGAAGAATGTTTTAAAAAGCAAAATTGGCCAGATAGAAAAAGAGATAAGAAAGCTCTCCGAGGAAAACAAATCCTTCAGACAAAGAATAGAACTCAGGGAGTTCCAGAAATCAGGAATCAATACTTCAAAACCAAAAGAATGAAAAATTAGAAGAAAATGTGAAATATCTCATTGAAAAAAACAACTGATATGGAAAACAGATTTAGGAAAGATAATTTAAAAATTATTGGAATACCTGAAAATCATGATCAGGAAAAGAGCCTTGACATCATTTTCAAAGAATTACTACAGGAAAATTGCCCTGATATCCTAGAAACAGAGGGGGAAAAATAGAACTGGAGATAATCCACAGATCCTCCCGAGAAAGAGATCCCAAAAAACCAACCCCCAGGAACATTATAGCCAAGTTCCAGAACTCCCAAGTCAAAGAGAAAATATTACAAGCAGCCAGAAGGACACAATTCAAATATCATGGAGTCGCAATCAGGATCTCCTAGGACTTAGCAGCAACTACATTAAAAACTCGTAGGGCTTGGAATATAATATACCAGAAGGCAAAAGAGCTCAGAATGCAACCGAGAATCAACTACCCAGCAAAACTGAATGTCCTCTTCCAGGGAAAAAGATGGACTTTCAATAAACCAGGGGAATTTCAAATGTTCCTGTTGGAATGGCCAGAGCTGACCAGAAGGTTTGATCTTCAAATACAGGACCTTAGGTGAAGCATAGAGATTGGAGGAGAAGGGGAAAATATGAGGGACTTAATGATGATGAACTGCATGTATTCCTGTATAGAAAAATGACACTGATAATACTCATATGAACCTTCTCAATTATCAGAGCAGGTAGAAGGACCTTTTATAGATGAAGCACAGGAGAAAGCTGAATTTGAAGAGAAAATATGATGTAAAAATGGAGTCAATAGAAAAAAAAAGGAAATGTAATGGGAGAAAGAAAAAGGATAGGGGGAATAGGCCAAGATAGTTCATATAATAAATTTTTTTTTTTTAGATTTTGCAAGGCAATGGGGTTAAGTGGCTTGCCCAAGGCCACACAGCTAGGTAATTACTGAGTGTCTGAGGTCGGATTTGAACCCAAGTACTCCTGACTCCAAGGCTGGTGCTCTATCCACTGCACCACCTAGCTGCCCCTGTACCACCGAGCCACCCCAAGATTTTTCTTTATTAACAATGAGCTGTTGCAATGATATGGAAGGGGGAAAGGCAAGGGGGAATAAGGGAATCTTCACTCTCATCAGAGGTGGCTAGGAGAGGAAACAGCATATATATTCAATGAGGTATAGGCATCTAGAGTAAGAAGGAGAGAGGGCAGGGGACAGGGGGAAGGGGGGGGATGTGAGTGATGGAAGAGAGGATGGACTATGGGGGGAGAGTGGTCAGATATAACATATTTTCTTTTCTACTTCTTGCAAGGGGCTGGGATTGGATGGCCTATCCTGGACCATAGGGCCAGGTGGAAGCTGGACCTAAGGGGTGGTATGGGGGCTCAGGGCTTCTTGGCCCCAGGACCAGGGATCTGTCTGCTGGGCCACTTAGCTACCCTACATCAGAGTCAGAGTGAAAGGAGAGAGAAAATATAGTACAGGAAAGTGGAGAAATACAAAAGGAGGGAGTTGTGATCAGCAATGGCAACGGTGGAAAAATATGGAAGTAACTTTTGTGATGGACTTATAAAGAATGTGATCCACCTGTGACAGAGTTGGTGATGCTGGAACACAGACTGAAGCACATTTTTTTATAATTATTATTTTGGGGGGGTGCAGGCAAATGTGGCTGGGTGGTCTGCCTGGGACTGCATAGTAGGGTGATCATTGGGTGTCTGAGGCTGGATTTGGACCCAGGTGCTCCTGGTTCAAGGGCCAGTGCTCTGTCTGCCACCCAGCCGCCCCTACTATTATTACTATTTTATTTTAGGTTTTTTTTTCCTTTTTTTGGTTTATGCAGGGCAGTGGGGTTGGGGGGGCTTGCATGTCACACAGCTGGGTGATTGTTGGGTGTACGGGGCTGGATATGGGCTTGGGTGCTCCTGGCTCCAGGACTGGTGCTCCGTCCACTGTGCCACCTAGCCATACCCACAATTATTACTATTTTTTTTATTTTTATTTTTTCTCTCCCCTTTATTGCTCAAGTAAGTCTATATTTTTGGGGGGGAGTGGGTACTTTGTTTACTCTTAAACAAGAATATTTTATTAATGTATAAAAAATTGTACAAAATGAGAATAAATATTAAATTACAAAAAAAATTCAGTTTCACAAGTACAAGATGACAGACATATAGTTTGATAACGGTTTATCTGAAAAAAAAGATGAAAAGAGGTTTTTAATGGGCTATAAACCCCATTTGAGTCAACAGTATATAACAACCAAAAAGTTATTATTGAGATTATATAATAAAATATTATTATTATTATTATTATTATTGTTGTTATTAAAGGCTGCTTAAAGAGGTATAATGGGCTTTGTCTAAAAAAAGTGAATGGTTTATATCTTGCTGTAGTCAGACCATATCTAAAGTATTATGTTCCACTTCAAAGCACCATATTTTAGTAAGGGAATTAATAAGCTTGGAGGGTCTATGAAAATAGTATTCAAATAGTTGAAGAACTGTTATATGGAAAAGAGAATAGAAATGTTCTGTCTGATCCAGAGGGCAGTAATGAGTAGAAGTTAATTCAGGGTGGATTGAACTATTTGAGAAAATAAGGGGCAAGACCTTCATCAAGAGATCTTCAGACAAAAGCTGATGGTCAGCCAGTTAAGAAGCATAGTTAAATCAAGCTCTTACTATGTGCCCTCAAGGAATTCACATTCTAAGGGTAGTAACAACATGCAAACAAGTGTAGCTAACTGTTACACTATAAAGAGGATTATTTTTCAGTTATAGGTTAGATATTAAATGGAATATCTAAGGTTCCATTCAACTGTGAAGAGAATTTGACCCAAGTATTCACATAAGAAGACCCAAGCGGATGAAGAATTCCTATTATCTAAACTATCATATTCAGTTGGATCAAAAACCCAAAGACACATTGACAAATCAATCCATCAATTCAATAGGCCCCAAACTGAGAAGCAGTAAAAGTGGTCTGGACTATTCTTGACAAATTGTTAAGGGTTTTGTAGGACCTCAAACTTCTTCCTGAAATAAGCAATATAAATACATCATATTTTTTTTTCTTAAAGTGGGAATACAGAGAGAAAAATTAATAGGAGAACTTACATTGTTTTCCATGGCAAGGCGACGAACTGCAGGAGTTGCTAGTGTTTTGTGGCCCTTTATCTCTTGGTGGGTATGTTCATCATGAAACACTGCAGGTGTTTCAACAACATCTTCTTCTGAATCTAGAAATAAGGCATAAGACTGCACCCGTTAAAAATATTAAAGGTAAACCGATTTTAGTTTTCTTAAGATCTTAAATACAAATTCATACTTTTCTGAAAAAATAAAAATACATGGATATAAAATTGAATAAAAATACATCAACATGATTGAGTATTTGATAATAAAAAAGCATAATACTACCTATCAAAAATTAAGCACTGTACTAACAAAACTCCAAAACATTTGAGTCTAACTTGCAGCCTGCTGGCCCAATCACCTTCAAAACCCATTCAAGTGGGCCAGAGTCACATTAATTTTTGTGCTCATTTGTTGTGTTCATCACATTTGTTGTGCTCCTGGGTGGTGAGGGTTGAATTGTATTCATTAAAGGGTACTGAATTTTTTCGTGGCCTTTGAGGACACCCCTGCTGTAAAAGAAACAACTTATTACTGGTAGGTGAATCTGATGGTGCCTATTACCATAGAAAGGAAACTTATGTATCTATTTGTGTAAAATTAAAGTAGCAATTACAAGTCAAGAAAGAAAAATAATTTACTTCCTATAAACTAATAATGCACATCACATATAAAGCATTTTCCAATATATTTTTCTAATTTTAAAATGGAACATAACATGAAATAAGGACTATGAATGATATAGCTAAATATATAGAAAGATAACTCTGCAAATATTCTCTACAGCATATCCAACCAGTGGTCACTCAGACATTTTTTGAAGGCCTCTAGTGAAGAACCTCTGATCTTCTGAGTCACCCCATTCCATTTGTGGTTATTTTTAATGATTAGGAAGTTTTTCCTTACCTCAAATCTAAATTTATTTCTATGTAAACTTCAACCTTATGTTCCTAGTTGTGTTTTCTAAAGACAAGCAGAAAAGGTCTGTTATTTCTTTCATATGATAGCCCTTTAAATACCTGAGGTCATGTCACCTTGAGAATTCTCTCCTTTAAGCTTAATATCCCCAGCAATTCCAACTAATTTTCATGCTGCACGAACTCAGATTGCTCAGGTTACCCTCAACTAAATACATTTCAGCTTTTCAATATCCTTCCTAAAATGTGATGAATATTCTAGATATGGTCTTACCAATGCAAAATACAGCAAGATTATTACCTCAATAGTTTCATGACTTTCTTTACTGTAACCAGAGGCTGAATTAGTTTTTGGGGTTGCAATAATGAATAGCACATTGATGATTCTTATTCAGCTTGCAGTCCATTAAATGCCCTTAGATCTTCAAATGTCTTGAACTGATTAAGGGCAGTTGGGTGCTAACTAATTATCTACTTACTGACCTAAGTACTAACCTTTATTAACCAGTTTTGTTCTGTCTCTTGTTCTGTCTACTTCTGAGCAGGAAAAAAAAGGAAAATGAGAGTTGAGAAGCTGTCTCCTCTGCTATCTATTTTGTTTTATTTTGTACCCAATTTGAGCAGTGGCACAATCCTTTCTTTTTTTCTCAACATAACTTAAAATTTTCTTTTCGTCATACTCAGCTTTTATTTGTTTTTTTGCTAACCATCTAGCAAAAAAACACAAACAAATATTTTTTTTTGCTAACCTTAGTAATTCTAAATTTTCAATGATACCACAAAATGAGTTGTAAATATTTAAAATGGGATTATTTTTCTGGATACAACTGCGTGTGTGTGTGTGTGTGTGTGTGTGTGTGTGTGTGTGTGTGTGTATTCTTTCTTCTTTTGATCAGTTCAGATGAGGTTGAGGTTCAAATGTCAGCTATTCACCCATTCATTTCTCACTTGTATAGATTTATTCTTGTGTACCCTAATTACATGAGATAATTTTGCCTACCTTCCTTTTCTTTCCTCCTCAGTTTTTCTTCTCCCCTACTTTTCCATTCCTTTCTTACAGTCCTTAAAAATATGATAATCACTGCTAGGACTTGTCTAATTGGACTCCCTCTATAAACTCTAATAATGATAGGGTTCAGAGGAAAAACATGTCAAGCCCACATATTTGAATGTTTTTCATCACATTTTAGAAAGGATATTGAAAAACTGAAACGTCATCATAATAAATCATTATGGAAGGTTTCTTTTTTTTTTTTGGTTGTTTATCCAGCCTTTCAAGCCTACTTCTTGACTTCAAAGTTGGTGTTGGGCTCAGAAAAAAATGGATCTTTTTGTTTCCTTCTTGGGTTACTGAGTGCTGTTTTAATCTAGGATCTCAAGGGCAGGTTGGGGATCTGAAAATTTTCACAAAAGTGATTCCAAAGTGGTAGGATCCAAAGAGGTCTAATCCAAGACAAAGTCTGATTGCTGCTGCCCCAGTGTGAACTCTGCAAGTTTTTGACTATGAAAGAATAGACTGCTGCTGGACTCTGTATCTATTAGTCATCTAGAAAGCTCTTGATTGGTTCATAGGAAGATCTGTAGGTTCTCTTTTGGTCTAGAAGTCTAGAATTATGCTGATTTCATTGTTAGATGCCTGTGAGACCTGGACTGTACACCGGCACCCTTCCAGGAAACCAATCACTTCCATTTGAACTAAGGAAAGTTCTGAAGATCAGCTAGCAGCATAAGGTACCAGACACTGACAATTTTCAAATTAAATGAATGCCAAGCATTCAAACTCTACTGCAGAGGAAACAATTCTGATGGGCTGGCTTCATTGCTTAAATGCCAAATGCAGACTTAGCTAAAGGACTATTTTATGGAGAATTCACACAAGGCAAGCACTCCCATGGTGGTCAAAAGGAGCAAAACAAAGGACACTTTCAAGGTCTCTCTGTAGAACTCTGGAATTGATTATGTGAAATGAGAGAAGCAGGCAAAGGACCGCCTAGCCTGGTATACCCATATTAAAGAAGGGGTAGAACAGAAGTAGTTCAAAAGAAACATGAGATACACAAATTTAAGGAATCCACCCCTAATGTTCACATAGAGTATTTGTGCCTGACCTATGAAAACATTCAGAGTTCATATTGGTCTGCTCAATCATAGTTAGACACTGTAATTCAACTCTAACAGAGTTCTTCAAGAATGAAGAACACCAATCAGAATTCCTGCCTTGGTTATTCCTCTACAGGCTGAATCAGAAACCCTGAAGGTCTTCCCCTTCCAGATTGATTTTTTTTTTTGAGGAGATAAAATCTTTTGTCTTATTTCTTATCTATCCTTAATCACTGACTTTTTTGTATTGCCTCAGACAAACTGAGACCAAGGAAAGACCTTAGCTTAATAAGACCAAGGTCTCCCACTGCATTCAGGGGCCATCTCCAGTCATCCTGATGTCTATCTTGCTACTGGATCCAGATGGCTCTGGAGGAGTGAGGTTGGTAATTGTATACAGTCCTGTCTCACTTCAATCCAATTCACTAGCAAGTCATGACATCACCTTCCAGATATCATAGTCCTCTTTGAGAATGAAGGACAAAAAACAAAAACAAAGTAAGTTAGATTCTGGAAATGAGATCCTGCTCTGAGTCTGGGATTCTTAATTGGCTTCTTAACTTCTTCCTTTATACTGTCCAGGGCATCCCTATTCAGAAACACCACCCCTGTACTCAAGTTCCCATATCACTGCCCTGGATCTAAAAATTGGAATGTGAGCAATCTCCCAGTTGGCATCTGTCCCATTGTAATGCCCAAGAAATAGTCTGGAACCTCCTTTTGAATTGGTGTACAGTCTCTTCCCAGAACTGCACTGCATAGCATGCTCCCACGCTGACCCTGTCCCTCGTGTCTTTAGATCTGCCCCCACCATCTGTCTCCCTATGTAGAGATGGGCTGAACAATGACTCACTGTGACACCTTCTGGATTTCCCCATTAAGATTCAGTTTGATGCATTTTCTAGTCCTTGTTGGAAGAGTTTGAGGAAGATAATCCATCTCAGTTCTTCCTAATGCTCTGCCCCCTCACCAGAAGTAAATGTACAGTATAATCTGATAGACATGGTCCCAAAGGGAGAGAGGTGAAATCTAACAAATTTGTAAAAATCCAAATTACAGTGTGACCTGAATAAAAAAGGCTACATCATAACTTTTTTCTTATCATTTTATCAAACTGTTGTCTTATGCATATTGTAATTGCTCCAATACTTCTCTTCTAATTTGTAGCTTTTAATTTTAACAGACAAATAAATATGACAAAATTTTAAGTTTTTAAATGAGAGACAAGATAAAAAATATTTGAAAGAAGAGTAAATTTTTAATATATGTTTCAGAATAAATGCCCACAAGAGGAAAGAGCCTTTAATTTTAGGGTCATAGCTGTGTTCTAGATGTCAGTTAACTAATCGCATTCCAGAGGTACTGTTGCTGAACTTTTAAAAATGTGATTCCATTTTGAAATTCTAGTGCTAAATTCTAACATAAAAATGAGCTATTTTAATGAGCAATGATAATATCTCTGGAAACTAAAAGTAAGACTATATAATTGACTGAGACCCATAAGCCTGACCATAACACCTCCCCTACTCATGAATTTACAGTGGCTCTCTCTTGCCTCTGGCACAAAACAAGGGATAGAGACCTAACACAAAAGTTAAAACAATTTTGGTTACATCAAATTGAGAAATTATTTCATTAAAAAATCAATAAAACCAAGATAATACAGCAAAACACTAATGGGGAAAGATCTTTGCATTAAATAGCCCAAAGTACTAATATTCAAGCAAGAATTTCAAAATGGAATCACATTTTTAAAAGTTCAGCAAGAGTTAACTCCTTAGCCTCCAGAATGTAATTAACTGATTAACAACATCAACCTTCTCCTTCCTCACCCCTTCCCCAAGGGCATTTAATCTGAAACATCTGTAAAAATATTTACTTCTTTCAAATTCTTCTTATCAAACTTAATTGTCTCATCCACATTAAAAGCAACAAATTAGAAGGGAAGTAATGGAGCAACTACAGTTGTGCATAAGACAACACATTAATAAAACAGCAGAAAAGAAAGAAAAACTCACTAAGTTAAATAGAACAACACTATATAAACAATACAATAATTAATATCAAAAATATTTAACATCAGGAAGTTAAATTATGTTCCATACCATGTGTTAGCAAGTTAAAAAAGTTTTAAGATGTAAATCCAATAAAATTAAAATAAATAAGGATTTGGCAATAAAAAGAGAATATACTTCAATTATATATATACTTTTATGTGGAACACTTCATTCCCCATCCATGCCAGATAAATGATGTGACACAGAGTTTTACAAATCCTACAAAAGAAGCTAGAAAAAAATATGAATTTTACACTATCATTACGATGGGAAATTAAATAATTTAACAAAATTTCCTATGGGTCACATCTGGAACTTAACACCACCATCATAACTCAATTAAAAAGCACTATTAAGATTTACAAAATTTTTTCTTTACAACCTTATGATGTGTCAATTTGCAAATGAGAAAACTGCAGCTCAAAGAAGTTAAAGAGTACCTAGAGATCTGATTCAAAACTAACACTGGGTCAGAATTTGAACTCAAGTCTGTTGTCTCCAGATCAGCACTATACTATGTTGAAAGAGTTTTTATGCTATCTTCCTTAAAGTTAATATGTTATAATAGTATAAATGAGACTTCAACTTCTGAAGCGTTCTTTAAGACTTGCAGCTTATAAGTAACTGAATACTTTTAAGTCAAATGGTAGGAATCTCCCTCAAATGGTTCAGCTTGACTGGATGTAAGGCTGGATATACAATCCTTATTCGGGCATGGAAGCTGTTACTGTCACATAAGTTATTTATACTTGATGATACTTTATGTAAGTCTTAGATTTGGCATGATGTCAGCTCTGTTCTATGCCACTTTAACTGCACAGGCTAGGGTGCAAACCTAGGAGACAGGAGTGTGTGGTTAGAGCTTTCTTGCATATTTGAGGAAAGGAGACAGAACAGAAAGGAGCTAGCTTGTGGTATGGAGTGGGCAATGGTGGTTCAGAGGATAGGCAGAGATGGAACATACCAGATAAGGGGGAGAAGTGGACTAGAAATTTGGGAAATTAATAAGCAACCTTGGACTTTGCAGATAGGTTTACATGTGGACTTGACTGCAACATTCTGCCACCAAGGCAGTACAATAAAAAAGATATTTACTATATATATATATATATATATATATATATATATATATATATATATATATATATCTCAAAGACTCTTCAGCATTCCTTTGGTCTTTCTGAATAAAGGACCTCAGGAGAAGAGGAGGGAAACCATTAGAGCTCCTGCCTAACATCTGAAGTTACCTGGCAGAATTTGTCTGAGGCTAA
The DNA here is from genome assembly GCF_037893015.1 of Macrotis lagotis. NCBI lineage: Eukaryota > Metazoa > Chordata > Mammalia > Peramelemorphia > Peramelidae > Macrotis > Macrotis lagotis. The sequence goes on from NC_133662.1 coordinate 201,036,911, forward strand.
AACCTTGTGGACTTGTAGTCAGCATCATTGATTTGATTTCACATACAATTGGCATAACAAACAGGATTGGTATTTGATTTATACAAATAATAATGGGTCTTTCCACAGCCAGAAGACTTCAGACAAGAGGTTTGAGAAATTTTTAATAAAATTTACATCGGGGGCAGCTAGGTGGCGCAGTAGATAGAGCACTGGCCCTGGAGTCAGGAGTCCCTGAGTTCAAATCCGGCCTCAGACACTTAATAATTACCTAGCCATGTGGCCTTGGGCAAGCCACTTAACCCCATTTGCCTTACAAAAACCTAAAAAATAAAATAAAAATAAAATTTACATCAACTTTCTAGACTACTTAAAAACAAGACAGAAATGCAATACACAATGTGGCAAAAAAGCCAAGTCTTCATTACAAAGGAGAAAACATGCCAATTGTTTAAATCAATGTACTGGGAATTAAGATTCTATTTTATTTTTATATGACAGACATAATATAAATTTAGATTTTATACCTTAAATGATTCTTTGCCTCAGTGTTTTCCCATCTGTAAAATGAGAATAATATTCTATCAATAAATTATGTACCACAAAGGGGGAAAAAAAGACTGTCATTATATTCAAAAAATCATAGAATTTTAGAGCTCATATGTACAACTTCCTTATCTTATAAAGAAAATTTTAAATTACAATCTTAGTAGAATAGATTTTTTTAAAAAATCAAACATTATAAAGCTCCTAATATGCAGCAAGCACTATGCTAAATGCTGTGGACAGGAAAAGGGGTGAAACAGAGGCCCTGCCCTTAAGGAGCTATTTTAATGTGTAATGGTAATATCTCTGAGAACTAAAAGTAAAAGCATAGAATTGACTGAATGAGACCCATAAGCCTGACCATGTTTGACCATATCCTCCCCTACTTGAGAAGTTACAGTGGCCCTCTTACCTCTGAGACAAATTACAAAACTCTTCTATTTCACTTTCTATGTGAAGCTCTTCACAATCTTCAGTTTACCTTTCTACACTTATCCCATATTACTTTTCTTAACACATTCTGTGGTCCATCTAAATGTCCTATTGATGCTCCCCATTCAAGACAGTGCATTTCCATCTCTGTGTCTTTCCACAGGCTGCCCAAATATCAAGTATGAATTCCCTTTTCACATTCCCCTAGTAGAAATCCTTCACTTTCTTTAAAGTTTAACTCAAAATTACCTTCTGTATTATCAGGAACTTTTTTTTTAGGTTTTGTTGGGGTTTTTTTGCAAGGCAAATGGGGTTAAGTGGCTTGCCCAAGGCCATACGGCTAGGTAATTATTAAGTGTCTGAGGCCAGATTTGAACCCAGGTACTCCTGACTCCAGGACCAGTGCTCTATCCACTGTGCCACCTAACCACCGCAATCAGGAACTGGAATTTCCAATCAGGAACCTGAGAACTGTGAATTTTAAAAATATTTTTATAATCAATATATCTTATTCCTTTTATACACTTAAAATATTCTGAGGGCATCATTACCAGATCGCCAATGTCACAAAAAAGATTAATAACATGAAGTCTATCCCGATCCCTACAGTTGATAGGGGCCTCCCCCTAGGAAATTGTTTTACATATTTTTTTTTGTTTTTTTGCTAGGCAATGGGGTTAAGTGACTTGCCCAAGATCACACCACTAGGTAATTAAGTGTCTGAGGCCACATTTGAACTCAGGTCTCCTGATTCCAGGGCTGATACTCTATCCACTGCACCACCGAGCTGCCCCTGTGTATATATATATATATATATATATATATATATATATATAAATATATATATATGTGCTTTTGTACTTAATTTTTGTCCCAGTTCCCACCCTAATCCAACAAAATACTCACTTTAAGGTCAGGGAAAATATACTAAGTATTTTACAGTTTACTTAGATTATGCTGTTTAAAGCCTCTGAAGCAGTAAGGTGCATATTACAATTCATTAGCCAAAAGTAAGAGCTGTAGATCTGTCAATCTGTGGTGAAAATGGAAAAAAAAGTATACAAAAAAATGGACTGCCATCTTCAAATCAAGTAAAATAAAGTACATGAATGATATATGATACAATGAAGACATGAATAAAATTACAATCTAGACTACGTGAAATCAAGAATTCTCTCCATAAATCCATTACATAAATGGATATAATTTTACATAAGCATTTAAGCATTAATTTGTTCAAACCTTATATTGAAATTTATCTTCTTTTCCTAAAATTTATCTTCTTTCTAATAATAGTTATATTCTGAATGCCAGAAAGCAAGAATTTTTAATTTATTTTGTGTTGTGATCCCTTGGTAGTCTGGTAAAGGCTATAAAACCCTTCTTAGAATGTTGTTTTGTTTTTTAAGTACATAATTGAAAGAAATACTAAATTTCAGTGAGAAATTGATGAAAATAGAGATATAATTGCTTTCCCTTTCAAGTTCATAGACGTCCTGAAGTCTACTCACAGACCCCTTTGGGGCTGGGAACCCTAGGTTAAGAATGCTTGCTCTAAAGCTTTCAAAATACTTTCTGTATGATAGCTCTTATCAGTCTCACAAAAGTTTTATGAAGCAGAAACTACAAATATTATAACTAACATTTTACAGATGGAGAAACTATAGACTGTAGACTCAGAAACATTAGATGATTTGCCTCTGATGGCACAGCTACATGGATTTGAACTCAAGTTTCTCCTTTTTATACTTTTTCTATTCTGTTCCCACCTATCCCCTTTTAATTTCTTTTAAAAATTTAAGTATTGGGGTGGTTAGGTAGCACAGTGGATAGAGCACTGGCCCTGGAGTCAGGAGTACCTGAGTTCAAATCTGGCCTCAGACACTTAATAAGTAGACATGTGGCCTCAGGCAAGCCACTTAACCCCATTGCCTTGGAAAAACCTAAAAAAATAAAATTTAAGTATTTTATTTTTCTTCAAATACATGAAAAAATCATTTTTTCTTTTTTTTTTTTTTTGATTAGACATGAAGTTTTATTTTCTGGGATTTACCCAAGTATACCAGTAGGTAATGGAGACCAACTAAGAATGATCTCCCCAAACAACATACTAAGAATAGACAAAACCTTAAACTTGCTGGAGACCATTCTATTATTTGATCTCTGAGAACCATCCTTCTACAATGCTAGAAAAAAATTTTTTAATAATCATTTTTAAAACTTGGGAGTTTCATATTCTCTCCCTTCTTGCCTCCCTCTCCCCTGCCACACTGAGAATTCAATTCAATACAGGCTCTTAAATGTGTAGTAATGCAAAACATTTCCATAACAGTCATATTGTGAAAAAAAAACTCAGGAACAACAAAGTAAAAAAAGTATGCTTTAATATATATATATATATATTCAGAGAACATTAGTTCTCTCTCTGGGGATGGCTAACATTTTTCATCATAGTCCTTCAGTGCCGTCTTGGATCACTATATTGCTGAGAATAGTTAAATCATTCAAGGATGATCATCTTATAATATTGCTGTTATTTTGTACACACAGCACATTTCACTGTGCATGAGTTCATATATGTCTTTCCAGGTTTTTTCTGAGATCTGTTCCTTTTTTACCTCACTGGAGGTTTTTGATTAAGGAAAATCCTCTTCCAGGGTCATATGTTTCATTCCACCAGTTATGTGGTCATTTCAACTTAGGCAAACATTGATTATCCATTAAAATCTGAAATACTGGGATATAACTTCCAAGTTTTCACATATATAAATTGAAGGAATTGCATTGTAAGATTACTAAGTTTCCTTCCACTTCTAAAATTCTGAGTCTCTGAATAGCTGCTAACAATTTTATACTTCCTTAAAAAGATCCAAATAATTTTATAGGAAACATACAAACCTCAAGATAAACAGTCATATCTAACTATACTGTGAATGATGTATTAAACTGATATTAAGTCAACTAGGGAATAAGCAAAAGAGGAATGATGTTATTTGACACAGGTAAGAATAAATAAAGGTCTCCTGACTCCCAATCCAGTGTTAGTTTGATGAAGCCAAGAAATTTTTATTTTTAAGATGAAGAAACTGGGATGAGTATTTTTTCTTAAGAAGAATATCTTGGGGTGGCTAGGTGGCACAGTGGATAAAGCACTGGCCCTGGAGTCAGGAGTACCTGGGTTCAAGTCCAGTCTCAGGCACTTTTTTTTTAAGTTTTTGCTAGGCAATGTGGTTAAGTGGCTTGCCCAAGGCCACACAGCTAGGTAATTATTAAGTGTCTGAGACTGGATTTGAACTCAGGTACTCCTGACTCCAGGGCCGGTGCTTTATCCACTGAGCCACCTAGCCACCCTGGTCTCAGACACTTAATAATTACCTAGCTGTGTGGCCTTGGGCAAGCCACTTAACCACATTTGCCTTGCAAACCCCACCCCCCCAAAGAATATCTTAAGGTGGGGCAGCTAGGTGGTAGGTACAGTGGATAGAACACTGGCCCTGGAGTCAGGAGGACCAGAGTTCAAATATGGCCTCAGACACTTAATGACCTAGTTGTGTGATCTTATGCAAGTCACTTAACCCCATTGCCAAGAAAAAAATAAATAGAATAAAAAAAGAAGAGTATCTTAAAATGAAAAATTGTCATGAAGGACTCACCAAATACCAAAGTAACATGTACTAGTCTTAAATTTATTTTGCAGTTTTTCTGAATATTGAGCCAAAAGCTGCCCTGTCATTCCTACTTACACAAGCAGAAGTCCAATTTTCTATGAAGAAATAGTAAATGAAAAAAGGTCTTTAAACTCATCAGAGAAAAGAGCTATACCACAAAATTTTCTTTTCTTTGTAGGTACAGTGAACATTTTGATAATTCAGTTATATTAACCTTGTGGGAATATGTGAGACTTATTGTTACTTGCTGGCTAACCAGAGAACTAAAAAGGACACAGCTCTCCTTCGTTTTCTTATTTACAACGCAAACTACACTGAATTAGGAAGTTCTGTTCCAGCTAAACTGGACAAGGACTTGATAAAATATGTTTTATAGGATAACCCATAAATAATTCACTGTAACCAATCAACAAAATACTAAGGAATACAGAATACACTTCATGCTTTTCTTTGTAACAGTATTAACAACCCTGCAACAGGTACAGAATTATTATTTCCACTTAAAAGATGAAGAAATTAACACAGTTTAAATGAAATATTATCTTAAGATTACAGTTTTGTAGCAGAACGTGATCAGAAACTACGTAGGCATCTTGCCTTAGTTCAGAAATAATCTGTAGAAAAGAGTTACCAGTCAAAAGAATCATAATACTACCAGTTCAAAATTAAAAGGGAGTCAAAAGCCAGCCCATATCCAAAAGGAATCTAAGTCTACTTATACCCAAAAGGAATCCCTTAAAATAACAACCTAAGTAAACATCTAACCTCTACTTAAGACCTTGTAGGAGGGGAGAAGCCAACCATCTCTCAAGTCTATTCCAATTTTGGACTGCTCTAATTGATTGAAAGTTATTCCTCTATTACTATGTAGGTATTTAAAACCAATGTGTATGTTCTTTATACAATAAAGTGACTTCTGTTACAGAGTACACTATTTTCATTAGTAAAGGTCTTGAAGGAAAGTAGATGAACACTGTAGTATACTTTGTATCTATATCTATATATATAATATATACTTTGATAAGTAGAGAAACACTGTGTTATAAGAAATGCTCAATAAGATATTTAGAGAAAACTTAGCACAACTTTTATTAACTGATACAGAGCAAAAGAAACAAAACTAGAACTTGAAGATCTGGATAATGTGAAATAAAACATTATCTAAAGACTTCAGAATTCTGATCAATCAGTATTCAAATGTGATTTCACTGTCTTCTATATACCTTTAGCAAAAAAGTTGTGTTTCATAAGCACAGAATAAGGCAAGCCATTTATAGGCAAAGACAATGTTCTACTATGTATGACCTGACTATTTCAGGGTTCTATTGTGAGAAAGCAGAAATGATTTTTTACAAAAGGGTGAACAAGTAGAAAAGTCTAATCAAACAAGAAGAAAGGGTTGATGGGGGAGTAGCAACACTTTAACATCACTCTCATCTGCATTGGTTAAAAGGAGAAAAGAATTCACAAGCATGGAGTTGGGTGGAGAAATACATTTCACTCAATGTGGAAATAGGAGGGTGAATAGATTTGGAAGAAGGATAGATTAAGGGAAAGAGTAACCCTAAGAAAAACAAAGGATATGTAAAAATATTTCTAGCTCTTTTTGTGATGGATGAAGAACTGGAAACTGAGGGAGTTTGCACAAATTGAAGAGTGTTATATAAATGTGATGGAATACTAAGCTGTAAAATATGATAGAAGAGATGGTTTTTGAAGAATTTGGGAAGATTTATGTGAAGATACAGAGTGAAATGAGGAGAATAAACAAAGAGAATGACAATAATACTATAAATACAAAAAAACTTTGTTTTTGCCCATTCTTCTGCAGTCCTTATCACTTACTAGCTAGCATTCATTAATTTATGTTTTTAATGAAAAAGCCAATACCATACTGATCCTCCTTCTTCAAAATTTTCCTATTCTTGTACTTTTAAGCTTTGTATAAATGTCCAATTCTTCTTTTAGTTATATTTTTATTTTCAATTGTTAAGCAATTTTTCTCACTTCCTAGCACAATTTTCTTTTTTGTCTTTTATAAGTCTAAGATTTATATCATAGGTTTTTCCCCATAATACAGCTAGCTTGTTCTGTAACCACATTACCAGTATATTAGTTACCACTAAACCATAACAACTGCAAAATTTCCAACTTATTACTCACCTGAATATTATGTGTCTGCATATGATGGTACTCTAAGAAATTATGAAATGAGCCCTCATTCCCAACTGTTATCTGGACACTGTGCCCATGGAGATCTTTGTGGTCCTATACTAGATATCTAACCTTCTCACCTCACCCAGGATGCAGAAATGATGTCATTTCCTTTTTTTTCCTTGTTTAATTCTTTCTACAGTATCTGCAGCTTGCCATCTCCATGACTATTGATTCTATTTTGGTTTACTATTTTCTGCCTTCTGTTTTCTTTATTTTTGCATTCTGTTCCTTCTGAAATTACTTTCTGTAGACTTCTATAGACTTGCTTTTATATATGTTGTATCTATCTTCCCTGTGAGATAGATTTCTTGGAGACTATTTGGTTTTAATCTTTGCATCACCAGTACCTATACCATGGTGTTTTAAGTATATTAGGGGTTAAATAAAGCACTGAATACCCTGCCAACTAGAATGCTCTCTCTTTTCTATAGCTTTTCTTTTCACATTTCTTAGCTTAATTATGAAAGAGACTATTGAAGCTATTACCAGCTGAGATATTTAAAGTTATTGGACAGCTGACCTCCAGCTAATATATGGGCACATGATTTTCTGAGTAGTGGTGACTTGATATGTCAGAAACTTAATGAACTATATAACAGAAGTTCCATTTCTATTTTTTCTGTTTGGGTGAAACACAATTAAAAACATAAAAGCTATATGGGAGGAAAATGTATAGGATCTTTAAAAACCACTAAATTAATTAGGGAGTCATGACAATTGAAAAAGACAACAGTTATACTTTTATCAAAATGGATAAACACACTTTACAATACCTTTTAAAGCTTCTGTTTCAATGTCTACTAATGGCTTCCCCACAAAGGCAATCTGATCTACAGCATAGTAGAGTTTTCTAATGATACCATCATAACGACTAGTGATGGTAACAGAAGCTTTATCACTCTGTACTTCACAGATGCTATCAAACTGAGACACATTATCTCCTTCTTTTACATACCTAAAAGGAAAAAAAATAAAATTATATAAACAATCTAAAATACAAAAAGTCCTAAAAATGTATATGCTATATAAATCAGATTGATAAGCTATCCCACTTAGTATTTTGTCTAAGAGACAGTTATTTTGTATAAGACTGCAGGTGCCCTCCATGTCAAAAAAATCTAAACCATATCCCTAATTAACCTCAAAACCAAATATCTATGAATTAACTTAAATCTTTCTTAAAATTAATATCAGTTTCTTCATCTGTAAAATGAATGGGTTGGAGTTGATAATCTCCAAATTGTCTTTAAGTTTAAATACTTTGATCCTAAGATCTCTTAAGAAAATGCAAAGCATTATTTCTTTCTTCTTCTATTTATGTCTATGAACTTTCAGAAAGTGCCCTTATCTATACAATTTTGGAATCTGTTACACAAATCTATCTTCCCTATCCATTCCCTTCCCAATTTCACACACTTCAATTACACTTAGTTTTGAGCCTTTCCAGACTAAAAAAAAAATTAGGCTAACAGGAAGGGTGAGAGCAAGCTAATTTTTCAAATAGTTATCTATTTTCTTATCTTGGCATCCTCAATGAATAAACTGAGTATGAGGAAGTAGGTTTTGTTGGGGGTTTTTATATAGGTATTTTAGAGAGAGGGAAAGATGACTTTTAAGCTAAGAGGAAATTTTTGCATCTAAATAAAACTTTCAAGGTGATTAGTCACACAATTTGACCATGTAAACAAACTGCCAGGTAAAGGGTAAAATTAAAACACTTGTCATTTTAGTGTAGGCTACAACAAAGACTGATAACTTTTTCTATATCAACTTTATAAACACAAAGTTTAAGTCAAATACTTAAATAGCTAACATTGTTATTAGACACAACTTCTTAGGGGTTCATTTCTACCTTCTGGATATTGAGAACATGTAAAGAGGAATACAGGGAGAAGAAGAGGTTTCAGAAAATAAAAAAGAACAGATGCAAAAGGCAGATTTTCAAATAACTATGTCACAAATTACTATTTTATTCAACTGAGGATATTAATGGAAGGGGAAGCTAGGTGATGCAGCAGACATAATACCAAGTTTGGAGTGAGAAAGACTCATCTTTCTGAGATCAAATCTGGCCTCAGACACTTATTCCTGTGTGACCTTGGGAAAGTTACTTAACTCTGTTTACCCTAGTTCCTCATCTATAAACTGAACTGGAGAAGAAAATGGCAAACTACTCCAGTATGTCTGCCAAGAAAATGTCAAATGGGTTCACAAAAGGGTTAGTTATGGCAAACAACTAAACAACATATTGTTGGAACTAGTTCCATACCTTCACAGTTGAAAAGGTTATTTCCTCCATATATTCTATTATGGTGGCAGCTCAATGGTACCGAGCACTAAGTTAGGTGCTTGAGTTAGGAAGATCTCAAGACACAAACTAGTTGGACTTGAGAGCAAGTCAATTGCCTCAATTTTCTCACTCCTAAATATGGGATTAAGAATAGCACCTATTTCCAGGGTATAGGGAAGATCAAATGAATAACTATAAAGAGCTCAGCATACAGTAGGTGCTATATAAATGTTAGCTATCATCATCATTATTATTCAAGGTGAAGATGAACTCTGTGATAATGATTATCTTCTATTATAAGTATTGAGCTTTTTAAAAAAAAGATTTAGTCAACTTACCATTCTTTGACTGTCACTTCTGTAATTCCTTCTCCAATGTCTGAGAGTTTAAATTGAATAATTTGTCCATTTATCACTTCAAAGAAAAGAATAAATCTAAATGTATACCTCACACATAAAAATATTAACACATTTTTCTCTCAATGATTTCAGAATGCTTTCAAATCTAATGTCTGATTATATTCTCAAAAAAATCCTACGAGGTTGGAAAGGGAAGGAAGTATTTTGTTTTTACTTGTGAAAAAAACAGGCAAAAAAAGTTATAATAATATGTTTAAGGATACATAGTAAATTAACATTTCAACAATTAGAACTATGTGTCTTGACCAAGAGCATGGTATTCTTTCTATGTAAGGCCCATCACACAAATAAACAGTTTTATGAATTAACTTAATAGTCTTCATATAACCAAATAAAGGTTATAATAAAAGGTCTTGAGAAGGGAATAACTTGCTAAGAAAAGATGTACAAACTGATAGCAAGAGCCTAAAAAAACTTAAATACATAAATGCCTATATAATACAAAATTAGTAATAAATATGAAAATTGAATGTAACAAATGAAAAAATGAATTATCTGAACTTAAGAAACTATCTGAGAAGTTGGACTAGATAATCTCTTAAGATCTCTTTCAGTTCCAAAAATAATAATTATTGTAGCTTACCATTTGTAACTAGTAACAAAGATACAGATTCTCCCTTTGCTACTACATTGTTACCATTTTGGCAGCTCTTTTTTGTACAAGATTGGAAACTATCACTATAGTTTCTAATTAGATTTCCTAGATTATTTGGTCTGGTGCCAACTTCAGAGCTGAAGGCCTGCCTCTCATTCAGGCAGTCAGCATGGCCAGAAGCCCTTTCTTACCTTTCCCTTTCATCCCAGCCCCTTTGCTTTCATTTCCTTTGCCTCCTGAGGAGAGGCACCTGCTAACTTAACATCACGCAGCAATTCTTGTAATACATATTAGTGACCCTTTTAGACTCAGGGAGGCCATTTGGTTCTTTGCCATCTGAATACGTAATCAAGAAAGAACTGGCTTTAGAGCACCAATGCTTTGACAGCAAGTGGGACAACTGTCCTAAGAGTCTGGGGGCAAGAGTGGGGTGGGCAAATAAAAGTAGCATTTTGTATCCTAACTTAGAATTTGATTCTTTTAATGTCTCTGCAAAGTGAGTTTTAAAATTTTTATGTTTTATTATTGTCTCAGTACATTTTAACTCCAAAGCCTGAATTAACTATATAGGCCTGGGTTAAACTTTGCCCTTCTCCAGACTTATTTCTCTACCTTCACACAGCATCCTGGGCATCCTCCTCACAAGAAAATTCCTTACCCTTTTGACTCTTTCCTTTTACTTAGTCTTTTTCTTCTAAGATGTATGGAGGCTTCCCCATTAAAATGAAAGCTCCTCTAGGGGAAGCACTTTCCTTGGACTTCTTTTTGTACCCCAGTGCCTGGCACATGGTAAGCAGTTAAACAGTGCTTGTTAATTTGATTTGACTTTCCCAATGTAACCACCATTGAACAATTTGTCCAAGTAACACGATGACTCAAATACTTGAATAGCCAAGTAACACGATGATTCACTGGCAAATTCATAAACTCCCTCCCTGACTAGAGTTTGTTCCTTAACAATTCTTTATAAAATAATGAAGAAGCCTAAGGCTAAAGGGTTGACTGGGCATGTGTTACATAAATAATCAACAGCCCATTCCAGAGAAGGGGCTGAAGAAAAGGGGTAAGGCCACAATCCCAAGGTAATGGTCTCCAGGAAGGAAATAACTCTAACAGCAGCAATAGAAGTTACCAGAAGCAATGTTTTAAAAAGTCTTCTGCTTCAAAATGCCCTGATCTGATTTCACTGCAAGTTCTATGATTTCTAAGATTATTACAAATTTTATGGCATGACAAATGAGATGAAAACAAAGATGCAGATTCTCCCTTTGCTACAGACTACACAGTAAATATGACAGAACCAACTCCCAATTCAGTGTGATACTCAAGAGTATGGAGGGTTCATGTAAAGATAATCAACCCCCTAATATTAGAACAAATGAAATACAGAGAAAAGGAAAGTGGAAAAAAATTCTTCTTTATTCCCATAAATTCTCTATCTACTTCCTAGGTTCTTTAAAGAGTTCTGAAGTGCTTGGAGAAAAATAATTACATATGATACAAAACACTCATATATATTATGTTTCCTGCTAAAGTTCATACTTACTACTAGTTGTTCTCAATAACCGATGTGGATGACTAAACTTGAAGGAAGAATAACCAAAGAGACACGCATATTTTGGCTTCACAGCATGAACATTACTGCATATTTTAATATGATGAACACAACTCTAAAAGAATAAAAAAGAAAAAGTTTAATTTTTGTGAATTTAAGTAGATAGGTTTTGACCAATCATATACTTTAGTATAAGTTTATTTTAAATTAAAATAGCTATTATACTAGTTAAGCTACATAAAGATTTAGAATATGTGGCAACACAGCAATAAAAAACCATCCAATCTTTACTGTAAAGTTTTTTTTAATCAATCACTTAGTAGTAATAGCTAATTTCATTCACACTTTTTTTTGGGGGGGGGGGGGGTAAGCCTATAGGGCTAAGGGACTTGCCCAAGGTCAAACAGCCAAATGAGCATTAAATGTCTGAGGACAGAATTGAACTCAGTTCCTCCTGGCTCTAGGGCTGGTATTCTTATCTACTGTACACCTAGCTGCCCCATACACTAGCATATTTTCATAAAGACTTCTATATAAGCATATAAGATTGCTCCAAATCTATATAATTTCACAATTATTGTTACTACAACATAACCAAACAACACTACAAAAGATCATTTGGTGAATTATCCACTTATAATGGTTTTCCTAATTTCTTCCTTTTCTGTAACAATATCAGCTAAAACTGTAATTTTAATATCTTTCTCTAAAATCAACAAAAGTAGAAATGTTTACTATAAACATCTTTTTAAACTAGTCCAATGAAATGGCCTATCTGGTATAGTTTCCTCACAATTAGATTTATTCTCTCACTTAATCACCCCCTCCTTAGGTAAGAAAAGTATATTTTTAAATGACCTATATGGGGGGGTGGCTAGGTAGCACAGTGGATAGAACACCAGCCCTGGAGTCAGGAATCTGAATTCAAATCTGGCACTTAATAATTGCCTAGCTGTGGGACCTTGGGCAAGTCACTTAACCCCATTGCCTTAAATGAAAAATTTTTTTTAAATACCTAAATTCCTATATGATACAAAATTAGTAATAAATATGAAAATTGAATGTAATAAATGAAAAAATGAATTATCAGAACTTAAGAAACTATCTGAGAAGTTGGACTAGATAATCTCTAAGATCTCTTTTAGTTCCAAAAATAATAATTATTGTAGCTTACCATTTATACAATGTTTTCAAGTTTGCAAATTACTTTATTCACATTATCTTATTTGATAATTAGGACTCTGTAATATAAGTACTACAAACATTATTATCGCTCTTCCAAAAAAAGAGAAATCCGAGCCTCAAAAAGGTTGACATGCCTGACTGAATCCAAGCAGATGATTACATCAAGATGCCTATGACTTGGTTAAAATGTTTTATGGTTATCCTCATAGATTTTCTTGCGGTAATTTAAAATTATAACAAGATTTAATCATGACATTTGAGTAAAATCTGGCAATTATTAAGTGCCAGATTTAAAAGTGAAAGGAATCTTTGAGATTTTCTAGTCTAATGGGACTTTTATTATAGATAATAAAATTAATAAACAAGAGTTTATTAAGCACTTACTATTCCAGTCACTATACTAAACATTCAAGATACAAAGACAAAAATCAAAACAGTTTCATCCAAAAAGTATTTATATTCCACTTCAGAAAATAACATACACATGAATAAATGCAAAAATAAATAAATAAAAAGACAATGAGAGGTAATAAGGGTGGAGAAGTTGAAGGCTGGATAGGGAGGAGAGAAAATAGAAGGTGCCAATAAACAAGAAAGTTAAATAATTTACAGCTGATTAGTAACAGAGGGATATAAAATAGGTACAAAAAAATTCCTCAATCAATTTGGGAGGAATGAAATACTTCAAGTCATTAGATGAAATGATATAATGCTACATAAGAATTATACTGGGACTGGATGAAGAAGATCAGTCACAGCCATGGGACTTGGATAAAACAGTAAGCCAGCTTCAGAGTCCAGGATTCCAAAAGCTAGTCAGCTTAAGATGGAGCAATTTCTGGTAGGTTCCTGAAAGGAAACTGTTGAGGAGGGAATCTCTTAGTCTCTTTCCCTTCCCCCCTTTACCAGACTTCCCATTGCAGGCATTTTTAATAATGCTCTGGAACAGCAGTGGTTGACAGAAATTATCTGCATGGGTTAAAACAAACAGAGGGAAGTTAAGTACAGGGCTCTACATCTAATGGGAGAATGCTACAGAGAAAGCATCACCCTTAACTAAAAATGCTAAGTAACATTGGCTGGTTAATTGGTATCAACTGGATAATCAATGGTAGGGCACACTATTGGGGACTTGTACCCAACAAAACACTATTAAAAGAGTAGTCAGTGACCTTCTGGGGAACCAGTCTGCTATGTTGGAGAAGTTGGAAGAGAAAATCCAGAGCAGATACCATTTTTTTTTTAGGTTTTTGCAAGGCAAATGGGGTTAAGTGGCTTGCCCAAGGCCACACAGCTAGGTAATTATTAAGTGTCTGAGGTCGGATTTGAACTCAGGTCCTCCTTACTCCAGGGCTGGTGCTCTATCCACTGCACCACCTAGCTGCCCCCAAATACCATTTTTAAAGGCAATTTTTATGAATGATCTTGAAGATTTTTTTACTACATTACATAATGCAAAAGTCATCATATTATTCATAAAATTTTTCATTAGAAAGTCTGTAAACATAAAAGAATAAATTAAAGTAATAATGACAGATACACTGACAAAAACAGTCAAAACTTTTATCACCTGTTAAACTAGAAAGAGCTAATTTATTTTTTAAAATTTATTTAAGGCAATGGGGTTAAATGACTTACCCAAAGTCACACAGCTAGGCAATTATTACGTGTCTGAGGCCAGATTTTAACTCAAGTACTCCTGACTCCAGGGCCAGTGCTCTATCTACTGAGCCACCTAGCTGCCCTCAAAAGAGCTAATTTATGATGCCTACTCTGACTTCTCTGGAAAAGAGAAACCCTGGTATCTGGCACATAGTTAACACAATAAATGTTTACTGGCATGAATTCCTATTTTTTCAAGGTTGACAAAATAAAAGTAAATATAAGAAAACAGGAATTATGAATTCTTAGGTGCTATCATTTCTCTTTTAATCCTTTCCCTACTGATAATATCTCTTCTCATGATTCATAGCATTCTCTCTACTCCACTACTCATTTTCTTCATTATTCTGTACTGTCCCATCACCAAAAAAAGCTGGTTTTATTTCTCTCATGGATTTAGAAGGACTTCAGGATTCCAAAAGAAAGAACAATATATAAACTTTAAAGAAAAAAGCCAGGGCAGCTAGGTGGAGCAGTGGAGAAAGCACTGGCCCTGGAGTCAGGTCAAATCTGACCTCAGACACACACTTAACAATTACCTAACTGTGAGCTTGGGCAAGTCACTTAACCCCACTGTCTTGAAAAAAAAAACCACTGTCCTGAAAAAAAAAGCAAGCCTAGATAATAAAATCTAGCATTTTTTGTTGTTCAGTTGTTTCAATAGAATCTATGACTACATTTGGGTTTTCTTGGCAAAAATACTGGAATGGTTTGTTGTTTCTTTATTGAGATCCTTTTACAGATAAGGAAACAGTCAAACAAGGCTAAATGACTTGCCCAGGGATACACAGTTGGTAAGCATTCCAAGGTTATATTTGAACTCACAAAGATGAGTCTTCCTAACTCCAGGCCCAAAGTTCTATCCACTGTGCCACTTAGTTGGCACTAGCATTTATATAGCTCCTAAAGGTTTGCAACAATCCCTTTTTATGGCAGAGGGGCTTGTGTAAACTCAATGAAACTATGAACTGTGTCATGCAGGGTTGCCCAAGATGTAAGAGGCATAGGGGAGACAAAAGATAATGTACTGCAGAAAGAAATGTCAAACCTTATCAGTATCTTTGCCAAGAAAACCCCATAGATGTTGGGGGGTAAGGGGGACAGTGGAGGCAAGTACTCCCCCCCTCCCAAGCTTTCCCCTAAACTACTTCAAATACCTTTAAATAATGACTAATCAAATTCTAGAATTGCGGAACCCACAGAAAGTCTGAGTAAAACTATTTTCCAGTCTAACAAAACTTGGAGGATCCAAGGAAAGGTTTGTTACACTGGGGTTAGAAAGGGTGGCAGAGTCAGCAAACCAGCTCCAGCTATCCAGGAACAGTCCATGGGGCACCTGGGATCATGAAAGAGGTGGTAGATTCCAGACCTCTCAGTCCAGCTATTGCCAAGGATGATTGGGAAGCTCAGCAAGAAAACTGCCAGAGTGAGGGGGAAGCCCAATCCATCACATACCCCAAAGCAGACCTGACCCCAGTTACCAAGAGCAGGCCTAAGAAGCCATCTGGGAGCTTCTTCCAGAGTGCTCAGTCCACGGATGGTAAGGGAGATGGAGAAGACTGCAGAGGTCTTTTTGCCACCTCTGAGGCAGAACTCTGCTGTGTTGCCCAAGCTCAGATCCAGGTCACAGTCTGGGGTCCAAACTGTCATAGCAGAACAGAGAACCTCCTTACAGATCCAGGGCAGAGGAAGTGCATATGTCTGCATATCCATAGACCAGAGCCCAGGTCAAGAGAGCAGTCAGAGCCTCTCATAAGACCCTGGAGAAAATGAGATCCCTTGGGTGGGTAGGTGGGTATTTCTGAAAACAGCTGAAAAAACCCTCAAAAGCTCAGGACAGTGCATCTTCGACCAAGGAGCAGAACCCCACCTTAACAAAGAGTTAAAATCAAGTCATAGGCTGGGGAAATGAGCAAACAGAAGGGGAAAAAAAAATCTAACCACAATTACTTTGGTCCCATGGAGGATCAAAATACACATTCAGAAGATAACAAAGTCAAAGCTTCTGTATTCAAAGCCTCCAAGAAAAATATGAATTAGACTTAGGTCATGGAAGAGCATAAAAAAGATTTAAAAATCAAGTCAGGGAGGTAGAGGAAAAATTGGAAAAAGAAACAAGAGCAATGAGAGAAAATCAAGAAAATCAAATCAGCAATTTGTAGAAGGGATTACCAAAAAATTCTGAAGACTATTCTAAAAACCAGTTTGAGTCAAATGGAAAAAAGCAGTCCAAAAGGTCAATGAAGAATGCTTTAAAAAGCAAAACTGGCCAGATGGAAAAGGAGACACAAAAGTTCTCTGAAGAAAGCAATTCCTTCAGGATTTGCATGAACTCATGCTGAGATGAGCAGAACCAGAAAAACACTATATACCCTAACAGCAACATGGGGGTAATGATCAACCTTGATGGACTTGCTCATTTCATAAGTGCAACAATCAGGGACAATTTTGGGATATCTGCAATGGAGAATATCATCTGTATCCAGAGAAAGAACCATGGAGTTTGAACAAAGTTCAAGGACTATTCCCTTTAATTTAGGAAAAAAACTAGTATCTTATTGTCTGATCTTGTTCTCTCTTATACTTTATGTTTCTTCCTTAAGGATATGATTTCTCTCTCATCACACTCAATTTGTGTACAAATCAATGTATAACACAGAAACAATGTAAAGACTGACAAATTGCTTTCTGTGCGGGGGTGGGGTGGGGAGGGAAGTAAGATTGGGGGAAAAATTGTAAAGTTCAAAATAAATAAAATCTTTAATAAAAAAAAAAGAAAGAAAATAATCCCTTAAAAAGGTAGAATGAAGTTAAGGGAAGGTGATGACATTGTGAGCAATCAAGATACAGTAAAACAAAATCAAAAGAATGAAATACCAGGAGAAAATGTGAACTATCTCATTAGAAAAACAACTGGCCTGGAAAACAGATCCAGGAGAGATAAATTATCTTATTAACCTGAAAGTCATGACCAAAAAAAAAACCTAGACTGCATTTTTCAAAAATATCTAATTTGCATGAATTGATGCTGAGCAAGATGAGCAGAACCAGAAAAGCATTGTACACCCTATCAGCAACATGGAGGTGATGATTAACCTTGATGGACTTGCTCATTCCATCAGTGCAACTATCAGGGACAGTTTTGGACTATCTGTGATGGAGAATATACCATCTTAAAGAATTGTGGAGTTTGAACAAAGACCAAAGACTATTACCTTAGAAAAAAATTGTTATCTTATTATGTAATTTTGGTATCTCTTGTACTTTATTTTTCTTCCTTAAGGATATGATTTCTCTCTCATCACATTCAATTTGGATCAATGTATAGCATGTATAGACTAGCAAACTGCCTTCCATGGAGGAGTGGAGGGAGGGAAGCAAGATTAGGGAAAAATTGTAAAACTCAAAATAAATAAAATATTTGGGAAAAAATACAAAAAAATTGCCCTGATATCCTAGAACTAGAGGGCAAAACAGAAATTAAAAGAATCCACCAATCACCTCCTGAAAGAGATCCCAAAATGAAAACTTCCAGTAATAGTATAGCCAAATTTCAGAACTCCCAAGTCAAAGAGAATGTATTACCAAGCAGACAAAAATAAACAATTCAAATACTGTGGAACTACAGTCAGGATAACCCAAGATTTAGCAGCTTACATATTAAGGGCTCCTAGGGATTGAATATGATATTCTGGAAGGGAAAAGACCTTGGATTACAACCAAGAATCAACTACATAGTAAAACTGCACATACATTTTAGGGGGAAAGATGGACATTCAATGAAATGAGGGACTTTCAAACTTTCCTGATGATATGACCACAGCTGAACAGAAAGTTTGATCTTCAAGTACAGGACTTAAGTGAAACATAGAGAGGGTGGATGGGAAGGACAAATTATGAGAGACATAATGATGTTGAACTGCATGTATTCCTACATGAGAAGAAGATACTAATAACTCATATGAATCGTCTCACTTATTAGAGCAGGTAGGAGCATATACAGGAGGGAGTTGAATTTAAAGGTCTAGTATATTAAAAAGATGGAGTTGTGGGTGAGAAAGAAATATACTGGGAGATAGGGAAAGGAGAACTACATAAAAGAGGCAAGAAAAAGCTTTTACAATAGAGTACAAGAGGGGAAATGTAAGAAGGGAATGAATGAGCCTTACTCTCATTGGAAGTAGCTCAGAGAAGAAGTGACACACACTCAATAAGGTATAGAAATCTATCTTTCTGTAGAGGAAAATAAGAGAGGAAAAGGATGGCAGAAAAGGGGACAGAGGGAGGGATGGGGCAGGGAGGTAGAGTTCATAGAAGAGAGGAAAGGGGGTGATGATAGAAGATATGAAAGATCGAGGAAGAGGGTAATCAGATACAACACACTTTTGAGGAGGGACAGG
Organism: Macrotis lagotis; assembly: GCF_037893015.1. NCBI lineage: Eukaryota > Metazoa > Chordata > Mammalia > Peramelemorphia > Peramelidae > Macrotis > Macrotis lagotis. Next base: position 201,055,859 of record NC_133662.1, read on the forward strand.
ATGAAAGGAGAGAGAGAATAGAATAAATGGAGGTGGGGGAACAGAATAGAAGGAAATACAGCTAGGAATAACATTTGTGAGGAAAAAAATTGAAGCAATTTTTCTGATGGACTTTTGATAAAGAATGCTAACCCCCCCCCTTTAAAACTTATTACAAAAAATAAAATAAAATAAATGTAGATAAAAGGAAATTAAAAAAAAGAAAAAGAAAACTCCAAACAGTATTGAAATGATAAAAGAGATGACACTGGAAAATGAGTCCCTCAGGTCAGAAAAGAGTTCAATGCACTACAAGTAGCTCCAGTACTAAAGACGTGACAGGGCCAAGGACAAAAAAACTCAGCTGAAAAATGTTTCTGGTGATCAAAGGAAAATTTAATGCTGTAAAAATCAATGTTGTATAGGAAGAACCTGTAAAATAAAAACTATGAAACAAGATAGGCTGGATGTAGTCAAACAGGTGATGTACTTTTTCCAAGTACATCAACTTCTGGGGTTAAATGACTAAGAATGGGTGGATTTAATTCAGTTGATTACTATATATGCTTCTGGGGGCAAGAATTCCTTAGAATAAATGGAGTATCCTTCATGGTCAAAAAAAGGGTGAGAAAAACAGAATGAGGGTACAATCTCAAAATCTTAAAAATGACAAACTGTTTGAAAATAAGGCAAACCGGGGCGGCTAGGTGGCATAGTGGATAAAGCACCAGCTTTGGAGTCAGGAGTACCTGGGTTCAAATCCAGTCTCAGACACTTAATAATTACCTAGCTGTGTGGCCTTGGCCAAGCCACTTAACCCCATTTGCCTTGCAAAAACCTAAAAAAAAAGACAAGAAAATAAGGCAAACCATTCAACATCCCAGTAATTTGAATTTTACTCCAACCACTGATGTTAAAGAGGCCAAAGGAGATCAATTCAATGAAGACAGAAATGTCTTCTGGAGTGTAGGGTATGTTTAAGGAAGACTAGTACCTCTGGTGTGAAAGCTGCTTTCCATCTTTGTTGTCCACTTGAGCCACTTAACTCATACCCGTGGTTCCAAGAAGCTAGCTGTAGCATACACAGTTGCTATATACTGATAATCTGTTTTGGCAGGCTGGCTAAATCAGATTGAGAGTAGTAACCCAAGGGAGTCTCAAACTCATTGGTAACTTGGCAGGGATGTATACCCCAAGTATGAGAAATTTTTCACTGGTGGAATGAGAGGATGAGAACATTTCATTCCATCAGCCATGAAGGCAGCTGAAGCAGGAGCTGTGAATCACTTAAGAGCTTGGTTAGACATCAAAGATGCCAGGGTCATCCACTGCACCAGTTGTCTTGACTCTGATTTGCCACTGGATCATGACGACTTTGGAAGAGAGTGAGGCTAACAACTTTGTGCATCTCTGTCTCATTTAAATCCAATTTAGGCATGAATCAGAAGACTTCACCCATACCTCTTTATCATTCCTATTTCTAAGGTCTGTGGTGAAAGGTAAATGACAAAGTGGCAGGTCTGGATAGATTGGGACCTGTGGTTACAATCCTGCCCAGAGGTGGCCAAGGTTATAGGGTCATTTCCCCCCTGAAAGCAGCGGTGGGATTCAGCACCTTCCTGGGTGATTGAGCAGTTCTTTTAAGGATTGAACTGCTCACCTCCTGGTGTGATGATGGGGCTAGAAAAGGTGCCTAAAAATTGTCCGCTTACCCAACCCTGGCCTGGTTGCCACAGCAGGCAAGGATCCCACCCTGTGGTCAAGATACAAAAAAAAATCTACAAAAACTTCTTCAAAGAAGATTCCAATCACCACAGGAGCATGGAATGTGCATACACTCATAGGCAACACAAGATCAAATAGATCTAAAAGATGAAAAGCTCTTGTTGCAAGAAAACTCAGCAGGTAACACACTCAAATTGCAGCCCACAGGCAAATGAAGGTCAGCTTACTGCAGTCAGAGGTGGATACATGTTTTTCTAGAGACCACACTGTGAAGGGGAGTGCTATGAAGGTGGAGGTAAGTTTTGCAATCAAAACCAATCTAATCAACAAGTGTGAATGCCTACCAAAAAGAGTGAACAACAGATTCATGACAATGAGATTGCCATTTGCAGGAAAATTAGTGCCTATGCTCCTGCCATGACGAACCAGATGAAGTCAAAGAAAAATTTTATGAAGACCTAGAGAACCTTATCATCAATGTACTAAAAGAGGACAAGCTTATAATTCTGGGTGACTTTAATGCTAGAGTAGGCTCAGATTATCAGATATGGCAGGGAGTCCTTGGAAGGAATGGAAGGAAACAGTAATAAGAATGGTCATTTACTACAGAAAACTTGCATATCCCATGACCTCATCATAAACAATGTTTTCCATTTACCTAAATGCAATAAGCATTTGGATGCACCCTCACAGCAAACACTGGCATCTAATAGACTATGTGATTGTAAGGAGAAAAGACAGACAAGATGTGAGGGTGATGGCAAAATGACTACAAGAATAATTAATGTCAAGAGATTAGTGTCTGTCTGAGTAGGAATAGCTCGTTACTAACTTGGAGGGAAAACTGAGCCAATACACAGTAGGCAACAGTGGAGTAGAAAAAGAGTGGGCAGCATTCAGAGATCTGTGTATAGCTCTGCATTTGCTCATCTGAGCAGAACACTTGCAAACATCAAGACTTGTTTGGTGAAAATGATAAGGAAACACAGAAGCTGATAAATAAAAAAGGGTTTTACCAGATGATAGTTCCTCCATTTCTAAGGCAGATGAAAATTCAGGTTTATGCAGATGGTAACAATCAAAAGTGCCTTTATTATGCCCTGGAAGCTATTTATGAGACAAAGACCAATGATGCATCTCAACCACTCAGTGCTGATGGAGTCACAGTGATTAATAAGGACATGATCCTAAAGAGATGGACCGAACACTTCCAAAGTGTTCTTAACAGACCATCACCAATCAATGCAAAAGTCACTGACTGTTTACCTCAATCTGTCCCTAGTTGAAGTTCCAACTGAATAATGCCATTGAATGCCATTAGGCCATTAGGCTCCTTTCAAGTGGAAATGCACCTGCTATTCCAGCTGAGATCTACAAGGCAAGGAGTTCCAGTGCTCCTTTAAAGTTAACTGAAACTGGGGTGGCTAGGCACCAGCCCTGGAATCAGGAGTACCTGGGTTCAAAACCAGTCTCAGACACTTAATAATTACCTAGCTGTGTGGCCTTGGGCAAGCCACTTAACCCCATTTGCCTTGCAAAAACTAAAAAAACAAAAAAAAAACAACCCGAAATCATCCAGGTTATATGGCATGAAGAAGTTGATCCTACAAGTATTCAAGGATGCCTCCATTATCCATCTCTATAAAGGTAAAGGGAATAGAATATCCTGTGACAATCACAGGGGTATTTCTCTTTTACTCATTGCTGGTAAGATTCTTGCCAAAGTACTTCTGAGTAGGTTGATACTTCACCTGGCAGATGGTCACTTCCCTGAGAAAGTCAACATGGTTTCAGAAAGGGTTGAAGAACAGTTGATCTGCTATTTGCTGCCCAACAACCCCAGGAAAAATGCCAGGAGCAGAACAAAAGTCTGCGTATACAAAGTTCGTAGATCTGACCAAGGCCTTTGATATCATCAGTCATGAGGGTTTATGGGAAATTATGCCAAAATTTGGGTGCCTGGAGAAGTTCATCACTATTGCACATCCATTTCATGCTTGCCCAGTTGCTGGACAGAGGACAGTGCTCTCAAGAATTCCCAATGGAGTGAAACAAGGCTGTATCCTTACTCTCATGCTTTTTAGCCCATGATGTTTTCAGTCACATGAAGGGGTTTGATAAAATGACTGAAAACATCATGGACTAAAAAGCATGGTCTCAAGGTCAACTACTGCACTTATGGCAAATTCTTCAACTTAAAAAGGCTACAAGCCAAGAGCAAAATGGAGGGAGTGTTGGTTCATGATGTTCTGTTTGCAGATGACTGTGCCTCAATGCAAAGCTGAAGTGCAACAAAATATGAATCAATTCTTTGCTATTTGTGCCAATTTTGGTCTAACAATTAATACCAAAAAAAAAAACCACCCATAGATGCTCCAACAGCCAGCAGCACACCATTCATGTGTAGAACCAGTAAATTGAGAAATTTTGAATACTATGGACAAGTTCGCTTACCTTGGCAGTGTCCTTTCCAAGGAGGTATACATTGACAGTGAGGTTTTCATATGCATTGCCAGTGCTAGCTCAGTATTTTAGAGGCACAGATAGAAAGTGTGGGAGAGAAGAGGCATTTAACTACCAAACTGAAGGTCTACAGAGCTATTGAGCTGACCTCACTGCCTTATGTCTGTGTCTCCCAGCACCATGTCAGGAAACTAAATGACTTCCATTTAAATTTTCTTAGGAAGATTCTGAAGATTACTTGGCAGGAGAAGATACCAAACACTGAGATCCTTTCCTGAGCTGACCTGCCAAGCATTCAAATATTACTACAGAGTGCAACCATGAAGGGCTGGGTATGTTGTTAGAGTGACAGAAGTATACTTGCCCAAAAGACTATTTTATGGAGAACTCATACAGGGCAGGTGCTCACAAGGGGTCGGAAGAAGTGATATGGGACAACCTGAAGGTCTCTTTTAAGAACTGCAGAACTGATTATACAGCATGGGAAACATGGGCACAGGACAACCCAGCATGGCATGCTCTCATCAGAAAGGGTGCTGTGCTCTATGAGAAAGACAGAACTGAAGCAACTCAAAGGAAAGGTGACATGCATAAGTTTAGAGTAAACACCCCAGGTGTTCACATGTTCACAGTAGAGCATTCCAAGTGTATATTTGCCTGATCAGCCACAGTCAAACACACTGTAATTTGTCTCAAACATAGTGATATCTTTTTTTATCTTCTTTGATAGCCAAGAACAAGAAACAACTACATAACATCATCCAGAAATAAACACACAAAATAAACACAAAAAGAGGTCATATTCATCATAGAGGTCTGGAAGACAAATGAAGGAAATCAAAAGATAACTGGAATAACAGAGAAGTCTGGCCTTGAAATACAAAATGTATCAAATAAAAAACTAATAGAGTTTTGTCCAAATGACTCACTGGTCATGACACTCTTTTTTCAACAATTCAAAAAGTCAAATATACAAATGACTATCACCAAATGGCCAATATAGAAAAAAGAATAATTATATACTTTGCAGCCAAAGGTGAAGCTCTATACAGTCAATTAAAACAAGACCTAGAGAGGAATGTGGTTCTTTTCTTTTTGTTTTGTTTTGTTTTTTAGGTTTTTTTGCAAGGCAAATGGGGTTAAGTGGCTTGCCCAAGGCCACACAGCTAGGTAATTATTAAGTGTCTGAAACCCAATTTGAACCCAGGTACTCCTGACTCCAAGGCCGGTGCTTTATCCACTACGCTACCTAGCCACCCCCATAAGCTTCTTAATGCAAAATTCAGATGTAAATTGAAAAAGTAGGGAAAATCATTGGACCATATAGGTATATGCTATATATTTTATCCTTTATGAACATGAAGTAGAGGTGATGGATAAATTTAAGGACTTCTCTCTGGCAGAGTGCCTAAGAACTATGGTCAGAGGTTTGCTGTACAGGAGGTAGCAACAAAAAATATTTCAAAGAAAAAGCAAAATGGCTGCCTGATCAGGTTTTACAAATAGCTGAAGAAAGACAGTGAAAGATAAAGAAGAAAAGGAAAGATATACTCAACTGAATGCAGAATTCCAGAGAACAGCAAGGAAAAATAAGGTTTTCTTAAATAAGAAATGCAAAGAAATAGAAAATGATGGTATGGGAGGCAGCTAGGTGGCACAGTGGATAGAGCATAAGCCCTGGAGTCAGGAGGACCTGAGTTCAAATCTAGTCTCAGACACTTAATAATTACCTAGCTTGGGCAAGCCACTTAACCCATTGCCTTACATTAAAAAAAGAAAGAAAATAATGGTATGGAAAGACAAGAGATCCAGTTTAAAGAAAATTAGAGATATAAAGAGAATATTTCATGCAAAAATGGGTACATAAAAGACAAAAATTAGTAGGAAATTAACAAGCAGAAAATATTAAGAGATAGCAAGAATACACAAAATAACTATACAAGAAAGATCTTATTAAGAACCACTAACCCCAATGGAATGGTTACTGATCTAAAGCAAATATCCTTGTGAATAAAGCCAAGTGGGTCTTAGGGAATACTGCTAGCAATAAGGATAGGTGGAGGTGATGGAATTACAGCTAGTCATTTAACCAAAAGATGATTCTATTAAAGTGTTGCACTCAGTATGTTAAACAAATTTGGAAAACTCAATGGTGGCCTCTAGACTGGAAAAGACATTTTATGTTCCAAGTCTAAAAAGGGTAATGCTCAAATTACAGAACAGTTAACAGTCATTTCAAAGGCCAAAAATGTTATGCTTAATTTTATTTAGCATTTTATCTTTCCCCAGTTACATGTGAAACAATGTTTAACATTCATTTTAAAAACTCTGAGTTCCAAATTCTCTCCCTTCCTCCCTCCCCACCCCATCTCCACCTTCAAGAAGGCTAACATTCAATATAGGATATAAATATGTAACCAAGCAAAGCACTTCTTCAACTGTCATGTTGTCAAAGAAAACATAGATTTAAAAAACAAACCTCAGGAAAAATAAAGGAAAAAAATATGCTTGGAAATGTATTAAGATACCATCAGTTCAGGGCAGCTAGGTGGCCCAGTGGATAGAGCACCAGTCCTGGAGTCAGGAGGACCTGAGTTCAAATTTGGCCTCAGACACTTAATAATTACCTAGCTGTGTGGCCTTGGGCAAGTCACTTAAGCCTATTGCCTGACAAAAAAAAAACAAAAACAAAAAACAACAATAACAAAAAAAGATACCATCAATTCTTTCTCTGGGGATATTAGCATTTTTCATCATAAGTCCTTTAGAGCTGTCTTTTGAAAAACACTGTATACCCTATCCAGCAACATGGGGGTGATGTTCAACCTTGCAACAACCAGGGACAATTTTCGACTGTGCAATGGAGAATACCATGTGTATCCAGATAAAGAGCCATGAAGTTTGAACAAATTTCAAGGACTATTTATTCCCTTTAATTTAGAAAAAAAACAGATATCTTATTGTCTGATCTTGTTATCTCTTATACTTTTTGTTTCTTCCTTAAGGATGGGATTTCTCGTCAGCTTGTGTGCAGCGGCTGTGGTGGCGGCAGCGGTGGAGCGCGGCACGATGTTACAAGGGATGACTTGTTGAGTAACGGAGGGAGCAATTTACATTTGGAAATGAAGTCTCACACCATTTTGTTGGTACAGCCTACCAAGAGGCCAGAAGGCCGAACTTAAGCTGATTATGAATCAGTGAATGAATGTATGAAAGGAGTTTGTAAAATGTATGAAGAGCATCTGAAGAGAATGAATCCCAACAGTCCCTCCATCACATATGACATCAGTCAGTTGTTTGATTTCATTGATGATCTGGCAGATCTTAGCTGCCTTGTGTATCAAGCGGACACTCAGACATACCAGCCCTACAACAAAGATTGGATTAAAGAGATTTATGTGCTTCTCTGTCGGCAGGCCCAACAAGGGGATGGGGGGAGGGCTTGGAAAACAGGTGTGTACAGTGTGCCGTAGGGGGAGCTTTGTATTACAGAAGTCCTGTTTCCATTTTGTTACAATCTAGCCAAGGTCGAATGTCTTAGGAGATTTTTTGTCTTGTTCAATCTGAAGCCCTTATCCTTCCTTAATTTCTTTCTTTTTTTTTTTTTTTTTACTAAAAAGTAGCTGAAAATTTCTCTTCGGTCAGTTAGCACTTGGTTACAGTTCTTCCAGCTGTTCATATCTGCTTCATAGTTTAACCTTCTGTGTGAGGGTTTTCCAAAATTTAGTTTTGTCCTCAAAAGTCAAATGCTTAATAGAGAATACAATAAATGCTCTTTAGTTAAGCTTTCTTTGAGTATTTTTTTTTAAAAAAAATACTTTTACTAGCTACAGTAGTGAATAAAAATGGCACATTGACTGAGCTGTATACATCTTGTTGTTATATCATACAAGAAGCTTTTATCTTATTTTTCTGATATAGTAAGTCTCAACTATTTTATAGCTTGTAGGTTTACACCTACTACTCTGAATCTCTTGATTCCTAGTGACGTAGTCTTTATACAATGACATCCAGTTCACATTTTTTGTTCAAGTATTTTTGCTATGAATGAATGTCCTGGCTACTCAACTTAGAACTTTAAACATTTCAGCAGTATATAGAAAATATATAGTATCTAAGAAATGAGAGTATGTAGAAAATGAGAGAAGAGCCAACTAGCAATTAAAAAATAAGTGATAAATTTATCATTTTCTTAGACAACCTGGGGAATGTCTATACTTTCAATTTACCACTCTCTTAATGTCCACATTTTCCTAGTTCTCTTTTCAGACATTAGAAACTTAGGGGAACTTTCTCTAAATTCACTACATTCTTTTGACCTTAATCCTGGTCAAGTGTCAGGGTCACCACAAGATAGGCAGCTTATTGAATATCTTTGTGGTAGGTCAGGATCAACAAACTATATGCTGATGAGCCAGCTAAAAATAGTTTTTATATTTTAAAGTTTTACTGTGTTAGATAATTGGTAAAGTGCCATTGCAATGCCTGGTACATAGTATTATATGTTAGCTAATATTTTAAAATGTTAAAGCATTATTAATAGAGTTGACCCTTGGTTTACCAACATATTAGGTAAATGATTTAAGAGTAAATCACTATGTGCAGGAGGTCTAGACTAATTCACATAGATCCAAGCCTTGTCGTTTTTCTTCATCAATTGAGCAAAGAACCAAAATGTATGAGTGCTTAATAGTGCTAATGTTCTGGAATTCAATGTGCTAGAGCAATGGTATCAAACTCAAATAGAACCAGATTCCTGCAAGATACATAATTGACCTAGAAAATCACAAACATTATCTGTGTTGTATTTTTTTTCCCAATTACATTTTAATCTGGTTCTGGCCTAAGGAGTTTTTGGTACCTTTATTGCCTAATAAATTCATATTCCTGCTTGATGTTTTGCCATGGTCAATTAAAAATAAACTTGTTTAAAAAATAAATTTTTATTTGAATAAGTCAGATTATATCTTTTCCCTCTAGTTTTACCGATAGAATAGCCTTGTTATTTTCAACTTTTTTTTTTTTTAAAACCAACTTGAGAGCTCAGGTTTAGATAATTTGATTCAATATAGATTAAAGGCTAATTTCTTGAAGGCAAAGGGATCAAATACATAACCCACAACACTCCCCTACTGTCACCTAAGCCATTTTAAGATGTAGTTAGGAAATATTTAACAAATATAAAATAAAAATAGATGAAACTTAGATAATGTTATATTAAAAAACTAGCAGGATGTGGCCCTCCAGGCATTGATACCACTTGTTTATATAGCAGTATCTAATTTTTTTTAACCAAAATTACCTAACTCCATATGCATGCTAAATCATGTTGTTACATAAATTTTTTTTTCACTGAATTTTTATAGTTAACCATAACTATTCTTGAGGTTTCAGGGTTTAAGTTGTAGTTTTTTAGAAAACTGTTTTGTTGTAATTACTCAAATGGCATTGAGTAATTTAATGTACATTATATTTTTAATATTCATACAGATTATACCATTTCCACTATTTAAATGCAGCAAGCAGTATTCATGTTATTGGTCAATAAGGTGGCAAGTCCTTTCCACATTTGACACACCAGTTCATTTGACTTCATTTGTGCACACTATTAAAATAATTATTGAACTGTATTCAGTGTGATCCAAGAGTGACTGATAGTTTTTGAATTTTATTTCAATGTTTTTTATTGAAAAATACATGCATTTTATTTAGGAGTTCTTATAGATTATAGAGTTAAAAAGGCATATTAAGAGACCATCTATTCCAGTTTTTCATTTTACAGATAAGAAAATTGAGGCCTAGAGAAATTAAGTTAAGGAATTGGCAGTATTTGAATCATGGACCAAAGCCATTACACTTTCCCCTATAGCATCCTATATGCTATCCTCTAGCCCAAACACTTCCTTTGCCGCCATGGATACTTCCCTAGGGTATCTCCAGATATGCAAACCTACATCTTCCTCCTGAATCTTCTTTTCTGAATCCACATATCTTCTTTCTGGCTTTCAGCTCCTTCAATTCAATGCTTTTGCAGTTTGATTCACCCCCCCCCCCCCACACACACACACACAGCTGTCCCCCAGATCCATCCTGCTATTCCACTCTGCCTAATCTGGAAAATGAACTGCTCTTGCTTGTGTGGGAAGTCTGTATGGGACTCCATTGAGGAATCCCCTGGGCCATCCAGGAACCTCTGGCCCTGCACAATAATACTAGTAACAAAATTATCCCATTAATATCCCTTCAACATTGTTTGCCTCTGAAACTTTTTTGTTTTTCTTTACTTTACATTTAACACTACCCAGTAACTTCCTTGTCAAATAAGAACCCTCCCTTTGAACAAATAAATATTACCAAACTAAAATAAACATGTTGAACTTGAAAACTGGGGGAAAAAAAGGATGTGATTTCTCTCTCATCACTCAATTTGGATCAATGTACGACACGGAAACAAAATAAAGACTGACAGATTTGGTTTCTGTGCGGGGGAGGGAAGTAAGAGTGGGAGAAAAATTATAAAACTCAATAACTCAAATAAAATCTTTAAAAATTAAAAAAAGAGCTGTCTTGATCATTGTATTGCTGAAAACTGTCATTCACAGCTGATCATCTTACAATATTTGCTGTTATGATACAAGTCTAAGATCATCCATGCTCAACATTTCCCACAGCATATTAGTATTCCATCACTATCACATGTGACAATTTGTTTAGCCATTCCTCAATTGGTGGGCATACACCCTCAATTTCCAACTCCCTACCACAAGGAAAGAGCTATTATATAAATATTTTTGGGCCAACAGGTCCTTTTCATTTTGTTTTTTTCTCTCTTTTGGGATACAGACCTAGTAATGGCATTACTAGGCCAAAGGATATGCACGATTTCATACCCAAATTGCTCTAAATAATGGCTGAATCAGTTCACAACTCTACTAATACTGCCTGTTTCATTTTTCCCACATCCCCTCCAACATTTGTCATTTTCCTTTTCTGTCCTATTAGTCAATCTAATAGATATGAAGTATTACCTCAGAACTGTTTTAATTTGCATTTCTCCAATCAATAGCGAGTTACAGCATTTTTTTCCTATTTTAATTATTACAGCTTTAATTATCTCATCTGAAAACTTCAGATCTTTTCATCATTTATCTATTGGGGCATGGTTCTTATTTTTATAAATATGACTCAGTTCTCTATATGTTTGAGAAATGAGGCCTTTATCAGAGAAACCTACTTCAAAATCTTTTGGGTAGTTACTACTATTGCTTAATGATATTTTGCTCCATTCTATTTTTCCCATTTATTTTTTTCTCTCTCTCTCCTTTCACCCTGCCCCTCCTCAAGTGTTTTGCTTCTCACTACTCTCCCCACAATCTGCCCCTGCCTTCTATCACTTCTTCTTCTCTTATCTCTCTCTCCTTCTACTCTCCTAAAGGGTAGGATATATTTCTATGCTGTTTTGAGCCAATTCTGATGAAGAGTAAGATTCACTCGCTCCCCTCCCCCTTCATGGCCTCCATCCCTTTTGCTAAAAAAAAAAAAGCTATTTCTTGCTTCTTTTAAGTGAGATAATTTAACCATTCTACCTCTCCCTTTCCCTTTCTCCCAGCATATTTCTCTCTCACTCCTTAATTTTAATTTTTTACTTATCATTTTTTCATATTTAACTCATACCTATGTCCCTGTCTATATATATATTATACTCCTTCTAATTGCCCTAAGAATGAGAAAGTTGTTATGAGTTACATTCTTTCATATGTAAGAATGTCAACAGTTTAATTTTATTGAGTCCCTTATGGTGTCCCTGTTTATCTTTTTATGTATCTCTTGTGTCCTATAGTTGAAAGTCAAATTTTCTATTCAGCTCTGGTCTTTTCATCAAGAATGCTAAAAATTCACTTATTTCAATCAATATACATTTTTTTCCCTGAAAGATAATGGTGATTCTTGGTTGTAATCCTAGCTCCTTTGCCTCCAGAATATCCTATTCCAAATTCCCTGATCCTTCAATGTAGATGTTGTTAAGTCTTATATTATCCCTGATGGCTCTATGATACTTAAATTATTTCTTCCTGGTTGCTAGAAATAGTTTCTCCTTGACCTGGGAGCTTTGGATTTTGGCTATAATATTCCTAGCAGTTTTCATTTTGGGATGACTTTCAGGAAGTGACCGGTGGATTCTTTCAATTTCTATTTTACCTCTGGTTCTAGAATATCAGAGCAATTTTTCTTGACAATTTCTTGAAAGATAATATCTAGGTTCCTTTTTTTTGATCATGGCTTTCAGGGAGTCCAATAATTTTTAAATTACCTTTACTGGATTTATTTTCCAGGTCATTTGTTTTTCCAGTGAGCTATTTCATTCACATTGCATTCTATTTTTTCATTCTTTTGTTTTACTCTTTCTTGAGTTCTCATAAATTTGTTATTTTCCATTTGTTCAATTCTAATCTTCAAATTTGGAATGAGAAATCCTATTCTATAAATTTGACTGTTCACAATACACAAAAATATGGTGCAAAAGGGCTAAAAACTAAAATTTTAAATAGTAAAGACAACTTTCCAAATCTCACAGATTGTCTGTCTCTCATACTTATTCTTCTTCATTATTATTTACCTCATAACAGAATCAAACAAGTCAACATTTTTGCCTGGAAAATAGCAGATAATGAATTGAAAATTTCCCTTTATTTTTTTGGAAGAGTATCCAAAATAAGGCTAAATAAGAAAACATGAATTAAGAAATTCTTAAATGCTATAGTTTTTCTCTTTATTCTTGGGAGATATTCAACAGGCAGTTGGAAATGTTAGTCTGATGGTTAACAAGAAAGGTTAGGGCTAGATAAGTAGCTTTGAGAATCAGAAGCATAAAATGGTAATTAATTTTATGGGAATTGATGAAATCACCAAGTGAAATAGTACAGAAAAAAGAGGACAGAACCCTGTTCAATAGCCATACATTAAATTTGTAACAGGTAACATAAAAAAGTGGGATCAAAGTGGGATCAGGAAGACTGAATCCAAATCCAAATCCCTGGAGTCAGGAGTACCTGAGTTCAAATCCAGCCTCAGTCACTTAATAATTACCTAGCTGTATGGCCTTGGGCAAACCACTTAACCCCATTTGCCTTAGAAAAAACCTAAAAACAAACAAACAAATAAAATGATAGCACCTAACTCATATAGTTATTGTGGGGTTCAAATGATACAAGTATGTTAAAGCATTTTGCCAATTTATTAGCACTCTATAGATAGCAGCTTAGCCTTGTCTTCTCAATATGCTTGATAAAACATGGTATAGAATCAATGTTAAAAATGGAAAAATAAGAACAAATGTAAACCCCATAAGCTACCCACAAGGGGTATAAACAAGTAAAATATTTTTTTTGTCTTCAGGAAGCTGGCATTCTTCTGGGGAATAAGACATGTTCAGAAATAGAGACTGGATACATACAAAATGGACACAAAGTGAATGGGATGTGGGACAAAAATAACTATGTCAATTAAAAAGATCTATCAAAGGCAGAGAAATTTGTGCTAAGCTTCAAATATGCATATTACTCCAAAAACCGGGGTAGCTAGGTGGTGCAGTGGATAGAGTACCAACCTTGGAGTCAAGAGGACCTGAGTTCAAATCTGCCCTCAGACACTTAATAATCACCTAGCTGTGTGACCTTGGGCAAGTCACTTAAGCCCCCCCTTGCAAAAACAAAAATAAAGCAAAAAAAACCCCATCTTTTACATTTGAGGAAGTCATTAAAATCCCTCAACAGGTATGCTAGTATAGTAGAAACTGCAGGAAGTCAAAAAACCTCCCTCCATTCTTCAAATTCTGCTTCTGCCATTTGCTAACAGTGACTTGAGCCTCAATTTCCTCCAAAGGTGACTGGATTACATAATTTTAAAGTCTCTTCTATAATCCTAAACATTTAGGGAATAAGTTTCCAAACCCAAAGTCACCAACTGCTTGAGTAAGGCTTCCTTATTAAACAAAACATTCACCAAAATGCTGCTAAGGGTAAAAGCCTCCACATGAAAACTCCAATTCCTCAAACTCACAATGGTCAAATATGCAATTTTTCTTAGCAGGATTCAAATAGATGGAATTTTGATTTGGAGATTACTCATGCATTTCTAATATCTTTGACAATTCTATTTTTGTTCTTTTGTTAATTTGAACAATCCAAAGCGGTCTGGGTATGACTAAATATGAATTCTCAGGATATGTATTAACAGGAAAAATAGTTTATATTCTAGTTTACTTAAGAGTTATGCTGGGGTGGCTAGGTGGCGCAGTGGATTGAACACTGGCCTTGGAGTCAGGAGTACCTGAGTTCAAATCCAGCCTCAGACACTTAATAATTACCTAGCTGTGTGGCCTTGGGCAAGCCACTTAACCCCATTTGCCTTGCAAAAAAAACCTAAAATAAAAAAAGTTATGCTACAGGGGCGGCTAGGTGGCGCAGTGGATAAAGCACCAGCCCTGGAGTCAGGAGCACCTGGGTTCAAATCCGGCCTCAGACACTTCATAATTACCTAGCTGTGTAGCCTTGGGCAAGCCACTTAACCCCTTGCAAAAAAACTAAAAAAAAAAAACAAAGAGTTATGCTACAGTAGGAGATAAAAACAAATAGAAATGGAAGCTATAAATTCATTAGAATAAGTAATTCCAGAATGAATAAACACCTTCTACCAATGCATATAAATAAGCACCATCTCTATAACTCATAGTCTTAAAGACTTCGAGATAAATAGCAGTTTAAAAAAATAGTAATGCTTGCAAGGGAGACAAAGGAAGGGGAAGCAGGTATTATAGGAAGGTAAATCAAACATTTATTAAGCCCACCAGAGACACAGTTATCATCTATGTGAGAGAGGGCCTTTTAGTGAAGTTTCCTCGTGCAAACATTCTTATGCAAAGGTGGTGAAAATGACCTTCAGTACAGCCTTCTCATGAATACACTTCTGTTTTATAAGTAAAAACTGTTTGGTTCCAATGATTCTTGGAAATGATGTAATTTTAAGAAGAATTAAATTGGTTTTTTGTGATATCTACAAATTTGGTCAGAGGAAATGCATAATGAGGTTTTGTAGAACATCACTTTTAATAGGGTATAGAATAATTATGGTAAAAAAAGGAACTGAAAACTAACTTTCTAATAGGATAGAGATTAGTTATGAATAATTAGAATAATGAGGATTGAATATGCTTTGCCCCAGTTGAATAGTATTAGTAAGAAGATTGTGAGCTTGTCTCATCAGCTAATGGTAGGATAAAACAGAATTTAGAGTTAGGATTATTATTACTATAAAAATGATCTGCATATTTTTATTTTTGACATTCTGTGGCTGATGCTATTTTGCTACAGGATGTATCCTTTCCTCATGAGGAAATAAAGAGCTTTCCTGATCTCTGACTCAGACTCCAGATTCTTGATTCCCATGAGAGTAGTTTATCTCACACAATCTATGTCAAAATTGAAACCAAATCAACTTTAAAAAATAAAGAGAACAGTACAATACATATTTTAATTTAAAAATCACATTATCATAAAACAATGTGAGATAATAAGGTTAAAAGGTATGATAACTGTAAAGCATGTTTGGCACATAGTAAATGGTATATAAATGTTATCTAATCCTATTAATATTATGTCTTATTACTTGGTCTACATCATTAATTTTTTTTACATTTCTAAAGTTTTTTTTTAAGCTCCTGTTTTTGAGAGTTGCCTACACAGAGAGGTCCCAGAGCTCCAGAGACAGTAGATGTCAGAACTGAAATGATTTAATCTGAGAACACTTCCCAAATCATTCCACAAAGTTTAAAGCTGAAATAGCTTGGAAATCATCTAAGATATTATCTAGGTCTAAAGCTTTTTAAAAATACTTTATTTATTTTTCCAAGTACATGTAATGGTAATTTTCAACAATCATTTTTTTGGCAAGGTTTTGAATTTTACATTTTTTCACTCTGCCCCCCTCCCCCAACAGAAGGCAATATAATATATATATGTATGTATATATATATATATATATACATACACACACACATGCGTGCGCCATACATTTATAACCATACTAAAAAGAGATCTATATTAATCATGCTGTGAAAGAAGAATCTAATTGAAATGTGTATATGTGTGTGGGGGGGAGACCATTAGAGAAAGAATAAAACGACTTTTAAACATTGATGATAGTAAGCTTTAGTCTACCTTTAAACTCATAGCTCCTTCTTGGGATAGTTATGGTATTTTCCATCACAAGTCTTGTAGAACTGTCTTTGATTATTGTGTTACTTAAATGAACAAGTTCATCACAGTTGATCATTAGTGTGTAAAATGTTCTGGTTCTGCTCACTTCACTTAGCATCAGTTTCTGAAAATCTTTTCAGGGTAGAAGTCTTGATCCTCGTGATTTCTTATGGAACAATATTGTTCCATCACATTCATATACCACAATTTGTTCAGTCATTCCCTCAATTTCCAATTCTTTACTACTAGGGAAAGGTGCTCCTATAAATACTTTTTGTCCATTTGAGTTTTTTGATCCTTTTTTTTGGTCTGATCTCTTTGGGATATAGACCTAGTAGTGGTATTGCTGGTTTCAAAGGTAAGTTTTATTGCCCTTTGGGTATAATTCCAAATTTCTCTTCAGAAAGGTTGGCTGAGTTCACAACTCCACCAACAATATATCAATGTCCCAGTTACTCCACATCCCTTCCAACACAGATCATTTTTCCTCTTTAGGCCTAGGAAATTTTCATCTGAGAACTTGTTTTTAAACTATCGGTATTTTTATAATGATTGGTTTCCTTTGTAACTCTTGGTATATTATTTTATACACACATTTACACACACATTATTCTGCAAAAGTTCCAAGACACACAAAAAAGGTGAAGAACCCTTATCTAGACAAAACTCTCATTTTATGAAGGAAGCAACCGAGATCTAGACAGCTGAGATGACTGCTCTCACAATTTATAAGGAGAGATAACATCGGGGCGGCCAGGTGGAGCAGTGGATAGAGCACCAGCTCTGGAGTCAGGAGGACGTGAGTTCAAATCTGAGCTCAGATACTTAATAATTACCTGGATGTGTGGTCTTGGACAAATCACTTAACCCCATTGCCTTGTAAAAAAAAAAGATCACATCTATGGACTAGGAATAGGGCTGGCCTAGATTTGCTAGAAGGAACTTCGGACGAGCAAGGGGCACCCAGGCTCTTATCCGACTGGAGGGCGGATGCCGCTGGGTCCTCAGCTGAATGTCTCTGGGTCACAAATCACAATTACACGTTTTACATCCACACACGCAATCACACGCATGATTACACATACAGTCGGCCTACTGAAATCCGAGCGTCTAAGCTTCCCTCAAGTTCTCGGTGGAAGCCCCGGGCCCGGAGGGCGGCTGTCGGGGCTCACTCCGGGCGCGTCCTCCCGGCTCGGGCACCTCGGGGCGGGGGCACCCCGGGGCGGGGGCACCTCGGGGCGGGGGCACCACGGCGCGGGGGCACCCCGGGGCGGGGGCACCTCGGCGCGGGGGCACCCCGGGGCGGGGGCACCACGGCGCGGGGGCACCCCGGGGCGGGGGCACCACGGCGCGGGGGCACCCCGGGGCGGGGGCACCACGGCGCGGGGGCACCCCGGGGCGGGGACACCACGGCGCGGGGGCACCCCGGCTCGGGGGCACCTCGGCGCGCGGGCGCCGCGCAGGCCGCCGGGGCCGGGCAGGGGATGCGCCCGGTGCCCCGGCCCTGCTCCGGGGGGGGGGGCTCTGCCACCCCGAGACCGCAGCGACGCCCCCGTCCCCACCCCGCCCGCCGGGCTCGCGAGAGGACAGCCCCACGCCCGGGGCCGGCTTACCAGGTGCCGAGCGCTGCGGCTCCAGCTCCGCAGGACCCTCGCCGCCGCCATCTTAGTCCGGAAACACGCCGGGGCCGCCTCCGGGCGCCACCTGAGGAGGGGGCGAGGGAGCGAGCCTCCCCCCGGACGGCCAATCAGGAGGGCGAGCGCCAGCCTCCCCTGAGCCGGCCAATAGGAAGGCGAGGGCGGGGTCTGGCGTAAACACGGGGCGAGGACATGCGGGAGAGGGGCCTGTCACAGGACGGGCAGACCCGGTCACGGTCACGGCTCAGCCCGCACTCCTCGTGTGTGTGCGTGTGTGCGCGCGTGTGTGCGCGTGTGTGCGCGTGTGTGCGCGCGTGTGTGTGACAGACACAGGAGAGAGAAAGTGTATGTGTGTGAGAGAGAGACAGAGACTGTGTGTGTGTGTGTGTGTGTGCGTGTGTGTGACAGAGACACAGGAGAGAGAAAGTGTATGTGTGTGAGGGAGAGACAGACAGACAGAGACTGTGTGTGTGTGTGTGTGACAGAGACACAGGAGAGAGAAAGTGTATGTGTGAGAGAGAGAGACAGACAGACAGAGACTGTGTGTGTGTGTGTGTGTGTGTGTGTGTGCGTGTGTGTGTGACAGAGACACAGGAGAGAGAAAGTGTATGTGTGTGAGAGAGAGACAGACAGACAGAGACTGTGTGTGTGTGTGTGTGTGACAGAGACACAGGAGAGAGAAAGTGTATGTGTGAGAGAGAGACAGAGACAGAGACAGACAGACAGGAGAGAGAGAGAGAGAGAGAGAGAGAGAATGTGTGTTTGTGTGTCTGTGTGTCTGAGAGTGTGTGTGACACAGAAAAACAAGAGAGTGTGTGTATTAGAAAAGACAGAGACAGAGAGTGTGTGTATGTGAGAGAGAGACAGAGACAAAAGAGAGAGAGAGATTGTGTGTGTGTGTGTATGTAAGAGAGACAGAGAGACAGTGTGTGTGTGTGTGTGTGTGTGTGTGCGCATGTGCACACATGCACTCCTGTGCCAAGGCAGTCAGTTATTCTATGTGCCAATCACTGGGGGATACAAAAAGAGGCAGAAAAGAGTCCCTGCCCTCAAGGAGCTTACCATCTAATGAGTCATGCAAATATATACAAAGTAAGCTATATACAAGATAAATAAATAATGTTCATTCTTCATTTTGGAAGACCCCAATGTCAAGGAGGTGATGCCATGACAAGCACCATAAAGTGGATGTACTGGGTCCAGCGGCCAGACATGAATCAGGATGCCAAAGATGGTCCTGGATGTGAGGCAATCAGGGTTAAGTGACTTGCCCAAGGTCACACAGTATCTGAGGTCCATTGGAACTCCCGGCCTCCTGACTCCAAGATTGGGCTCTATCCACTGAAAGTAATTAACAGAGAGAAGGCCAGTAGAAGTCTTCCAGCAAAAGATGGGATCTTAGTTGAGACTTAAAGGAAGCCAAGGATATCAGTAGTCAAGAAGCCGAGAAATGGAATGCCTTATTTCTGAAACAACCAAGCCAATGTCACTAGATAGACTGGGGGGGGGGGGGGGCTGTGTAAAATACTGGAAAGGGTTGGTGGGTGGGTGAGTGTTATGAAGGGCATTAAATGCCAGAATATTTTTATATTTGTTCCTGGTGGCCATAAGGAGTGAGGGGGAATCATTTGTTCAGACTGGAAACTTTTAGGAAAACAGCAGGCTATTGCAACAGTCCCACATCTTAAGGGCCTGCACCTGAGTGGTGGTGGTGGTGGTGGGGATGTTGCAGGGATGTTGCAGGGATGTTGCAAGGATGAAATAGATCCTGGCAATAGAAGGTATGTGGGAGGGAAGGAGGAGCCAAGGATGACGCCTAGGTTGCCAGCCTAAGGGATTAGGAGGATTGTGGTGCCCTCTGCTATGAGGTGTGTGTAGAAAGGTAGCAAAACTAATCCCCCTATACTAAAGTTCTGAGAGGGAAGCAAAGAAAAATTTAAATAGTTAAGCCAGTATGGTCTCTGGCAGTGCTTGGGCCATCCATTAGCCTTTCTGGGGTCCAAGCACTAAGACTATAAATTTCAGAATATCTACTGGTGTGTAAGAGGCAGTTTCCTCATTGGGAGTCCTCTATACCAATGAAATCATAGATCCAAAAAGGGGGAGGAGAATTAAACCAATAAATCTAACAACGAATCAAGTTAAAGTCAGCAAGCATTTATTAATACTAGATGAATCAGGAGTGTCGATTGACATAAAATTATTATGACTTTAATTTGGAATAAAAATTTTCATCCTACTTAATTTTTTCCTAATGGATAAAAGTGTGAAGTCAGGTTAAGAGTCATTTTATTTTTAGGTACTGGGAGAGGTTATAATTACAGAATCCAATTCCTTACCCTCAAAGGGTTTATAGTCTATTGGTGGAAGTAAAATAGGAGCATAAACAAAGTAAATACAAAACAAAATATATAAGTCATATAAGGATCCACAAGTACATTTGTTTTATCTTCTCCTTAGCATCTGAGTGGCATAATACATGATGTTTCAAAGTCACTTTAAACTATACTTTAAAATTGCATTAAGATAATTGCAATACCTTGTAACTCAAGTACAAGTCATGAAATCAGGAAGAACTAGTTTGAAATCTCCCTTTTGACTCTCTTTAAACTCCCTGGAACATATCTACTAAGGCACCGACCCACATTGGTGGAGGGAATTCCCCAGACTGATAAATCACAAAGCCTTCCTATAGCTCATGTTGTAATCTCTTTATAAACAGAGACTGCATTATTTTTATGCTCTGTTTTTACATTTTCATATTTTAAAATGCCTTTTTTGATGATGTTTACTAACTTGACCAGATCAGCAATCAGTCCAGCTTTTATAATTCCTTACTACTAAGTAGCCTCATCCACAAAATTAACTTTTTATTTTCTAACCCAGAAAGACATTAATATCCCACAGGGCAACATCTACCCTATCTACTTTATACACTTCTTTGAGAATGCCTAACACTGCCAAGCTCCTTGAGG
Organism: Macrotis lagotis; assembly: GCF_037893015.1. NCBI lineage: Eukaryota > Metazoa > Chordata > Mammalia > Peramelemorphia > Peramelidae > Macrotis > Macrotis lagotis. The sequence continues at coordinate 201,076,892 of NC_133662.1, forward strand.
CATCTACAGGTGTCTCAGTGAATAGGGTCTTTGAGGTTTTAGTCAGGGAGTCCTGACTATATCTATCTCAGATACTTACTAGCTGTGTGACCATGAGTAAATCATTTTACCTCTGTCTGCCTCAGTTTTCACAACTGTAAAATGAGGATCATAATAGTACTCAATTCCCAGGGTTGTAGTGATTGTTAATAAATTCTGGTTCCCTTTGTGGCTGCAGAGATAATTGAATTATCATATGACACCCCTAAATTAATCATGACTTATTTTCCTTTTGGATAAGAGGCCAAATTCAAGTATATATAGAGAGAAAGGTTCATAGCAGAGACTAGATGAGCCAGCTCTGGGAAGGGACCTGTTTGGTCCAGCCCATCTATAAATCGATGCATTAGCCAAGTCAACATCTCCAGCTGATCTTAGGAGCAATGTTATATGAGAGGTAGTAAACATGGTAGGGACTCTGCTAAGAGAGAAAAAGGATTCCCCAGGTCAGGAGGTACATCTTGACCACATATGTTTTCTAAATGGGTACTTCTCTACCTTAGCTCTTTAAGTTTGATCTCACTTTCCCCAGTATCTTCAGAGATGGGAAAATTTTCACAAATATTGTGAAACACAATACATATGTGTATATATATATATATATATATATAAATATTACATTTTAATCTAGTTAATAAACTTCCTGCAGGTATCTTTATGTATGGATTCCAAATGAGTCTGATCCCCCAGCCTGATGAGGTTAAATAACTTAGTCAGGACTATACAGTATCAGATATGAGACTTGAACCCATCTCCCTGAATTTGAAGTCAGCTCTCTATCCAGGTTCATAACCTTATTTTGCATTTGTATTAATCTTACTTTGTATCACGTAGATTCACAAAAGCAGACTTTTGAAATTATGCTATCAGATAAGCAAAAAAAATTCAAAACACTAAAAGGAATAAAACAAGAAAATTACATTACTTAGCATCTACATTAATCAAGGAAATAGCAAGTGAGCTACAAGAAGACAGACAATAACACAGTAGTAACAATAAACTGCATCTTTCTCTAGTTCTGGAAGTCAAACAAAAATAAAAAAGGAAAATATAGAAATGAACAAATTGCTAGAGACTTGAGTTTCAGACTTGTGGTGCCTTCTAAATTGAACTGCTAAAAATGTATTTATTCCTCATAAATAATATAGCACTTTTTGTAATAGCAAAGAATTAGCAACAAAGATTCCCATTGATTGAGGAATAAATCATTTGTGTTTTGTAAATATAAGGTAATACTACTGTGTTATAAGAAATGATATAATGAATACAAAGAAACATGAACTACCTGAAATGATATAGAGTGAAGTAAGTCAAGCCAAGAAAGCAGTGAATAAGGAAGGGTTCTAGATGTTCATGATAATAGTCTTTCAATTGTGATTTGCTTCTAATAATCTCCACCATAAATCATTCTGGGTATTTCTCCATTTTCCCAGCTGTTGCTGCTGTGAAACAAAAGACAAACCACAGTCAGATCTGCAAGTCATTTTCACTGCTTCTTAACAGGATAAGCGGAATGCCACTCCACCATAATGTCGTACAAAATTTTGTAGGTTCTTCAAATCTTTGCTGTTTCAAAACCACAGGATACCCAGTTGGGGTTCAGACTGTTTTCTCTGCGAAGTCACTGTCCTCACTATTGACTGCCTAGACTTGGCCAGACATTCAAAGGTTTTCACAGTCTGGTGCTGATATCTATTTCATATATTTTTTTTTGCAAGGCAATGGGGTTAAGTGACTTGCCCAAGGTCACACAGCTAGGTAATTTTACATTAATGTTTAAGGCTAGATTTGTATCTTTCATATTGAACCTTATTACATGCTCTGACTTCAGCCAAATTGGATTACTTTCCCAGTCTGTGAACATAAATACCCCTATTCCTTAGTTCATAGTATTCCTTAAACCTGGAATTTCTCCTTTTCAAATCTTAATAGTTCTTTAAAATCCAACTCAAATGCTTTGAACTAGAAACCATAAAGGATTAAAACATTTTGACAAAACTTCTAGTTATTTTTTTTCACATTGATAAGTTTCTGGAATCAGTTTTCTTCTTTAGGGAGTCTTGGCTTCTGAGAAGGGAGAATTCAGGAGGGCACCCAAGACCTCAGGCAATACCAAATCTACAGTATATAGGGAGTGTATAAAATATTCAGGGAGGGCTAGCATCTCTACTGTGAGACCTTGCCATGCTCTTTTCAGAGATAATTATCCAGTTTTGTTCTATACCAGTCATTAATTCTTACCTATGTTTCCAAGAGGCAATAGCATAGCACACCCCAGTTTGCCTATCTCACCAAGCAGCTAAACCAGGTTGAAGGTAATGGATGGGGGATTGTTTCTAACTGCCTTGAAGGAAGCTGAAGTCAGACACTGAAGACAGATTACATCTGGGCTATTGCCAAGCATCTTGACTTTTGTCTTACCATTGAACTTCAATGACTAGAAGAGAGAGTGAGAATGATGACCATACAATTCTATCTTACTTCAATTCAAAATGGAATTAAGAAATTAACTTGTGGTGTCATCAATCCTTTTTTGAAAATAAAGGATGAGGGGTGGCTAGGTGGTACATTGGTTAGAGCACCGGCCCTGAAGTCAGGAGTACCTGAGTTCAAATCCGACCTCAGACACTTAATAATTACCTAGCTGTGTGGCATTTGGCAAGCCACTTAACCCCATTTGCCTTGCAAAAACCTATAAATAAATAAATGAATGAATGAATGAATGAATAAATAAATAAATAGATGAGGAGGAGGCACCTAGGTGGCACAGTGGATAGAGCACTGGCCCTGGAGTCAGGAGGATCTGAGTGTTCAAATTTGATCTCAGACACTTAATAATTACCTAGCTATGTGAACCTGGCCAAGTCACTTAACCCCATGGCCTTGCGGAAAAAAAAGAGAAAAAGAAAATAATAAACAACAGCAACAATAGGCTATATAGATAATACAGCCAAATCACTGTTTAGTTTTATCATGACAAGGAATCTTTCCTGCTTTCTTGACTTCTATCAGAAAAAAACTTTTGCTTTAAATACAAGTAAAATACAAGTAGTGCTTTTACAAATTGAATCAAATTAGAGGGGAAATGATTAACTGTGGGGAAAAATCTTTTTCTACAAGTTTCTCTGCTGAAGATCTTTTTTTCATAATATATGGAACTGATTCAAATTTATAAGACTAACAGCCATTCATCAAATTGATAAATGACCAAAGGATAAAAACAGGCAATTTTTTTTAAAAAAAGCCAACCTATCAACATCTTTTTATAAAATGCTTCAGATTTTACTAATTATTAAAGTACAAGTGAAAATAACTCTGAGGTTCTATTCCAAATCCATCAATTGACAAAAATAACTAAAAAATGGTAAATGTTATAGAACTACAGGAAAACAGTCACAGTAATGTATGTGGCTGGTGAACTGGTCTAGCTATTTTGGAAAGTAATATAGAACTGAACCCCCAAAGTCATTATACTTTGTATATACCCTTTGACCCAGTGATACCACTACTAGACCTATAATTCCCCCAAAGAAATTTTAAAAAGACAAAAAGAACCCATATGTTCATAGATACTTTTTGGTAGCAAAGAGCTGATAACTAAAGGGGCATCCATCAATTGAACAATAGCAGAACAAATTATGGTCTATAAAAATAATAGAATAATACTGTCATATAAGAAATCATGAAAGGATTATTTCAAAGAAAGCTGAAGAGAATTATATGAATTGATGCAGAATGAAGTGAGCAAAGCTAGAAGAAAAATGTGTAGAATAACAACATTATAAAGACAAACAACTTTGAAAGTCTTAAGAACTCAGATCAATTAAATGTCCTAGCACAAATCCAAGGGACTGATAAAACACTAGGCACTTCTTGCTAGAGGTGATGGACTAGGATGCCAGAATGAGATAATCCTGCACAAGGCTAATATGAGATTTTACTTTGCTTGGCTATGCATATTAATAGTAAGGTATTGGTCTTCCCCTTTTTTTTTTAATTGGGGTGGGGGAAGTGAGACAGAGACATGTTTGCTAATTGAAAAAAAAAGATTCTAGAAAGTCAGAAACCGCTGAGAAGGGCCTTCTTTTCTAACTGCTTTTATAAGTCTACCTTAAGGCAGTCTGAGTATGAATTTTAAGTAGGGCTTATTCCAGAATGTCATTAACTTCGGCTATTACATTTCTGCTTTCCAGGATCCTGGGTCTTAAAGGTTTGTTGTTGTTCAGTCACATTAGTTGCAATCTTTGTGATCCCCATTTGGGGTTTTCTTGGCATAAATAACTTTCCAGCTCATTCTACAGATGAGGAAACTAAGGCAAACAGGGTCAAGTGATTTGTCCAGGGTTACACAGCTTGTTAGTATCTGAAGTCAGATTTGAACTAGAGAAGAAGAGTCCCATCACTCTTATCCACCTATATGCCCTAAAGGTTATCCTGACTACTGTATTTCTCTATGTATAAGATGGGGCCTGAAATTTGAAAAAAAAAATGTATTACATAAAGTTATTGAACTCGTTTCATTCATCATAAAATTCATACAGCTCATCACTGTCAAAACTCCCATCCATTCATTAGCTTGTCCTCATCTGTGTTTGATGATGAATCACTGTCTTAGGAGAGGCTCTGTCTGCTCTTCTGCCACTCAGAATTAATAGGAAGAAAGATATATCAAGGCTGGAATGGTTAGGGGAAAAGCTTCATGAAGAAGGTGCTTGATGCTCTGGTCTGTGGTTGACCACAAGCACTCCCTGGGCAAGTCTGGTGCATGGATGCATGCTTAGGCCATTGCAGTTCATGAAACTGAAGCATCAGTTGTGTCTTCCTTTGAAATCAGTCACTTCTTTTTCATCAGTAATCCTTCTTGCTTCCTGCTGAACCATCTTTGTGGACACAGGAATTTCAATGGCCCTTTGTTCTTCAATCTATCTCTTCAATTCCCTCTTTAACTCAGGCCATTTGGCTGACTTGCTTCTCATGGTCTTTTTCTTTTCCCTGGACATTTTTATTCTGTTTTTTTTTTTCCTGTAGCCAATCTCAGATTGTTTTCTCAGCTGGAGGAGGATCAAACTAATATTCAGCAGCACGATTTCTATTCATTTTTGCAAACTGGATCACTTTGAACTTGAATTCAGCACTATACGAAAATCTTTTCTGAGCCTTTTCTGGGCAGAACATGACAAAACATCACCTAATATACCGGTAACAAATGTGAAACAATGAGCACAAGGACAACCTCGAAAAAGCAGGAAATGAAAGTAAAAAAATCTACAACCACTGTATAAGACACTCCCAGTTTTTAGATCTCAAATTTTTTGAAAAAAGGTATGTCTTACACATGGGGAAATACAGTAAGCATTCCTTGTCTTCCTTCATTGTACTAATACTTTGAAAGGAAGAATATCAGATTAGAAGAAGATAATTTAGGGTGATGCCAGAGTGTAAAAAGTTTTGATATCAGGAAAAAGAACATGAATTCTTTTCAGTAGTTAGTAGGGAACTATGGATGAATTCTGAACAGTGGAGGGACACAGTTGCTAGCGACACAGTACTACAAAGTGGGGGGAGGGTAATTGTGGATAATTAGCTAGACCTTCTCAAGGATTCTATTTGCTAGGAATAGCCTAAATGTTGATTAAAGAACACTGAATAGCTAGTGCTTCACTGCTGAACAACATCGAGAGATAAGCCTGGAAACCAGCTATAAATAAATTAAGCAGTGATTAGGATCCCCCAATAAGGCAAGCAGGTGTGGCAAACATATTTTGCTTAGGCAGTTAGCCAAAAGAGTGTCCCAAGAGAACTATAAACAAGAGGAAAATCTTGCTTCAATCAAGATGAATTCAAATGAGAATTTTGCAGTGAGTCACACAGAAAAGGTGCTATGTTGGTATTTCTACCAGTACCAGGTAGCATCTACATATGTACCAAATACTCTTTAGTCCCTGTCCTAGAAGAGGAGTTTAAAAAGATGGAGCATTACCCACTTCAATTCAGATTATCATGGAGGGGGAAAATGTGCTTGTCTTTTAAGAATGGAAAGAACGAAGCTTCAGGGAGGCTAGGTGGTTCAATGGATAGAGCACGGACCCTGGAGTCAGGAGTACCTGAGTTCAAATGTGACCTCAGACATTTAATAATTACCTAGCTGTGTGGCCTTGGGTAAGTCACTTAACCCCATTTGCCTTGTAAAAACCTATAAAAAATTTTTTTAAAAAAAGTGAAATCTTGAGTCAGTAGACCATTTGAAAGTTATTCACACTAACCTAAGTGAAGGATGTTGTGAGCTTGACCTAACATTGTGAATGGAGAGAATGGGATGACTTCAAGAACAGTTAAGAAGGCAACAAAATAAAAAAGGGATATGAAGAGGAAGGTAGAGGAAGAGGTATATTTCCTACCTTGTTAGGCATTTGAAGGTTGAAAGAATATGACAGAGAAAAAGAAAGGAAGAAAAACTACCAATTAGTAACAGTTAATCCAACATATTAAGTGCCTATCAGGAATAGTGCTAGATTCTAGACTTACAAAAACAAACAAAAAAATGGAACAGTCCATGTCCCAAAGAGCTTAGATGCTAAGGAAATGTGTACATAACTAACATGGAAATATGTTTAACAGTTGTACAAGTATAACCTGTATCAAATTATTCTCTGTCAAGGGGAGGGGGGAAGGGAAGGGAAGGGAGAGAGGAAGAAAAATGTGGCAATCAAAATCTTATTAAAACTGAGTGTTGAGGGCAACTAGGTGGTGCAGTGGATAGAGCGCTGGTCCTGGAGTCAGGAGGATCTGAGTTCAAATTCAGTCTCAGACACTTAATAATGGCCTAGCTGTATGACCTTGGGCAAGTCATTTAACCCCATTGCCTTAAATTTTTTAAAAAAATTCTTTACATGTAATTGGAAAAAATAAAGAAAAATCACAAAAAAAGAAATAATATGTACACAAATGGATGTAAAGAAATAATCTTTTTTTTTTTCTGAGGGCAGTAGGAAGCAGCATCACTTGGGGAAGGATTCATATAGGAGATATTTGAACTGAGCTTTGGAGGCCAGGGGTTTGAAGAGGCCAAGTGATGAGGGAATGAATTCATTAAAGGTATGAGATATCCTGCACAAAGACATCAAGTAGTTGATAGAATGTAGTATGTAAGGAAAAACAAACAGGCAAATTTGGTGCAACCAGAATATGTGAAGAATGTCTCTTCAATAACATGGCAGATAATATGACCAGAAAGGACAATGATTAATGTTGGAAGGGATGCTGGGGAAATCGGGGACAGTGATACATTGTTGGTGGATCTGTGAACTCCTCCAGCCTTTCTGGAGAGCAATTTGGGAATATGCCCAAAGGGCAACAAAAATGTGCATACCCTTTGACCCAGCAATACCACTACTGGGTCTATACCCTGAAGAGATTATGAAAAAGAGTAAAAACATCACTTGTACAAAAATATTTATAGCAGCCCTGTTTGTGGTAGCAAAAATTTGAAAATTAAGTGAATGTCCTTCAGTTGGGGAATGGCTTAACAAACTGTGGTATATGTGCTCATGGAACACTATTGTTCTATTAGAAACCAGGAGGGATGAGAATTCGGGAAAGCCTAGAAGGATTTGCATGAACTGATGCTGAATGAGATGAGCAGAACCAGAAAAACATTGTACACCCTAACAGCAACATGGGGGTGATGATCATCCTTAATGGACTTGCTCATCCCTTCAGTGCAATAACCAGGAACAATTTTGGGCTATCTACAATGGAGAATACCATCTGTATCCAGAGAAAGAATTATGGACTTTGAACAAAGACCAAAGGCTATTACTGTCAAATTTTAAAAAAAGTTATATTATTATGTAATTTTACTATCTCATACTTTATTTTTCTTCCTTAAGGATATGATTTCCTCTGTCATCACATTCAACTGAAATCAATGTATAGGGGAAGCTAGGTGGTGCAGTGGATAGAGCACCAGCCCTGGAGTCAAGAGTACCTGGGTTCAAATCCGGTCTCAATCACTTAATAATTACCTGTGTGTCCTTGGGCAAGCCACTTAACCCCATTGCCTTGCAAAAGACCTAAAAAAAAAAATCAATGTATAACATGGAACCAATGTAAAGACTAACAGACTGCCTTCTGTGGGGGGGGGAAGCAAGAATGAGGGAAAATTTGTAAAACTCAAAATAAATAAAATCTTTCTTTAATAAAAGAACATGGCAGACTCTAGAATTTTAAGAATTATTACTACTAGACAATTTCTTCCCTGAAGTCTTTGAAGTCTTTTTCTGCCATGGATATGGATAAAGCTAGATCTGTGAGTCATCTGCAAAGATGACAATTGAATACAAAGGAACTGATGAAATCGCCCTCTCAGAATTCAAGAGCAGAGGGCTCAAATCTAAGCATTGGGATACATCCAAAATTCAAGTGGAAGACATGGATGACAAAATAAAACAGTAAAGGAGGCCGAGAAGCAGCCATACCAAGGAGAACCAAGAGAGAATGATATGAAAAATCTAAAGGAGAGAATATCCAGGAGGAGAGGATGAACAAGTGTCAAGAAGGTCATGAAATCAATTTTCCAACTTATTTCACACCATTTCCTTTCACACACTTTATATTTTAGTCATATTGACTTCTTTACTATTTCTTGAATTCAGTATTCTACTTTCTGGCTATATTTTTGTATAAACTTTTCTTATTCCTCAAATATCCTCCCCCTCTTTACCTTTATTTTGTTGAATCCATAACTTCTTTCAAGCTCAACTCCAGTTATCAACTAATAAAAGAAGTCTTTCCTAATTCTTTTCAGATATTATTGCTTTCTTCCTCCTCAAATTATCTTGTATTCACTTATTTGTGTTTCTTTTGTTTCCCTCCTAACAGAACGTGAGCTCAGTGTAGGGACTGATTTTCTGTCTGTTCTCTAGTGCCTGATTTAGGACTAAAGATAGCTAACACTTAGTAAATTTTTGATGTTATTATTATTCAGATATTCTTCTTATGTGATGGAATAGCTTTATTAGGGCAGTTTTCTCCCTCATCATTCTTCTTTTAATATACTTCATCAGATTTGAAAAAGCACACACACACACAGGGGCGGCTAGGTGGTGTAGTGGATAAAGCACCGGCCTTGGAGTCAGGAGTACCTGGGTTCAAATCCAACCTCAGACACTTAATAATTGCCTAGCTGTGTGGCCTTGGGCAAGGCACTTAACCCCGTTTGCCTTGCAAAAGCCTAAAAAAAAAAAAGCACACACATACCACAGATTACATTTCTGACAAGTTCATTTGTTTGTTTGTTTACTAAGTATGTCTACTGAAGACTAATATAAATACATTTTTCATGACTTTGTTCTCTCTTTGTTCTTCCCTTTGAACTTTGGGGACAATCCAAGCCTTAGAATTGAGCCCTCAAGGGGCGGCTAGGTGGCACAGTGAATAGAGCACTGGCCCTGGAGTCATTAGTACCTGAGTTCAAATCCAACCTCAGACACTTAAAAATTACCTAGCTGTGTGGCCTTGGGCAAGCCACTTTAACCCCATCTGCCTTGCAAAAGCCTGAAAAAAAAAATTGAGCTCGTCTCATGAATTCTCTGACATGATTTCATCAGTTCCCTTGGATTCAATGATTATTTTTTCGGATGACTCACAGATCTACCTGTGGGCACACCCACTGGTGACAATGACTTCTGAGACTTCAGGGAGGGAACTATTTACTAATGGGCAGTTAACCCAACAGTTTTGAGGATGGGGGAAAAGCATGGGCATGTTTGTAGGCAATAGAGAAAACAGGAAGAGACTAAAGATAAATGAAAGAGCTGAAATGGTCGAGAGAACGATTAATAGATGTTTTGCTTAAGTAATAGTCTCCACACTGTGAAGAGCTCTCAATCCCAAATTGAGCACTTAATAGTTTATCCTTGAGGCAAGAGGAAGTGACAGACTTTTGCTTTAGTAAAAGAGAATGAAAAATTTGAAATTTAAAAGATTTAAAAGTTTGTTCCAACATGTACCAGCACCCTTTGGTGTATCTATAGTGAATTACATGCAGAAAGTGCTTAGTAATTATTGAAGAATCTCTGACATAAGCATTATATTTTGGTGATTAATTTGGTACCATTACCTGAAAGATACAGGTCTTGCATTTTCAGTGACTAAGCTTGGCAAATTCCTACTAAACACTAAAATAGGTCTCATAGACAGGGCCCTATATGCATTGTTCAACTTGTATGCCTTTCTATTGTTCTATCAGTTTCATGAATGGATGCTAAGGACACCTGGGATGGATTCACACAAAGCAAAATGTAGTTGATTTAGAAGTACCCTTGACCTGTAATATGACTCAGGGGACTCTGCATATTGCTTTGGTGTCTTTGGGTAAAAAATCAGGGTAGAGGATAATGTAAATTGTATAGCGTTTATAGAAAGTTGTGGATTTATAGACAGAGGACCTCTAGGGTCTCAGTTTCTCATCTATAAGATGATCTCTAAGGACTCCTCCAGTGGTAAATTTATACTACTACTACTACTATGATATTATAAAATATTGCCCTGTGGGTTTTTTTGAAGCAGTAGCATCTTCCAGATTTTTTAGGGAAGTACTTGAAAATAAAAGGGCAGATGTACTTGGAACATAATCCAAAAGTCTCCTACTAAAAATGCTGGGAGTATTTCTCTAACAGAATATGGTCCATCATTAGAAGTCATTGATATGGGAGAAATATTATAATGCTATCTTCAGTGGATCTAATAAATTGTCATAATTCTTAACAGATACAATCATACAATTCCGAAGGACTCATGATAAAAAATACTATGCACCTTTAGAGAAAAAACTATTGGAGTCTAAATACGGACTGAAGGATAATTTTTTTCCTTCCTTTTTTTTCCTGTTTTCTTCCACTAAATAACTAATAAGGGAATATGTTTTACATGATTGTACATGTTTAGCCTATATCAGATTGTTTATCCTATCAGGGAGGGAAGAGAGGAGAAAGGGAGACAATGTGGAACTCAAAAATTTTTAAAAAGAAATATTTAAAAATTTTTTGGATGTAATTGGGGAAAAATAAAATAAAATGATGCAGTTACCTAGAAGGAAAGGAAAGGAGAAAGTTGAATCTTGGTTAGCATATATTAACAAGATGCAATAAGAGGGGAGAAATGTTAGATACATAACAGTGGAGAAGATTGCTGGGAAAGCCTATATTTAATATATTGTGTGTATTAAAAATAGAAAACCCATCTGTTAGAGAGTTTAAATACTAATTTAAAAATGCTGAATACTCATTCTGAAGGTATAGAGAATGCTGAGGGCCTTTATGGAAAGTTCTTAACAACATAGCAGGAGAGTGGAAAAAGTTTCTAGGTACATAAAAGGGGTTAGAAAAGTTGTTATTGAAGGTGATCACAGGACTATTGAATTAGAAAGCATAACAAGACCTGACAACTGAACCAGAATTCTCCTCTAAACTGTGCATATCCAGAGTCAAACAAAGCAAGGCTAGAGACAGGAGAGACAAGAATCAAACAGAAATTGAATTTATTTCAGAGTGAGGAAAACACAAATGGAAGCCCTTCCCTACTAAGGAGGACTTAATATACTGGGGCACAGGCAGGGCCAATAAAGAGGAAGCAGATAAAAATATTACTAGCCATTGTTTGCTTGTAAACAGAAAAGGGATGGGGACCAAGAATGTACAGGGAGAAAATCGGCGCCCTAGTGGTTAGGCACATAACTACACACCTACAAGTTTGACAGCAGTGGGAGTAGTCAGAAGGACCTGAGAGGAGCTCTTAAAAACAATGATTGCTAGTTTTCAGATGACATGATTTGCTTGTGATGTACAGTTGTGAGAAAATTACCTGCATCAGGTAGAAGGAGATTTTATAGATGAAGCACAGGAGAGAGCTGAATTTGAAGATATAATGTGGTATAAAAATGAAGTCAATAGATAAAAGGGAAATGTAATGGGAGAAAGAAAAAGGAGAGGGGTAATAGGCTAAGATATTTCATATAATAAGATTTTTTTATTGCAATGAGCTATTGCAATGATATGGAAGGGAGGAAGGCAAGGGGGAATGAGGGAATCTTTGCTCTCATCAGAGGTAGCTAGGAGAGGAAACAGCATATATATACTCAATGGGGTATAGGCATCTAGAGTAAGGAGAGAAGGGGGACAGGGGGAAGGGGGGGGGGTTGTGAGTGATGGAGGAGAGGATGGACCATGAGGGGAGAGTGGTCAGATATAACACATTTTCTTTTTTACTTCTTGCAAGGGGCTGGGATTGGATGGCCTGTCTGGTACCACAGGCTGGGTGGATGCTAGGCCTAAGGGGTGGTATCTGGGCTCTGGGCCTCTTGGCCCCAGGGCCAGGGATCTGTCTGCTATGCCACTCAGCTACCCTACAGCAGAGACAGAGTGAAAGGAGAGAGAAAATATAGTATATGGTAGTGGAGAAGTAAGAATGGAGGGCGCTGCGATCAGCAATGGCAACGTTGGAAAAATATGGAAGTAACTTTTGTGATGGACTTATAAAGAATGTGATCCACCCATGACAGAGTTGGTGGTGCTGGAACACAGACTTAAGTACATTTTTTATTATTATTATTTTTGGGGAGGGAGGGTTACAGGGAAAATGGGGCTGGGTGGCTTGCCTGGGGCCACACAGCTGGGTGATTATTGGGTGTCTGAGGCTGGATTTGGACCTGGGGTGCTCCTGGTTCCAGGGTCAGTGCTCTGTCTGCCACCCGGCTGCCCCTACTATTATTATTACTATTTTTTTAATTTTAATTTTTTTCTCTCTCCTTTACTTTATCACTCATGCAGGCCTACATTTTTTTGGGGGAGGGGGTATTATGTTTACTCTTTTTTTTTTAGGTTTTTTTTTTTGTAAGGCAAACGGGATTAAGTGGCTTGCCCAAGGCCACACTGCTAGGTAATTATTAAGTGTCTGAGACAGGATTTGAACCCAGGTACTCCTGGCTCCAAGGCTGGTGCTTTATCCACTACAGTCACCTAGCTGCCTGCAGAAAGATCAAAGAACAGTCTGCTGCTACTAGGGACCAAATAAATCTCTCTCAACTTATGCCCTTTTCTCCGTTAGCAGTTTCAATTCAAGCCAAAGCTATCCCAATGGATCAGGTACCAGAATTCTTTTTCTTTTCTTTTTTTTTTTTTAGATTTTTGAAAGCAATGGGGGTAAGTGGCTTGTCCAAGGCCACACGGCTAGGTAATTATTAAGTGTCTGAAGTCGATTTGAACCCAGGTACTCCTGACTCCAAGGCCGGTGCTCTATCCACTTCACCACCTAGCCGCCCTATGTTTACTCTTAAACAAGAATATTTTAGTAATGTATAAAAAAAACATCATTTGCACAAAATAAGAATAAACAAACAAACAAATAAATAAATAAATGGAAGTTTAAAAAGTACAAAATCAGAATAAATAAATAAATGAAAATTTAAAAAAAGAAAAGAAAATTACCTGCATCAACCATTTGATATGAATTTCTGGTCAGCATAACATTCATAATTAAGAGTTTCTTTTCTTTTTTTTTTAGAGTTTCTAACACAGAGAATTGATTCAAACAATGCTATAAAGTATTCACACAATTCCCACAATTTCATAATTACATTAAACCAGATACAGATAAAAGTACTTAAGATGGCTCACAATGGAATAGTTCTGTGAAGAGAGATTTACATATAATCATGAAAGCACAAACATTAACCTCAAGTTCCATCTAACAAAGACATGGAGTTTCTCAAACATTTAGCCCAAGGAAGGGTCAAAGCTAGAACAGAACAGGTAAGAGTTTCCTGGTCTGTGAAGACTGGAATCAAACAGAGCAGGCAGAAACAGAAGAAAAGAGTCTGCAGAAAGGATAGTTCCAGATGTTTCATGTAGTTACCTGGTCCCTAAATATCTTGTCTTATACAATATGCTTTATTTCAGGACAACTTTGAAAAGGGGCTTCTTTGGTTCCAAATCTTGAGGTTAGCACAACCATTTAAATTTGGGTTTCCAATTTTGAAACTTCAGAGAATTTCAGTTTACATACTATTTGCTTTTTCTACCCTTACCTAAATTCTGTACCTGATAATAAGGATCTTATAATCTATAAGATAAAATAAAACAAAACTAAAAAGTCCAACAACTTATGATCTTCTTTTCTTTTCCTTGGTTTTGTTTTTAGGTTTTTTCAAGGCAAATGGAGTTAAGTGGCTTGCCCAAGGCCACACAGCTAGGTAATTATTTAGTGTCTGGGTCTGAATTTGAACCCAGGTATTCCTGACTCCAAGGCTGGTGCTCTATCCACTTCACCACCTAGCCTCCCTCTTTTCTTTTTCTTAGTCAGTGTCAGATAGTTTTGATACTTCTTTTATTGCTATGGCTAGGATTTCCAGTACAATATTGAATAATATTGGTGACAGTGAAAATCCTTATTTCTTGCTTGATCTTACTAGGAAGGCTTTTAACTTATTCCCATTACAAAAATACTCACTGATAGTTTTCGTTCAACTTGCTTTTTATCAACTTGAAAAACCCATTTATACCTATATTTTCAAATGTTTTTTGATAGAAACGAATCTTATACTTTATCAAAAGCTTTCTTCTCTTCTGTTTTTACTCTTCTGATTTTTTTTTTAGGATTTTGCAAGGTAAATGGGGTTAAGTGGCTTGCCCAAGGCCACACAGCTAGGTAATTATTAAGTGTCTGAGGCTGGATTTGAACTCAGGTGCTCCTGACTCCAGGGCCAGTGCTTTATCCACTACGCCACCTAGCCACCCCTTACTCTTCTGATTTTTTTAGGCATCAGTATCATATGTATTTCATAAAAAAAAGGTTTGGTAAGATTCCTTATTTGCTTATTTCAAACTATTTAATATTGGAATTAGTTGATCTTTAAATGTTTCATAGAATTCACTTGTAAATCTATCTAGTCCTAGTGTTTTTTTCCTTAGGAAGATCATTTATGGCCTGTTATTTTGCCTGTTAAAATAATCAGATAAATACTTTAAAAAAGGAAAATAATTTCACTTTCTTTACTATTATCAATATAATTTATTTATAAAATACTTGATCCTTAATTAATAAACCATCAGTCCAATTTTGAGAATTTAGTACTAAGACACACTCAAATCCTGAATTTCCATGATGGATAAATTTGTTTGTTTTCCAGCTGAATCTGTGAGGACAAAGATAACAAACCAGATTTCTTTGGTTAACAAATCAGAAACTTTGAAAGATGGCTTGGTTATAAAGTTAATAGAACAGATTTTCTAGTGTCTATCTACATATGTCAAAGGTGACAGATTTCCTTGACATAAGAATAAAATGGTGACTAAGAAAACTGGATTTCTAAATCTAATTCATTACAAATCACCTAAATTCCTGAATTAAGTTGAGACAAAGAATCATGACCCAGGCAGTTATAGGACAAAAATCAATAAATTGTAAATAGGGTCAATTAAAAAAGATACAGAAAAATGTATTTTATCCATCTATATAAAGAGGTTATGAAAATGATTTACACAGTCAAGGATATTTGATGAGACAACTTTCAGGCTTGCACAAATGGCATTGCTCAAACTGTATACCTCCAGATACTAACTTATGGTGACATTGTCCTAGTTGAGTTAAACCCAGAAATTGAGTCCTGAACAGTGGACTTCCATATATGCAAAAATCAGCCAATCATAATAATGACACCACTATTCAGATGGGCTGTCTCTTCTTAGATTACGTTATCTTAATAGAATAGGCAACTCAGTTTTCTCCTCCTAAGATGTAAAGTTTCTTCCTAGTTGACTTGAATGGGTCACTTAGTTTGATTGGGTCATTTAGTGGTTGGATCATTTTCTCTTTAAGTTCAGCTATTATATTGGGCTCGGCAGGTACCATTGCCTCTGGGCAAGACTTACAGGCTTGCTGCCTTTGAACAGTGGCTAAAGGACAAGGCTGGGCAGGACAGTCTGCCCCAATGGGTAATTACTGCCACTGGGAAGGGCAGATTGTTCAGGGCACAGTAACTACTAGATGAGCTGAACTGCTAGATTTCCTAGGTTTTCTTTTTGCTGAGTAACTGTAATCTTTTTCACTTCATTCACTATGTTACTGCATTCTTTTTCTTTGGAGTGTAAAGTACTCTTTACTTTTAGATTTCTATAGAGCTCTTTCTGCTAGGGCAACAACCCTTAATTTAGGATTGGCAAAAGGTTTTTCCCTTTGATTCCTTCTGAGCCTCAGTTCTACATTTGTTTGTCATCTTCAGGAAGAGATAGAAGAGTTCTCCAATCCTTCCTGACTTAAAAGCCCATTTCTCCACAGGCAGCAACTCCATGTTGCCATAATCAAGTTCAATTCACTTGGACCTACATCCCCTGTGCCTTTGGAATCTTGTATACACAATGGATTGAGACAAATTCAAGAATATAGTTTATGCCATGCCTTGAAGCCAGATTTATTGTCTTACTGGCCTCTTAATATGTAATTGAGTTAGCCATGACCTTTTTTGGGATAACAAAAGACTATTTGCTTCCCCTTGACATTTCACCATCACTCTTTTTTAGCCCCTGCAGATCTTCAAGTTTTGCTGAATTCTTCCCAAGGCATCCTCTCTTACATGTAGAACCCCAAAGAAGAAAATCATAAAACATCTTTATAAAGTTTTTTATTTCTCATTTATCAGAATAATTTGAGGCTACTATTTTTGCAATGGCCAGATAACTTGGAACATGACAACCTGGAAAAATTTATAGAATCACTTGATATGTATTTTGTAAATATTAACATTCCCTTGCTTTTAGCTTTCATCCTTAAAATCAACTGAGAACATACTTCCTTTTTTTCCCACTAACAGCATCATAATGTGTCCATCTGCCCCCCACCCCACCCCAGCACTTAGTATCATAGATAATGTTCCTCTTGTTAGCTCTCCTCAATCAATTATTATGATGGATGAAGTCGAAGAACTCTACCAGTCATCTCAAAGATTGGACTTTTCCTCTTAAAAAGGAGAAAGCTGCTTTTCGAGTTGCCATGATAGAATTCCAATTCAGATGTGGATTTGGAGGACTGCAGTAGTATCCTACTCCCAACTTCAGGCTTCCTGAAGCCTTGATTGGTTGTATAAACTATCTTCTAATAGATATTCTTCTGAAAATTTATTTATTGAATGGGCCTTTTATGTGGTTGCTGAGCTATCATTCAATAGTCAGTCTATGGACTGAAGGTCAACAGAGCCATTGTGCTGATCTCATTTGTGTATGCTTGTGAAATCTGGACAGTTGACCACGACCATACCAGGAAACTGAAGCACTTCCACTTAAATTGTCTTAGGAAGATTCTGAAGATCACCTGACAGAAGATATCAGACACTGAGGTCTTTTCTCAAGCTTACCTATCAAGCATTCAAATGTTACTACAGGGAGTGCAACTATGACAGGTTGGGCATATTGTTAGAATGCCAGATGTATTGCAATGCTATTTTATGGAGAGCTCACACAAGTAAGCACTCACAGTGGGATCAGAAGAAGTGATACTGGGGCAGCTAGGTGGCAGAGTGGATAAAGCGTCGGGGTACCTGGCTTCAAATCCGGTCTCAGACACTTAATAATTACCTAGCTGTGTGGCCTTGGGCAAGCCACTTAACCCCATTTGCCTTGCAAAAACCCCTAAAATAAAAAAAAAGGAAATGATACCAGGATACCCTGAAGGTCTCTCTTGGGAACTTTAGAATTGATTGTGAAGCAAGGGAGACACTAGCACAGGACTGTCCAGCATAGTGTGCCCTCATCAGAGAGGGTGCCATGCTCTATATGGAAGGCAAGAGTTGAAGCAGCTCAGAGGAAAGGTTACATATGGAGAATAGGCATCCCAGGTGTTCAGATGAACTATTTGTGCCCGACTTGTGGCAGAGCTTTCTGAGCTCATATTGGTCTGATCAGCCAGAATCCAACACACTATCATTTATCTCTAACATAGTAATGTCATTTTGGTCTTTTTTTTTTTTTTTTTTTTTTTTTTTTTAGGTTTTTGCAAGGCAAACGGGGTTAAGTGGCTTGCCCAAGGCCACACAGCTAGGTAATTATTAAGTGTCTGAGACCGGATTTGAACTCAGGCACTCCTGACTCCAAGGCCGGTGCTTTATCTACTACGCCACCTAGCTGCCCTGGTCTTCTTAGATAGAAGAGGACAAGAACCAGTCACTATTCGTTTATTAAGTGCCTACACTGTAAGAAGCACTAAAGCAACAAGGATACAAAAAGAGGCAAATCTCAATGAGTCCACAGGAAATAACAAAGAAACAACTATGCACAAAATAAGATAAAATCAGGAAAAAATGGGGAAAAATTAAGAGAAGGAAGGCACTAGAATTAAGGAGTTGGGACCAGCTCTAAATCCAATTCACTATATTCTATTATTAGTTAACCCAAATCTTGTCTATGGGGACAGTTTGATTTTGCCAAGTGTTATGCTAAAATACAAGGCTATGATGTTTTTTGTGATACTTCTTATTTACTAGTCTAATAACCCTATTGAAAAAGGGAATGAGTTCATTCTGGCACAGCCAGTTCTTAATGAATTTATGTTCTAATCTGAGCTCCCTGTTCATTGAATTCTGAATACTGTTCTTTGGAAGAACATTGACAAATGGAAGATCATTCAGGAAAGATTGGAAGTGGAAAAAAAATCAGAAAATCAGTTGAATTGGGAATAGCTGACCTGGAGAAGAGAAGACTTTAGAAACAGAGGGCTTGGATGACAGAGGTACCATCAGTGATATGACTGTTATGAAGGTAACTTTTTTTTTTGTTGGGTTATAGGAAGCAGAACTACTTGGGATTACATGTAGATAGATTTCACCTCAACCGGAGTTCAACCTGCAATACAGTAGAAAATTTTAACGGTAGTTTTTTTCTTTTTCTTTTTCTTTTTAGTTTTTGCTAGGCAATGGGGTTAAGTGGCTTGCCCAAGGTCACACAGCTAGGTAATTTTTAAGTGTCTCTGGCTGAATTTGAACTCAGGTACTCCTGACTCCAGGGCCAGTGCTCTATACACTGAGACACCTACCTGCCCCAAAACCTCAATTTTTTTTCTTTAGGTTTTTGCAAGGCAAATGGGGTTAAGTGGCTTGCCCAAGGCCACACAGCTAGGTCATTATTAAGTTTCTGAGATCAGATTTGAACTCAGGCACTCCTGACTCCAAGGCTGGTGCTTTATCCACTACGCCACCTAATGCCACCTAGCCGCCCTTTAACAGTAGTTTTTAAGTTGTTCTTGAATCCTAGTTTAGGTGGTTCTGTTAATGCACATGCTGTGGCATTTTTTTGTGGGTAGGAAATATATATCATCTCCCCTCTTTGAGGAGAATCAAAATTTAAGATTACAAAATTTTCCAGAGTTCAAGTGTATGATCTTGGATGCATCTCTTAAAGTAGTTCTCCCCTTAGAAGTTGTAAAGACAGTATCTACCTATACTATTAGAGGAATTTCTTATGGGACTTGCCTGTATTAAAGAAATCTCAAATTCAGTACCTATCCTTTTGAACTTAGGAAGTTTAGGAACCTCAAGAAAAACATGATGGAGATCATTTTGGTGCAGGTCAGAGGAGGCCCCTAACAAAGGGCAGAAAAGAGGTGGCTCATTTGGAAGAATGCAAAAGAGAATCGAGAAATAGAGTTGACACTTAACCCCATTTGCCTTGCAAAAACCTAAAAAAAGGGGCAGCTAGGTAGCAGTGGATAGAGGACCGGCCCTGGAGTTCAAATATAATCTCAGACACTTAATAATGACCTAGCTGTGTGGCCTTGGGCAAGTCACTTAACTCCATTGCCTTGCAAAACAAAATTCTAAAAGAAATACAATGGAGTTTAAATCCATCTTGGATGTAAGTCACCTAACTAACCTCCATGAGCCTCAACTTCTTTATCTGAAAAAGAAGTATAATTGCACCTTGTTGGGAGGACAAAAGGAGCCATTTGTCAATAGACCCGCGGGAGCATTATTAACATTTTCTGAACCGCTGTAGGTATGGACAACATCCAAAACACACAAGTCCAGCGTGGTTGCGTTTGTTTATTCCTAATGTTTACACTGAAATAATGCCCTTAACAATGACCGAGCTGTGTGACCTTGGCCAAAAAAAAAAAAAAGGCTGCTGGACATCTCTAGGGACGTGTCCCGGCCAACAGGACACGCGCCAAACCTTTAGCGGGTGTGGGTTGTGGTGAGAATTCTTGGACCAGCTGCCACTAAGGACCCCTCTGACTGAAATTCCGGGATTCTACCATTTCGAGGGCTCAGGGTCGGATCCGAAACGGCCCCTTTAAGCCGGGCGGCGCGGACTGAGGGGAGGCGCGTCGCCGGGCAGCGGAGGCGCGCATGCTCAGTGAGAGCCCTCTCGGCGCGGCGCGGCGCGGCCTGGACCTGCGGCCTCCTCTGCCCGCTCCTCTGCCCGCTCCTCGGCCGCCTCCCCTCCCCCCCGCGAGCGGCGGCCCCGGCCTTCGGGGAGGCCGGGCAGCCTGGTGCCGGAGTCCTCCCGCGCCCTCCCCTAGGCCGAGGCTTTGCGGCCAAGGGCACCCCCATGGCGGGGCAGCGGGTGGAGATCGATGGCGGCATCATGGAGGGGGTGAGCGCGCGGCCGGCGGCCCCGGGCCCCCGCCTCTCGCCCCGCCCCGCCCCTGACCCGGTTTCCCTCCTCTGTCCAACAGGGCGGCCAGATCCTGCGCGTGGCCACGGCCCTGGGCTGCCTGCTGGGCCTCCCGCTGCGAGTGCACAAGATCCGGGCGGGGCGCAGCACCCCGGGGCTCAGGTGAGGCGGGGCGGGGCGGGGCTCAGGGGAGGCGGGGCTCATGTGGGGCGGAGCACTGCGGGGCTCAGGTGAGGCGGGGCGCTGCGGGACTCAGGTGAGGCGGGGCGGGCTCAGGTGAGGCGGGGCGGGCTCAGGTGGGGCGGAGCTCAGGTGAGGTGGGGCTCAGGTGAGGCGGGGCGGGGCGGGGCTCAGGTGAGGCGGGGCTCATGTGGGGCGGAGCACTGCGGGGCTCAGGTGAGGACGGGGCGGGGCGGGACTCAGGTGAGGCGGGTTGCGGCGGGGCTCATGTGGGGCGGAGCACTGCGGGGCTCAGGTGGGGCGGGGCTCAGGTGAGGCGGGGCGCTGCGGGACTCAGGTGAGGCGGGGCGGGCTCATGTGGGGCGGGGCACTGCGGGGCTCAGGTGAGGCGGGGCGAGGCGCGGCAGGCTCAGGTGAGGCGGGGCTCATGTGGGGCGGAGCACTGCGGGGCTCAGGTGAGGCGGGGCGGGCTCATGTGGGGCGGAGCACTGCGGGGCTCAGGTGAGGCGGGGCGCTGCGGGGCTCAGGTGAGGCGGGGCGAGGCGGGGCTCATGTGGGGCGCAGCACCCCGGGGCTCAGGTGAGGCGGGGCGGGCTCAGGTGAGGCTGGGCGGGGCGGGCCTGCTTCCATCCCCCGCGGCCGCGGCCGGGAGGCTCCTCTTGGGGCGACGCTTCCTCCTCAGGCCGCACCCGTAGACTGTGGGGCAGCCAGTGAGCCGCCTCTGCCCCGCGGAAGGCTCGTGGGGCCCCGGGAGGGAGCGTTGGGTGGGGCCCTTATTTTACTGAGCGGGAAACTGAGGCCCGGGGAGCGAGGCAGTGGGCAGGCAGCCTGGGAGCCGGCCCTCTGGGCCAGGGGCCTGGAAAGGGGAAAAACCCAGATTCACGAACCCCTTTTGCGCACTCCTTCTGTTCATTTTAAACACGTGGAGCTGAGTGGAAGCTTTAGATTCCTCCCTCCCAGGCTCTCCTGAAAACACATGATTCTTGTCTTCATTCAGAACTTGGTGAGAGCAACTCTTCTCCTACATCTCTAAAGGAACTTATGAGGGATTCCCGTGTACTAGATGAGCTTCAATCATCCTGAGCCTCCTCACCTCAGGCTCTGTCCTGGGTCCTCTTTTTTCCTTTTTTTTTAGGTTTTCACAAGGCAGTGGGGTTAAGTGGCTTGCCCAAGGTCTCACAGCTAGGTAATTATGAGGTGTCTGAGGCCCGATTTGAACGCAGGTGCTCCTGACTCCAGGGCAGTGCTCTATTCACCTAGCTGCCCCCCCCCTTTTTTCCCCCTCTGCATCCACTTGTAGAGATCTTTTCTCCTCAGGATTCAGTTATCATTTCCCTATAGAGCCTCTGAGCTCCGATCCTATATCATGAATTGCAATTGAACATTTCAAATTCTGTCACATATATGCCTCAAGAACAATGGTAGCCTAAAATAGAAATGATCTCTCCCCAGCCATTCCTCTAAATTTCTGTAGACAAGACCACCATTCTTTAGACAGGACTAGGGTTTTTGCATCCTTGGAGCCAAACTTGACTCACTCTTCCCTCTTTTCACTCAGATTCAGTCAGTTGATGATCTTGTCTTAATGTACCTTCACTGAATCCTTTACATCTATCTCCTTTTGTCCACCCTTAGCCACAACCCAAGTTCAGATTCTCTTTATTTCTCAGTTACTTTATTGTGTTAGCATCCTACTTGGGACTTCTACATCCAATCTCTCTCCAAAATAATCTTCCTAAAGCACAAGTCTGACCATGTAACTTCATGATTCAAGATTCCTTAATGGCTCCCTCCTTATTGCTTCCAGAAAAAAAAAAGATAAGCTCAGTTTTGCTTTACAATCTCTTCATATTCTGACATTACACTCTTCCAGTTTTATTGTATAATTCCTCTTTAATATATAAACTTCCTTTTAGCTAAATTAGCCTCCTGTTATCCAAGCTTAGCATCCCTGCTTTTGCAGTCTGGCCTCTCATACCAACAATGGATTCTCTCCTCACCTTCAGGAGTGTTATACGGTGCTTTGCCTGCCATAACTGCAGCCCCAAGGTGCCTTACTGATTTGTGAGGAAGAGAAACCGATTCAGAGATCCAGAGGCTCCAGCAGCAGGTGAACCATCACCAATAGTTTTGGCTTCTCTCAGATCAGGCCATGGGTTGGAATGGTCCTGATCAGTGAGAAGGATGCCTTACATAACATTCCCTTCACCACATTAAACATAATTGTGCCAGTCTTGTCTTAATAGATATGACAGCACCATCATCTTCAGCTTCAAAGGACGAACATCAGTCAGGATATACTTACCTTAAAGCACTTCATTTTCTATTTCCCTTATAGTAGATGCTTGGAAATGCTTGTTGTATTGGCCTGGATTTGGCACTCAAGCTTTACTGTGGTTGAAAAATGATATTGAATCAGTGAATTTTCTTCTTTGGTTGTCCATCATTAATAAGAAAGAAATAGGAACAAATCTGCTATTCTGATTTTCTTGCTTGTCAAAAGTCTTTTGTGTAAATACACACTCATAAAATTGAGTTTTCAAAGAGATAATATATCCTTCTGCAGATAATCATAGGATTGTTCATTTTTATAGTGTGATATCTGTAGTTCTCAGATATCATGACAAGATCTTTTAACCCTGCCTTTGTTATTGAATCAAGCATTTGCTAAACTCATAGTACACACTGTACCAAGAACTGGGGATGAGATCATAGTCTAATGGAAGACAGAGTATGGGAGAAAATTGTATATTATTTATTTACCTACAGATATAGTAAATGGAAGATAGACATTATTGATACCTTTGATTCTCCTTACCTCATTAATCTTCCATGATTACCACAGCCATTGCCAATCTTGGATTATTATTTCTGCCATCTGATTTATTTTCTTTTCCCAGACTGTAAGACATTACCAGAGAAAAGAGGGAACCATGCAAACTTCTATGCTATATGTCCAGAACACACCTACCCTCTCCTGGGCTATTGGTACTATGTTCTGAGCGCTGTGTCTTAAAGAGGAGCAGTCCAAGCTGGAGCACATCAGAGGAGGGTGATCAGGATAGTGAGGGAGACCTGAAACCATTGAAGAAACTGGCATATTTATCCTAGAAAATATTTTTGGGGGTGGGGAGTAGTTGTCTTCATGAGAACAAGTCGGTGAAAGTTACAGAGTCACATTTTAGTTCAGTATAAAGACAAACTTGCTAAATATGAGTAGCTCCTCATTGCAGCTTTGTGATAGACTGCTTTTGAGAGAGTGACTCTTCCGTCACAGGAGATAATTCAGGTAAAGCCTGAATGGCCACTTGTCAGGGATCCTATAGTATGGAATCATGCATTAGTATTAAAAATAGTTAAAATTTATATAGTACTGTGAAATTTGTAGAAAATTTCATTTTATTTGATCCCCACCACAACCTTATGATGTACTTTTATTATCCCTGTTTTACAGTTGAGGAAACTTAAGCTGCGAAGTTAAATGATTTGCCCAGGTTAATACAGTTAGTAATTGTTTGAGGTAAGGTTTGAACTCAGGTTTTTCTGACTCCCAAATATTTCACTCTATCCACAACTTCACCAATCTTCCTTGGGTCAGGTGATGAACCCTAATTGATAACTTGTGAGATCCCTTCTGATTCACAGATTCTAAAAAGAAATCTTGTTTGGGGGTCAACAAGAGGTGAATAACAAGGATGTCAAGTAACTCTGTCAGAATCTCTTCTAAGAGGTAGTCAGATTTTTGAAGGAGACCTGTTCTTAGACAGTTCTTCCATTTAAATTGCGTAGAAATTTGCTTAAGCATGCTTTCAGTTAACTGATTCTAATCTTGCCTTTTGAAACCTATATAGAATCTTTAAAATTAGAAGAATCATGTCTTTAAGTTGTGTCTTCTCTCAAGTTATCAAAACCCATGACCTTTTCTTAGGTTCCTGCTCTTTGACCATCTCCTTTTCTTATAACTTTCTTCTCTCTTGAAATGGAGGATGTGAGGGGTGGCTAGGTGGCACAGTGGATAGAGCACCGGCCCTGGAGTTAGGAGTTACCTGGGTTCAAATCCCGGCTCAGAGGCTTAATAATCACCTAGCTGTGTGGCCTTGGGCAAGCCACTTAACCCCATTTGCCTTGCAAAAACCTAAAAAAAAAATAGAGGATGTGACACTGCATACTGTTTACTACTCTGATTGTACTTCATCCTCTCCTTTGTCTTCAATTCTAGATATAGTTCATGGTTGCAGTTCTTAGTTCTTTTTTTTAATTGCCATTTAGGATAGAAATGTTGATATCATCTTAAATATTTTCTCTTTCTACACATCAGATAATCACTAAATTGGCAGTGTCACTTGAATCTGTATTTTCCTTTACATTTCCACAGTCACCACTCTAAATAATTCAATCCCATATTACCCTTTACCTGGATTGTTATAGGCTCCTAATCTTTCAACTCTTAACCTCTCCTTCAGTCATCTCACATATTGCTGCCATGGTAATCTTTTTTTATTTTTTGCAAGGCAATGGAGTTAAGTGGCTTGCCCAAGGCCACACAGCTAGGCAAGTAAGTGTCTGAGGCGGAATTTGAACTCAGGTACTCCTGACTCCAGGGCCAGTGCTCTATCCACTGCGCCACCTAGCTGCCCCCCCCCCCCCCATGATAATCTTTCTAAAGCACAATTCTGATCATTTAAGTCCGGCACTCAAAACTTTTCACTTATTCTTAACTGCTTGTTAGGTAACGTTTTGCTTGTATTTCTTCTTTCCGAACTTCTGTCTTGTATTTATTTGTGTGTACATATTATGTTCTTAATTAGACCAAAGCTCTCTGACAAGAGGGATCATGCCCCATTTGTTTTTTATTCACTGACTATCCAGAAGTATGCTTTGAACAAAGCTAAATTGACCATCCATTCAAAATCCTACATGATTTTCAAGACCAAACTCAACTTTTGTCTTTTCTGTGAAACCTCTTCAGCTAGAAATGATCTCTTTTTCCTTGAATAGTATCTTATATCTTTTGTTTTTGCCTTCTGGCTCTTATGCTACATTGTATTATAGTTGTTTTCATGCATATTTATGTCCATGTAACTGCTTATTGGTCTGGATATATCAAGGACAAAAATCTTGCCTTTTATTTCTCCAGAACATTTTCTATATGATAAGCACCTATATATTTATTAAATAAATGAATACAAATGGAATTATCTTTGTATATGTGTGGGGCATCTAGGTAGCACAGTGGATCAGAGTGCCAGACCTGGAATCAGGAAGAGTCATCTTTTTTAGTTCAAATTTAGCCTCAGACATTTACTAGCTTTGTGTCCCTGGACAAGTGATTTAACCCTATTTGCCTCAGTTTCCTATCTGTAAAATGAACTGGAGAAGGCAATGACAAACCGGTCCATTATTTTCGCCAAGAGAATCCCAAATGGGGTAATAAAGAGTTGGACATGATTGAAACAACCAAAGAACAACAAGTGTGTGTGTGTGTGTGTGTGTGTGTGTGTGTGTGTGTGTGTGTGTTCAAAAATTAAATGACCTTATCATGGCAGGCTTTTTAAAGCAGGTTCCCTCATGATAAGAAAAAATGAAAAATAACCTTGTATTTTGAATGTACTCTACATCTGACTTATAAAATGTCATAGGCAGCCACTATTCTGCAATCTACATCATTGGAAGAAATGCCTTTATTTAGATTACAAATTCATTTGAGTATAATCTCAATATATTCAGTGTAATTAATTGATTTTTTAAATTATTGAATTGTTTTTAGCTTACATTTGGAAAATTTTTATATTATGCCTCCAATAAAATAGTTTTTTAATTACTATATCAAGTAAAAATAGTATTTCTGAGAAACAAAAATGGACATATGGCTCTTATCCAGTCTTTCTTTGGAAAAACCATACAAAAATTATACCTTGCCTTATGGTGAGAAAAGCATTCCAGAAGTTTCAAAGCTACGGTGAATAGAATATTGATGTTCCCTATGTCAATTAAAACTGGAAGGAAACCCAACTGTCCTCTGGTTCATTAGATATGAGAAGTTGTCACATGAAGAGTAAGTAGGATTAGAATTTAAATAGAAATCCTCTAGCTCTAAATCTGTTGTTCTTTCCACTGTACCACACTGCTACTTCTAGGGAAGATTCTTAGTGTTATATTTTTGTAGGTGCTAGCTAAGTGGTCTAAAATTCCTTAAATAGTAACCTTTCAACTAAGTCATCTCTTTATGAAGTGCACTATCCTGGGATAAGTACTTCCAGTATTCTCATACCTTTGTTGTACATTAAATCTTTTGGAACCTATTTTCTTCATTTCTCCATTATCATGCCATTCTCTTGCTCCTGAAGTATGAAGAAGCAGTATGTATACACTGAAATGCTTTTATTCTAGTAGTGAGGTGAATCTGTTAGAAAAGCAATGTTAGTTTTATGCCATGATACATATACCACCTAGAAAAGAGACAGTTACAACCTACTATACTGTGCCAGAGAGCTCAGCCCAATTGATTTACTCCTAAATGATTTATAAATCCTAGTTACCTTTTAATGAGTCTTGAATGGTTGTGAGGCAGAATTTTAAAAATTTTAATTGTCTAACCCATTTATACTTTAAAGATGTTTGTGTGTGGTTGAATCTAATTCATCTTGCATGTAGACGAGGTATTTCTAATTGATTAAGACTGGTATTGATGTATTTGGATAATTTACTGAATTGGAAAGCGGTCTAATTGGTGTTTAACTTTTTGACAGATTGATTTATAGAATGGTGAGATTTCTTTGGCCTATATTTGCATCCATGCTACTCAGTAACATATGGTGGGGTTTTTTAAGTGTTCTTTGTAAAATGATACAGTTGAGGGGGCGGCTAGGTGGTGTAGTGGATAAAGCACCGGAGTCAGGAGTACCTGGGTTCAAATCCGGTCTCAGACACTTAATAATTACCTAGCTGTGTGGCCTTGGGCAAGCCACTTAACCCCGTTTGCCTTGCAAAAAAAAAAAAACAACCTAAAAAAAATGATACAGTTTGAAGCAGCCTTTCCAATCATTTGCTGCTGTTACCTAAAAAAACGATTCATTTGACTGGGTAAATAAAAAAAAAGTAAGTCTTCTAAAGCAAAATGAGTTATAAATATAAGACATTTCTGCCATTAAGTTGGATATTATCATTTTACTATCATTAAAGTTTCACAAATGTTTAAAATAATAAGGGTATATAGGCAGTCTTAATGCACACATTTTGATGCAGTATTATGACCTGAAGGCCTCAACACCTCTCTGGATTGGAAATGGTTCGAGATTTGTGTGATGGGCAACTAGAAGGGGCAGAAATCGGCTCAACAGAAATAGCATTCACACCAGAGAAGATCAAAGGTGGAATCCACACAGCAGATACCAAGACAGCTGGGTATGTCTATGCATGTATTTGAGATCTGAGAAGTAACCATTTAATTACTCCATTTAAGAAACCAAGCAATGCTGAATTGTTTTCTTATTTAACATTAATATCATTTTTCTTTCCTAAGTAAAGGTACCTTAAGATTTGAAAGTGCATTGTTAGGGGCAGCTAGGTGGCGCAGTGGATAGAGCACCAGCCCTGGAGTCAGGAGGACTTGAGTTCAAATCCAGCCTCAGACATTTAATTACTTAGCTGTGTAACCTTGGGCAAGTCACTTAACCCCACTGCCTTCTAAAAAACAAAAAGTAAATAAATAAAAATGAAAGTGTATTGTAATAGTATACACATGAATAAAACTATTTTGTCGACATATGTGTGTGTGTGTGTGTGTACACACACACACACACACACACACACACACACACACATATATATATATAATGTATATATAATATAGGACAGTGTTTGAAATTAAGTAGTTACTGTGAACACCAGTGCTCTTGGTTATATATCCCCCAATACCAAGTATATAAAGTTCTAGAGCTCACAGGCGTTTTGGCAATCATCCAGGTCAACCTTCCTATCTTATAAATGATAAAACCAAAGAGTAATAAACTGACCAAAATTGCATAACTGGTTTGTGGCAGACTTACAACTGTTTACCATATCCCTTGACTCCTTAGGTTGTGCTACTGGTTATACCATATTTTTTGCCCCATTATTCACTGCGTGTTTCATCCATCCTCACATGCCCCTAGATCTTTGTCTTTTAAGTACTCTTCTCTGCCATCCTCTGATGTATGATTTGTACTCCTCCTGGGTTTGGCATCCTAGTTCTGCTACCTACTACTTATACTACCAGGGTTAAGTTAGGTAACATCTCTAAATGTTAGTTTTCTGGGGATAATAATAGTTGTATAATGTATTTTACAAGCTTGTGAGAAAACAGCTTCTTAGTTGAAAAATTTAAATTGAATGGTTATTATGAATGTTATCTACCATATTTAATATTTTGAAATTAAATGTCTAAACCTCATTTTTCAGTTTCCATGCACTGTATTTGTTATGTAAATTCTGGTTGTTTTGAGGTATTTTAATTCCTGCGTTTTAGGCATAGTTCATTTTGAGCTTCTTTCCTGTGTGATCATGTCCCACCTTATTTAGATACACTGTTTGGCCTTTTCATGGATGCTAATGATTCTCATTTAAGTTTGGTCTTCAACTGACATGGTAAGTGCATAGATCATTGAGAGAGCATCAGGTCTTACCCTCTGGAGGATTTGAATTTTACACATTAGGAGGAAAAACAGCACAGCTCATTGCATAGAGAACTTCATCCTCAAAGTTAGTTGTAACTGAGATCCGGTTCCCTAAGTCATAATTTTAAGTGTCTACTATATGCCAACACCTTGCTAGGCCCTCTTCACATAATGTTATGATCCTCACATCATCTCTTGGAGATAGACACTGTGATTAACCCCATTATACAGTTGAAGAAATTCAGGAAGGCACTAAATAACTTGTCCAAAGATTACATTTCACTTTCCATTGGACCACCTTGGTTCAGAGCAGGTGCCATACTGCATTGAAAAAGTGAGTTACCCGCAACTGAAATCATAGACCTAGTTAAAAAACAAACAAATAGAAAACATCTAAAATCTCATTTAATTAGGGATCTTATTAATAGACTAGAAAATAATGAACAAGAATTCTAATTGAAGAGGTGCGGCAGCAGTATTTTATTTGTGAGACTTCTTTGTGGTAGATGGTCCTCTCGCCTTTCCTCTTAACTCAGTTGAGAGTTGGGTGCTGTTGGAGCTATCTATCCTATCTAACTTACCTAGATTGTGTAAAGGGGCTTGAGGTACCCAATTTCTAGTTGTGAGGCTAATAACTGAAGTGTCTTTAGATCCTTTTGAGTGATAACATCCGTGTATGTGTGTGTGTGTGTATGTGTATACAGACATGCATATATATATTATATATATATTACAGTATGAAATTGAAGCATTAGTATTTATGAAGAATTCAGCCTTTCATATATAGTGAATTCTTTTGCTTCTTTGCAGTAAGCAATGGAATGTTGAAATTAGAGGTATTAAATCTACCCTGTTGTTGGGCATTTAAGAGATTGTCAGAGATCTTGTAAGATTGGATTCTTTTGGGGACTGCTAGGTGGTGCAGTAGATAGAGCACAAGCCCTGGAGTCAGGAGTACAGACACTTAATAATTACCTAGATATGTGGCCTTGGGCAAGCCACTTAACCCCATTTGCCTTGCAAAAACCTTAAAAAAAAATTGAACTCTTTTTAAAATTTTATTCTGATTATTCACATATGCATGAGTTTTGAAGTTTTCATATGGAAATTTAAATTGTAAACACAGGTATTTAATTTATTTCCTTGGTGTTTAAGGTAGTTTTTTGTTGTTGTTGTTGGGGTTATTTTTAGGTTTTTGCAAGGCAGATGGGGTTAAGTGGCTTGCCCAAGGCCACACAGCTAGGTAATTATTAAGTGTCTGAGACACTTGAACCCAGGTACTCCTGACTCCAGGGCGGGTGCTTTATCTGCTGACCACCTAGCCGCCCCTAAGGTCATTTTAACATGAGAACTTTTTGACTTAAGAATTTTACTCAAGTAGATTATTTAATTTTTTTCTTTTTTATTGATGTGAACTTGGCAAACATCAATAAAAGTGAACTTTTTTTTTAACACAAAGAATAATGTAAAAAAAGAGTTCTAAAAATGAAACCATGAAATCTCCACAGCAGTTTTTTTTACTTCAAGTTAAAAAAATGATAAAAAATACTCAATTCAAGTTATGATTTTAATATTACCTTGCTTGTCTTTGTCTTCTTTTGAACTTCATTTTTATTCTTTGATAACTAGACTTTTTCTATTAAGAAAGTTTTTTTTTTGAGAAATATCTTGAATTTTCAGGTGTTTAGAAAATAACTAAAAAGAGGAATGAGAGGGCAGCTCGGTGGCACAGTGGATAGAGCACCAGCCCTGAAGTCAGGAGGACCTAAGTTCAAATCTGGCCTCAACACTTAAAAATTACCAAGTCACTTAACCCTACTGCCTTGCAAAAATCAAAAAAAAAAAAGGACTGAATCTCATTTTACTGATGAGGAAATTTAGACTCAGTTTTGCCACTGACAAAACTGGAATTAGAATCCAGGTTTTGATGGAGTATAAAGAAGGGAGAAATTTGATACTGATGCTTCAAAAAACAGAATAGCAAAATTTGCCTTCCTCAGTTAGTGAAATTTCTAATATGTACTCTTCAGAGCTTGACTATCTTAGTGCTTTAAGGACCAGTTGGTCTGAGTGATAAGGACTCCTTAAATGTATCATTTTCTAATAGGAAATCCAAATATAAAAGTCCGATGTGTTGATGAATAAAATGACATGGCAGTCCATTGAAACTGAAACAAAAATCTGATTCTATTAGCAAAATTATAGAGGAGGAGAACCATTATAGTGTCTGAGCACATGTCTGCTTTTTATTCCTTATTGCTACCTCTACCTTATGTTTTTCTAATTGCAGATTAAAGCTCCAGTCAAGTAATTCAATTCTCAAATCATTCTATGTGAAATATTCAAACATTGAATTTCATGGAAAATGTGTTACACTTTGCAGTCATTAAATCTTTCAAAATGTATCTTAGCATTTTAAGTATTCTTGTATAAAAACATTATAAACATAATATCCTGCATCCAAAATGATTTAAAGAAATGGTATAATTCCAAATTTTAAATACTTCAAATCTGACAATTATATAAACTCAAGTCAATTGCAAAATATGTAGTATAGAACAAATAAGTCAGACTTCTAAAACATGATTTCATAATCATGATGTACATGGTTCTCATTTTAACATTTTAACTCCCTCATGAACCCTTTGAAAGGTTCTTGACTTCACAGATCCTTGATCCTAAAGAACTTTGAGAGCCTAGACTAGAATGATCTCTAAGGCACCAACCACTCTTAAATCTATGAAACTCTATGATTGATTGTAAATAACATTTCTCCAAAGACTTGAGGATTGTTAATTTTGTAATATTTTTTCCAATGCCAAATGGTCTTTCTTAATACTTAGTTATTCCCCTTATCCAAATGTAGAGCTTAAAATATACATATGATGTTTTAGAGGAGGGATTCTCAACTTTTTTATGTAACGAACACTTTTGGTAGTATGATGAAGTGTTATGAATTCCTTCTCAGAATGTAAGATCTATAGGAATACAAAGGAAATTATATTGAAATAAAGATGTAATTTTTTAGAGTATAAAGGGGTCCTCAGACCAGAAAGTTTGAAAATGCTATTCTAGTCCAGTGGTTCAAAAAGTCTGTTCCAGGACACCAGTGTTCTGTGCGAGATATGCTAGGTATGTTGAAGAATTATGACGCTTATTGTAGAGAAAAGTAAATTTATAAATGTTTGATGTCAAGTTTATTTCCCCAGCATAGTTACTGTGTAAGCATGGCATTTACACACATAAAAGTACAAGACACCAAACTATAACTAGGCTCTTATTTGTATAAACTAATCAAACATAATGCACCTTGAATTTCCAACAAAAATGCTTCCCTGAAGAGGTCTCCAACTCTCATAGCATGTAACCCATTTAAACGTTCAGTGGATGTGAGTTTTCAGTGCAAAGAATATGTTGCTGTGAGTAAATGATATTTAAGAATCACCGAGGTTCATTTTACAACTTAGGAAATGATTAAATTTTTTGCATCCATTTTCTGCTGTACTAGTGGTAAATGGGATGATTTGATTCCCTTGAAATGTAACCCTACCATTCAGCAGCAGGCAGGGGCTGTTTCAGGGGACA
This sequence comes from Macrotis lagotis, assembly GCF_037893015.1. Classification (NCBI taxonomy): domain Eukaryota; kingdom Metazoa; phylum Chordata; class Mammalia; order Peramelemorphia; family Peramelidae; genus Macrotis; species Macrotis lagotis. The sequence goes on from NC_133662.1 coordinate 201,110,007, forward strand.
AGGATTTCATTTTGAAAGCCAATTGTGCCAATTCCTCATGCAGCATCTCTTTGCTGATCCTCCAGGAGTGTGTGCCTGTTGCTGCAGGTCTCCATGCCCTGCGTTCTCTTTGCTGCTTCTCCATCTGAGCTCCGTTTGAAAGGCGGCACTAATGCTGAGATGGCCCCCCAGATAGACTACACAGTGATGGTGAGTGCCTGCCTCTGCACCTCAGAACTATCCTGGGGCTGCAGGCTTCTGAACTCTACTCTGCTCCTGAAATGGGTTTTTAATTTCAGGGTAGGCTTGGTGAGCCAAGCTTCTGGGTTGTACTGGGGATGTTGTTTAATACTGAGACTCTAGTAGGACTTACATAATTTTTAAAGTTGAAGATTTAATTTCAAATGTAATAATTTTGAGGTAGGGAAAAAAAGAAGTAGAATAGTCATCTTTGTGACTCCAAGGAATCCCTTTGTTCTGGCCTTGGATTGGTATTTTCCAAATGGCATACTTGGGCTCTTGGAAGCCTCCTCTGCTCTTCAGCTTCATCCCCTCCTTAGGGGCATGATCCTGTAAAGCTGTACAGAGATAAGACTTTTCTAAAAATATTACTTTGCTTAAATTTACCACAAACTATGCTATCCTGGGCAAGTCTATTTTCTTATCTCAAGCTCTAATTTGTGATTCTGTGATCGTAAGAAAATGTTAAACCTTTTAATTTTTATCTATATATTTTTCATTTTACTTAAATACTGAATGCATATGATATATCTCTAAGCACTGTTTAGTACTTTATAAAGGGATGGGCTTGTGGGCACTTAATAAATGTTTGGTGATTAAAATAACAAAACATACTAATTTTGCAGGTCTTCAAACCAATTGCTGAAAAGTTTGGTTTCAAGTTTGACTGTGATATTAAAATGAGGTAGGTTGCATATTCAGTATTTTCCTTTCTAATTTTGATCTCTTATTTACATTGGTCTTACTAGTCATTACTAGTAAATGAGATGCTTATTTGCTAAGCAGTTTACCCGATAAGGCATATTCTGGAATTATGAACATACATTTTGTGACTAACCACCACCTGGCAGAGTGTGAAGCTTCAGGCCTGGATCATGGAGACGAGTTCAAATCCAGGCTTAAAATTTAAAAGCTGTGTGATTTGGGCAAGTCATTCAACTTTTTTTGTCTCAGTTTTCCCAACTGTAAAATGGGAATAAAAATAGTACTACTTACTTTACAAGGTTGTTGTGAGGTTTCAGTTAAATTGAATTAAATATTTGTAAAGTGCTTGGTACAGTGCCCGGTGTATAGTAGATGCTTAATAAATGCTTATTCCCATCCCTAAATAAGTAGAGATCATTAATACTCTGAAAGGTCAGCCACAGAGGCATGTTGAATACAAAGTTGTGCAGTTGGTCACAGTTGTAGACAGTATCCATTTGAGTATCATAGGGTCTAAATACTTAATCAGGAAACTTACACAATGTGTCTGTTGGCCACATAAGATAGTATCTTTGTCTTATCATTTAGCAACATTTAGATCCTATTATGTGCAAAACAGACTACCAACAAGCATTTATTAGGTGATTACTTCATACCAAATACTTGGGCTTTAAAAAAAAAAAAGAGTGAGACAGCCCCAGACCTCAAGGACCTACTAGGGAAATAAAAGATATTCTCAGATAATTTGATACTGGACACATATAAACTAAATGCACAGTGATGGGGTATATACTGTTCACAACAGTCCACTGTAATGTAGTTCCAGTCTTTATAAATAGGGAATTTGGAAGTAAATCATTTTTTCTTTGTGTTCTTGCTAAAAGCATTGAAAAAACGGGGACCAAATGAGAGACCATTTTAGTAAGATCCCCCCCCCTTTGTCATGATATAATTGGTAGTAATTTCTCAGATTGATCAAAAAGACGAGATTTTCTTCCATTATCTCTAAGCTTGGTGGTAATGATAGTGAATTTTTGTCTCTGCTTAAAATTAATTTTAGTTTCATTGTTAAAGGCAGCTTGATGTAATGGACAAAATGATGGGCTTGGAGTAGGAACACCTGGATTCAAATCCAACTTTGAACACTTCCTTGACCTTAGGCAACTCACTTAATGCTTCAACCAACTCCATAGGATCTACTTACTCAGTCAGAGTGGTTGCCTTGTGCTTTAGTGGAGGTAATTCCCACACCAGGTATCCCATTTCCCCCCCTTCCCTTCCCTTCCCCATCCCAAACACACTCTTTGGAAATCATGGGCTCTTTGCATTTTTTTAAATTGCATGACATATAGCAGATCTGCCACAAGGATGTAATACTTCAATATTTTGTCATCATTGCTGTAGTAGCAGTTTTAGAACTGTTCATTGACTATTCAGATACCTCTGGCCTTTTATTCAGCTATTACTGACTTGCTTTTTGTCCTAGAAGATGGTTATGTGAGATCACATGTGTATTTTTCATAGGGGCTACTACCCTAAAGGGGGTGGTGAAGTCATTGTCCGAATGTCCCCAGTTAAACAGCTGAATCCAATAAATTTAACTGATCGTGGCACGGTAACCAAGATATATGGAAGAGCATTTGTTGCTGGTGTTTTGCCATTTAAAGTAAGTATCCCAGATGTTACAAGCATGTGAATTTGTTGGTGGATCACATTATCTATTCTTTGAAATTATTGGGGAATAGCTGTTTATTTTTGATAAATCTTTTCATGATATAATAGCTAATTTTCCTCAAAAATTAGCTTTTACACTTGAGCATAGATTCTGAATAATGCATATAAAATTTGTTAATTATCCTTGATGGCTTGAAAAGAATTGACAAACTAACCAGTGATTTATTTCAATTTTACCATAACTGTTGCCTTTCTGTCTTATCAAATTAGATAGCAAAAGATATGGCAGCAGCAGCAGTGAGATGCATCAGAAAGGAAATCAGGGATCTGTACGTTAACATCCAGCCTGTTCAGGAACCTAAAGAACAAGCCTTTGGCAATGGAAATGGAATAATGTGAGACAAGACACTAATCTCTTCCTGTGTCATTAGTTTAGAGTTATGAAGTAATTTTCCTATTTAAAAAAGAGAGTAGTGTTTTGAAAAGACTTGTTAAAGAATATTCTAGCTTAATACAAAGCATGTATGTAAGACTTGACAAGAAAAGCTCATTCCAAGAATTTTGTAGTTTCTAAAACTTAAAATTCTTGTGAGAACTTTTTGCCATTGTTGTTATGGGAGGTCTCTTAATTTGTTTAGAGGATTTCATTTTTATCCTTAAGCAAACTTTTCCAAATGTAACTTGGTTGGAAAGTCATTTGGTAAATATCTAAGATGGCAAAGATTTTTCAGACCAGAGAATGACTAATAAATGGAGATTCAAGGTTTAGAAAGTTTCTTATAACTGATATTTCTGAAGAGTAAAAGTACCCTTCAGGTGAGCATTTGCATTCAGTGCCTATACTGTAGTCTTCTTAGATTATTCTAGTTATAACTTTTTACAGTAAATATTCTATTTTTATATTATCCATAAACTGAAAAAACCCTACAAATTAATATAAGACTTTTTTATTTGAGATAATTTTACTCTGCTTTATAATACCATTTTACCTGTAAAATATCTCATTCTCATACACATAGTAACTTTATTTTTATTCTCATTAGAAGTTAGTTGTCCTGCAAGAAAAGATGCTCCTTATGTAGATATTGTTTAAAAGTCTGACCATAGTTCCCCTGCTTAAAAAAATTAAAAAATTCCCAGGGTTATTTATACTGATGGTCAGAGCTACTTTTCACATGTTGCAATATAGAATACCTGTACATATTTACTTGGGGTATCTCATCATTTTCTGGAAAAGATTCAAAGTTAAGTTTGATTTAATGGTTAAAGTTTGATTCTATTTAGTGATCACAGCATACTGTGTTTTATTTGCCAGTAATTTTAAAGGACATTTATAATATAATGAAATTGACAATTTTTAATTTCTGTGCAGCATTGTTGCTGAGACATCAACAGGCTGCTTGTTTTCTGGATCATCACTTGGTAAAAGAGGTACAGATAAAAAAAGCCAGTTTTAAATGTTGCAATCAAACAAAAATAGTTGCCAAGAAGAAGTCTGGAATCGAGTGGAGTAGAGATGGATGTGATGACTTAATCTTTTGTGGAATTATATGACTGTTATAAATCAATTCTACTTTAAAGGAGTTTACTTTTTTGAAAGGAAGATTATTTTCTTGGCATAAGAATTAAAATGGTTTAGAAAATTGGGAGGGTGTGGTATGTGTATGTACATATAAATATATATATATATATGAATGATGAACATAAAGTTTTTTGGTTTGGACTTGGTTAAATTTTTTTTTTAAGCTTTAGGGTCTTAGAATCATGGATTTAGCCTGGGAGACACCTTTATGGTTTTCTAAAGGGTTACTTAAGGTCATACAGGTGAAAATTGGCAGGGCCACAATTTGAATCAGTATTCTGACCATCATTTCACTCTTTTTTGATGTCCTTGTAACTTTGTAATCCTGAAAGTGTCATTTCATCGTAAACCTGGTTAAGATGAGGGACTGGTTTGAAGTAGCTCTAATATGTTGTCCTGGCACCCAGACCCATTTTACTCAGTAGGTAGAAAATACAATGTGTGTGATATTTCTAATTGACCTAGCTTAAAAATCTTATTTAGGCAACAATTATTTGTTGAGCAGCCACTGTATGTGTAATTCTGTGCCATTTATTAACATTTTCTACCCTCAAGGACCTTGTAATCCAATTGGAAAGGCAAATAGAACACACAAACAGAATTGACTAACAATGAATAGCAATGAATAAGTTCCAGATTAATGGTGTAGTTAGTGTAGTGCCATAATAATTCAGAGAGAGAGAGAGAGACAGAGAGAGAGCAAGCGCAAGCTCATTTTGGACTTTACAGTAGTTAGGATAGGCTTTATTTAAAAATTGTATGGGGACTAAATGAGTATGAATGCAAGGGTTTAAAATGGCAGGAGAGTGGAGCTAGATGTTTTGGCCAAGGATTACAACTTGAACAATATATTCAAAGTGGAAATAAAGCATTTTCAGGGAATTGTATGAGTACTAGGTAAACTGGAACTACAGGTTTGTGTTAGGCAAGCATGAGAAGTAAGTTTGGAAAAGTGAATTAGAACTAGATTGTGTAGAACCTTGAATGCCTAGCTAAGAAATGTAGTTTTAAATTGTTAGACAGTAAGAAGCCATTGACAATTATTGGGAAACTAAATGAAATATTTCAGGAACCAGAACAGTACCTGACACATATTAGACATTTGTTAGAAGCTTGTTGATAGATTAGCCAAACAAAAGTCTAGTTAATGTCTATGAAATATCAATAGATGAGGATAGGTCATGGCAAAGGAAGGTTGTTTCTCAGAAAGTCTTGTCACTTTTAGTGATGGCCATAACTTTTTTCGTAACTAACTCAATAGTACTGGGCACTTAACCTATGTGGGCTCCAGCTTTTTTATTTATTAAAGAAGAGGTTGACCTGGTGATCTCTTAAGAATCACATCATATCTTAAATGCAAACTTTCAGTAGTCTGTGATGTCTGAGCCTTTCCTGACAGCCTTCTAGACAGAAAGAAGCGATCGAATAGGGTTAGTAAAGTCTTCTGCTTGGGTTCAGAAAATCTGCTTTTTGTTTTTTTTTTGCAAGGCTTAAGTGGCTTGCCCAAGGCCACACAACTAGGTAATTAAGTGCCTGAGGCCGGATTTGAACTCAGGTATTCCTGACTCCAGGGCTGGTGTTCTATCCACTGTGCCACCTAACTGCCCCTAGAAAAATCTGCTTTTTAACTGCAAAATTGGGGTATTGTAGATAGATAGAAAAAAAGATGAGTGGAGTACAGACTCAGCATGAATCAATTATGATAAGGCAGATGGAAAAACTAATGCAAGGTTCATTTAGAGAAGTTTATTTTGATTAGTAGAGTAATCACCTCATTGTTCTCTACCCTGGCCAGACCATGTGTGGAGTATTCTGTTCAGTCCTGGGCACCACATTTTAGGGAGGACATTGAAAAGCCAGATAGCATTTAGAGGTGAGCAACCAGGATAGTGAATAATTCGTTTCACATTCCTGTCACTGAGGTTTGAAGGAATGGGGGAGTTTGTAACCAAAAGAAGACCTTGGAGTACAGATAGCTGTCTTTGAGGGTTGTCATATGGGAGAGAGAGTAGATCTGTTCTGCTGGGCCCTATTGGGATGGGATGGAAGTCACTGGTGGAAGTTGGAAAAACTTTCATTTGTATTGTGTACTTTTTTGTGAGTCTCTGGTGTGTCCTTAGCAGAATGTAAGCTCCTTGAGTTGGGACAAGAACTGTTTTGCTTTTATCATTATATTTCTAGCACAAAGTAGATGCTGCTTAAACTAATCATTGAATTGAGTAATGGGAATACTTGTTAAGGTACATTTTGGTGATTGGTTTCTTAAGGTTCTTCCAAAATTGAGATTTTGAATGATCTTTTTTTTTAGATTTTGCGAGGCAATGGGGTTAAGTGGCTTGCCCAAAGCCACGCGGCTAGGTAATTATTAAGTGTCTGAGGTTGGATTTGAACCCAGGTGCTACTGACTCCAAGGCTGGTGCTCTATCCACCGTGCCACCTAGCCGCCCCTTGAATGATCTTTTCCAGCTTTAACACTGTATAATTCTAGTGGAGATGAAATATTCACTGTTTTTTTTTAGCTTATTTGTATCTTTTATATATTCTTCAACACTTTCATCTTCAGTCAAGGCAAATTTCATTGCCAAAAAACTAATCGACTAAAATGAAAGATTATACCATCAGTAAATGAAGTCATCATTCCTCATTTCTCTCTCTTCTAGTGTATTTAGCCAGTACTACTTTTTGTTAAGGTTTTTGCAAGGCAGTAGGGTTAAGTGACTTGCCCAAGGCCACACAGCTAGGTAATTATTAAGTGTCTGAGGCTGGATTTGAACTCAGGTCCTCCTGACTCCAGGGCAGGTGCTCTGTCCACTGAGTCACCTAGGTGCCCCTGGCCAGTACTACTTAAAATCATTATATGTTTGTCCTGAGACCTTCCTTATATCCTGGAAACTGTTTCTTCATATTTATTTTCAATGAGCTGAAAATTTTCCATTAGCTATTTATTTTCACATGTTAAAGTAAAATTTCTATTAGGTTGTATTTAATTAAATTCTTTTTTATTGGTATTTTAAATGGCATAGTTAATGTTTAGAAACACACAGAGCTTTCAAGGGTTCAGTGTTAATTTGAAAAGAATTAAGATTTCAAAAGTTATAATTATTATTATTGTGTAGTTATTTTTCAGTCATATCCCACTCTTTGTGACCCCATTTGCAGTTTTCTTGGCAAAGATACTGGAATGATTTGCTACTTCCTTATGCAGTTCATTTGACAGTTAAGAAAACTGAGACAAACAGGATTAATTCACTAGCCCACGTTACACAGCTAGTAAGAATCTGATATCAGACTTGAATTCAGGAAGATGAGTCTTCTGAATTATCAGGTGTCCTGCCTACAAGGAGTTTACATGCATTGGAGAAAACAAACACTAATGAATAAATTAGAGGAAAAAATTGCTATATCAGATTGTGGTAATGATTATAAATTCAGTCAAAATACAATGAAGAGTATAAATTCAGTCAAAATACAATGAAGAGTAACAACAAGAGGGATGAAAAAGAAAGTCAGTTAGGAAATTAGAATCCAGCAGGGAAGACAGAATTCTGCCTGCCATTCTATCTGCTTTGCCAGCTCACTGTTCATATTATTTTGACCCTTTTGCTTATTTGGTTAAGAATATAATTCTAATAAAATCTTGTTCAAGAATTCAGTGTATAGGGGTGGCTAGGTGGCACAGTGGATAGAACACCAGCCCTGGAGTCAGGAGGACCTGAGTTCAAATCCGGCCTTAGACACTTAATAATTACTTAGCTTGTGTGGCCTTGGCCAAGCCACTTAACCCCATTTGCCTTGAAAAAACCTCAAAAAAAAAAAAGAATTCAGTGTACTGTGCAACTAGGTGTTGCAGTGGACAGAGTACCGGCCGTGGAGTCAGGAGGACCTGAGTTAAAATCTGGTCTGAGATACTTAATAGTTACCTAGCTGTGTGACCTTAGGAAAGTCACTTAATCCCATCTCCTTGCAAAAAAAAAAAAGAATTGAGTGTATTCTCTTCCCAAGTCACATAGACAGCTTCTATTGAATAGGATTTGGCATTTTACAAAGCACTTTGCTCACAACAACCTTCAAATTGTGCAAATATTATCTCAGTCTTAAAGATAAGAAAATTGAGACTCAGGGATGTTAAATGATTTGATCAAGGTAGCATTCCCATGACTAAAACTCAAGTCCTCTGATTTCCAGCACTGTCCTCTCCATTTCACTACTCAGGGCTGAGCAAGGAAAGCCTGCTTAGTGCTATCTATTGCCTCATGTTGCCTTACTCTTAACATCATCTTCTTTCTACTCTCTTTCCCTCTTAGCAAGATTTCAAAACTCTGCTAGAGTCCTTCCTTTAGGAAGCTTTTTTTTCTGACTTCTCCTACCCCTCTTGCTGTTTTCTTTCATTGTATGGTTGAATTTATAATCATTACTACAGTCTGACATTGCAATTTCCCCCTCTAATTTCTTTATTAGTGCTTGTTTTCTTCACTACATGTAAACTCCTTAAGCAAGATCATGACCTCTGCTTCATTCATATTCTCTATAACAACCTAGTACATTGTTGAGTTTGTGCTTAGGAGATGATGTTAGGAAGGCCAATGTGCAAAGGAAAATAGCTCTAGGGTGGTAGTGAACATTGTTGTTTTGGAATTGTCTTTTTCATGAATGGATGTTTCACATTCTTCTTATGAGGCAATATCATTATCTTAAAATCTATGGAGAATAATTTATTTCAAAATTTCTTGTCATATGGAAACACTTGTAGGCCCTGATGAAATCAAGGAAATTTCTTAATGTTGTTATTAATGAAACTAAGTCATTTGACATCAGGACTTTCAACTCTCAAGTGAAGGGTAGGTGTTGGGTCTGGATGAAATGTGAGGTTTCTTTCAATTCCCTAATTCAGTTCTTTCAATTTGGAATGTCACATTTAGTAGCTTGGATTCTTATCCAGTTCTTCCACTTAAAGAGATAAATGATTTGATACAAGTTTGTCATCAGATATTTAATATACCCTTTGTACTAGGTATAGGGAAAGAAAGACAAAAATGGCCCTGATCTAAAGGAACTTAGAATCCAGTGGAGAAGACAGCATGCAGATAAAGCTGTATGTACAAGCTGAATTCAGTGTAGATGGAAAGCAGTTTCCAGAAGGCAGGCAGGAGTTGGGGAAGACTAAAGAGGAGAAAGACAGGGAAACTCCTCTGACAGAAGGTAGAATTTGAACTGAGTCTTAGCTGAAGTAAGAAGGAGAGCATTCCAGACATGAGAGCCAGTCAGGGCAAAGGCAGAGAGCCAGGAGATGGGAGAGTCACGAGAAAGAAATAGCAAGGGGCCCTGGTAGCTGGATTGTAGAGTAGGGGGAGTGAGGGGGGGATGGGAGATGTAAGTGTGAGAAGGTATAGCAAAGCTAGGAAGGAGAGAGGTTGTAAAAGGCTTTAAACAGGCAAAATTTTATGTTTTATCCTGGAAGAAATAGAGAACCAGTGGAGCTTACTCATCTGGGTCTGGGAAGGGGCAAGATAATATGTTCACACCTGTGCTTTAGGGAAATTAGTTTGGTACCTTAGTGGAGAATGGATTAGAGTGGGGAGAACTGACTTAGACCAATTAGAAGGCTTTTGTAAGAGTCTGGGGCTAAGGTTAATCAATGGTGACTATATGAGTAGAGAGAAAAGGATGTAGATGAGAGATGTCGAATAGAAGGAAATGACAAACCTTGACAACAGTTGGGATATACAGGATGAAGCAAGATAATGAATACAGAATTGTGAATGACACCAAGGTTATAAACTTGGCAGAAGGAGGATGGTGATATTCTTGATCTTAATAGAAAAGTTGGGAGGAAGGGAGTGCTTAAAGTAAAACAAGAGTTTTGGACATAATGAATTTGAGATGCCTATGCAACATCAAATTCGAGGTGTACAAAAGGCAATTGTTTTGGATCTTCTTTCCAGGGCTAAAGCCTCTGGTACAGCACTTTTTAAGTATAAATTATTTGATTCCTATTCTGAAAAATCTCAGGGAAAATTTAGCACATGAAATCTGACCTTAGGGAGCTTACATACAATAGTGAGAGAAATTTCTTATTTGTTGGAATGTACTATTTTCTCTCACTATTGTATATGTAAGGTCAGATTTTATTTCATTGCATATTGGCAATTTCACTGATACATGGTAGGTGCTTAATAAATTTTTGTTGATTGAGCTATGCTGTTTTACATCTTAGAATCTGATCAAATCAATTGCAATATGATGTGATGGCAATTGAAATGTAATTAAAATCAAGATGGGTAATTCTTTGTAATCAAGGGCTATAAATTATGAATATCTGAAAAGGATCAGAAGAATTCTCTTTTGTGCATGTCAGGATTGTAATATACAAATATTTGTAGATAAGTAAATATATGTATAATATATTTAAACTTAAGATTAAGTTTAAAGCTTAAAACTGCACTAAGACTTTTGGGATGCCATTTATATGTGCATGTCAGTCTTCCATAAAAGACTAGGTGAAAATTAAGACTCAATCATTTCCCAAGGATCAGAGTCATCCTGTCTTCTTGATTAATGATTTTTTTGCCTGTTTGGGTGCTAATTAATTTCTATGCACTGTATCTTAGGCATATCTGCTGACAAGGTTGGAATTGAAGCTGCAGAGATGCTACTGGGAAATCTGAGACATGGGGGAACTGTGGATGAATATCTGCAGGACCAGGTAATTTCACACATCAGTGAAAAGAACACTGGATGTAGGATCAGAAGACGTGGGTTAGCTTCTTTGTGATCTTGAGAAAATCAATCTCTAAATAGTCTCTGTTTCCTCATTCTTACAATGGAGATGATAATATTAACTAACTTACAGGATTATCATAAAGCTCAAATAAGATAATGATATGAAACAGTCACATAAATATTAGCTAATTATTTCTCCTGTTATGTAAAATCCATTATTACTGTTCTTACCTAGTGTAATTCTGATTTTTGCATAATTTTTGAAAGCTAGATTTGACCTAAATCATTCATTAAACAAATTTGAAATGATGGTGTTCTTTTTTTTTTTTCTAAAAATGTCCATTTATTTTCATCCATTTATTCTAATATTTATTTTTTATTTTTTGTTTTTGCAAGGCAATGGACTTAAATGACTTGCCCAAGATCACACAGCTAGATCATTATTAAGTTTCTGAGATTGAATTTGAACTCAGGTTCTCCTGACTCCAGAGCCAGTCCTTTATTCACTGTGTCACCTAGCTGCCCTGTTAGCATTTTTTTAAATGGAGGAAGAGTAGAGTTGCATCTTTGGTATTGCTAATTTTGTGACTTTTTCTCTGTTGTTATTTTATATAGTTGATCATTTTCATGGCCTTAGCCAGTGGGCTTTCTAGAGTTAAAACAGGACCAATTACACTCCATACACAAACTGCCATACATTTTGCTGAACAGCTAACAAAGGTGAGTGTTTCTTAATAAAGACTAGTTTTGTGGTAGCTCTTATTTGGATTTATTTTGCATAATTAAATAATGTACTATAAAGATCTGTGGTTTCATCTTTGAGGGCACTCCATCCACTGGTAGAGATTGCAGCTTCCCACCTCTGTAATTCATCACCCAGCAAGCAACAGATTCTAGCCTGAGTCTCTCTTAACTGGAGTAGCATATTGGGTCCCAGAATAATAGAAAACTTAAGAAAAGTATATATTTCTAGAAATGAAAATCTGACTGTAGCCAGTTGTTGGTTTTAGAGTGTTTTAATCTATTATTTTATTTCCTTCCCCCATACCTCATTTTTTTATTTAATGATATATGTGATATTTTTATAAAAGATTTTATATAGATTATGGTATTGTGTCATCTACCTGAAATTTGACTCACCTTTACATTCCAAAACACTAAAAGAGGCATGGTGTAGAGGAGAGAAAGCCAGCATAGGAACCAGGAAAAGCTGGGTTTAAGTTCTGCCTGTCTCATCTAGTGAGCAAGTCACTTAGCTTCCTGGTACCCTAGACCAGAGAGAACCAGATTAAAATGTCACTGGGAAATGTTTAACAAAATAAATGAAAATATACTACAACATAGGTAACATGAAGTTTTCTGAATCAATATGCAGCCTGCAAGCAGTTTCTAAGACTGGTCTGCATTGGTAGAGTTTGCTGTCCTGGAAGCTGAATTTATTAGTCTGTTCTCTCTCCCTTTCCCCTCTCCCCTCTCCCCTCCTCCCCCTCTCCCCTCTCCCCTCCCCTCCCCTCCATACATGTTAGTCAGTAAACATTAATTAATTACTAACTGTGCTAAGTGCTGAGCATGCATATATAAAAGGAAAAATGGCCCCTTCCCTCAAGGAGCTTACAGTCTAATGGGGGAAATAACACATAATAGGAAGCTGAAAAAGAGCGGAGGTGAGAGTCCAAAGAAGTGCAAAGGAGGTCAGATCAGCTCAGTTGCTGGAGACCCTCAAAGGAAGGTTTTTGGAGCTCATGGTTCCCCAGTCAGAGCTTCTGAGGAGATGTGAATGCCAAGGCTGTGAATCTGTAAATGGGATGGGAGAACCTCATTAGTCCAGTTTTTTTGTTTGTTTGTTTTTAGGTTTTTGCAAAGCAATGGAGTTAAGTGGCTTGCCCAAGGCCACACAGCTAGGTAATTATTAAGTGTCTGAGGCTGGATTTGAACTCAGGTACTCCTGACTCCAGGGCCTGTGCTCTATCCACTCCACCACCTAGCTGCCCTCATTAGTCCAGTTGATAAATGACATGCTCAAGCTTAATTTATTCATTAAACACTCAGAAGCAGTTATGGAAAATTATTCCATGGGTACTCCTGTTTGAATGCTTACAAATAAGCATTTCTTAATTAGCCATCTTTTGCCAGAATGACAGAATTTGAGGGTGGGGAAAGGACCTCAGACATCATCCAGTCCAACCCATCTCTACTCATATACTTACAACTGATTGACCAATCACTGCTTAGAGGAGGAATCTACTATTTCTCATTGCAAGCCATTCCACACTTAGGCAGATCTAAAATATCATTTTGTTGTCTTTGCAGCTTCACTTTGGGTCTGGGTCTATTCTGAAGTTTGAATAATGAGAGGAGAGAGAGCCAGGGAGTGTTCATAAACATGAAAGGGAGGAGAGATCAGGGCAGGCAGGGTTTCATTTGTCTTTTTATCCCCAACTGCCTTGCTCATATATATACATATATATATTTTTGTGTATATATATATATATATATATATGCTAATTAATAAAAAGAATTAAAGAAACAAATATCAGTTAATTGCAACCTTTTCTTTATTTAATCAACAAATATTTATTAAGCACTCCCAATGTTCTGGGCATTGTTTTAGGCAGTTGGAGATTAAAAAGGAAGATGAAAACAGAGTTCTTACTAAGTAATTGAAAAGGGTAATAGGAATTAGAGAGTAATCAATATAGGATGTCAGAAAGAAAAGTAAGCAGTTCAGCCAGCCAGTACAGGCAGATGTTTTTCTTATATAGAATTTCAGGGTATGAGAGTACCCCAGGGAACCTAAATTTGACCCTGTGCTGTTTTTACATTTTTATAACTTAAGCATAGTTGGCATACTCAGCAGCTTTGCATATTACCCAAAACCGAGAGGTATAGCTAACATGATCAGATGGCAAGATTCAAGAATATCTTGACAGGGGGCTCAAAGTCATAAGATGAAATATAATAGGGATAAGTCTTAAAATTGGGCTTAGAAAATTTGCTTCACAAGAACAGAATAAGAGTAGTAATAAGGGGGCATGGCTAGCAGTTTCTTTGAAAAATGACATAATCTTTGAAAACGACATAAGGGTTTTAACTAGCCTACAATATAAATATGATTAATATGCTGTAATACAGCAATTAAAAATAATGCATTCCTGGGCTATAATGAGACACAGTATTTGGGACCAACTGGGGAAATTATATTTCTGGTTTATTTTGCTCTGGTCAGACTTAAATTATTTAGATCCATACTCCCCATTTTGGGTCAGACATTGTTAAACTGGGGAATATCTAAAGGAGGAGCATCTGAAATTCACTGGAAAGGATGGGAATTGTTCCCCTGGCAGAAGGAAGATTTAGGGTAAACCTGATGGCTTTTTTCAGGAATTTGATTTGCTGTCAACTTGGACAAGCCACTTTGGGTAGAAGTTACAAAGAGGTAAAGGAAGGCTTGATGTTGGGAACATTTGCAACGATTAGAGCTGTCCTAAAGTACATTCGCCTGCTTCAAGAGATAATGGCTTTCTCCTTTATTGGAGGTCTTCAGGTAGAGATTGGTTGAACACTTGTGATTTCTTTCCAGTATTTAAAGTGGCTACTAAGATTTCTTCCAACTCTGGTATCTTTAAAAAGGATTTTATTTCATGATACTTAATGCCAGTAAATCACATGATTTTTGTAGCTTAATCAAAAAAGTAAGAGTGATATTAGCACCAATTTACTTTGTAGGATATTATAGAATTATTCTTCTGACTATTCTCATATTATATACTGAATTTATTTTTCTTGTTTTAGGCCAAATTTACTGTGAAAAAGTCAGAAGATGAAGACGATTCCTCTAAAGAAACTTACATCATTGAGTGCCAAGGAATTGGGATGACAAATCCACATTTGTAGGATGTTTGCCTTTTTTTATGATATCTCAATGATGGATTGCACTAATTTTCATTTGATAAATAGTACATGATGGTGATTGGGGAGTAATTTATCAAATAAACAAGCTTAATTTTAGAGATGAAATACAGAGTGTTTTGGTTTGTTTAGAAAAAAGCTTCACCTGATAAATCTTTCCATGAATGTTTACTGAGATGTGTATAATGAACTGTTAGAATTCACAGACAAATGCTTGGGACTGGAAAACTAAATTCTGTATGAACAACTTGAAATGAAGCCTATGTTTTACCATAAAGATGCATATTTGTGAAATAATTCCCTACTATGCTATACTCATAGGCACAGGAATGTGTCCTTAATTAACTTGTATCTAATCTCTGTATCCAGTTTGCTAAAATCTGATCTAAAGAATACTAATAAAGCAATTCTAGGCAAATGAACTAGCTATGTGTTCTTATGGTAAATTTTAAAACAGCATCATTTCTTCATTCTAGTTGCAGGTGGCTATTTATAAAAAATTTTATTTAAGGCAATAGATAAAGTGACTTGCCCAAAGTCATATAGCTAGGCAAGCAGGTGGCTATTTAAAGGTAAATAATAAGTACTCAATGAAGCAAATTTCATAATTGATAAATAACACTGTAGTAAAAAAAAAACTTAGGTTCATCTTAGATTCCATCCAAGGATGTTTAGCAAAATTACTAGAAAGATAACATAAAAAGACCTAAAGCTTAGACCCAGGAGCATGATACAGCTACATTGTAAGAAAATTATTAAATAAAATTCAGTCACAATGTTGTTGGGAAGATCATCAGCTGGTCTGTTAGTGATTTTATACAGTTAGAAGTTATCCTTGTATGTGAAATAGGAATATGGAAGTTTTTCTATTCATGAGGGAAAATGGGATGTGAATATGGACATATAAAAATTCTGTATTATGATGTGGTATTAACATTCATTCAGAAACAGGACACCATTGAGGGCAGCTAGGTAGCACCGTGGATAAAGCAGCAGCCCTGGAGTCAGGAGGACCTGAGTTCAAGTGCTGTCTCAGACACTTAATAATTGCCTGGTTGTGTGACCTTGGGCAAGTCACTTAAAAACTCCATTGCCTTAAATAAATAAAAATTTTAAAAAAACACCATTAGGTACTAGGTGAGGTAGAATGTTAGATAAGAATCACCTGAGCAAAAAACATTGCAGTTCTTAGTGGAAGTAGAATGTTTATAAATCACAGAATTTCTGAGTTGGAGGGGCCACTCCTTAGCAACTATTTAGTTCAGTGTATACCTAAACAGCAATTTACAATACAACATACCCGATAAGTGGTCACCCAGTCTTTGCTTGGAAAACCTTACTAGAAACTTCAAGCAGTTCACTTTTCTATAGCTCAACTATTAGGCAGTTTTCATTTCCCCTACACTTTGTAGTTTGAGTCTGGGAATAAATGGGAGTATTCCTTCTCTTTTTCCTTCCCAGAATAAAGCACCCTAAGGCTTGGGTCATTCTTTCCACAAACAGAAAATTCTTTATTATGTTACCATGGAATCCTAATTGTGGGTTGGCAGTTGAATTTGTATATACAAATCTCTTTATAAGACCTCATTTTTATTTTGGATCAAATTTTTTTTTATCACTTTAAATTTTATGAATCAGAGATTTGTCTTGAGTATTCATGCAGATGACAGTCAATTTGAGAATTGCATGGCCATCCCTCAGCATCCAAACTGCTCGTAAACCTTTCTGCCAATTTAACTATGCCAACTTTTCTATAGAGCTATGTGGTCCATCACCAGTTCTATGCTTGAAGTCTTTCCATCTTCAGGATCTGTCAGAGCTGGGTTGGTCTCCATGCAATGATGTTATATAGGAAGAGGAGCTCTGTGAAGATCTCTTCACAATAATATGTAATTTGTCTATATAGATTCGTGCTGGCACTGATATTTATGGCCAAAAGCCTACTCTAGGATAAGCCAGGAAATATGTTTGTGCATATATGTATTAGTACCTTAGTTTAGACTTAAAAATTTATGAGCATGCTGGCATTAAAGAGACTTTAGAGAAACCATGTCTGAACTGTTTTGGGGAAAATGCTCCACTCATGTCTGGAATTGCCGCCCTTTGATAAGTAAATAGATGAGTGCACTTGATTAATTTACTATGCCTCGTCCACCCAGACCAAGTCCTTCCTCCATCTTGTCACTGGTCCTGCTGCTGCATCCATACATTCAGTGAACCTCCTATGTGCTGTTAGGTCAGAACTTTTTTAATAAGGCAGTTCATAAACATTAGAACTAGGGAGAGATTGGGGAAAATTCCAAGAATATTATCAAAAACCCCAAGTCAATAGGGGGCAGCTAGATACACAATGGATAGAACACCGACCCTGGAGTCAGGAGTACCTGAGTTCAAATCTGGCCTCACACAATAATTACCTAGCTGTGTGGCCTTGGGCAAGCCACCTAACTCCATTTGCCTTGCAAAAACCTTAAAAAAAAAAAGCAGTCAAGGTGTTCTTAGCCCCTATACAGGGAAGTAGAAGACTGTGATAGTTTATTATGCATAATTATCAATTCTTTTGAGTCTCCTGGATTCCTTGAGCTTCTGGGTAGCTTGGGTGTCTGGGAGGGTGGGTCCTGACCCAACAAACCTGCTTGGTTTCCCATTCCTGAGGTCAGAAGTGAAGTTGCTGGACTGGATTACAGTTGTCCTTTCCACATTGTGATTTTCCCCATGTATCATAGGTCAGCATAAGAAGTTAATGGAAATTTTGGGAGAAGTGTTGTGAAAGCTGTGGAGGACACAAAAAAGTTGAGAAACTCAGAAATGCATAAAATATATTTATAATATATTAATATAGCCTATGGTCAAATACTTAAATTTTATGATAAAGTATTGTAAAATAAGTAAAGATTTCTCTGGTATAAAAGAGAGGACCAGAAAATTTTATGCAGATTTTCAGAGTGGTGCCATTCCCCTGTACTGTGGAAGGAATAACTGGAAGGTTCCAAATTTGGGAGTGGAGGTAGATTCCAGCAGAAAACATGAGCAATTGATAAGAGGACAGCTAAGTGGCACAGTGGATAGATTACTGAGCCTAGTGTTAAGAAAATTTGTCTTCATGAGTTCAAATCTTCATTTGTTATATGATTAAGTTGCCTCATCTATAAAATGAACTGGAGAAGAAAATGGCAAAACCACTCCAGTATCTTTGCCAAGAAAACCCCAAAATGGGGTCGGGTCATGAAGAGTTGGAAATTGGTAAGAGGGCAGCTAGGTGGCACAATGGATAGATCACCAGCCCTGGAGACAGGAGGACCTAAGTTCGAGTCTGGCCTCAGACATTACCTAGCTATGTGACCTTGGTCAAGTCACTTAACCCCACTGCCTTGCAAAAAAAGGAAAAAAAAATTAAGTTCAATGACTGACCTCTTAATACTTTCCAACTATTAACTTAAAGTATTAAATTTTCTTTGGTGAATGAAGACCACAGCAGACAAGGGGAGGCTCAGTAGGAGGATGAACAATATAATATATGATTATAAATATCACATAATTTAATTTCAGTGATTTATAGGGGGTAAAATGATTTTTAATTGAAAAGCTAAATAGGCAACATTTATTCTGCCCCGAAGAAACAAAAGAAACAAACATACTAAAGTAATGGTGCTGATTGAAATGTATTTTTTTCAGTAAGTATTGCAAGGGTGTTTTATTGGGGTAAGATAAGTAGAATCATAACTTTATAAACTCTTTCTCATTTCAATTATTAACTGATTTTTGTATTCTAAATAAACATTTAAAAGTCATATTACAATTAAATGGATTCTGTGGATTTCATTATTGAAACTACTTGAAATTTAGAAGTTTTGAAGAGAACAGCTTGCTCACAAAGAGATACTCAAGGAAATGACTAGGAAAATACTACTGATCTGATAATTCTTTTAACATCATCATAGAAAACATAGAATTTTGGATCTAATGGGAATCTTGGGCATCATCTAGTTGAATTGTTCATTTTGCAAATGAAAACCTTGACATGTTATGGTATTTTTCTAAGATTGCTTTCTTTCTCAGCATACAGGCACCTCTTGCTATTATCTTCATCCTCATATTCCTTCCACTTTTCTTCTGTCCTTTCCTTTCTATGGGTAAGCTTCTATTTTATCTTGCCAAGACCTCTAAACCATTTCTTTGATGTTTCTTCAACATATACTTAAAAATTGTTCCTCTTACCAGTTCCTTTGCTAGTACTCCTTTAAAGACTGTTTTTCCTTGTTAGAATGTAAGCTCTTTGCTTGCATTTGTATAACTAGTATAACTTAGCACAGTATATAGTAATGGAGTGATGATTTTCTCTCTCTTCATATACATAGACACACATATAATATGTACATCCATACATATATAAATACACATGTATCTATATCTATGTATCTATTGCTATACAAACATCTATATGTTTCTTATCCACCCCACCAGACCAACTAGAGTTGTTTAGAAACAATTTGCCTTTAGAAAGGCAAAATTTAAAAAAAGATTAGTATCTTGACCCAGTCAGCAGGGGGAAGTAGGTGGGAATTCTAAGATAGTTTTCAAAAGAGCTATCTTTGGAGACAGAAGTTGCGGGTTCAAACTCCATCTGTGAAGCTTACTGCTTGTGTAACCTTGGACAAGTCATTTAATTGCTGGACTTCATTTTCTTCATCTGTATATTAAGGATGTTGGATTAGTTGGGTTTTGTGGTCCCTTCTAACTCTATCATAATTAATCCCTTTGATTCAGGGCAAGATCCTGGGAGATACTGATTAATGAGAGGAGGCCTATAAAAGAGAGGATTTGACAAATATGACTATTCAGATGCTGGGATTTTAAATGCATTGAGAAAGTTGTGACATATTTGGCAAGTTGGGTAAAATATTTGGATAAACATACAAAAGGTTCTACCAGTCCATCCTTTTAGTGGCATGAGAGAAATACTGTCTTATCTTGAGGATTGGATGTCTTTGTTCAAAGAATTGTAATTGGCCCATGATAGATTACAGAAAGAATATAAAGAAATCTAGGTGGAAATAAATTCATTTTGATGATGAAATAATATGGAAATTGAACCAGATGATTGATGATGTTGCTGATTTAGTCTCCACAGAGTCTGATCAGGAAAGAAAGTTTGAAGTATCAAGGGAAGAGAGATATATCATTTGAGAATATTTTACTTGTCTCTAAAGAAGTAGGCTTTCAGAAAGGTAGAAGAGTATAGCTGAGAAATTCTAAAGAAGCTAAAGATAATGGGAATTGAGATAGCATAAGGAATGGTTATGGCAAAGCAGAGTAAAGAACGGTAAAATCTTGGGATCTCTGGTGTAGGAGCAAAGAAAAAAAGAAAATTTTGCTTGGTGAACTACTTGCTGCAAATGTGGTGCCACATTCATAAGAAAAACAGAGTGAAGAGACAGATACAGAGGTAGAGAGAAAACAAGAAAAGAAATGAGAGAATAGAGGAAGGAGATAAAGAGTGAAAAAAATGGGAAGAGAGAAGAAAAAGAAGATTAAAGGAGAGGAAAAAGGAGAAACTATCCTACAAAGGATTCAAGAGCAGTGTAGCAGGTAAGAAGGAATCAAATAGTGCTCAAAAAAAAACAGAAAAGGATGTCTAAGTCTTATGGGACAAGGATTGTTCTCAGCAATAACTTGGAAAAATGCTTATGTTTGGATACCAAGATTTATACTAAACCAGCAAAAAAGTATTCTAGGTACTGATTTCCAAAAAAGGAGATACTCTTCCAAATGATGAAACTCTCAAAAAAAAAATAAAGCTAGATCTAATGCTATGCCAGTTTAATTTTTACAAATTCTAGGACATTAGAATAAATTCAAAGTGAGAAAAAATAACAATAAGACCAAAACAATTTTCATGAAATTCCATTGTTACTGGATGAGGAAAAAAGATTTAAATGGAAATTTATTGGTCTCTTGAATTTGGTGATTAGAGAATTGGATTCTGGTTAGTTTAGGACAATAGTTTTTAGAGCATGAATTAATTATACATTATAATTGTACATTTGCACATCAAAATATGCATCTTTGTGCACAGATCTCTTGCCAGACAACATAGAAAAAAGATGGGCATCTGAATGCTCCTTGACAAACATCATCTTTTCCAACTGGAAAGAATTTAGTATCTTAATGGGATGGAGACAGAGGCATTTTGATAAAATTATGATATAAATGATAGATTATAGAGTTAGAATTGGAAAAGACCATCTAACCAGGCTCCTAATTTTACAGAGAGGGAAACAGAATAGGAGAGAAGCTAAGTAACTTGTTCAAGGTCACATAGTTTAAGTGACACAGCCAGGATTTGAATCAAGTGCTCTGATTCTAAATTCAAAATGTTTTATCTTCTGTCATGTTGCTATGATGATAATCTTAACATTTTTTAACTATAGACTAAATGAGAGAAGACAGAAGGGGGGGGGTTAATTTCCAAATCTGGGAGCCACAGGAAACAAAGGCTGCTCTGTTTCTATAAACAGAGACATATAAACAGGGCCCTTGGGCTAGAAGCTGTTGGGATCCAGATGGACTCTTGCAATGCATGAGAAGAGTACTCAGTCACTTGGGAGTCAAAGCTACTAAAGCTCAGGATGCCATCTGGTGGCTTATGCAGACATCAAACCATAATTATTCTAACACTACTTGTTAGCCTTTCCTCTTCCAGTGACATTTAAAACAGGTATTCCTGGGAGAGGAGGCTTTGGGGATCTTATATTGTAATTTATTTTATTATGACTTTTCACCAAGCAGGATGATGTGTAGTCAGAAGAGCTCTGGTCTGGGAATCAGGACAATTGGTTTGAATCTTGCCCCTTCCCCTAGCTAGTTTTGGAACCTTGGTCAAGATAGTTTCCCTGATAGAATATGATGGTATTGACAAGATTAGCAGTTCTCAAAAATAGGGTGGGGGTCCCTGAAACTCTGGGGGTTGACAAGGTCACAGTAATTTCATAAACAATTCCTAATAATACTAAGACATTAAATACCTAATTATGGTAAATACCGATGCATATAACCCACATTAACAAAAGTTCTTGGGGGATATCCTCAATAATTTTTAAGAGTAAAAAGGTCCTGAAATTGAAATGCTTGAGAACCACTAGCTTGGAATCATAAGATCTTAAAGTTCTTTCAAGCCATTTACAATCCTATAATTACCTAGGCTCTAACTTTCAGAATGTTCTATGGTTTCTTGAACTTGAACTGGGCACCTGGGTAGCTCAGTGGATGGAGTACCAGGTCTGAAGTCAGAAGGAATCATTTTCCTGCATTCAAATCTGGTCTTAGACACTTTACTAGCTGGGTGACCCTAGAAAAGTCACTTAACCCTGTTTGCCTCAGTTTCCTCATCTATAAAATGATCTGGAGAAGAAAATAACAAATCAAGTATTTTTGCTCAGAAAACCCCAAATGCCTGACACAACTGAACAACAATTATACTTTAACATATTTAAAATTCATTAACAATCCAAACTGTGCCTTCACCAAGGCAGAGTGTTCAATTTGCATCTCAAATATGACTCTTTAAACATTAATGTAGGGAAGGAAGGAAACAGCCATCATTACACACCTCCTATCTGCCAGATATTTACAAATTTGATCCTCACAACCCTGAAAGTAGATACTATAATTATCCTCAGTTTTACAGTTGAGGAAACTGAGGCAAAACAAAGGTTAGGTGACTTGAGTGGCTGAGTGAATGAACTCAATTCTTCCTGTTTAAAAACCTAAAGCCTTATCTCTTTAATGCTATTACAGCTAATCAAGAAGCAGGACATGACTTTTTTGTCCACAAAAGAATGAAAAGGCATCTTCACCTAAGGCTAAGGACAAAGCTATCAGATGACAGGTTGTCCTTCAACCAGTTGTCTCCAGCCCCAAGTAGCTGCAAAATATAGTCAGCCCCAGCCATTGCAGACTCCTTGGGAAGCTTTCTTGCACATTTTAGGTGACTCAGCCTTTTAGGGCCAAGACCCAACCATTCTATAGGACTGCAAAGTCCTCTGAAGGACAGTGGTGCTGGCCAGAGCTGGACAATGGGAAAAAGAAGGTTGACAGTGGGCAAGACTGCAGGGGATATGGTTTAGAAAAGGTTATAAAAAAAGGATGTTTTCAAGCTCAACCTTGATGTTCCAAATGAAAATTTCCTCTTAGAAATCCAGGCTCCTGTGGGAGTAAAGAAAATAAATGTATGCTAAACCAACCTTAAAGGGATAGCTAACTATGGGCTATTAATAATGAAGAAGATGTTGCTTTCCATGGAGGGGGTGGGGTGTGGAGGGAAGTAAGATTGGGGGGGGGGGAATTGTAAAACTGAAGTAAAATCTTTAATAAAAGGGAAAAAATGACGATGATGCCCAGGGTGGTTTCTAGGGTCAAAGAGTTATTGCCAATTCTGCTTGAATACAGTTTCAAGGAGGAAAAAAAATAGGATAAGAGGGAGAAAGGAGAAAGGAGAAAGGAAGGAAGGAAAGAAGGAAGGAAGGAAAAGAGGGAGGGAGGAAGGAAGGGAGGGAGGGAGGGGAAAATGGAAGGGAGGAAGAAAGGAGGAATGAAGGAAAGAAGGAAAGGAAGGAAATGAGGGAGGGAAGTAGGAAGGAAGTGAGGGGAGAGGAAGGAGGGGGAGGGAGGGAAAAATGGAAGGGAGGAAAAAAGGAAGGGAAGGGAAGGGAGGGAGGGTAAGAGAAGAAAGAAAAGGAAGAAAGGAAGAAGGAAAGAAAGAAGAATGAAGGAGGAAGGAAAGAAGGAAGAAAGGAGGAAGAAAAGAAGGGAGGGAGGAAGGAAAAAAGGAAAGATGGAAGGAAGGAACAAAAGGAAGAAAGGAAAGAAGAGAGAAAAGAAGGGAAGAAAGAGGGAAGGAAAGAAAAGGAAGAAGGAGAAAAGGAAGGGAGGAAGGAAAGAAGTAAGAAAGGGAAAAAGGAATGGAGGGAGGAAGAAAGGGGAAAAACAGTCATTAAGTGGCTACTAAGTGCCAGTCATTGTTCTGTTTTTTTTTTTAATTTAATTTTTAAAATGTATTTATTTAAGGCATGGGGTTAAGTGACTTGCTCAAGATCACACAGCTAGGCAATTATTAAGTGTGAGTCTGGATTTGAATTCAGGTCCTCCTGACTCCAAGACTGATGCTCTATCCACTACGCCACCTAGCCGCCCTAAGTCACTGTTCTAAATATTTTATAATTATCATTTATTCCTCACAACCACCTTGGGATCCAGATGCTTTTATTATCTCCATTTTACATATAAGAAATGGAGGCAGATGAAGAAGTAACATGTGTCTAAGGACACATAACTAGTACATATCTGAGGTTGAATTTGAACTCAGATCTTTCTAACCCCATGTCTGAGATTCTATCTGCTTTTAGGAAGGCAGTGCATAGAATTGGCCTGGAAGTCAAAAAGATCTTAAAGTAGCTAGATGGCCCAGTGGATAGAAGTCTGGAAAATATGCATTCAAATTTGTCCTCAGATACTTACTAGCTGTATGATCTTAGACAAGTCACATAATGGCTCTTTACCTCAGTTTCTTCTTTTATAAAATGGGGCTAACAATTAGTGCCCACATCTCAGGTTGTTAATATTTGTAAAGTGCTTTGCTAACCTCAAAGTAATGCACTACATATACACCAGTTGTTATTTTTGTTGCTGTATTATTACAAGGGTTCAAGCCTCCCCTCAGAGCTTTAGGTAACTAGGACTGATACTGCAGAGAGGGCACCAAACTGCAATGATAGAGGGAATTTCCTCACAGATCTGGTTTCTGTCCCTCTCCTTCTGTGTCTTCCTAGCTTCTAGATGTGAGGCAATCAGGGTTAAATGACTTGCCTAGGATCACACAGCTTGGAAGTACCAAGTATCTGAGGTCATATTTGTACTCAGGTCCTCCTGTCTCCAGGGCTGATGCTCTGTCTACTACATCACCTAGCCTCCTGTCATCCTGATCCACATCTGGCTGATGTCTCCAAAGGAGAAAGTGAGGCTGGTAGACTCAGCATAGTCCCCCTCACTCAAATCCAATTGGTGTGGATGTCATGGCATCATCTCCCTGATGATGTCATGATCCTCTTGGAGAACAAAGGACAAACCTCAACAACAGATATGAGAAAAAAAATGGAACTGCTATTTCGGCTTCCTCTCTATTCCACTCTAATGTTCCCACAAATTACTAGATTCAAAGAGGATTATTTTGGAAATAAGTGAACCTCAATCATGGCTCATTCCATGATTGAGGTTCACCTTGGAAATAAGTAACCACAATTATGGCTCATTCCCATGCCACAGGGTAAAATTAGAGACTTCTAATTCCAACTTAAGTCTAGATTCTCATTATTACTACTCTAACAAAGTAGACCACAGCATCAAATTGATGAGAGCATTTAATTGGAACAGAAAAGGAAATGAAATAAACTTTTGATAGATTTTCAGCAGCCATTGCTAAGTGCATTTGAATATTGAGTGCTTTTCCACCCTCTTCTTCTCCAGCATCATATAGGGATAAAGTTCACATTTATCTAGCTTTAATTGGAACAAAAAAAGGAAATGAAATAAACCTTAGCTAGAGTCTCAGCAGCTATTGCTAAGTGCATTTGAATACTGAGTGCTTTTTCACTCTCTTCTTCTCCAAGCATCATAGAGAAATAAAGTTCACCTTTATCTAGGTTTCTAGTTATAAAACAGGGAAAAGTGAAATGCCTTGGTGGCTGTGGGATGCACTACTAAGAGCTCTGGAGTGGCACTTTGCTTGAGCTATAACAGGCTCCCTGCCTCACTTCCTTACTATTAGCCGTCTATTCAAAAGTCAATCACTATCTCCACTGGAGTCAGTAAGAAAACTAAGATGCTTGTACAGCAGTTAGAGCCCAGCTGTGATAAAGCAAGCATACATTTATGGAAGTTAAAAGCACTCCCTGGCAACGTTTGAGGAGTCCTGAGCAGCAGGACTGTGAGTTTTAGGGTGTTAGCTGGTGAATCATTTAGATAGTAGATCACAGTGCCCCGGAAAGCAGCTATTTCAAGTCAAGTCAGAGTGGGTGAGGATTGAGAAAACAGGGAGGAAGGTCAAGAGTAAAAACACAAAAGAGCTGAGTAGCAGTCCCTTTAATTACAACAAGATTTCCTAAAGTCATTTTGAGGTGATAATTATTTAAATAGCTAAATTCCCAACTGATATGTCACTCTGTTGCTATATAGGTTAATCAGGACATGAAACAAGATCTATTGCCTCTTTTTGACTAATTCCCTCCCAACTTACATTTCTGGACTGGGACCTCCAGAGGGATTGATATTCCACATTCAGTGTCTTACTTGTGTATGAACTACTAAAGTTATAGTTTGTGAGCCCACACCAATGTATTTACAGTTACTAGTTAGTGATACAATTAGTTTAAATCAAAGGCATTTACTGAAAAGACAATTTCATATAATCCTAGGGTGTGCTGTCCCACAAATACATTGAACTTCAGTGGAAAGGGGGAGTCACATAAATAGAACATATTACTGGAGGTCACATAAACAGAATATACTGGGGGCAGCTAGGTGGTGCAGTGAATAGAGCACTGGCCCTGGAATTAGGAGGACCTGACTTCAAATTCTAATATCAGATACTTAATATTTGCCTAGCTGTGTGACCTTGGGCAAGTCACTTAACCCCAATGCCTTGCAAAAATAAAAAAAATAGAATATACTAGTGGAGAGGCACACATTAAGGACCATGTGGTCGAGTTAACATGCTTCTGAAGCTGCAGGACTCCCATATTCCTTATTTTCTCATTGTGTCTTCCTGGCACTCCTTCAGTGTTCATTGACTCCTACTTGGCCAGTTAATCACTATAAAAATGGTACCCTTTTCAGTGGGGAACCAGGACAAAAGAGATATCCCCCAAGACACTGGAAGAACAACAAGGGAAAGACATAAAGGCAATTCCTCTTAAAAACTGAGTTCTTTGAGGCAGCTAGGTGGTGTAGTGGATAAAGCACTGGCCCTGGAGTCAGGAGTACCTGGGTTCAAGTCTGGTCTCAGACACTTAATAATTACCTAGCTGTGTGGCCTTGGGCAAGCCACTTAACCCCATTTGCCTTGCAAAAACCTAAAAAAAAAAAAAAAACCAACTAACAAAAAAAAAACCAAAACAAAACTGAGTTCTTCCAAGGTTGGCTCTCTTCTTAATTGTCTTCCTTGAATGAACTTTTAAAGGCTATGAGAATTGTTACTAATCCTTTAAGGAAGTGAATCAAATAGCAAACATTTTCTCAGCAACTCTAGATAAAACAATGCACCACTTTCTTTTTTTTTTAAGTTTTTTTTCTCCATTTATTTACTTATTCTTATTTTGTACAAATTTTTTTATACATTACTAAAATATTCCTGTTTAAGAGAAAACATTATACCCCTCCCCTGAAAAATATAGACCCACATGAGTGATAAAGTAAAGGGGAGAGAAAAAAATTAAAATTAAAATAAAAAAAATAATAATAATTGTAGGTATGGCCAAGTAGCGCAGTAGATGGAGCACCAGCCCTGGAGCCAGGAGCACCCGAGCCCCAATCCAGCCCCATACACCCAACAATTATCCAGCTGTGTGACCCCATGCAAGCTACCCCAACCCCATTGTCTTACAAAAACCAAAAAAAAAAAAAAGATCCAAAATAAAATAAAATAGTAAAAATAATAGTAGGGGCAGCTGGGTGGTGGATGGAGCACTGGCCCCTGAGCCAGGAGCACCTGGGTCCAAATCCAGCCTCAGACACCCAACAATCACCCAGCTGTGTGGCCCCAGGCAGGCCACCCCGCCCCATTTGCCCTGCAACCTCCCCCAAAAATAATAATAATAAAAAATGTGCTTCAGTCTGTGTTCCAACACCTCCAGCTCTGTCATGGGTGGATCACATTCTTTATGATAAGTCAACCACAAAAGTTACTTCCATATTTTTCCACATTTGCCATTGCTGATGGCAACTCCCTCCTTTCATATTTCTCCACTACCTTATGCTAAATTCTCTCTCTCCTTTCACTCTGTCTCTGTTGTAGGGTAGCTGAGTGGCAAAGCAGATAGATCCCTGGCCCTGGGGCCAAGAGGCCCTGAGCCCACATACCACCCCTTAGGCCCAGCATCCACCTGGCCCTATGGTCCTGGATAGGCCATCCAATCCCAGCCCCTTGCAAGAAGTAAAGAAAATGTGTTATATCTGACTACTCTCCCCCCATGGTCCATCCTCCTCTCCATCACTCACATCCTCCCCTTCCCCCTGTCCCCCTTCTCTTCTTAGTCCAGATGCCTATACCCCATTGAGTATATATGCTGTTTCTTCTAGCCACCTCTGATGAGAGCAAAGATTCCCTCATTTCCCCCTTGCCTTTCCCCCTTCCATATCATTGCAATAGCTCATTGTAATAAAGAAAAATCTTATTATATGAAATATCTTAGCCTATTCCCCCTTTCCTTTTTCTTTCTCCCATTACATTTCCCTTTTATCTATTGACTCCATTTTTACACCACATTGTATCTTCAAATTCAGCTTTCTCCTGTGCTTCATCTATAAAAGCTCCTTCTACCTAATCTGTTAATTGAGAAGGTTCATATGAGTATTATCAGTGTCATTTTTCTATACAGGAATACATGCAATTCATCATCATTAAGTCCCTCATATTTTCCCCTTCTCCACTCTCTATGCTTCACCTGAGTCCTGTATTTGAAGATCAAACCTTCTGTTCAGCTCTGGCCATTCCAACAGGAACACTTGAAATTCCCCTGGTTCATTGAAAGTCCATCTTTTTCCCTGGAAGAGGACATTCAGTTTTGCTGGGTACTTGATTCTCAGTTGCATTCTGAGCTCTTTTGACTTCCAGAATAGTATATTCCAAGCCCTATGAGCCTTTAATGTAGTTGCTGCTAAGTCCTGTGAGATCCTGATTGCAGCTCCATGATATTTCAATTGTGTCCTTCTGGCTGCTTGTAATATTTTCTATTTGACTTGGGAATTCTGGAACTTGGCTATAATATTCCTGGGGGGTTGTTTTTTTTAGATCCCTTTCTTGAGGAGATCGATGGATTCTCTCCATTTCTATTTTGCCCTTTGCTTCTAGGATATCAGGGCAATTTTCCTGTAGTACTTGAAAATGATGTCAAGGCTCCTTTCCTGATCATGACTTTCTAAATCTGTTTTCCATATCAATTATTTTTTCAATGAGATGTTTCACATTTTCTTCTGATTTTTCATTCTTTTGGTTTTGAAGTATCGAGTCCTGATTTCTCATGAATTCAGCAATCTCCCTGAATTCTATTCTTTGTCTGAAGGATTTGTTTTCCTCAGAGAGCTTTCTTATCTTTTTCCATCTGGCCAATTCTGCTTTTTTTAAAGCATTCTTCTCCTCAATAACTTTTTGAACTGTTTTATCCATCTGACCTAAGCTGGTTTTTAGCATGCTATTTTCTTTAGCATTTTTTTGGATTTCCTTGACTAAGCTGCTTACTTCATTTTCATGTTTGTCCTGCATCTCTCTCATTTCTTTTCCCAGTTTTTCTTCTAACTCCCTCATTTGATTTTCAAAGTCTTTTTTGAGCTCTGTCATAGCCTGATCCCAATTTCTGTTTTTCTTGGAGTCTTTAGATGCAGGAGTTTGTGTTTCTTCATCTTTATACTGAGTGTTTTGATCCTTCTTGGGCTCACAGGCAAAATATTTCTCAATGGTGTTCCTCTTGTTTCTCTGCTTGCTCATTTTCCCAGCCTTAGCCTGTTTTTGGAGTACTTCCTGAGTTTTTCGGACACTCCCACAAGGGTCTCAGTGTATGAGGCTCTGTCCTCCCTCCTGGTCTGTGAATGACCATATGTGCCCCCCTCTGCCACAGGGCTGAGGTGAGGGGGGTGGCCCTGCTGTTCTATGGGGGGGGCCTAGACTGTGATCAGGATCTGAATGTGTTTAGAGCCCCAGATTCCTGTTCCCAGGCAGAGGACAGAGTTCAACAGTCTCTCTTCACTCCCCTCCCTCAGCTCAATGGGCTCATGCCCTGGGGGCTCCTGCTTACTGGCTCCACCTGCTTCTGTTTCCTGGTCTGGGAGAAAGACCAAGTTGCTCGCTGTGTGCCCCGAGGGCTGGGCTTCACATGTTCACTCTGGCAGAGGTCCCCACTGTTCCCCCAATTTGTGCCCGGTGCTCCCCAGGGCATAGATCAGGAAACTCCCCCACTGCTGTGAGCCATGGCTCCCAGCACCCTGGAGCTGCCTCCAGGAGACAGAAGTTCTTTTGCTCTGTCGGGCCATCCCTCTGGCGCACTGCCCCTCCAACCCTGGGTAGCAGAGCCTTTCTGCTCTTTTCCAGGTTACCTTGAGTAGGAGAACTGCCTCACTGAGAGAGCACCTAAGAGACAATCTTCTCTTGTTGCCATCTTCCCTCACTTGATTTTCAAAGTCTTTTTTGAGCTCTGTCATAGCCTGAGCCCATTTTCTGTTTTTCTTGAAGTCTTAAAATGCAGGAGCTTGTATTTCCTCATCTTCAGATTTAGTGTTTTGATCCTTCTTGGGATCACAGGCAAAGTATTTCTCAATGGTGTTCCTCTTTTTTCTCTGCTTACTCATTTCCCCAGCCTGTGCCTGATTTTGGGGTGCTTCCTGAGCTTTTGAGTATTAGTGGGACACCCCCCACACACAAGGATCTCCGTGTGTGAGGATTTGTTTTCCCTCCTGATTTGTGAATGACCACAAGTGTCCCCCTCTGCCACAGGGCTGAGGTGGGGGGGTGTACTGTCCTATGGGGGTCCTAAACTGCGATCAGGGTCTGAATGTGGTCAGAACCCCAGAGTCCTGCTCGAGGGACAGAGGACAGTGCTCACAAGTCTCTCTCCACTCCCCTCCCTAGTCTCAGCACTCATGCCCTGGGGGCTCCTGCTTCCTGGCTCTGCCTGCTTCTGGTGCCTGGATGTGAGCTGCCCTGGCCATGCTGCTCACTGTGTGCCCTGAGGTCTGGGCTTCATGTGCTTGCTCTGGCAGAGGTGCCCCCACTTATCCCCCAAGTTGTTCCTGGTGCTCCCTGGGGTATAAGTCAGGAAACTGCCCCCACTGCCATGAGACATGACTCCCAGGGTCCTGGGGCTGCCTCTGGGAGGCTGACATTCTTTCACTCTGGCAAGCCATCCCTGTGGTGGGCCACCCCTCCTACCCCGGGGAGCAGAGCCTTTCTGCTCTTTTCCAGGTTACCTTGAGTTGGAGAACTGCCTCACTGGATCCCTCTGTGGATTCTGTCTCTTGAAAATTTAGAGTCCTTAGTTTATAAGTTTTGTTTGAGAGCACCTAAGAGATGGTCCTCTCTTGTCACCATCTTGGCTCTGCTGCCCCCAATGCACCACTTTCAAAACAGTTATTATCTAATCCTCCTTTAGTCCTTATAGGTCTTTTACATAGCTGAGGAGTAAAAGAGGGGAAAAGATCAAAGGTCATTCAGAATTCAGAGTTCCTCCCAGTTGAAAGAGGAAACAATGTCATCAGTCTCTGACTCTCTCTTTTTTTTTTTTCGGTTTTTGCAAGGCAAATGGGGTTAAGTGGCTTGCCCAAGGCCACACAGCTAGGTAATTATTAAGTGTCTGAGACCAGACTTGAACCCAGGTACTCCTGACTCCAGGTCCGGTGCTTTATCCACTGAGCCACCTAGCCACCCTCTGACTCTCTTCTTGTTGGATTTGTCTTCCTTGACTGAACTTTAAAAGACTATCAAAATTGTGACTAATCCTTTAAGGAAGTGAAAATAGTAAAACATATTCTCAGCCACTCTAGATAAAAATAATGTATCACTTTCAGAGCAGTTATAATCTAATCCTTCTTTAGTCCTTGTAGATCTCCAACATAGCTGAGGAATAAAAAAGGGAAAAGGATCAAAGCTCATTCAGAATTCAAAGTCCCTGCCTGTGGCAAGAGGAAACAGTGCCATCAATCTCTTGGGGTTTCTTCCATTGTAGTTTCACCTTAACTTGAGTGCCATCAAAGTCCAGCATGACTGTAAGCTCCTTAAGAAATTATTTCATTCTATTTTTCCCATTACTACAATAGTCATGTTATAAAAGTAAACATAATTCTCCCCACCATAAAGAAAGAGAAACCTCAAGAAAAATAAAGTGAGAGAAAAAAAGTGTGCTTCAGTCTGTATTCAGTGACAGCAGTTCTGTTGCTCCTTAAAAATTTATCCCCAGGGGCAGCTAGGTGGTGCAGTGGATAGAGGACTGGCCCTGGGGTCAGGAGTCTCTGAGTTCAAATATCACACCAACCTAGCTATGTGGCCTTGGGCAAGTCATTTAACCCCACTGCCTTGCAAAAACTTAAAAAAAATTATCTCCAGTGCTAAGCATACTATCTGTAATACTTTAGGTGTATAATAAATGTTGACTATCTCTCTGTTTTCTTTCCTTTGAGCCTAGCTTTGTGGCTTTCTCCTTTTCTCTTCTTTTTCCTTCTCATCCTCCTTCCTTCTCGCTTTTTTTTTTTGGCAAGGCAATGGGGTTAAGTGACTTGTCCAAGGTCACATAGCTGATTAATGAGAGTTTGAGGTCGGATTTGAACTCAGGTTCTCCTAATTCCAGAGTGAGTGCTCTATCCACTGTGCCACCTAATGCCCTTCTACCTCCCTTTTCTTTTTTTCTTTTTAAAATTTTTTTCCATTCAAGAAAGATTTTATTTTGAGTTTTACAATTTTTCTCCAATTGTGCTTCTCTCCCCCCACCCCCACATAAGGCAGTCTGTTAGTCTTTACATTGTTTCCATGATATACATTGATCTAAGTTGAATGTGATGAGAAAGAAATCATATCCTTAAGGAAGAAAAATAAAGTATAAGAAAAATTACATAATAATATAATGGGGTTTTTTTCTCCTAAATTGAAGGTAATAGTCTTTAGTCTTTGTTCAAATTCCACAATTCTTTCTCTGGATACAGATGGTATTCTCCATCGCAGATAGCCCAAAATTGTCCCTGTTTGTTGCACTGATGGAATGAACAAGTCCATCAAGGTTGATCATCACCCCCATGTTGCTCTTAAGGTGCACAATGTTTTCTGGTTTTGCTCATTTTGTTCTGCATCAGTTCATGCAAATCCCTCCAGGCTTCCCTGAATTCTCATCCCTCCTGCTTTCTAATAGAACAATAGTATTCCATGACATACATATACCACAGTGTGTTAAGCCATTCCCCAAATGAAGGATATTCACTTAATTTCCAATTCTTTGCCACCACAAACAGGGCTGCTATGAATATTATTGTACAAGTGATATTTTTACCATTTTTCATAATCTTTTCAGGGTATAGACCCATTTGGGGTATTGCTGGATCAAAGGGTAATGAACATTTTTATTGCCCTTTGGGTGTAGTTCCAAATTGCTCTCCAGAAAGGTTGGATAAGTTCACAGCTCCACCAACAATGTATTAGTGTCCCAGATTTCCCACATCCCTTCCAACATTGATCATTGTCCTTTTTTGGTCATATTGGCTAGTCTGAGAGGTGTGACACTTCCCTTTTCTTAAAAAGAATATCACACCAATCTGAGTCCTTGCCTGATGATATTACCATATTATAAGCTCATGTGAAGTCCCTGAATATTGATGGAAATATCCCTTGCTCTAGAAGCAGTCCCCCTTTCCTACAGGGGTTCACTTGATTTATCTTCCATCAGTGTTGACCTGAACTTTACCAGAAAGGACTGTCTAAACTGAAGGGAACCTCTGTATCTCTATGTTACTTTTCTCCCTCATTTGAAGATCACAGGCTTAAAGAATATACCATACAAATCCTACATATTTTCCCTGCCCCCAAATTGACTATCAGGTTTCTTGTAGGGACTCCAGAACTGCATTTTCAGAAATCATAAGAGATTAAACAGGAGTCCTTTGAAGCATTCCATTTTTATCTTCTACTTTTCTGCACATCCCCTTTCATTTCTACATCAATTACAAGACATGTCCAAGACAGGACTTAAATGTTTCTTCTCTAGATTAGTAAGGATGCTCACTCCTTCTTTATACTCCCAAAAAAGACTATAAATTTCTGTATGGTGTTCTTTTTAATAGTACTGATTGACAGATAGTCTGACCCAGTTGAATTATAATTGTCACAGTAGTTCTGATGCAGGGGAAAGATGAACAGAGTTGTGAATGTAGAAATTGGGTGGAGATATAAATTGACCACCACCTACTCTTGAGATGTAAATTGATTAGAAGTAGAGAATTATGACTGTAAGAGAAACAATTGTAATCTTAAAGGCTGCTTGGGTGGAGACCCTCCCCCCCCATTCTTGATGTGCCTTTGATTGTTTAATGTAAAATTTGGCTTCACCCTCTACCTAATTCCTGGTCCAATAAGAGAAAAGGAGTTCATTTTTTGCTCTCTGGATGAGAGGCAAGACATAAAAACCTGGGTTGAACTGCAGCTCAGGGCTACCAGTCTTCTCTGACCTATGGCCCAGCCAATGCTACTTGACTGTTCTTTTCATCTCTCTCTCTCTCTCCCTCTCCCTCTCCCTCTCCCTATCCCTTCCTATGTCTTGTGACCTTTTTAATAAATTTTTGTTTTATTTCCACCCTTGCTTTCCCAAATCTGAATAATGATTCCTCCTCATAAGCAGAACCGAACTCAAGTAGCCAGTAGCTACAGAACAAAGTTAAAGTAACAGGGGGGGATCAGATGAAGCTTGCTCCCTGGGCCAATGGCAGAGTGGTATATAAAAATTATAAATAAATAAGGTAAGAGTCAGGAATTGTACAATCTAGAAAGAAGCTTGGTATGTTCAAAATAGGGTCCACAGCAATATTACACAATTTAAGGACAGATAGATAAATGTTACCTCACATTCCTGGCCCCAGGTAATTCTTTTATTCTTTCAAAAATCCTTCAACTTTGTCCCATTGCCTGAGATCCATAGATTACCCCCAAATTAGTCAATAGCTAAACCTCTGGAGATAGGATAAGATATCTATAAACCCTAGGCTAGATACTGTGAGTTCTGGAGGTTTGTTTTCACTCACTCATAAATAGGATAGTTTAGACCCAAGAAAGGAATTAAAAAACTAAGGAGATTAAGTACTTCAGGGTATGGTCAGATGGCTGAGATTTGAAACTCAATATATGAAACATGGAATTGACTGTGAGATAAAAATAAAAGGCACTGCTTAAACCACTTATCAGTATGTTACAGTGAAGATTCCTTTCATGTATAACCTTGACTAAATGATTTCTGGGATGTGGGCCCTTCCCCCAATTTTCAAATTTTATAATTTTATAAAAGCAATTCTTTAAATGATTATTTCAAAAAAAGTTAATAAACCTCTCTTGTCTTCACCTACATTTTCAAGTCTAGGCAGCTGGATTCTTTGCCTACCTACTTGTACTACTCTTATCTCTGTCAATCTATGATCCAATGTGTTATCTATAAAAGAAAGAAATCTGTTGGAGTGATAGAAAAATTGAATACTTTATTCACAAATCTTGCAGGATATGGGTGCCTACCCAGTGTGAGGCACAAGGTGGTGTTACATTAGGTAATACATAGTCTTTAGAAATTCTTTCCCCTCCCACATGGATTTTCATTTCAAAATTTGAGTTACCGTCTAAGAGTTCTGCCCATCCCATGACATGTCCTTAATATGATCCCCCATCATACAACATATGTTATGTTGATGAACCCAAATCGTCACAGGGGGTGAGTGGGATAATTTTCAATTACCTAATTGTGCAAACTCAGTTGCATTAGGTCAAGATCTCTAGGTCACTCTTGACCTGTTAATGACTAGTTTCTTCTAATCTTAGGTTTGTCATTTTTAGAATGGGATTAGGAGAACTCTCCCAGTTTTGTGTTTGGCTGGGGCCATTCCCCCTTGGTAAGTTGCATAGCCTCTTCTTGAACACATTCATAGATGGAGAAATCATTACCAAAGAAAGCAATCCAGCCAGTTCCAAGTTAGTACAAGTTGTTAGGAAGTTTCTATAAATATAGAGCTGGTCCACTTCCTGTTGACTCTATTTCTGAGTCTTGGACTCAAAGATGATAAAAATCTGTTCTCTCTATTATATGACAACCCTTTAAATATTTGTGGGACAGTCCTAAATTTTCCAGATTAGAGCATTATTTCCTTAGTACTCTAATGTTAGATCCAGGTCTGGGTTTTACTCTTGACCAAGTGAGCCCAGGTGAGTATCATTTCCTGAGAAAACAAATCCTAACCTCTCCAAACAACTTTCAATCTCACTTCAGTGACTCCAAATAAAACACATCTTCCATGGAGACCCCAAATGACTCTCAGTCCCTGTGAAAACCATAACACCCTGTTTCCTATAGCCCATTACCCATTGCTGGAGTCTGTTCTGATCCTAGCCTGTGGTTCCTTCCTTCATTAAACAGCTTTACATTCCATTTGCCTCCATTGCTAATCTCCTTAAACCTCAGACTTTCTTACTTCACCTTTTGACTTACATTTAGTACCCAGGACACTAGATAGAACTGTAAATGGAACCAATAAATCTGGAAAGCAGTTTGGAATTATTCTAAAAGAAGTGACTAAAGACTTCAGGTGCCAAGATGGTCCCAAGAGGAAGGAATCCACTGAAACCCTCCCAGAAAAATCTCCTTAGAATTCATCAGCCTATCAATCCATCTTACTGGGTGGGAGGGGAGTGAAGTCCAAGAGCAGAAGGAGACAGAGCCTCATAGCAGGGGCCTGCAGCAAAGCTCCAAGTCTGGGACAATCCTCCTTAGTAAATGAGTAGACTGCCAACAACAAGGTCCCACCCCATCACCCCAACCCCAACTCAAACAGCTGGCAAGGTTTTGACCCCATTGCTGACCCACAGTGAAGCCGCAACTCATGCCTGGCAGATATTGAGATTCCACAACTAGGGTCAAACAGCAGAAAGCTCATTTCCATAGCACCCCAGTAGAAGGACCCCACTCCTGGGGCAAACCAGCAACAAAGTTCCTACCTCCAGGGTCAACCACTAGAAAGCAACTCAGCAGCAAGCCCTCACCCCTGGATCAGGCCAGCAATGAAACCTCACATTCAGGGAGGCCAAAAGGAAAACCCATCCCCAGTACAAGTCAGATGGGAAACCTACTTTCCAGAGAAAGCAAGCAGCTAAGCCCTTGAAGTCCAGTGAAAGTCAGCAGTATGACCCAGAGTCCTAGCACAAAAAACTTGGGACAGTGCAAGAACAAAATCAAACTCTCACATAAACCACCAAATCATAGGGGGCAGCTAAGTAGCACAGAGGATAGAGCATTGGTCCTGGAGTCAGAAGGACCTGAGTTCAAATCCAGCCTCAGACACTTGATAATTGCCTAGCTGTGTGACCTTCAGCAAGTCACATGTTGCAAAAACAAAAAACAAAAAAACCCCAAACAAAAAATACCAAGTCATGAAAAAAGGCAGGGAAAAAATGAGCAAAAATTAAAAGAGAACTTAACGATATAAAGTTAGTATGGTTATAGGGAAGATCAAGGCATAAACTTAGAAGAGAACAATAGTGTCAAAAATGTCTACATGTGAAGCCTCACAGAAAAATGTATTCCTGAAAGATCTTTAACAGATTTTTAAGGGAGCAGCTAGGTGGTACAATGAATAGAGCACCAGCTCTGGAGTCAGGAGGACCTGAGTTCAAATCCAGCCTCAGACATCAATAATTACCTAACTGTGTAACCTTGGGCAAGTCACTTAACCCCATTGCCTGACAAAAACCAAAAAAAAAAATTGTACTAGAAATGTTAGTTATAGTAAAAACAGAAGAAAAAAAATTAAAAGAATCAGAATAGATAATGGGGAAACAAAACTATCACTCTTTGAAGATGATATGTTATACTTTGAAAATTCTGGAGAATCAACAAAAAAAACTACATGAAATTATTAACAACTTTTAGCAAAGTTGCAGGATACAAAATAAACTCACATAAATCATCAGTATTTCTGCTTATTACCAACAAAGTCTAGCATCAAGAGATAGTAAAAGAAATTCCATTTAAAATAACTGTTGACAATATAAAATATTTGAGAATCTACTTGCCAAGACAAACCCAGGAACTATATGAATAGAACTATAAAACATTTTTCACACAAAGTCAACTGGAAAAATATTAATTGCTCATGGGAAGGCTAAGTCAATAT
Source organism: Macrotis lagotis (assembly GCF_037893015.1). NCBI lineage: Eukaryota > Metazoa > Chordata > Mammalia > Peramelemorphia > Peramelidae > Macrotis > Macrotis lagotis. Next base: position 201,147,979 of record NC_133662.1, read on the forward strand.
AATAAAAATGACAGTTCTGACTAGATCAATCAATTTATTTAGTGCCATACCAATCAGACTATCAAAAATTATTTTATAGAGCTAAAAATAATATTGGAAGAAAGAATAAATATCTGGAAGAACAAAACTCAAGGATTCTAGGGAATTAATGAAAAAAAGTGAAAGAAGGTGGTCTAACCCAAACTGTATTTTGAATCTGTACTATAAAGTTTTTATTTTCAAGATCTGGTAAATGGTTAAAAATAGAGTGGTGGATCAGTGGCATAGATTGGGTGCAAATTATATTTAGTAAATGACCAAAGTAATCTAGTATACGATATACCCAAAGATATAAACTTTTGAAACAAAATCTCATTATTTGACAAAAACTGATGGGAAAACTAGAAAACAGTATAGGAGAAACTAGATACAAACCAACTTCTTACACCATATACAAAATAAGGTCAATCCTTTCCATGTGGGGATTGAGAGCATGTAAAGAAAAGAAGCATTTATTAAGTGCCTACTATTAACCAGGCACTGTGCTAAATATTTTACAAATATTATCTCATTTGATTATACAAGGGAACACTTACTGTAAGGAAGAGAATAAAGATATCTTCATAAATAAATGGAATGTTGGGGCAGCTAGGTGGCACAGTGGATAGAGCACTGGCCCTGGAGTCAGGAGTACCTGAGTTCAAATCCGACCTCAGACATTTAATAATTACCTAGCTGTGTGGCCTTAGGCAAGCCACTTAACCTATTTGCCTTGCAAAAATCTAAAAAAATAAAAAGAAATAAATGGAATGTGAAATCAAAGGTATTTATTTTTAAAAAATACAGTTTCTGGCTCTATGGCTAAAGCCCTGATGGATTCAACCTAGTTCTGGCCCTGCTTAGTCTGATTAAGTCTATATCAGAAAATGTTCATTTTATCTTAGTGCTTTTCTGAAACTTATCTGTATCTTCTTTTGTTTTCTTCACTTAGAGGAATGGATTGTGTTAAGGATCACTCAGATTAGTCCCTTGGCACTTTAGGATTTTGCCAAGGATAACCTGGTTCTTGTATCTTTTCAGACTTTTTTCATTTGTGGGAGAGATCTCAATTTGGAACTCTGGTTCACATGATTTTTTTTTTTTTGGTTTGTTTGTTTTCTCCTTGCTCCCACATATAAGACTTTAGAACCCAATTTAGTCAAAGTCTGAACAGTAGCTGACTTTGTTCTACTAGAGACTCTACTGTAGATATTATCATTATGCAGGCCCAGCAAGGAAGGGAAACGCTGCCTACACAACTATATTAGATGAACAAGGTTGAACTGAAACCAGGTTCAATTGGGCCTTGAAGTTCATTTTCTGAGGATAGGAGATATTCTAGTCTTTCCTGTATTCCCTAGGGATTCCCTGTTTGTGTTCCAACCCAGGAGCCACTGAATCCATAACATTATAGCCTATCTCCAAAGCTTTACTTAGTCTGTCCCCTATGCTTAGAATGAACTTTCTCTCTGTGTCTCTGTCTGTTTTTGTCTCTGTCAGTCTCTCTATATGACTTTTTATCCATCTCTGTCTTTCTCTCTCCCCCTTCGTCCCTCACCTCAGCCTGAAACACCTATGTGATATTGGAGGAAAAAGTATTGAATTTCTAGTCAGGAAGACTCAAATTAGAATCCTGTCCTCAAATACTTGCTTGTGTGACCCTAGGCAAGTGACTTAACTTCTCTTAGTTTCCAGTTTTCTCATCTATAAAAGAGGGGTAAAGGGCAGCTAGGTGGTGAATTTCATAAAACAAATCTGGAGTCAGTAGGACCTGAGTTCAAATCTAGCCTCAGACACTAACTGTATGACCTCAGCCAACCATTTAATTCTGTTTACCTCAGTTTTCTCATTGGTAAAATGAGTTGAAGAAGGAAATGGCAAGCCACTCTAGTATCTCTGCCAAGAAAACCCCAAATAGGGTCATAAATAGTCCAGCAGGACTAATCAACTAAACAACAATAACAACATAATGAGGAATAATAGTAGCATTTACTTTTTAGGATCAATGTCATCATATAAAGCCCTTTTCAAGTCCTAAAGTGGTACATAAGTGCTTGCTTTCATTATCAGCTCAAGGGTTACAATTTGAACTGACCTTTTCCTTAATCTCTCAACCTGAGGGGGGGGGTAAACTTTTATATTAATTTTGAATACAGTCTTAGTGCTACTTTAAACTATAATAACTTAAAATTTTTTAATAACTTAATACTTTGTGGATACATTTGTATATTTTTCATTTATTTACCTCTGTACCTGTTGTTTCCGCCCAAGAAAATGCAAACTCCTTGAAAGCAGTTTGCTGAGTAAAATGAAGGATGAATGAATGAGATGGCTGGATTGAATGGATGAATGGAGACTATACATCTTTAACACAGGACGAGTCTTGTCTAATGCTAACAAACCCTGAAAAGCCTGTCATTGCCAGCTGGCTCCTTATTGCATGGCATCTGGCTCTTTTTACTCATCATCTTCCTACTTTCCATTACTCTCAGTCCTAAACTTAGCCCTTCTAGTAGTTCATTCTATCATTGAGCTGAATGGTTATGCTTATCAGAAGTTCCTGGGGTTCCCTGTCAACTAATCTGAGAGCTCCTTATTGAACTCTTTCTTAGAAATGACTATATGCATAATCCTATGATAACTCCTAGTCCCAAATGACTCTCAGCAGAATTTGTTGATGGATCTGATAGTTTTGCCTCTTTCTTTCACATTACTCCTTACATCCCACTTACTATTTTAGCCAGAAAAAATTTCTGGCAATTCCTGAAACTTGACATTCTACTTCAAACTTTTCTCTTTTTCTTAGCTCATCTTTACCTCTTAGAAGCCTTACCTTCTTTTCTCCATGAAACCTTTCATGATTCCCCCAGGTTTTATTGCTATTGCCTACCTTAAATTATATTAGATATTCTTTTTTGGTATATATGTCATATAGTAGAGTTTAAATTCTCAGATTAAGGGCTTTTTGTTTTGTGTTGTGCCCATGTTCTCTCAGTCTGAATTCCTCTACCCTATTTGGTACTCTGATTGAGGAATGGCAATAGGTAGCCACATGGGTGCCCGGTCATAAGGTGCTGAAATTAAGATTAGGGTCAAGGGTATTAATACCAATACTACTTCTTTCTGGGACTGGTTGCTGAGTTCCCTTCATTCATACCCCCATAGGGTAACTGAGATTGGATATGATCAGAGGTCTCCACCAGCAACCAGATGCTAAGACTGGAGAGAAGTACCAACCCTCCTGAGGATCAGTTCCCACCAGATCCCCTATGAACTTATGCCATCAGTCTTAGGTCCGAAGATTCTTCCTTCACAGTCTCTGTTATTGTTCAGTCATTTCAGTAATAATGTCAGAAGAATCTATCTCTTCATGACCCCATTTGTGGTGTTCTTGGTAAAGATACTGGGATGGTTTGACATTTTCTTCTCCATCTCATTTTCCAGATGAGGAAATTGAAGCAAACAGAATTAAGTGACATGTCCAGGTTTTATTTGGAGTTAGATTTGAACTCAATTCTTCCTGTCTTCAGCCCTAACATTCTCTACACTGTATAACAAAGTTGCTCTCATTGACCTACTGAAAATATAAATTAAATTAGTTATTCTGAGTCTGAGGTCAGAGGACTTGAGTTCAAAACCTGTTTTATTACCTATATGACCTTTGGACAAGGTCATTTAATCTATATACATCTATATACTCATTTGTAAAATAAAGGAGAAGAGATTATCAGAAGATACCACCAGGTAGGCTATTTCTGCTGAGCAAAAAGGCAAAAACCAATTCCCAAGTTGGCTAAATGTGTATGGACCTTGGACAACTCAGCAACATGGTCACAGATGCCTAAGACACCTGTAAGATGTAGACAGACAGGACCTCTCCTTCAGTTGCTTTCATCGAACAGGCTGTACCTAAGTAGGTCATGTTAACATTCCATCCCTCACTGTCACAATAACCCTATTTGACTCCATTTTTTCCCATGTTCTGTGTTCTACAGAATCCTGAGGGCTCTTCTACAAACACCAACAACCTTTCCAAGTTAACTTACTCCTTAAATGATACTACTTTTAATCCCAGCATGACTCCAAAGACCAGTATCCTTAATTAGTACAAATAATCCCATCCACTCCCTTCCTACCCCCATCATTTGACTGTATTCTCTACCTGGCCACACTAACAGAAACTCCAGCAACCAGGTGATTCTTTTTCTCTAATACTTAAGATTATTAATATAAACTAACAACTTTAGCTTTTTAGGATTGTGACTCATTTTTAATTTCCCCCTGACATTTGTGAATTAATAGACTAAAAGGTTTAAAAATGACATATGTGAACTGAAACACCATTAAATGGAGGATTAACATGTACCCTGAGAAAGAGAAACTATGGGTTGAACTAAAAAGACTTGATGGAGCAGGATATTTGTTTACCAACTTACATCTCAATAGCAAATCACTAGGGATCTAAGTATCCTCACGTGTGTGACCTGGAAATATTGTGCAATTGCCTGATGCAATTAGATCCTTCTCTTTTTTTGTGGTGGGTACTTCAATGTTCATTCTGCATCTTTGCTTGATTAAACAGTTTTAAATTCATGTGTTATATTATATTGTAAGACTTTTGATTTGACTTTTCCTTGTAGTTAAAAAGATTGTCATGGAGTCACTTGAGAATTATTAGTGGTTTAAAAAAATCTTTTGAAGGAGTATTTAGAGGGAATTGACAGATATCTAGGGAATCCACTATATACTGGATCAGCTGTTTTCCTAGCCCTGTGCTGATCTACCAAAGGCACTTCTGAATCATACCTACTGAAAGCTGAAACTTAAATGTATCCTTCTAAACAGAATGCAGAAAATGAATACTAGGGGAATTCATGGTAAAGACAAAAACAGTTTTAAAACAAATTTTTCCTCTTATTTGATCATTTGTAATCCATTTGGATTGAAAAAATCTAAATAGCCAGTGAAAATCACTAAGATGGATTCAGTAGGAGTGATCCCCCAGAAAAGAGACCAGAGCTGTCTCTTCCATAGTCAATAGGATCCAGGCTTGCAGTTCTGTCCTATTATTAAAAAATGAAATATAACACAACCTTTGACTTGAAGGCAGGGATTGTGTTCTTTCTAGCTTTTGTATTCCCCATACCTAACACAGTATCTTCCATGAAAAGAGATGATGAGATCACATATTTGAACTAGAGGAGTCTTAGTAATCTAGTACAAATCCCTCATTCTACAACTCACCTAAAGAGGTTGAGACTTGTTTGACCTTGGACAAGTCTCTTAACCTCTTTAGGTAAGATTGCTTCAATCCAAATAGAAGGTTTGGTTTGCCTCCTCAAACCTGTTTTGCTAGTATAGTTCCTCCTAGAGATCTGAGTGATTATGGACATATTATTGAAACTTTCTCAGCCTCAATTTCTCATCTACAAAATAGGGACATGATAATAGAAGCACTTAAGTCATAGTTGTAAAAGTCAAATGAGATACTGGGTAAACTGGCAAACACCTATAATCCTAACTATAAGGGTGGTTGAGTCTTGTGCCATTTCTTAGCTCAGGAGTTCTGAGCTACAGGGTGCTCTGACTGGGAGTCTCCACTAAATCTGGTATCATCAGTATGGTGAAGTTCTCCCCATTCCTGTACTGAAGGACCAAAATTTTACCTAAAGAGTGATAAACTGGCCCTGGCAGAAATGGAGCAGGTCAAAGTTTCCCATACCCATTAGGAATGGGATCAGTCACACTTCTAGACTGAATGAGGGAGAGCCAATCTTTTTTTTTTTAGGTTTGTGTTTTTTTTTTTGCAAGGCAAATGGGGTTAAGTGGCTTGCCCAAGGCCACACAGCTAAGTAATTAAGTGTCTGAGGCCGGATTTGAACTCAGGTACTCCTGACTCCAGGGCCAGTGCTCTATCCACTGAGCCACCTAGCTGCCCCGGAGACCCAATCTTTAAGAAAAAAATTAAAATATCAAATGAGAAAATGTTTGCAAAGTGCTTTATAAAATCCAACAATAAATGCAAACTGTTGTTGTTTGTTGTTCATTTTTGTTACTGTTGTTGTTACACATTTACCCTAGTGTGTAGGAGGCCTTCAGTGTTTCTGTAGAAACTTGAAGCAATTCTCACTTGGTCTGTTACTTTAAGTAGCTGCTCTAATAGAGATCATTCACAGCCCAGATTCATGATATCACAATTCAGGAAAGTAATTAGAAAGGAGCACATAGAAAGGTGAATTAACATGCCTTAAGAAATCTTGAATTCCCTATAATGGAAAGAAAAATATTGAAAGACACCAGAAATTTGATAAATGTGGGACAAGTCATGAATTCAAAATACTAAAGGTGAAGCAGACCTTCCTCTTTTGGGTAGAGAAGTGGTGGACTGCAGTGCAGAATGAATCATGTATTGTTATCATGGTCAAATGGTTAATTTGTTTTACTTAATTATACTTCTTTGATACAAAGAGATTTCATTTGTTGGGAGTAGAATCCCTGGGAAGTGATAGCAACATTTAAAAAACAGCATTAATAAGACCAAAATGAAACATTATGGCTCCCATTTTAAGGTTAGCAAAACACTTTGCAAGTTAGCTCATTTAATAGGTACTATTATTATCTCAGTTTTACAGATGAGGAACCTGAAGCTGAAAGAGGTTAATTTGCTAGCCCTGGGTCACTCAGTTGTGAATGATCTGAGTCAGGTTTTGAATTAAGGTCTTCCTGATTTCAGGTATAACATGCTATCTATTGCATCACCTAAGCAGCCTGGTAAAAAGAAGGAGATCCCTATTCCTCCAGATCCTCAAGGAAAGATGAAGGAAGGAGAGAATCTTATTTAGGTCCCATTTGACTCTGAAGTTCCTTCCAATTCAGAGTATTGATGAGGGGACTGGAATCTTTCCATATGAATATTAATTCTGGAGTATTAATCTGAGGGAAGAATATAGGACCAGAGAGTTGGAAAGGACTTTACCAGTAATGGAGTCCATTCTCCTTAATATATGAATGAGACGATTGAGACCTGTAGTGCCAAAATGACCTGCCCAATGTAACGAGTAGAACAGGGATTCAAACCAAAGGACACATCCTGAGTCTTATTCTTCTGAACTGTGGTATTCCCCCACTGTCTTCAAGTATTAGAAAGACTTTTGTGGAAGGAAAGTTACATTTATTTCACTTGACCATAACAGGTCTAGGGAGAAATGGATGGAAGATGAAAAGAGACAAGTTTAGGTCTGATAGAAGAAAAATATCCCTAACAGATAGCTTAACAATATGGAATAGTGAGTTTCCTCTACCTCAAAATCTTTTCATTATCCAACTGTCAGGAACATTGAAATTCCTGATAGAGTTACAGGACCTCTAAAGAACAGGAGGACAGAGTGTTGGAATCATAGTGTCAGAAGAACTGGTTTCTGTGACTATGTGACAACAGACAAGTCACATAAACTCTTTGGGTCCCATTTTCCTCTTTGTCAAAATGAGGGGGTCAGATTTAGAGCTGAAAGGGAGCTCCAGGGTTATCTGGTCCTGAGACAGGTGGTCCAGTGGACTGGAGCTGGGAAGTCTTGAGTTCAAATATGACCTCAAAGATCCTGTGTGGTCCCAGGCAAGTAACCTTTGTTTACCTCAGTTTCCTTAACTACAAAACACACAAAATAGTACCTACTTGACAGGTTGTTGTATTGATCAAATGAGATAATATTTATAAGTAGGTACTGCATAAATTTTTGTTCTTTTCTTGAGCTCAAAGTGACACAGGAATAAATGAGAAAATTGGGATTTAAATCCATGTGAAATACATGTCACTATCCTGTCTCTCATGATGGACTAGATGACTTCTGAGATCCCTTCCAAGTCTAAATGTATGATCCTTTGATGACTCCTAGCTACTTCTATCATTCTGTGGATTCCAATCCTCCCTCCCCCATTGTGAAGACCCTGCTAGGCTATGGGTGGTTCAAAATGGTGCATATCAATTCAAAACAGTTTGAGGAAGACCTTGCTAATCTGGAAAGATCAGCTTATGTGTCATGATATGCAGTACTCTTGAACTCCTATTGCAGATGAACTGGTAAATTGAACCGGCTAAAACTTCGGATCAAGTCTAATTCTGCTCTGCCTTTGGCTCAAATCTAACTCTGAGTTGGGTTTTAGCACTGCAAACCTGAGCTTAGTCCAATTTACACAGTCTGTTCCAGCCAGTATTAAGAAGTATAATTTTCTTTCTGTGTTCAGTCTAAAGTATCAGATACTGTTCCTTCTCTTCTCAAGATTTTTCAGGACAGTTTTTTTTAAGGGTATGTTTTTAGGACAGGCTTGTTATTTTTTTTCTCTTTAGTAAAGTTTTATATGTTCTCAAAAAAGAGCATGCGCTCACTGTCACCCACACCTTGCCTTACCATTAGAATTTCTGAGTTCTTCCAGGGTGAAATCGGATCTGGTTCTTTAACCCCATAATCTAACTGATAGAAGGTAATCAAATACTGAGCCTTACCATGTGATAGCACCGAATTCTCCTGTCTTCTCACCTGGGGATAACAGGTTTGTGCCATCTAGAAGGATGAAAAGGTAACTCAGAATATGTGGGGTCCTTATAACCCAGGTGGATACCCATATGAAGAGGAGGTATGGGCCCCAGAAATCGGAGGTTAGTGGCATTTTGACCTTCATTTGGGACTATTTATTTCATGAGGTTACTTAAGAGATCCATATGTAGACATTTATAGATTTCAAGAAGTAATACTTCCTACTTTTTCAGTTATAGAATTTATAAGATAAGAGCTGTGGGCATAAACTTGTGTGCAATCCTCTTTAACTTTGGGTAGAAATTTTAGCAATGATAATTTTGTTAGCATTCAAATCTACCTTTGTAATAACAAGATTATTTCTTTGTACTCAAAGTCAGTAATAATTTTCAATGACTCAATCATAAAGAATATTGATTTTGTTTTCTGTTGTTACTATATTATCCAGTGTATTGTCTAGAGGGAAATTGAATGGGTGAGGGCATTTTTGTGGACTAGTGAATTTTTTCCTAATTATAGATAGATTTCTATCGTTCTTACATATAATTAGGAGGACATCATAGACATTTTCATTTACTCCTTTTTAAAAAATAGTGGTGATAGATGACTGGCAGCTGTTATTTTTTCTCTAGTGATATAAAGGTCAAAAAGGGTATGAATTTTCCAAAGATTCAAAGAAATTCTATGGTCCAAGGCTAGTGTAGTTTCAAATTCAAAAAAGCATAATCAAAATTCTACAGAGGGCTTCTTTTCTAGTAAATATGCTGTAGAAACATTTAGCTACATGTCCTAATTAGGGACCCTCTAATTTCATGGACTTTCAAATACTACAGGGGATATTTGTGTGGAATCTAGATCTTTTGGTTTATCTGTTCTTTGTGGAAGTCAAATGACCTGGCTTCAAATCTTGGCTTTGCTAATGATTATCTGTGTAATCTTGGGCAAGTCACTTACCCTTTTTGAGCCTCAGTTTCCTTCTTTATAAAACAATGGAGTTGCATTAGATGAGCTCTAGGATATTAGTTTCCTATGATCTCATAAATATGATTTGGGAAGAAGAAGAAAATCACTTATGATCACTAGGAAATAGGAAGAGAACGGGGATAATGTCAGAACTATAACTAGATGTTCTGACAAGTATAAAAAAAACTGAATTAAGAGGATTTAGAGGAAACCTCCAAGAGATACCTTATGGAAGGATTGAAAAGCTGATATTTGGGAGGCTCAGTTAGCCATTATCCAGGAGAAAAAGGTAGAGTGAGGTCCATCCAATTTAGCTGGGTTGTAGAAAGGCCTTGAGATTTCACTACACAGATCTTACCTTCATTGTACCATCTGTGGCTGAGCTGCTAGTAGTGATAGAGTGAGTGAGAATGGATAACCCGTCTCCTAAAAGATCCGACCTGCACCCAGTTCACTCAGTTTAACTCCAAACCTCCAACTTAGATAAACCTGATTAAGAGCTGAGAAAAGGGTGTTGATGGAAGTTATAGGGGTTACCATACTGGGTGGGGGCAAAGTGGTTGTTTCCTTCAGTTCCAAGATTTGGAAATAATGTGTAGCAGGTGTAGCAATGGGTTATGCAGCCACTAGGTTTCAAGCAAGAATGTCCCATGGTCTAGGTTGAAAGCCTAGAACCAGGTGAGGGAGCAGGTAGATTTATATTAAGAATGTGAAACAGAGTAAGATGCAGGATTAACAAAAAATTTTGAGGTGTATCTGAGGTCTACCACCAGGAAAGGAAAGTATATGCCTCTAAATTTTGGTTCCTTGGGGCTTCCTTCTTGGTCACATTGATCTAATTGTGATTCTGGATAACATTATTTGGGAAAAGAATGAGATCGAAGAAAAGGAGTCAGTTTTCTTGTGTCCCTTCTTCCACAAAACCATGACATTGAAACAGTTTGCTTTAAATTCTTCTTGGGCCAGTCTGCTCCTATATTGGTAGCTGAGATGAAGTGTGCACAAGTGTTTCCAGATCAAAATGTTAAGATTCTATTTAGATCATTTAGATCTATTTAGATCATTTAGAATCAAATTGAAAAACCTCCAAAGTGCTGTGGTGATGGAAGCAGGGTTCTCAGTGACATTTTTGCTCTTTATCCCACTTCTTTTCCACCAAGGGACATTTATTGTCTTAATTGCATAGGTCCTGTAACTGGCTATGGCTTTAGAGGCAGAAGAAATTGAATTATACTCATGAACTACAAAATCATTTGGTTTTATTAATTATTAATTTTTATGATGAATAAATTTTCTCATTCTCTTACCATTAAAACTAAGCAAGAGAAAGTTATTCTTGTAAGGAAACTCGGAAAATTTGGTTTGTTTGAAAGTTTATTTTAAAAAAATGACATTCCAATCATCTTTTGGTTCTCATTATATCTTTCTCAATCTATCTGCAAAAATAAATAATAACCCTGGATGACTTGAAAGATACAAATCTGGCTCCATTCTAACTTGGGAAAATTGTAATAACGATAGCTGGTATTTACAGTCTTTTGAGAGCTTGCAAAGCACTCTACATGTAATCTCATTTGACCCTCCCAAGAACCCTTCGCAATTATTATTCCTATTTTTATATATAGACAAGCTTATGATGAAAGTATTTGAGTGACTTGCCCAGGGTCACACAGCTAGTGTCTGAGGCAGGATTCTTCATGATGCCAAGTTTAGTAATCTATTACTGTGTCACCTACTCACTAAATATCTCTTTCTGTTGCTCCCAGACAAAAATCTTATTCCTTCTTTCCTCTTTCTTTTACCCCTATCATTCACATGCAGATTTTTCTCTTAATCATTTGCATTATAGTCTAATGGAGGAGCAATGGAAAGAACATTGAATTAGGAAGCAAGAGATCTGAATTTTAGCTGTCAAGGGTCAAAACAGGGTGTGGTAAAAAGCTTTGCAAACTTTAAAACAAGTGCTATTGTTGTTGCTGTTATTATTACTATGAATTATTATTACCTATGTCACTAGATAAATTTATTTTGCTCAGTTGTAAAAGGAGAATTTAGTTCACAAAAGGTAAATACAAAACAATTCCTCCCCTCAAGGAATTTATATTCAATCAGGTGAAACAGTTTGTATATATGATATATATATATACACACACACATAGATAAAAAATACAAATATGATGTGAAAACCTTCTCCTCCCTGGCCTTCCAAAGAATCTGGGCTTCCATGAAGCATGTTGAAAATCTCTCTTCCATCCTGCCCTACTCTCCCCTCCCATGGCATGACTTTAGTTCTTCAACTACAGGTTAATCTTCTATTTTCTTCTTGCCTAGTACATAGTTGGGGGTCAATGCTTATTGTGAACTATTAAGGAACCAGTCTAGTCTTTGGAGAAGAGGGTAGAGGCAAGAATCATGAAGTATAATGTTATGATTCATATCTCTCCATTGAACCCAGGTCCTCTGGTCTAGAGATTACACTTAAAACTATTGCAACTTTGACCCATTCCTCCTATTTTTGTCTTTTAGGGGACAAGAGAACAAGTGCATTTCCTCTTCTACCCAATGATAACTTTAAATCTTTGAAAAGGGTTAACTCACCCCAACCTAAATCTTCTCTTCTCCAGGCTAAATGTCTCTAACACTATCAACTCATGTGGTATGAAGGTGGACTTCTTTACTATCCTGGCTCCCTTTTCATATAAGGTGCTCTCCACCTTTTGGCTAAACCTTTTCACTGGCTCTCTCCTTATTTCTGCCTCTGATCTCCTTCATGTCCTGGCTAAATCCTATGAAAGCTTTCCTGATCTTTCTTAATTCAAATACCTTTTCTCTCTCTCTCTGTCTCTCTCTGTTAATTATTTCTGATTTTTCAACATATAACTTGTTTTACCTAGTTGTTTCCATGTTGTCTCTTGCATTAGGCAGTGAGATCCATGAGAATGGTGACTGTCTTTTATCTTTTTATCCTCAGAATTTAGGACAGTGTCTGGGACATTGTAAGCACTTAATTGTTTATTGTCTAAGCAACTGACTCAGGATTTTCTATAGCTTTTTAATTGGATAAAGACTTGGCCTGTGATTTCATCAGCATGAGGAGCACCTCAGGAACTACCTGTGTGACCCTTAACAAATCACTTGTCCTCTCCATTCCTCTTTTGCCTCATCTGTAAAATGAGGGGGGGATGGACTTAACCAGCTTTAAAGTCCCTTCTAACTCTAAATATTATAAATCTTACGAATTTACACTTATCCTAATTATCTTTCATCTTGTTAGAGACAGCCCATCATTTTGGTCTGTAATGATCTTTTTGGAACCTGGTTTCCAATGTACTGAACAGATCCTGTTCTGCTTCCTGATATCTGACATTATGACAAATGTGCCATCTATGCTTCCAATCCAAGTCATTGATAAATAACATTGACCAGCATAGGAACAAAGGGAATTGATTGATCTGTAAAATCAAAGGGTTGAACAAGATGATGTCTAAGATCATAAAATTTAGGATCTGAGGAACTTCAGAGATCATTTTGTCCAGTTCCACCATTTTACAGACAAAAAACCTCAGGTCTAGGGAAAGAAAGTGCCTTGCCCAATGTCCCACAAATGGTATACTGGGAGTTGAACCTGGGGCTCCCCATTTTAAATCCTGTGCTTTCCCTTCTAAGATCTAGGTTTCTATGAATCTGTAGAAGACATTTAATGCCAGCTTTTTTGCCCTTTCTTCCTAAATCATCCCAATTCAGGGAACTAGCAGTTCTAAAATCTACTCCCTGTGCTAGAAGGAATCTATTCCCTCTTCAAACTAATTGGAAAGTTTGCCTCAATAAAGGGACGATGGATATTAATGCACATTTTAAGTATTAAAAAAAGGAGATTTTGGCGGGTGCCTAGGTGGCACAGTGGATGGAGCACCAGCCCTGGAAATCAGGAGTATCTGAGTTCAAATCTGGCCTCAGACACTTAATAATTACCTAACTGTATGGCCTTGGGCAAGCTACTTAACCCCATTGCCTAGCCAAAAATTTAAAAAAGAAAGGAGATTTTGAAGAGTTCCATATTAATCAGTCAATACTGCATCTCAGTCTTTATTTTTTTTAAATCTGAGGCTGAGCCTTTGTTGAAAAAAATTTTTGTAATGGAGAATAAAATTATTTTCAGGGTCATTAGCAAGCGGAAAGATCAAGGAAATCGTTTCTCAAAGAATACACATTCTTTTTCATTGCTTATCAAAACAAAATACTTTATCATTTTTTTCTATAATTTTGTACAAACTGGTGAGAATACATGAAAAATCTTTTATTTCATTTCTGGTGGGAACTCCTTTCATCTAGGCACATCATAAACTATAATAATCTAGGTGATAATTCCTCTAGGGTTGTTTGAGACTCTGAATGAATGAGTAAAAAACAAAAAAAACAAAAATATCTTATTATGTGATTAGCCCTAAGGATACAAATACAAATACAAAACCAAAGAAAACTCAGTTTTCACAGTGAAATTCTAATGCCGAGGGAGGAGGGGCCAATTGATTAACCAGGATGAGTGGAAATCTTTTTGTAGCCAGCAGGTGTCACTATGAAGTTTTTTCAGGCAGGCGCCTCAGAGACGTTACCTTCCCTGGGTCTATATCCCTACTCTACTCCTTTCTTTGAAAGTTTTTGGATTCTGAGCAACGCCTGGATCTGATTCAACAATGACTTATTTTTAATCTAAGTGATGAAACAGTTCCAATTCACTAGTTGATTTTTCTCTGATTTTGGAACTTGAACAAATTATTAAAAATCAAAACCATGACATTTTCTATTATGTTTGGAATGCCGAAATCATGGCGATTTGACTGTTTTAGACTAAGCTTCAAACATCTGCTCTGTTCCAACTATTTAGCTGAGTCTTCCAGTCTAAGTACTACTGAGCACTGCCAGAACATGGACAAGCACCACAAGGAAGTTATGGTCATTTATAGTTTTTATATGAAATAAAAATCAGGAAATTGAAATAAATTAAAGAAACCTTAAACAAACAATAGGTGAGAGAGCAAGACAGAGATCAAGAGAGTGAGAGAGAAAGAGAGAGAGAGAGAGAGAGAGAGAGAGGAGAGAGAATGAGCTGGGGGTCAGGGAGAATAGATAAATCTTTCACAGATTTTCTGCTAGGATAGTCACCACCTGAAGCCTTAGACCATGTCAGACACTGCTATCAGCATCTTTTAATAGGTAGTGCATCATACAGGGAAGGCACTGCCCACATCAATGCCCTATTGTTAGTCTCCATTCAAACACCTGCTCTTCTGCTGAGCTCCACTCAATACCACTGCCAAGCAACTTTACCTGCTTCCACACTCTGTTTCAAAACCTCCCAGTACAGCAATGAAGTATATCCCATTGTCCAGAACTCTGGATCCTTCCCCTTCAAATGAGAAGAACCACCATTATCCCTTTGAACTTTGATTCTCATATACTGATGCAACCAGGACCTGAAGCCTGGCTACAATCAATACACCCACTTCCTGGAGCAATGGCAGAATTGATTCCATGGTTTCAGAACAGGATGGGGTTTGGGGCAAGAGTAAAAATACAGCATGGCTAACAGGGGCTGCCAGAAAAAATGAGCCAGATGAAGTGCTAACCAATCACAACAGCAGATGGAAGTTCCAAAGACTAAGGGGCTAATTACCTCCAGGGGTAGGTCTCTGATTCTGTACCTTAAGAATCATGGTTAAGTGACTTGCTCTGGCCAAAATTGCAAGTTAAGTGTCAGAAGGAAGATCTGAACATAAATAAAGCTGCATATACTTTGTATATATATATATATATATATATGTACATATACTATATAGATATAGATATATTATACATTTATTGTTGTCTGTCCTTTGTTCTTGAAGAGGACCATGACATCAGGTAGGTAATGCCATGTGAATTAGATTTATGTTTTTTTATACACAATGTATACACACACAGACATACATATGCATATATGTGTAGATATGTATATATTTATATCTATATATATCAGCTAGTGACAATGAATAACAATACGGGGCCCGGAGATAGGAAGATCCAAGTTTAAATCCCATCTCAGACACTTGTTGACTATATGATCCTGGGCAAGTCATTTGACTCCTTCTGCCTCTCTTCTTAACTGTAAAATGAGGATAATAATAGCACCTACCTCCCAGGATTGTTGTGAGGTTCAAATGAGATAATATTTGTAAAGTAATATGAGTGATTTGGAACACAGTAGATGTTTAATACTTATTTCCGTCCTTTCATTTATATATATGTGTGTATATATATATATATATATATATATATATATATATATATATTATAGTACAACAACATTTTATCACAATCATACACCACAACTTGTTCAATCATTCCCCAATTGATGGACATCCTCTTGATGTTCAATTCTTTGCCACCACTAAATGAGCTGCTGAAATATTTTTGTACATGTGGGTCCTTTTCCTTTCTTTGATCTCTTTGGGATACAGACCTAGTTTTGGGCATTGTTCCATGAAATTTATATTCTCAAAGTGATGCTTGAGGCAATAAGAGAGCCTAGATTTGTCTAGAGTCAAACCAGTCTGTTTCAGAGGTGGAATTTGAACCTATTTTTTCCTTATTCTCAGGATATCCATTATGGCATGCTGCTTTTATTAACTAATTTATTATTGATGTTCAGTTTGCAGTAGTGTCTGACTCTTTTGGGGTTTTCTTGACAAAGATACTAAAGTGATTTGCTATTTCCTTCTCCAACTCATTTTCTAGATGAGGAAACTGAGACAAACAGGGTTAAGTCACTTTCCCAGGGTCACCCAGGTAGTTTTTGAGATTTGAACTCAGGAAGATGAGGCTTTTGGACTCCTGGCCCAGCACTCTGCACGTTCAAGCAGTTCAATTTCCTATTACAATTAGTCCTTCTTCCATCACTATGAACTTATTTTACATGCACCAGTACCTAATCCTAGTTATCTCATTAATTGCATACTACCTTGGAGAAACTTCTCCCCTTTTCCTGATGGGTGATTTCTTCTTTCAGACTACTATTTCATGAAAGCTTCACTTATGTTTCAAATCACTCCCTAATCTCTTGGTCATTTCCTCCTCCTAAGCATCTCTTTATAACCCCATTCTCTGTTTAAAATCAACTCTACCCTTGTTGTCCTAGATAGCATTGCCAATAGAGTCACCTATGGCTATACTTACATTCCCATAACTTTACTCAGACCAAAATCTATCTTCTACTAACCTAGAAGACTTTCTGGGCTGTCATAATTAGAATGTAAATTCCTTGAAATCAGGGAGTTTCTTTGCTTTTGTATTTGTATTGTGTAACACTTAAAATATGTTTATTAATTCATAGAAGAAAGTGAACTATATTAGATCTTGTTTTATAACCTTTTGTTTTTGTTTTGTTTCCTAAGCATTTAACAGAGAACCTGGTTCCTAATAAAGTTCCTACTAAGTGCCTGTTGAATTGACTCCACTAACATGTTTTAAATAAATCTTTATATTCTCAACAGTTAGTACAAAGTTAGCACTTGTCAAATAGTGCTGATTAATTTTTGGTTCTTATTCATTCCATTTTTTTATACTTTATTTATTAATGAACACTAGTGTGAACAATATCACATAAACAACTGAAATCACTTCTGGCTTCAAAATCTGTTCAAATTTCCCCATTAGTTAAAAGTGTATTTTAACTTCAGTAGCAGCATGACAAGATATGTTCATGTTATTCAAAAGGAGGGGACATATTGCCCCTCAAACACTTCTTGGGGTAGGGCCAACAGGCAGAAAGCAGAGGAGGTCACAATCTGTTCATCTTCTTTCTCCACTAGGGACTTAAAATGAATGAAACTGAGCCTGGTATAGGTATTTTTTTTCATAGCCACAGGTATTTACTGAGTGGAGGTTGACCGTGCTGATAGTCCTAGAGTGAAACCAGTCAACATCAAGGTCAACTAAGTGTAGAGAGGCTTTGTCTCTGTGATTAAATTAGATATTTGCAAAAGTGTTTGACCATTAAAAGTGTTTAGTAAATTTTTGTTCCCTTCTCCTCCCCTCCTCTCCTCTTTGACAGGAGACAATCTTGTGGTTTGAATAAGGCATCTTAAAATGAAGCCAAAAAAAAAAACCACTGAAAGAAGTAATATAACCTGGAATAACTTTCCTTTCCCAAGAGTTCTTGGGTTATTGATATGAATACCTGTCCATCTTGGCTGCTGCTGCGTCATCCCATTTTTTTCTTTTTAGCTGTCTCTCCAGTCATTCTATACTTGAATTTCTTTAGTGTATTGTTTGGTTCACACTTTCTTCAAGAAATTCTTAACGTTGTAATTTGTTTTTTGAACTTGATCAGCGTTTGTTGTGTTGCCTTCTAACCATAGGGATTGGCACTGGAATTGCCATCCCATTAACTTCTGGTCTCTGGTTCACTTTGTTTTATCCCATGGCCTTGATAACTGCAACTATTTATTAGGTTAAATTGATCATGTTCATCAAATCTGAGAATTTTTTAAAAATGTGAAATCTGGCTGATCTGATCACTAGTTGTCAGAATTATGTGATCCTTGCACTCAAGGATCCATAACTCCTAACTCCATGGGTTGTCTCCCATGCTTGAAATTCTCTTCTTCCTCATCTCTACCTCAAAGCTTCCTTGGCTTCCTTTCAAGTTTTAGTTAAAATTCTACCCTCTGCAAGAACTCTTTCCCTGTTCCTTCTGAAGGATTGCTTCATTCCCAGGAGACTGAATCCATTCATAGTCATTTTTTACATCATTATTTACATATTATCTCCTCCACTGTGACCTTGAAAACAAGAAAAGACTTATCTTTATATCTCATTAGGGTTTAACATGGTGCTGGAAAAATAGTAGATGCATAATAAGTAGATATCTTTTGACTAACTGACTTATCATGATCAGGCAGCCATTGGGTGCCAGGACATCCAGACTGAAGAACCAACCCTGTGGGGCAGGCTAAGTGGTATAGTGGATAGAGCACTGGCTCTGGGGTCAGGACAGACCTGAGTTCAAATCCAACCTCAGACACTTAATACTTATGAGTTGTATGACCTTGGGCCAAGTTACTTAACCCCTTGCTTTGTAAAAACTAAGGAAAAAAAGCAACTGACACTAACTAGTTGTATAAACTATCTTCAGTTCTGCAGAAAATGATTTAAGCTCTCAATACCTTTGCTACCTTAATGATAAAAACTGAAATAGCCTAATTTTTTTTAGGAGACTGAATCCATTCATAAAATTTGCTAGACATGGAAACTGCTTAGGAATACTAAGTAATATTGTTTAATTGCTAATTTTACAAATTTGGTAAGATCAGAGACCAGAAAATCAAAATGAGATTGATCTGACTGATCAGGTCAGTTTTTGCAAACACAAGTTTGCAGGTTTGGCTATATGTAAAATCAAGTATATATTTGTGACTTCTTTGCAAGATCATTGTTCCCCACTCTCCTTCTTTTATCAGTAGTCAAATTGCATGAAACTTATGTGCTGTATTTTGAGTTTTTTGGGAAAAATACCCCTTGATTTTTTTCCTTTTAGCTTACCAAATATAATTATTTACATATTTAATTGACTTCCACATCGCCATTCCCATATATTATCATCTCAGACCCACCACTGTTGTCAAATAAAACACCAAGGCCCCAATTCCTTCACACGGTATCTCAAAGCTCCTAACAACTTTCTCAGTCACATTTTGGATGCTAGTTCTCTCATCTATTTAATTAAATCTCAAACTAGGAACAATAGGTTAAGAACATCCATATCATGCCTTTAATAGTTACATACAGCTGAGGTATAAGTGGGAGAACCTTGGATTTAGAGTCCTAATCTCAATTCAACATTTGAAAAAATATTTACTAAAACCCTACATTGTACAAGCTCAATGATTTGTACACAGTCTGTGTGTGTGTGTGTGTGTGTGTGTGTGTGTGTGTGTGTGTGTGTGTGTGTGTGTATGTGTGTGGTCCCTCCCAAGAAACAATCCCTGCCCTCAATGATCTTTCATTATACTGGGGTGGGGTGGGGTAAGGGAAATATAGTTCAGTAAATACAAAATAATTTTATGAAATACAGGGTACCAACAATTGGGGGTGGGTGGGGGGGTAGTGAGCAGAAAAGGCCTCTACATAAGAGGTCTGGTCTGAACTGAGC
This sequence comes from Macrotis lagotis, assembly GCF_037893015.1. Lineage (NCBI taxonomy): Eukaryota > Metazoa > Chordata > Mammalia > Peramelemorphia > Peramelidae > Macrotis > Macrotis lagotis. The sequence continues at coordinate 201,167,680 of NC_133662.1, forward strand.
CTGGAAGGAATCAAGGAATCAGGGATTCTAAAAGGTGGAAGCAAGAAAGAGGATGGAGTGAATTCTAGACATGATGGGGAAAGGTACTACCTGTGCAAAAATGGAGGCAGAAGATTGAATGTTCAGTATGACGAAGACCTGATAGGTCAGTTTGGTGGGGATGGAGTAGTATGAAATAAATCTGGAAAGTAATGGGAATGCCAGATTGTGGAAGGTCTAAAAAATACCAGAATGAATATTTTATACTTTATCCTAAAGGTAATTGGAGGACCCTGAATTTTCAGTAAAGGAGTAACATAGTCAGAACTGTCACTCTGTCATTAGCTGTGTGACCTTGGGCAAGTCATTCAATTTCTTTACACCTCAGTTTCCTTACCTGTAAAATAGGATATCTGCATCACTTACTTCATCCCAAGTCCTCCAAAATGCTTTATATTCATTTATGAATGTTATGAATTCTTTATCTATAAAAAGGAATCAGCAAGATTTGAAAGTATTACCCTTTGTGGAATTCCTCCTTAGGGCATCTAAACCATGGTACTATTATAAGGCTGCAACTCAGAACTTTGACCATGCTAGTTGAGAAAACAATGGTCCTATGACCTCATTAGAATTTTGCAATGTGTGGGCTGGTTCACTTACAACTTTTTTGAGGTGGTTATTTCTCCCAGAAATTTCTGTTTTTCATTAATCACATAGATTCTAACTAGGAAAGTCATTATTAAACTGATAGTAACTAATTGTTCTTCATGCCGAATTTTTTTAGGTAAGATATTCATCACTTTTCACTTATTAGATAAGTATTTTCTTTTTATATTTCATCATCACATTATTCACAAAATAATTTTGCTTAAAGGGGTGGGGAAGGGAGAAAAGGAATGCTTTCCTTCTGTATCCTTGCTTTCTAAGATTCCTAATAGTAAGATAATGAAAGCTTTTTTTACTCCTTGAGTATCTGAAGTATACCATTAGACTATGTGTGAGAAATGTTTTAAGGAAATGCTGTTAGAGCTTTTAGTTATTTTTGTTTATACAAAAGGAGTTCTCTTAATACTGGTCAAATTCTCCTCAGGCCTCATTTTGTCTGCTCAGATAACCTAATGATAAGCATTGATTGCTGATCAGAGGGACATTCAAAATATGATTTTTGAAAATATTTTGCTTTGTTTAACTTTCCTGTGCTGCCTGAAGCATGGGAGGTAGTGTAATAGAGAACTTGCTCTGAATATAGAGGATGAATTCAAAGCTAACCTCTGCTGCTTTCTAACTGTGTGATCCTGGAAAAAAATTGCTACAATTTCCTGGGTGCAGTTTTCGAGGCTGTAAAATAAGAGGGGATGACTTCACAGACTCTTTCTAGTTCTGGATTTGTGATCCATTCACATAAAAAAAAAAATTTATTTTTACTTTGTTTTTAGAGGCAATGAGAGTTAAACAAACTTGCCCAAGGTCACACAGCTAATATGTATCACAGGTTTGATTTGAATGTAGGTCCTCCTGACTTCAAGATTGGTACTCTGTGTCATTCAGTTGCCCCTTGAATTTCTATAATTCTATAGCATGGGACTGCTTAAGTCCACAATGTAAAAGTTTTAAAAGGGCTATGTAATCAATTAGAACTCCAAAATCTATTCCTAGACTTCCTGTAGACATAAACCAGTTAGGAAAATATGTTAGGATAGATTTAAGTTTTATATGAATGAGATTTGGAAATTCTGGTGTTGGAGTTGACCTGTTTGGAGTGCAGGTAAAAATGTTAACCATTGACATGTACATTAAGAGAAGGAAATTGCTAAGTTCTTTGAATTGGACCTTTTTTTCATTCTTTTTTGCATGTCAGATATAAATAATAGATTGTAATTAACATGTTGAGTTTGAGTGGATCCAATTTGTATTAATATCAAGATTCTAATAATTAGGTCCATTTGAAAGATAAGGGCTAAACTGCAAGATTTTAATGAATTGTTATTTTCCTCCCTCCCCATGATCTCTAAGACTTAAGTGGCTTTTCAAAACTTTTGGCACTAACTTTATCTTGAAAAAGTCTAAAGAATCAAAGGTAGTCTTTCCAAATGAAAACATTAGCTGCTTTTATGTTTGTAGACACCCATCTCAATGGGGATGAGTAGTGTCAGGAAATGCAGTAGGAGAGAAGGAAGACTGTGGAATCATATGACTAGGTTGCAATTCCAGTTTCTGTTACTTTCCAACTTTAGAACTTTGGACCCAAGTGAAATATCATTTTTGTACTTAAGTTTTATCATTTGCAAAATACTATTCCTTGAACATTGATACTCCATTCCCCTACTTGGAGAATTTTTGCTGGCTGTCCCTCATTCCTGGAACCCTTTCCCTTCTCATTTCCTACTCCTAACTTCCCTGACCTCCTTTGGTCTCAGCTAAAATGGATTTTTTTTTTTTGCTACTGATCTTTCCCAGTGCCTTCTCTCCGAGATGATGTCTAATCTATTCTGTCTGTGCATTTTGTACATAGTTGTGCTTGTGTGCTTTTTTTTTAAATTGGATTGTGAGCTCCTTCAATGGCAGCATTCCCCCCCCCCTTTGTATTCTTAGGACTCACTAGAATGACAAGAAGATAAATAAATGCTTGTTGACTGACAGATAGAGCTGAATGATTCACAAGTTTTTTTCCAATAAATTTTTCTAAATGTATGATTTGGGAGGATAAGGATTGATTCATACAATCATTTGAATTTACTGCGACATAATTTTATGATAGTGAGCAATGTACATATGACTGCTGAACAAAGCTCCCGATGGTGGCACAGTAGGCTTGGAATCAGCTAAGACTGAGTTCAAAACTGGCTTCAGACACTTCTAGTTGTGGTCTATGGCCTTAGTCTCTTTTTTGCCTCAGTTTCCTCATCTTTAAAATGGGGCTAACTTTCAGAGTTGTTGGGAAGGATCAAATGAGATAATAATTGCCCGGTGACTGGCACATAGTGAAGAGCTAAACAATTGTTAGCTGATCTTATTATATGACTGCCTTTGTTTTCCCCTAAGGCAGAAAGCCAGGCTGAGAGCATCTAGGGAGGATCAGTTTATACTGCTTAGGGGACCACAAGGTTTGGGACATGGCCCACACACTGAGAGAATCACTGCTCGATGTGAGATCTGCAAAACATGGAGTATAACTCAGCCTGTGACGTGTCTCTCATTAGTCCAGAATTACTCCGTAGACTCCACAGCACAATCCGTTGTATTTTAGAGACACTCGAGGATTAGCCATGATAAAGCGTTCAGACCTCTGCATGTCGGGCCTCCGGTCCATTTTTTATTAATTCACAATAGTCTGGTAAGGATTGATGAGCAATCTCCAATTTTTAGAATCAGAAACGCCTCTCCTTAGAGGTGGATCCTTCTGTCCTGAAAGTTGTTCTGGGTCAGTTGGCCATAATGACCGGCTAATGAATCCAAGGTCAATTAGCTTAGCCTCATGACAGATTTAATGCTCCTTTCAATAAAGTCATTCCCTTCCCGGGTGGAGACTAGTGGGCAGTGTGAGGAGGGATCAACACACAGTCATCGGCACTCCCGGAAAACGCGCGTGTCCGAATGGGGGAAGGTCAGTGGCAACAGTTCGGCCTAGGCGACGGTGCCGGCCGGGGCGGCCTTTGGGGTCCGGCCCCAAGCGTGTGTCCTGGCCCGCGTCCGCCTTGGCGCCTTGAAAGCAGACGGGCGGAGGGAGTGTTTCGGGGTCCCTCCGAGGGGCCGCCGCTTTGGGGGGGCGGGGAGGCTGCCCCGTTTGCCCGCCCCTCCTTCTCCCCCTTCCGAATGAAAGAGGAGCAAAGTGGCCCGAGGGCGCGAATGGGACTGGCCCTCCCGCGAGTAAAGCGCGGCTTCTGCGATGACGTCGGGGAGTCCCGCGGAGGGGCCTCAGGGCTCCCCGGGAAGGGCCCGGGGATGGGGGAGGACGTTGGGGTTCCAGAAGTTGCCCGGGGAGCGGCGCGGGCGCCCCGGCCCCGGCTCCATTCACAAGTTTCTGGCCCCGGGCCCCGCCCGGCCCCGCCCGGCCCCGCCCGGCCCCCGCAGCGCCCCCCGCCTCCATTGGCGAGCGGCGACAAAGCCTTAGCAACGGCTCCCCGGGCCCCGATTGGGCGGCGGCGCTGCGGGGCGCGGGCCGGAGCGGGAGGCGGCGGCGGGGCGGCCTCTTTAAGGGATGGCCGCGGAGCGGTGAGAGAGGAGGCGGGGAGGGCGGGGGGCAGGGCCGGGGCGGGCCCGGAGGAGGAGGAGGAGGAGGAGGAGGAGGAGGAGGAGGGAGGCGCGGCGGCGGCGGCGGCGGCGGAGCCGGGCTGAAGGCGGCGGCGGCGGGGAGCGGCGGCCGCCAGGCGGGCGGGCACCCCGGCGCCGGAGTCGCCACGGGCTCGGTCGGGGCCGGGAGCCTCCTCCTCCATGATCACTCTGGGGGCCGGGAGCAGACTTTGGCCGGACGGGAGAGCTGGTGTGCGCGCCGGCGGCGGCGGAGCGGGGCCGGGCGCGGGGCAGCGGCGGGGCACGGTGCGCCCCGCGCGGGCAGGGCTCGAATGTCCCCGGGGCGCCGCGCGCGCTGACCCCGCAGCAGCCCCGGCCCGCGCCGGCCGCCGCTCCTCTGTGCGCCCGGGGCCCCGAGCCCTCGGGCCCCGGGGAAGGAGGGAGCCCCCGGGGGGCGGGGGACCGCCCTCTCCGGCCAGCCCTTCGGAGCGCGGCTCTCGCCTAAGATGGCAGCGGACGCCGGCGAGCTAATCGGGGCTTCGGAGTTCTTGAAAGGTGAGGGGCAGCCCCCCCGCGGGCCCCAGCCCCCCCCGCGGGCCCCAGCCCCCCGGCCTCCCCTTTGTCCCCCCCCCACCCCACCCCTTTCCCCAGCCCTCCTCTCGGGAATCTGGCTCTGGAGCTGCCCTGGAGCAAAGAAGTGTTTCTTTTGTTGTCCCCCCCCATGCCCGGAGTAAGTCCTTCTCCCTCGCTTTCCTTCCCTGAGGTGTTCTCCAGCTTCTGGTGCTGGGAGAGCGGTTTGAAACAATCATTCCACGTGTTTTTGTTTCATTTTGAGTTAATTTTTTTTTTCGGTGTTGATAAGAGGTCTTTAAAACCGAAAAGTGATGACTTCTTTGTGTCGTCCTTCACTCTTTTCTCTTTAGCTCTCACCCGACTTCAGATCTCATCACTAAAACTTGGGCAGATCGCATCGCTTCCTCCTGTGTCCGGTGAAGGGGTCCCATTAGAGGGCCTCTCTGCGTCTGTGATCCCATTTCTGACATATTTTCCCTTCTCTTTTAAACTTCTCTTCCAGATCGCTTATATTTTGCTACTTTAAGGAATAGACCAAAAAGCACAATAAATACCCACTATTTCTCCACCGATGAGGAGCTGGTCTATGAAAAGTAAGTTTCTGTTTTTTTTCTTCTTCTAGTTTTCTTGGGGGAAATGTTTTGCTACTCTGGTGGCAGTTTCTGAGACTTTACCCCCCCCCCCCACTGGATAAGAGTGTCAAGAAGAGAAAATCATCATTCTGGCAGTTTTTAAGGCTTAGGTGGCGATGCAGTATATTGATTGTAGTATTATGTTTAAGGGGGTAAGCAGTTCACCTCAGGAAAAGTGAGTGCTGCTACTGGAGGGAATGTTTGCAAAATTTGAGAGTCACAGCTTCTTGGTTATATGGGGGGGGGGGAATCACTCCAGTGTACACCCATATGAAAAGTCTAGAGAGATACTGGTAATTTATAAGGCATGATAATTGACCGCTTAGTCACCAAGAATTTATGGAGCACCCATAGATTGCACAGCAATGTCCTAGACTAAGGTACTTTGAGCTTTGCAGACTTAAGCATGGTTTGGGCCTTGTCTTTTTTTGGGGGGGTTTGCAAGGCAAATGGGGTTAAGTGGCTTGCCCAAGGCCACACAGCTAGGTAATTATTAAGCGTCTGAGGTCAAATTTGAACTCAGGTACTCCCGACTCCAGGGCCAATGCTCTATCCACTGGGCCACGTAACCACCCCATGGGCCTTGTCTTAAGAAGGGTTCTGTCCTAATGAATGGTATGCACCTTATGTGAAAGTTGGATCCAAGTGACTTAAGTGATATTATATCCAGTTGAGTGTGTTATGAGTTTTCATATTGATTAGGAAATATGTATCCTAAGTGACATGAAATACTATTGTCTACAACTATATGAAAGTGTAAGGGATGAAGAGAATAAGAAGAATCCTTTGGTCCCTTAGAATGAAATATAAAAATATTCATCTCTGGTTTTGCAGTTAAAAACAGAGGACAGGGAGATTTAAAGCACAGGTTTTGTGTTTTGATCAGTTGAGGAAAAAGAAAAGTGTTTTTTGGGGGAGAGGAGGTGGGGATATTGGGGAGCAATTGAGAAGGAAGAGGAGGAAGGAAACTAAAAGTTCTAATGTATTTCCACCTTTTTGTTGTTGACTCCAGAAAGATCACCATCACTAGAAGCTCACTGGTTTTCCAGTAATTGAGTAATATTCATTAGAAATTTAGGAAAATTGTAAGATTTAGGAAATTAGAAGGGACCTCAGAAAGCATCTAAGGAAATGGAGGTCCAGAGATTTAACTAATTAATGCCAGAACTGGAACATGTGTCTTGACTCCAGAGTACAGTATATTTTTCCATTGTAACATCTGACTTCTTTGCAAAAATCATCTATCAACTCTAAATGGAATCTTAGGATCATAGATTAGAGCTGGAAGGGACTTGAGGCTATCTCAGCCATCCTTCATTTCCTCACACCCCACCTCCTTCCCCCTACTCCTGTTTTGTAGATGAGGAAATTGAAGAGCATAGAATGGTTAATGACTTGTCCAGGTCACATAACTGGTAATTTTCTAAGACAGATTTTGAACCAAGGTCTTCCAGGTACTGAAGTATCCTATCTTACTATTCTACAAAGTGTTTAAAGGGATCAACCTTTCTTGGTCTTTTCAAGAAAAGATGAGCATGTCTTTAGTACATCATTCTTTGGTCAAAAGACTATCTCCTCACATTACTTGTTTTGCTTGATACAAAAGATGGTTCCTTACCTTTCATAAGAAGGACATCTTTATTTTTTTTAGTCTAAGAGCCTATTTTAATTTTCTTGAAATCGTGTTAAAGGGTGTGTGTGTGTGTGTGTGTGTGTGTGTGTGTGTGTGTATGTGTGTAGCATGGTGCCCTTGTGGGATTTCGCCAGGAGAGTGGGAGTATAATGGGCAGGTTGACTTTCTAAAGCTCTGAGACCTTCTGGTCCATCATGATCTACCTGTTAGGGAGGCCTGGTGTAAAGGAAGCAGGTCAGGAATGAAGAGGTGTGTTCTGCTAATATGGAAATATAAACTTTCGAAGTAGACAAATGAAGGAATGACTTCCTAGGCTAAAATAATTTTTCAATTTATGAAAGAATTTACTTGAGTTTCTTTAAATAGAGAGCTCCCCTACTACACTTAAGATCAAGGTACAACTATAATGATTTAATGATTTTAAAAATATAACAATTATAGTTTCACTTTAGAAATTGAGAATCCATCTCTTAGTTTTTTAATTGTAACTAAGAGTTTACATTTATTGGATACTTTGTACTTTATAGAATGTTTTTCTCCCAAACCTGTGAGATAGCAGTACTCAGTTTATTGATAATGAAACTGAAAACCAAAGAGGTTAAACAATTGGCCTCACTATCATATTGCTAGTGTCAGAGCCTTGATTCACACTTAGGTTTTCTCACTCCAAATCCTGTGTTCTTTTTCTTATGTTACCCTGATAGAGTCAGCTTGGTATAATATGTAACAGAGGTGTCAAAGATGCAGGCCGGAACTTGATTAAAATGTAATTGGGAAATATTTGGCAAAATAAATAAGAACATAGTACAGCATAAATAACATAACATTGTAAAAAGAAGTCAGTGTTAGACCTTTAGAAATCCTTGTTAAATTAGCACTCATTTCTATTGGTGATGGACACTATTGGCGTAGTAGATAATAAAGGGCTGGCCCATTTAAGTCCTACCTTTGTCACACACCCTGGCTTTGTAACTGAGCAAATTACTTAATCTCTCTGTGCCCCAGGTAATTCTTTAAGGGACACCTGTCTAATTTCTTAGAATTAGAAGTCTCTTAAGTTAATAAGGTTGCCTGTCTGCATGGGCAGAGGGAGTTCACTGTACTAATTAAATCAGTCAGTAAGGGTTTATTAAATGCTATGCCTTATGTGATTATGCCTTGGCATTAAGAGGTGGGGGGATACAAAACTAAAATAGTATACAGTCTCTGCCATCAATGAACTGACATTTTACTAGGGAACAGATAAATCAGTACAAGGAAATAATAAGGGGGATAGTTGAAGCTGAGGGGGATCAGGAATGGCCTCATGCCGAATATGGGGATTGTGTGGAGTTCTGAAGGGGTGGTTGGGGCAGGAGTACATTCCAGGCATGGAAGAATAATTGCAAAGGGGATGTGATGTTCTTCAAAAAGGTCAGTTTGGCTAGATTTCAAATTAGTGAGGGGCAGCAATGTAGAATAAACCTGGAAATAAAAGTTGGAGTCAAGGTGTGAAGTGCTTTAAATATGCTAAACAAAAGAGGTTTGTATTTGATTATAGAAGTGATAGGGATCCACTGAACTTAATGGAGTAGGGAGTGAATATCTGCCCAAGTGTGCTTTAGGAATCTCAAGTTAGTAGTTGTGTGGTGGCTTCATTGGAGAGGGGATAGACTTGAGTCAGGAGACCAAATAGGAGACTCTAGAGCTAGAATGATGGGCCTGTGAATGGAGAGAAATTACATAACCAAAAATTCCAGTAAATAAAGCTAGTCTTATTATAGAAGGGATGTTAAAACCTGGAAGTAAATCATATCTATCATATTTAGTGGTAGCGACCCTGTAGGGGGGAGAGTCAGCTTAATTTGTTTGATAATTGTTTTTAAAAACCAAACCAAAACAAACCAAAAACCCAAACCGAACCAAATTAGAGATAAATTCCAGAGATATCTTGTATTTCATTTCAGATAGTTCATTGGACTTCCTTTTTAGTTCATCCTAAATCGAGAATAACCAGTTACCAAAGTTATCATATATGTTTTGCCATTTCTTAGAGATTTGTGAGTGTAGTCCTTCATTAAAAAAATTAAATTATCATCAAATTGTAAGCTTTATTTTGGTTAGGGAGAAAAATAGTTCTTGAATAGTCAGAAAATCTGACTGTTCACAAACTAAATATCTGTTACCTTAAAGCTAGTTTCTCCAAGATTAATTGTCTTTTTTAGGAGCCCTGTGATCTTAGCTCTTGAGCAGTGTTGGAGTAATGAGTGGATTACAATAGTACTTGACTTTGAAAATAACTATGTTTTTCAGGGTAAATTTTTAAAAATGCATGTGGTCAAAGAGAGAGACGGAATCTTGACACCCTCCATTTTGTAGATGAGGCCATGAGTTGAAGAAGTTAAAAGAATTGTTTTAGTATTTGCTTGACCCTTTTATAAAAAAGTGTTCTTCCATGGCTATTCATCCAGAACTTAGTAATGTTTAGGAAGCTTTACGGGAAAATACTTTATGCTTTCATTGGTATGTTAGGTAGGAGAGGTTAGCAGTTGTGAATTAATCACTTATTTGAATGTACTTTTGGTAGAGACATTGATATTTTCTTATATTGCTCATCAGTACTATGCAATTGAATTAATTCACTGTCAGCAACATTTATCAAATGTCTACTGTAATTTTATTACTGAGTACTGTTGAGACTCCTGTTTTAATTTTTATTTTTGGGTTTAGGAATTGAGGACTGCTTATTAAGAGCTATCTTAGTAAATGAAGAGACTGTTTGTTGGTGTTTTTTTCATGGCTATAAAACCAATACACAGTGATGTTTAGCAATTGTTAAGGAAAATTACTTTTAGCTTTTATTTGTACCTTAAGGGTGAGGTTAGCTGTAAATAAAGTTAAATTATTATTAATTAAATGACTTAAATTTCTGTACTTATGTTTGATGGAAATAAGAGGAGACAGGGAGTAATGTAAAGATGTTGAAATTGGAAAAGGGACCCTTGGGTTTGAAGCCAACCTCTGACACTGACAGTTCCTTTACTTTTTCCAGACTGTAGTTTCTTAATCTGTAAGAGGAGATGATGATACTTGTACTACCTACTCACAGGGTCAAGTTAAGGGAGGAGTTCTCTTTGTGAACCTCAAAAGATAGAGATAGGAACTGAACCTCCTATTTAACTGGTCCAGGACACTCCCAGTCAAAGAAACTGTGTCCTTATCGATGCAATCCTACCTTCTCTTCAGTTGATTTCCAGTCTGACTTTGCTCTCTGTTTACTTTGCTGTGCTTGATGCCTCTAAAATCTTAAGAACTTCATAAATATGTGATTTTGCTAAGAAGAATTGTGGCTAGGATGCTGGCTATGGAGTCAGGAAGAACTGGGTTTAGCTCCTGCTTCAGACATAACTTGACTACATGATTCCAGTGGCAAGTCCACTTAACCCTTCAGGGCTTCAAATCTCCAATTCCATGATTATCAGTTCTAGACTGCTAGCTTCACACCAGAGTTCCTTAGACTAATGAAATTGCAGGTTCATTCCCTCATCTCTCAGACTACTATATTGTTATCTGTCTTATAATGATGCAGGGGTATTATGACTTGAAAGTCACCTTGGACTCTAAAGGAAGGGATCTTGGAAGAGTTGGAAGTTCAGGGAGAACTTTGCTCTTTGGGCTTTACTTTGTGCTCCTGATCTTAGCTATTACTTTTTTTTTTTTTTTTTGCAATATTACCAACTTTACAGTTTCATTGCCACAGTCCTTCCTGCTTTTAGACTCCACCCTAAGTACTCAACCCACCACAGGCCATTGCTACCACTTCCTGTTTGAAGTGTGAAATAAAGTGATCAAAGCTTTTGGAAATGCAAAGTATTCCTCTGGATTCTAGCTGTGTTCCTATAAAAATCATGACTGGCATACACATGGCTAGATAGTTTCTATTTTATGACAAGAGATTGTATATTACTTTCTATCATGGGACTTTGCACATTGTTGTAGTTATATTTCTGATGAAAGAGTGAGTGAAAGAAAGAAAGAAAAACTGGATTTCTGTTTAGGTTCTGTTTAGGAATTTAGCTCTTTAAAAATTAGAATTGATACAAAACTGAGAGAGGTAATAAGAATGACAAAATTGGGATCCTGCAAGATCTTGACAGGTTGGCATGATGGGCCAAGTTTTAAGATTTCGTTTAATAGGAATATGTCTAGTCCAGTCAAGGTTCCAAAGATCTATTGCCCGAGTAGTTGGGGTGTGTGTGTGTGTGTGTGTGGGAGTGATGGTGCTAGAGACATGACTACACGACAGTTTTTTTTTAGGTTTTTTTTTTGCAAGGCAAATGGGGTTAAGTGGCTTGCCCAAGGCCACACAGCTAGGTAATCATTAAGTGTCTGAGACTGGATTTGAACCCAGGTACTCCTGACTCCTGGGCTCGTGCTCTATCCACTGTGCCACCTAGCCTCCCCAAAGAAAAAATATTTTAAAATTTTTAAAATAAATTGAATTAAAAAAGGAAATCATTGATAGTAAGATACTCCAATCAACAACACCAACAGCAGGTTAAGAAACCCTGAATTAAAGGGATTGGTGGTGTTGCTTAACCTAGGTAAGGAATCTTAGGAAATATATATATATATATTCACTGACTTTAAACAGTTGCAGATGGGTCATATGGAATTGAGCTTAGACTTACGCTGCCTGGCCCCAGTGCAGATTTCATCATAGCAAATTGAGGCTCCACATGAGAAGAACCTCCCTAATCGTTAGAATGCTTAGAAAGTGACCAGGCTATCCCAGAAGGCAGTAAGCTCAGCCTTACCAGAGGTCTTAAAGTAGAAGTTGAATGACCACCCATTTGAGGTTGCCCTGGGGGGAGGGGGTTCCTATTCTGGTAGAAGTTAGACTAGTTGACTCTGAGGGATATCTAGTGTCTATGATCCTTGTTTAATTTTTTGAAAGTCTTTAAATTTTCATGCAAATATGTCATATTCTTCAACTAAATTGTAAGATTATAGAGGACAAGGATGCTTTATTTACTTTTTCCTTTTTTTCTATGTCTCCTGTACCTAAAACTCAAAAGTTGGCAATCAATTTAGGTTCAGTATGCGAACCACAAAATGGTGATTGGAAAAGCCCTGGATAAGGATCCAGGAGACTTAGTCCCTGGACACTAGGTCCTGTTTTGTCACACACAGACTATTCAGTTTAATAGGAACACTTATTATATATGCAAGGTGCTTGACTTAGGAACTCCCAATTCCAAGAGGAAATCAATGCAGTTTCTGCTTGCTCTTGAAGAACTTGTGTTCTAGGCTTTAGACAATATGACATATACACTAATAAATGTGTCACAGGGTAATAGGTAACAAGGGTAAAGGAGACATTTAGGCAGAGTAGTACTCTTAAGAAAGGGAGTAACTAAGGTAAGAAAGGTGGTTCAGTGGCTATATTGAGTGCTGGGCCTAGAGTTAGAGTCATCTTCCAGAGTTCAAATTCAGTCTCAGACACTTTCTAGATGTGTGACTCTGGGCAAGTCACTTCACCCTGTTTGTCTCAGTTCCTCATCTGTAAAATAAGATGGAGAAGGAAATGTTGAAACACTCCACTATCCTTGCTGGGGTGGGGCTAGAAGCAGAACTCCAAATGTGGTCTTAGAGGGTCACATGTGATTTAAAATGACAAAACAAAAAACCTCTTAAGAAAAACCTTATCATCAAAGTACCTTAAGAAAACATGGCACAGCCATTTCAAAGGTAAGAGAAAAACTTCTCTCTATTTTTTTTTTTTGTAGTTTTTGTAAGGCAATGGGGTTAAGTGGCTTGCCAAGGCCACACAGCTAGGTAATTATTAAGTGTCTGAGGCCGGATTTGAACTCAGGTATTCCTGACTCCAGAGCCGGTGCTCTATCCACGGTGCCACCTAGCCGTCCCACTTCTCTCTGTTCTTGAAACTGTCACAAGATCCCTTCTGTTGGAGTTCCAGATGGCTTTAGTGTCAAATCATCACTGGTGTCATCACCAAAGTGAGGGTGTTGACAAGAGGACCTTATCCTTTAACTTTGAAGGGGAAGAGATCATTTTTAACTGGGAAGATCATGGGGGGTTTCATTGAGGGATGATGCTAACTTAATGGGACTTTGAAGAAAGAGAACACTGCATATTGCAATGTGGAGAGAGCCCTGGGTCTAGAGGTGGGAGACTGTTTCTTTTGTTTCTGTTTTATGGGAGAATCCATCCTATTCACATTCATAGTTATATTTATTAACTCTTTATTACTCTCCATCCTATCTCCCCTCTGTATTTTTTTCTTTCACCCAATTTTCCCTCTTCACCAGTGTTTTGATTTTTTTTTTTTTAGGTTTTTGCAAGGCAGTAGTGTTAAGTGGCTTGCCCAAGGCCACTCAGCTAGGTAATTATTATTATTATTATTATTTTGGTTTTTGCAAGGCAAATGGGGTTAAGTGGCTTGCCTAAGGCCACACAGCTAGGTAATTATTAAGTGTCCAAGGTTGGATTTGAACTCAGGTCCTCCTGACTCCAGGGCCAGGGCTCTATCCACTGCGCCACCTAGCTGCCCCTGGTCATTCTTTCTAACTAACAAAGTTTTATAACTTCTTTCCTCATCTCCAAAATGAGGGAGTTGGCCTAGATGTCTTGATAGGGAAGGCCCTTCCAGGTCCAAATCTTTTACCATATTAAAATTTCAGCAGATAGAGATGTGAAAGGATTGTAGTTCAGATCAGTATTATGAAGGGTGACCTGTGTGACTGAATGTAAGTGGGAGAGGGCAGGATGAAGTCTGGGAGCAGCTGATTGTCTGATTTGACTGGAATGTGGTTTGCTTGAAGAGTTGTTTCTGAATTAAGGTTGGAGCCAGTTTATTAAATGCCTGGAATACCAGGCCAAGGAGGTAGGAAGTCATTGAAAGTTTTTGAATAAAGGGAGTGACATGGCCAGACTGATTAATTTCTTAGCATTTAAGAAGACTGGATTGTAGAGGGAAGAGGAGATTAGTGTTAGGGAAAATGCCTAGGAAGCGGTTACCTTAGTCCAGGGGCACGGTAATAATTTGGACCAGGCAAAGCTCTCAAGTTAGCAAGCATTTATTAAACATCTATTGTGTATAATGCACTCTGCTAAGGACAGGATACAAAGAGGCAAAACTGAACTCAAAGTCTATTTTGGAAGACCACGCAAAAATGGACTTTGTACAAACAGGAGCCATGCAGGATAAATTTGAGATAATCAAAGGGAATTAGGAAAGACTTTTTTGGGGGGCAGTTTGCAAGGCAGTGGGGTTGACTTGCCTGAGGTCACACAGCTAGGTAATTAGACAATAATTATCACATTTGAACTCAGGTCTGGTGCTGACTTCAGGGCTGGTGCTCTATCCACTATGCCATTGTTTTGCTAAGATTTTATTTGATTTTTTGCATTTATATTTATCGGGGAGATAGGTCTATAATTTTCTTTCTCTGTTTTGACTCTTCCTGATTTAGGTATCAGCCCCATAGTGGTGTCATAGAAAGAGTTAGGCAGAATTCCGTCTTCACCTATTTTTCCAAAGAGTTAATTTGAACCAGTTGTTCCTTAAATGTTTGATAGAATTCACTTGTGAATCCATCTGGCCCTGAAGACTTTTTTTTAGGAAGATTAATAATGGCTTGTTGAATTTCTTTTTTCTGAGTTAGGGTTATTTAGGTATTTAATTTCCTCTTCATTTAACTTGGGCTACTTATATTTTTATAAATATTCATCTATTTCCCTTAGATTATCAAATTTATTGGCATACAGTTGGGCAAAATAATTCCAAATTATTACTTTTAATTTCCTCTTCATTGGAGGTGAGTTCACCTTTTTTCATTTATGAACTAGCAATTTGATTTTCTTTTTTTAATCAAATTAACCAGAGGTTTATCAATTTTATTGGGTTTTTTGTAACACCAACTCTTAGTTTTATTTATTAGTTCGATAGTTATTTTGCTTTTGCTTTTATTAATTTCTCCTTTAATTTTTAGAATTCCTAATTTGCTATATTTAATTGGGGGTTTTTAATTTGTTCTTTCTCTAGTTTTTTTAGTTGCACGTTTAGTTTGTTGATTTCCTCTTTCTCTAATTTATTCATGTAAGCATTTAAAGATATAATATATCCTAGCCACCCCTAGGAAAGACATATTGTAGAAAGTGAGATTTTAGCTGGAGTTTGAAGGGAACTAAGATGAGGAAGGAGAGCTTTGTAGATATGGAGGACAGGAAATGAAATGCAGTTTGAAGGAAAGCAGTCATTCCCAGTGGAGAGTAGAAGGAGGAAGCAAGAGATAATGTAGAGGTAGATTCTAGAGACAAGTATTTATTAAGCCCCTCCTATTGCAAGACAGTGCTAAATGCATTATAAATATTATCCTAATTGATCCTTTCAACAACCCTGGGAGGTAGGGGCTATCATCATCTGGGGCTATCATTATCTCCATTTTCAGTGAAGGAAACAACTTAAATGACTTGCCCAGGGTCACATAATCAGTATTTGAGTCCATATTTGAACCCAGGTCTTCCTGACTGAAGGCCTAGCTCTCTGATTGTTCTGGCAATTAAGTGGGCAAGGGAGGTTGAATAATGAAAAGGAAAGATTCAAAGATGACTCCCAAGATTTTAATACTAATGACAGATTTTTTTGGAAGTGGTTCAGTGGAAAGGATATTGAGAATGGAACTAAAGGCTTCTAGGTTAGAATCTTGATTGAACTTCTTAATAACTCTGCAGGGTCACATAATCAGTATTTGAGTCCATATTTGAACCCAGGTCTTCCTGACTGAAGGCCTAGCTCTCTGATTGTTCTGGCAATTAAGTGGGCAAGGGAGGTTGAATAATGAAAAGGAAAGATTCAAAGATGACTCCCAAGATTTTAATACTAATGACAGATTTTTTTTGGAAGTGGTTCAGTGGAAAGGATATTGAGAATGGAACTAAAGGCTTCTAGGTTAGAATCTTGATTGAACTTCTTAATAACTCTGTGACTTTGAGCAAGACTTTGAATTTGTTTGGTTTCCTCATCTGTAAAATGAGAGAGTTGGACTAGAGAAGGTGAAAATCCCTCTCAGCTCTAAATAGGTGATCCTATGATGAAGTCAATTTGGAACATGTTGAGTTTGAATTTTTGTAGGGACAGAAATTTGAGGTTGCTGCTTAAGTGAGAGATTCTGGCTGAATATATAGGTTTAGGAGCTATGTGAGTGGATGAAGTAGAGAGTAGGAGAGTCAGATATAGAACCCCATACTTTTTTGGGGGGGGGTTAGTGCTAGGAAACAAGAAGTTTAATTCTCAAATTCTGAAATGAGAGATAGGAGGAGAAGCAGGAGAAATCATGATGTGAGAACATTAAGAAAAGATATGGTCTTGTTATCAGTACCATAGACTGCATGAATATTAAGGAGCAGGAGGTTTGAGAAGAAATCATTGGATTTATTAATATATCAGTGGAAATGAGAGAGTGAATGGACAGTAAGAAAGCTAGATTGAATATACTTAGAGAAGTTTTAATAATGAAAGGGAGTAGAGATATTGTGTTGATAGCTTGAAGAGACAGAGCAAGTAACATTTTAGGATAGAGGAGATCTAGACGTGTTTGATAGTAGAGGGAAAGAAGCCAGTAGGGAGGCAGAGATTGAAAATGAACAAGAAAATATGATTTATGTACCAAGGACTTTGGAGGAGTTTTGAGGGAGTGGGATTAAAGGCACACATTGAAATTAGCCTTGGCAAAGAAGAGTGTACATTGGAAGGAAGAAGGAAAGAATGAGTGAGATCCCCCGAGAGGTTCTGAGCTGTGGAAGAGGGAGATGAAGGAGTTCAAATTAGATGACTTCTTTGCCTTTTTAGTAAAGGAGGAGGTGGGTTATCTGCTGATGGAGAAGGGATGGAATGCCAAAATTTACTAATTTGTAGACATGTTTAAAAAATATTTATGTAAAATGCTAACTTAACTGTTCCCTGCTGAGGGGAGGGGGTGTGGGAAGGGAGCGTGGAAGGAAATTTTGTAACTTGGAAATATGCCTGTATATATATGGATGAAAATAAATTCTTAAAAAGAGAAGTGATGGATAAGGAAGGATATTTGGAACAACTAATTACTTCAGGAAAAGGAAGGTTTAGAATTACTTTTTTAGGAGGTGTGATATGGAATTATAGGGATGATTACAAAGAACCTGTTTGGCTTCATTAAGAACAAATTATGTCAGACTAATCTCATTTCCTATTTTGATAGTACTCTTCTGGTAGTTGAAGGGAATGCTGTAGTTATAGTTTACTCTTTTTTTTTTTTTTAAGGTTTTTTCCCAAGGCAAATGGAGTTAAATGGCTTGCCCAAGGCCACACAGTTAGGTAATTATTAAGTGTCTGAGGCCAGGTTTGAACTCAGGTACTCCTGACTCCAGGGCCGGTGCTCTATCCATTGCACCACCTAGCCGCCCCTGTGTTTACTTTTCATAAAGAAACTCATTATTCTTATGGCGAAGATGGAAAGAGATGTATTAGATAGTAGTACAATGAGTTTCAGAACTAGTCGAATGCACAGACTCAAAGATTGGCTATAAATGGTTCATCTTGTGTAGAGTAGGAGGTCTTCATTGTGGTATCCCAGGATCCTCTGTCTGGCCCTTCCCTATTGAATATTTTTATCAATAGATTTCTAATTGAAGATGATGTAAAGCTGGGAGAGATAGCTAAGAGTGAATGACAGTCAGGATCCAAAAGGATCTTGACAAGTGAGATCCTTGGACTGAATTAGATAAAATGAATTTTATTTGGAATAAATGTAAAGTCTCATAAGTACCAAAATAACGTAAGAGTGGGGCAGGTATAATATTCTGAAAAAGATCTGTGGATTTTAGAGGACCTCAAGCTCAATATGAATCATTAGTGTGTGGCATCTAAAAAAAGCTAATGCAATCTTAAACCACATTAAGAAGGGCATAACTTTCAGGAATGGAGGGTTAATAATCCTGCTTTATTCTGTTCTTGTTAGAACTCAGCTTGAGTTTGGGTTGTGGATTAAGAAGAGCATTTATAAGTTGGAGACTGTCTGGGAGAGGGCATCAAGGATACTGAAAGTGCTTGATTTAATATCATATGAGGATCAATTAGAGGAATCTGACATATTTGATTTGGGGAAGGACAAATGTGATCAGTGTCTTAAGCAAGTATCTGAAGAGTTTCCTATGAAGGAAGGAATAGATTTGTTGCATTTTACCCCAGAGAATGGAACCAGAACTACTGAGAGAAGTTTCAGAGAGAACCAAACTTAGGTTTGTTGTCAAGAAACGCTTTCTAACAATTAGAATCATTTAATAACGAGATGGGCTACTTTTAGGGGGTGTTAGATTCTTGAACTTTGGAGGTTTTCAAGCAGGGGCTTGTATGGGGGAATTTTTTTGATTAATGGATTAGCTCCTGAGAATTCCTTTCGGTACTCAAGTTCTGTGATTCTCTAGTTCTATTCTAGTTATCTCTGATTGTTGCCCAAAGTTATGTGTGTTATGGTTCATGAATACTTAGTCCAGAGTGATTAAAATGGTTTTTATTAAGATACCTTAATAAAAGGAACACCTCTCTCAAGGGGAGAGGGGCCCTGAAACCTCTCAATTTTAGATGTTGTATGCACTTTCAAAGGCTTGGCTTCCACTCCTTCATGCCAATTGTAGACTGGGGCCACAAATCTAATTGGATACATTGGCCCTCTTCCTCCCATATGTTTTCCTCACCTTGCTCATTATCCTAATAAGCAAGAACACACTTCCTTCTCCAGGTGTAAGGGGACAATAGCACAGACTCCCATTCAGTCTATGCAAAATTATTTAACCTTTTCCTTTTGTCTTAACTCTTTCCTTCCTGTAAACAGGTTGGCATCTCTTGAGTTGTCATAAGGACCAGGCATCCTGGTTTTTGTAATGTATTATTCTCATCCTGGCAATATCCTTTCTCATCCTTGTGAAAGCAAAGCACTTGATTCTTTCCCACAATTTCCCCGTTTTTTCTTTTTATCAGTTTTACTTTCTACACTTTCCTAATAATTCCTCCTTGAAATCATAATCCTTATTATTGACATGACTACTGACTTTTTCTATGAAGATCATACTTCCTTGTTATCAGGTATGGACCTATTCTATTTTTCAGGTTTACCAACTTTCTGGTGTCCCTGCTTTTTCTCTTTACTACTTGCCTATTGACATCTATCTTTAGGCATCAACTTGATGAATTCAATTTACCACAAATTCCTCCTCCAAACAGCAGATAGTCTAATACAACACTATGCTGAATAATTCTTTCTCTTGTTTGCATGGCTTAGCTTGTCAGCAAGTCCAAGGCCCTAGCTGTAAAAGTGGTCATTGTTTCCACTTCAGCTTAGAATTTAATGAAGATATAAATTTGGGGTTCTATAGCTCCAACTCCCATCTTGTGCCCAGGTAGCAGGTCTGTAAGTCTAAATAACAATTACCTGACCAATCCTTGGCAGATAGGTATATGCAGTGGTAATCACAATTTTCTTTACCATAATGGATCTTGACAAGGGATCCCAGGTACCATCATTACATCTCATGAGTTTCAGTACATCTCTCTAAGTTGTACAGTCCAGAAGATGTGTACCCTGCTTCTGGACATGTCCATAGACATTTGCTACTCCCCAGGAAAATATCCTGGCCAAACTGGTATAGATAATAGTCACCCTGAACTGACTCAGTCATATGCCACTGGTGTTTCTCTGCTCTGGACCAGGAGCTCAGAATCTAGACTGGACTCAGGGGGACTGGCATCCAAGGCCAATTCTCAAACTTTTATGGACCACTGCAATTAGCCATACCACAAGACTGGGCAATGACTTCTATCAGCTAGATTCTCCTCTCACCATTACTAATACCCCATTATTTAAATCAGAGAGATAGGACTCTCTCTAGATAGGCTATACAGACTCATGTAGGATATAATCATACCACCCAATAATTTCCCTCCTTTTCTCTCAATGGAGAACATCTTCACCCTGCCTCTTCTCCTCCTTTTCATAAGGAGAGGGGAATAAGTAGGGATGTCACACTTAAAGAATCAAGGGAAATTACAGGTATAGACCCCCTGACTAAACAATGTACACATAGATGAGAGATGGTGGAAATGAACTGGTCCAGTGTGTCTCTTCTCTGTTCTCTTCTCCCCTATCCAATGTCCTTCTGCATCTTCTGAATTGGTTCCAAAAAAGTTCTCTCTAGCTCAGGTGACTTATTGAGACCTTGTCTTCTGGTAAAGAAATTGCTTAATGTTTTATTAAGATCAAAACACATGTTTTCATCACAAGACAATGAGATATTCTGGAGCTTATTGCAATTTACATTTTGCCTTACTCCCTATCATTTTGACATGCATACTTCAATTCAACACAGTAAACTTTCATAAGTGTTATATTACATGACTAAACTCCAGTGAGAATTATCACATTGACTTAAGCTTGTAACATAAACATTTCTTAACCTTTCGCTTTCATTACAATAATGACTTAAACATCCTTAACCAAAATGATTTTTCCCAAAAATATTCCCAAACAAACTATAGATTTTCCTTTTCCTGATGTACTTACCTGACTCACATTCCTTTCCTTAAACTATAATTAGTAGTTAACTTTCCTTGAAACTATAATTATCCTAAGAATTTTCCCATTCTTTTTTTGCCTTTTTTTAACCTTTAAGTGACTTGCCCAAGGTCACACAGCCAGATAATTATTAAGTTTCTGAGGCTGGATTTGAACTCAGGTCCTCCTGATTCCAGGGCTGGTGCTCTATCCCCCTGTGCCACCTAGCTGCCTCCCTTCCAGTTCTTCTTACTTAAATATCCCCTCTCACATAAAAATTAAGGAAATTTAATTCCAATCTTAACATGTAGCTGATAGCAGGTGTCAGAGCCACACACCTAACCTATCTGTCTGTTAAATCCAGTTGACCTAAAACTTCCTTTTCTGGTTTGCTTAGTAACTATAAAGATCCCAACATCAAAGGAAAATTCCTTCATAGATACAATTATTGAATATCAGTATCTGGGAACAGGTCATGTGGGTAATGTCAAATGTCTTGGGCCAGATTTATTGTACAAGTGAGGCATTATCCATATGTCACTTTGGGGAAATCAAGTCAAAAGGATCCATCCTCAGGCCATACTGAAAAATCTCCCCTTCAATGGCACATTCCTGTCACCTGACATCTTCAGCCCATTGGCTTCCTTGGCTCCAAGAACAACACATTGACCCAGTAACATTTCCTTTTTGCTGACCATCCTGGTATCTGACACAAAAAGAGAAAATTGATTCAAAGTCCCATTATCTCAAATAGTTATTTTACCTAATTAGAATTTCTAGTGAGTCCAATTCATAATTATAGTCTTAATGGGGTCCTAATTAATGAACCCCCTACCTAAAGCTCTGAGTGCCCTTCTTGGGGCCTTGCTCACACCAAGTATTCTAACTATGAGTGACTCTACAAGGTCTCATCTACTAGAGGCCTCAGATTTCCAGATCCACATCCCTTTGTCTGAAATCATATCTACTCTATCTCTATATAAAGATGGTGAATCAGATTCCCCTTGGTTAGAGACCCTTCTTTTTACCCTGTTGTATTTTGCAACAAATAAATAACTCCTTTGGCCAGGAGATTACTTATTATCTCCTAAATTCTCACATAATAAATAAAGCTAAATATTGTCACAGAAAAATCCCAAAATTATCTTTCTTGTGTTTATCTTTCTCATATTACATAGATGCTTTTACTTCAAAGCAAACAACCAGTTTTCGAACACACACACACACACACACACACACACACATTTATATCTATATCCAAATATTCCCAATTTACATATATAGCTAGAAACTTCTATACAGAAACTGGTTTAGCTACTAGCCATCCTTAACATACACAATTTTTTTTTTGTTTTTGCAAGGCAGTTGGGGTTAAGTGACTTGCCTAAGGTCATAACAGCTGGGTAATCATTAAGGGTCTGGGGCCCAATTAGGTCCTCTGGACTCCAGGGCCAGAGCTCTATCCATTGCACCACCTAACTGCTTCCAACATACCAATTTTTACTTTCAGAATTCTTTAAAACCATTAGAACATCTTAGGTGACTTTAAATTGCCAACATGTGTTATTAATTTGAATATAATAAAGCAGCAATAATAACACACAAATTACTATATTGCGCAAAACAGTCCTTCCATTGTTACATTCTTCATGAACCCACAGATCTATCCCAAAGGGCACATAATTTTTGATATTTGCCTTTATTACTCCTTCAAAGCAATCACATGTTAATGCCAGGCTTTAATATTATAGTACTTAAGTAGATTATATATTCATGAGAGATAACTAGATATTGTAAATTTAATCAATGTGCAGTTACAAAAGAATATCACATCTGATAAATCCATCTTATTCATCAATAAGGTATCTTACAGTGGGACCACACAGTTACTATTTTTTCAGTCATCAGTCAGAGCCCCCGCCCTGTCACTCCCATCAGCTGTCTGCAGTTACCAAGAGAGAAGTCTACATTTTTGACTTCTTTAAAATTAACCATAAATTATTAATTCACATTAAACATAAGATTCTTATTTAAACATCTCATTCCCCTTAGAACAAGAGCAAAATGCATATCCCACTATCTTTACACTTTTGTCTTCCAGACCTCTTTGCCCAGATCCTGTAAGAATCCGATCTCATATATATGGTACATTTAAAACCCCATTGCAATTCTTAGTTATGCTTTAAATGCTAGGGACTATGAATACATTTTCTTATTTTCAAATAACAGATAATAAGTAGATTTTGCTTTTAGTTTTATATACATATTATACATATATACACACATATATACATGTATTCCTTCCACAAACATGTAATAAAACAAAATTATTATGAACTTTCCTCCTTTACCAACAAAAACCTTATGAGATTATTGATAATGCATTATCAATAATTTGACATCAAAACAAGTCAGATCACAGAATTTAGTAGTGTTTCTCTTTTCTGAAAGAAATCAATAAATATCCCTGATAACATGATCATATCTTTTTCCTTTTAGTAACATAATACCACTTTCCTTTAACTCTAAGGTATTTTAATAGAGTTTAAGATCCCAAACCAGTTCAACAATCTAAGTTAATTCCTTCCATTCTGTACAAATTTTGTCAGAATGTAACAATCCTCAGAATGCTTTCCAAAACACTAGCTCAGAAACCTTAAACACAGAATGAGAGTCATTACTTTTAGTCCATATGGCCAGAGCAGAGACATTTATTAAACAGGGTTTCCTTTCAATAAACATGCCTCCAATCCCTGGATTTATATTTTCTTTCTTTCCCAATCACCTATCACACCTCTGGTGGGGTCTCCTTCCCTCTAAGGCTAAGTCTCTGCTCCCCCCCCCACCCTCCACAGGTGGGTGGGGCACTCCTCCAGCTAGACTCAAGTTTAGAGTTAAAGTAGAAATCATCTCTCCTATAACTTCTCAATCTTAATCATCTTTTTTCAAATTTTTGAACTCTCCCTCACACAGCTTTCTGTCCCCCCCGCCCCCAGCTCCATCCACCAGCACTGCTACAGAGAGGGAGAGGCTGATCTCCAAAACGGGAGACACTCCAACTTGCAGATCTTCCTTCCTCCTCCCCCCATCTTACAAAACTCCTGGGCTCAAATCCCAACTCCTACACAGTTTAAAACCCAAGTGGCTCCCCTGACCCAGAAGTAACTAACCCAGACCACCATGCAAAACACACATGAAACACCACACACAAAAAAACACATACCTCTCTGCAGAAACATACTCACATTGGATCTAATTGGTGGCTTCTTCCTTCTTCCTTCTGCCTTCTGACTATCGACTACCAGTTTACTGGCTTCTGGCTACAGGCCATGAGGCTCCTTGGTCTCCTGTGTCCAGCCTGCAGCCTTCCCCTTGGTGGACTTTGGATTTTAGGAAGCTTCCTGAGAGGGCCTCCATATCCCCTTTCCTCCCTCCCTTCAGGGCACCCTGTCATCCTCTGGCTTCTCCTTCTTTGGAGGACTTCTCAGCCAGTTCAGGGCAACTTTGGCCACCACAGCACAAACCCTTGAGGTAACCCTTACCATGGTTTTACCCTCAGACATTTTATTAAAGATTGTATTTATTTTGAGTTTTACAATTTTTCCCCTAATCTTACTTCCCTCCCCCCACCCCCCACTCCCCCACAGAAAGCAATTTGTCAGTCTTTACTTTGTTTCCATGTTGTACATTACCCTCAGACATTTTAATCACTCTTGGCTCCAAATCTGGACCAATCTTCTCAGGAATTTCTGAGATATTTCCCCAGCAAAGAACATCAAGAAAGTGGACTTGAAATCAAGCCATTTGCACGCATTATTTTCTTGTGTTCCTCCTGGAAAATACCAGGAAGAGAGATTTAAGGGACAGTAGCACAGACTCCCATTCAGCCTATGCAGTTATTTATTTAACCTTTTCCTTTTGTCTTAACTCTTCCCTGTAAACAGGTTGGCATCGCTTGATTTGCCATAAGGACCAAGCATCCTGGTTTTTTTTAATGTATTATCCTCATAGACATCTATGAGATTCTGGCAAAACCCATTCTCACCCTTGTGAAAGCAAAACACTTGATTCTTTCCCACAATGTGTAAGTTATTTTACCTCCCTAATCTTTGGTTGCCTCATTTATAAATTTAGAAGTAGGTGTTCTTGAAGGTACCTGTTGAAATCATTAAGTCCAACCCCATTAATTTTATAGATGAGGAATTGAAAGCCAGGGAAGTTAATTGACTTACTCAGGGTCACACAGCTAGAGTGTCTGAGGTGAGATTTGAACTTGGGTCTTTGTGACTCCAAATCTAGTCCTCTGTCCAAATATAACAGCATGTAGATTCTTTACAAACCATACTTCTTGTTCTAAAGTTATAGCTTAATTTTATATAGGATGCTAAAGGAGGATGTTTCAGTTTCACTGAATGCAATAAAGATCTACTGAAAAGTAGGGGAAAAACAAAAGTTAAATGATAATTTGGTTTTATAATTATAATATAACTTTAGCTCTAAGTTGGACTTGTTTATTACTATATAATATTGGTATAGTTCTTGTTCTTATTGTGACTGTTAAGATAGTAAAATTAGGAAAAATGGCTTTTGCCTTCCAGATCAAAACTAATTTCAAAATAAAATATTGAAATCATACATAACATAGCTGTAAAAATAACTTATATTTGAGTAAAGTTTCCAACAGGTAGCTTTGAAAGAAAGAGATCAGGTATTTCCTTAATACTGAAGACAGACCATCAACAGGACTCATTTCTATGTGGTTCCTTTTCTTCTTCTGGTGCAATAGTACACCAGTCCATGGAGGTTTGTAAAGAGAGGAGAGGAGAAAGAATGAAGTGGAGCAGGCAATCCCAGAAAGACAGGGTCAGAGACAAGTAATGCCCTGCTTGGCAAAACATTATCCCCCTTGACCTGTTCCTCTTCAAAAATACCTACTTTGCTGGTACTAATTTTCAGTTTGGAGAGGCAGGAGGGAGGCATCATCTAAGTGCCGATACAGCATTTTAGAGCCTCTATTGAATAATCATGGCTGTGTTTATTTAGTATTTTCTAAAGCTATTTTATATTCATCATCATAGGTAGAGGACACGTATTATCATCCCCACTTGTTGGCAAGTTTTTATTTTTTTTTAAATCTTTGATATCAGCTGTATTCTTGTGATCTGGATTTCCAAAATGGAATGAAAAACAAAGCAACCTAACCATCCTCCCTAACAGAGGTTTTAGTCTTATATTAAAGAACAAGTGGAAACTAAGGGAACAAAGTGGGCTTTATTATTTTTTTTTACAAGCCCATAAAAATGACTTTTCAGAGCTTAATCTAGTGAAAGGTTATCTCTGCTGTTGAATCTCACTTCTTTTCCCATAATGATTTCTTCAGAAGGAACAAGGTCCTCTTTTATAAAAAGAAAAACAGAAAACAGACAACAAAAAAAGCTAGCCACTGAGAAACTGAAGCACCCAGACTTCTTTTTGTTGTCTTCAAGAGGGTTTGTCTGTTCCGAACATATAAAAAAATAAACCTCCCAGCAAACACTCTACAAAAAGGTCCAATAGTTTCTGTGTCTAAAGTCTAAAACCATTTTCTCGTGTAATTCTAGGAAGAGACTGAAGTGGTTGATGGTGAAAGTCCTCTTTACAGCTGCTATAGTTTTCCCTTAGCTCTAATCTCATGTCTTTTTTTTTTAGTTTTTTGCAAGGCAATGGGGTTAAGTGGCTTGCCCAAGGCCACATAGCTAGGTAATTATTAAGTGTCTGAGGCCCGATTTGAACTCAGGTACTCCTGACTCCAGGGCTGATGCTCTATCCACTGCTCCACCTAGCCGCCCCATGTCTTTTATTTTTGATATTTTTAGGGACAGTTTTATGTAATAGTATTAGCCAGGATTTGTAATCGGAGGATCTGGGTTTGAATTCTGTCTCTTTCAGTTTATCCTTTATGTGACCTTGGGCAATTTACTTAATCCTTGTGGTCCAGATTCCTAATCTGTAAAATGTGGATGTTGGACTAAAATATGGTCTTGAAAGATCCCCTGCACCTTTAAATCTGTGAATCCCAGAAGATAGTATCAAATTTGTGGGCTACTGAAACTGTGCTTTTGTAAGTCAGTATGGCCCAGCTGGGATTCTTTTCTATTTGAGTTTGACATTACTTTAGAGTACAGTGGGATACATGGTTGCTTGTGAAGATACTTTAGGTCTCATCTAATTTGTGGGATCTGCATGGATTTGTACACCTCCTATCAGTCAAATCTTCATTCACTGACTTGCTAGGAGAAAAATAGCTTAATTTATTTGTAGCTTGGGCTTTATAAATAATTGGTATTTTGTCTAATTAGCTTAATAAAAAGTATTCTGTCCACATTTATTAAGTACCTTTTGTGAATCAGGAACTAAGAGCTTGCCAATACAAGGAGGAAAAACAACATATTCTTGTTCTCAAGGGTCTTAGGTTACAGTCTTAATAGGCAATATATCCTAAAAAAAGACAGGGTAAAATGTGATCAGGTTAAAGGTGAGATCAATATCAGATATTATATAAAAACCTCACTTTGAAATTGAGGGTGTGTGAATAGAGAAACTTTGAAAGTTAAGAGAGAGAGCATTTTTTGTGGAAGTGATCAAGGCTTCATGGAGGAAGGCAATACCTTAGCTGGGCCTTGAAAAATTTGAAATTAGGAAATCTTGAGTTTGAATCTTGTTTCTGTACTTATTTAAGGACCTGTGACAGTAGTCCATTAAGTTCTCTGGACCTCAGTTCCCTTATCTATAAAATAAGGGGACTCAACTCAAGCCCCCAGCTTGGTAGTGCAGTGAATGGATAGAACACTAGTTCTGGAGTCAGGAATTCCTGAGTCCAAATCTGACCTCAGAGCCTTGACATTTAATAGCTATGTGACCTTGAGCAAATTAAAGTCATTTAACCCTGATTACCTCAAATTCAGAGCCAAATCAAAATCTTCCTGATTCACATCTGGTCACTGGACCCTGATGACTCCAGAGGAGAAAGTGAGGTTGGTAAGTTTGTACCCCACTCCCCAATCCAATTTGAATGCATGTCATGTCATCACCTCCCTGATGTCACAGTCTTTGAGAACAAAGGGCAAACAACAACAAAATGAGGGGGTTAGATTACAGATTACATAGGTTGTAAGATCTCTTCTAGCTTTAAATTTATGATTGTATGTTCCTTTGAACATGCAATATGCAGAAAATCCTTTGAAGCCTAAATGTTTAACACCTTCTCTAAGGATTCTTCTTTAATATAAACCTTACCTTGACTTAAATGAGTAGTCTGTTCTCAAGTGGATTACTAAATCATATTGACTGTGAGAATAGAAGGGAAGAATGAGGAATGTTTCTCAATTTCCTTAACTTAATTCAGTTCTTTATCATCTGTCTTTTTAGTTTTTTTTTGTTTCTCTATCATCAGAAAATGTTATGTTTGTAAATTCATAAACAGTTCAAAGACAGATGACCTTTAAGTTTATTAACTGCTCAGTTCATTTCTGGTGATCTCTTTGTTTTTTATATTTGTGTGTGTGTGTGTGTGTGTGTGTGTGTGTGTGTGTGTGTGTGTGTGTATGTGTGTGTATATAAATATATATGCACATAACATATTCACTTTATACTTAAAGGCTTTGTAATTTCCTGTAATTTGAGTTAGTCTTCCTACTACAGAGAATTTAGTTCTAGCCACTTCCTACTATAGACAATTTAAAACTAGGCACTATTCTAATCATTGAAGATACATTGAAAAAAATGAAAGTCTTTTCCCTCCAAGTGGGAGAAAGAATATGTACATATCTAAATGCTAAACATAGGAAATGCATTTTAGGGGACAAGAGTAACAACTAGATTTCAGGTAAAGCATCATAGAGGAAGTGGCATCTAAGTTGAATTTTGCCATGAGTTGAGAATTCAAAGTGGTAGAGGTGAGGCAAGACAGCATTCCAAGCTGGAAACTCCTACTAGGCTATCTTAGTTGTAATATAGAAGTAATTTAGTCAGTTTCAAAGATAACTTTTGGAACAAGATTGCGCATGAATTTAAATCGCAGGTAAAGGGATCTAGATTTTATTCTGTATACAGAAGCCATTTGACTTGGGGTCTGACGTAATCTGACTAGTTCTTTAGGAATATCAGTTTGATACCTGAGTGAATTGATGAACTGATATGGATAATGGAGAGGGAAGAGAGACAATGGGCAGGGAAGACTGATTAGGAAACTATTATAATAATATATGTAAGAAGTGATAAAGTTCTGAACCTAGCATAAGGGCAGGGAAAAGGCTAGATGGTTAAGTTTTATGAAAATCTTTTGGGAATTGCTGTGATAGAAAAGGTCATTACTCTGCAACCAGCTTAGTAGGAACTTGTTCTTTTTTTTTTTTTTTTTTTAAGATTTTATTTATGGGCGGCTAGGTGGCGCAGTGGATAAAGCACCGGCTCTGGAGTCAGGAGTACCTGGGTTCAAATCTGGTCTCAGACACTTAATAATTACCTAGCCGTGTGGCCTTGGGCAAGCCACTTAACCTCATTTGCCTTGCAAAAGCCTACAAAAAAAAGATTTTACTTATTTTGAGTTTTACAGTTTTTCCCCTAATCTTACTTCCCTCCCCCCACCCCCCAGAGAAGGCAGTTTGCCAGTCTTTACATTGTTTCCATGGTATACATTGATCCAAATTGAGTGTGATGAGAGAGAAATCATATCCTTAAGGAAGAAACAAAGTGTAAGAGATAGCAAGATCAGACAATAAGATATCAGTTTTTTCCCCCTAAATTTAAAGTCATAGTCCTTGGTCTTTGTTCAAACTCCACAGTTGTTTCTCTGGATACAGGTGGTCTTCTCCATTGCAGACAGCCCCAAATAGTCCTTGATTGTTGCATTGATGGAATGAGCAAGTACATCAAGGTTGCCCATTGCCTCTATGTTGCTGTTAGGGTGTACATTGTTTTTCTGGTTCTGCTCATCTCACTTAACATCAGTTCATGGAAATCCCTCCAGGTTTCCCTGAATTCCCATCCCTCCTGGTTTCTAATAGAACATGGTGTTTCATGACATACATATACCACAGTGTGCTAAGCCATTCCCCAACTGAAGGACATTTACTTAATTTAGGAACTTGTTCTTAAATGACATGTAGAGATATGTTATAACACTGTGATGGGAAACATGTCGGTAGCATTGTGGATTGAGTATTACACTTAGATCTGATTCTTTCTGATATTTATTAGCTTTATGACCCTTGGCAAATCCCTTTGCCTCTGTCCTCATCTGTAAATTGGGGGCACAATAATAACTTCTACTTCAGAGGTTTGTGAGGATGAAAACTCTTGCCAGTTAGAGTTAGAGGAATGATATTCTTATTATTTATTATTATTATTATTATTGTTATTCTAGTTTGTCAGGACTTTCTAGATCCTGCTATCTGCTAGTCATCATAGATCATTTGGAGATTTGGAGGAAGAATAACTTAGTGAAGAATATAATCATATTTTATATATATATATATAATATATATGACTGTTTTTACATGTTGACTATTGATATTTGGTATTCTTTCTGAGGGAAAATTGAAAGTTGACTTATTTTTTCAGAGACAGCATGATAGAGCTAGCCTTAAAGTCAGCAAGACCTGGATGCAAGGTCATCCTCTGACTAGTGCTGGCTGTGAAGGGGAGGCATGGGTAATTGGCTATATAAAGGAAATTATATGGATGACTCAGCTTGAACATAGGTGAGGCTTTTAGATTTGATGAATGACTATATAGAAAGGAAGGAGGAATCAAAGATGGGGGACAGAGAGAAGTGTGTATATATGGAGATATATATATATATATATATATATGGTATAATGGATAGAAATCGACTAGATGAAAGTAAGGAGAACTTGATATTTGGGGATAATAAAACATTGGAATGCTTTAGAAAGATTTCCATTAAAATGGTTAAAACTAAAAAAAATAGTAATTGGATATGTTTAATGGGAATGATGATGAGGATGAGGATGAGGATGATGATGAGGATGATGATGATGATGATGATGATGACGATGACAACTGTCCTTCGTTTTGGAAGAAGACCATGACTTCAGAGGTGATACAATGACATGCAAGTGAATTGGATCTGAGTGAGGGGTGCTATGCAAAGTCAACCAGCCTCTCTTTCTCCTCTGAAACCCTCAGGGTCCAGTGGCCAGATCAGGATGACTAGAGGTGGCCTTGGATGGCAGTGAGAGAATTTGTCCTTTTAAAAGCTAGGTCTTTCCTATACCACTGTTTGATTGAGTCGATGTCTTTTTTTTTGTTTGTTTGA
The DNA here is from genome assembly GCF_037893015.1 of Macrotis lagotis. NCBI lineage: Eukaryota > Metazoa > Chordata > Mammalia > Peramelemorphia > Peramelidae > Macrotis > Macrotis lagotis. Next base: position 201,198,634 of record NC_133662.1, read on the forward strand.
TTTTGCAAGACAGTGGGGTTAAGTGACTTGCCCAAGGCCACACAGCTAGGTAATTATTAAGTGCCTGAGGTCATATTTGAACTCAGGTCCTCCTGAATCCATGGCTGGTACTTCATCCACTATGCCATCTAGCTGCCCCTGCCAATAATATTTAGACATTTATTGAGGCCTCTCTGTATCATTAGTGTCTGCTATAGTAGTGTATAATAGTCTATCTCTGTTAAACTGAGAAATATTTTATGAATGAAGACAGATGTATGTTTAGTTGACAATTCTATTGTACAATTAGAAATGTATGTCAGTGATAGCATCCTGAATAAAATGTTCTAGCCAGACATTGGCTGATGTAATCAAATCATTTTGGCCTAGATATCCTGAGAATGATTTGAAGTTAAGAATTAAACTATTTGAATTCTTTCTCTAGTTGTCAATTTAATTTCCTTTACATAAATGAAGAAGACTTGTTATTTGGAGGATGACTAATTTTAAAGTGTTTTGCTTTGTGTAGTCCTCATTCAGATCTTATCTTTGCCACTTCCTTTTGTATCTCATCTTGAGCAAATTTCTTGAAGCCTCTGTTTTCCTTATCTGTTAAAATGAAAATTTTTGATGATAGTGGATTTGATTGGAATTGTAAGATTTATTAGAGTTTTAAAATCCTACAATATTATGATTTCCTTTATTTCTCATCATAGGAAAAAGTATGTTTTACTAAGTAATGGAAACTTGCCCTTTCAGTGTTTCCAATGTTTTGTTTTTCCTTGAGTCATTCTTTTGATGGAAATTTTTTTCAGTAAATTGCTCAAAACATACTTAAATTTGTATGCTGAACTAGAACTAAAGATACATAGTTTTACTGTTGGAAAATTCTTCTTTTTATGATGTCAAGATATTGTCACATGTGTGGCAGGGAGGGTTCTAATCCTGTTCTGTGGGGTGTGTGTGTGTGTGTGAGTATTTAGATATACTTGTTTGCAGGATTTTCAGAATGGGTTGATATTTCCTTCTCTAGTAGATTAAGGCAGGCAATACTTAAGCAATTTTCACAAGGTTACATATGTAGTAAGTAACTGAGGCTGGATTTGAACTCAGGTCTTCTTGACTTCAGGACCCATGCTTGATCCCCTGAAACATCTAGCTGCTTACCTTTGTATGCTTACTATTAGATATTTAGATATCTAGTTATTGATATCTACTATGGAAATATATAGTAGATCTACTATAGCATGTATATATAATATATAGTACATTTACTATTATCTATATCTATCTGTAGAGCTACTATAATAGATATTTAATATATAATAGATCTATTATAGTATGTACATATGCTGCTGTAGATGCTATATGTATCTATGCAAATTTATATAGTATGAACATATATGTTCTAGACATATGCCGTATATATAGATACTGTATTTGTATTTTTCTTTTGGAGATTTCATGTCTGTTTCTGTAGTACTATTTTTTAATTCTTTGTTTTAAACATTTTTTATTTTACTCATGCATTTTTCTTAAATCACATTTATTTCTGAATATCTTTCCCCCTTCCATTATACTTGAGCTTAAAAAATTTTTTAGCAAACTTAGCTCCATTCAATTACCATTCTTTAAAGTGTAAGCAATATTCTATAGCTATAGATTCTCATCTCTGCAATGAAATGGGGAAGAAGTACATTTCTTCTTTGTGGCAAAACTTGATCATTATTTTTTACAATATTTGGTTTACTTCCTTGTTTTTCTATTTGTTACAATCATTTTATATATATGTATATATTTCCTGCTTCTGTTTTATTTACTCCGTCTTCTCATTTTTCTGTGAATTCTTTATTGTTTTGCTATGGTACATTAATATTTCGATTACATCCAGGTACCACAATCTCTTTAGCCATTTTCCAATTAATAGATACTTTGTTTCTAATTTTTAGCTCCCACAAAACATGCGGTCTAACTTTTTTGAGTCATATGCTTAGCATATCGGGATAATAGGTTTAAAAACAATGAACATTTAGGTCATTTTTGGAAAACTTAAATAGGTGAAACAGTTAGAACTACAGTGAACTGTAAGAAGGATTGAGTTAGATGATGGGCAACAAGCTAAGTGGCCTCTATATCTTAACCATACAGGAGATGGGCCACCCATGAGAATGGAGATTTGTCCCATTGTGGGGAGCTAGTTCCAGATCTGATTCTTCTCCATCTCATGAATTTCTTGCTCCCTTTTCCTTTCCCCATCAAATAGTCACTTGCTAGCTTTGCGACCCTGGGCAAGTCACTTAACCCCTGTTTACTTTAATTTCTCATCTGGAGACTGAAATGGCAAACTATTCCAGTGTGTTTGCCAAGAAAGCATCATGGGCAAAAGTCCATGGGGTCATGGAGAATCAGATACTGCTGGATAACAACAGTAAGGCTGCTCTGGGATGAGTCAGGTTGAATACAACTCAGTTTTGTGCTGGCACTGGGACTCATTTATGTAAAGCAATGGATTTTTTTCAAGTCACCACATAGAAACTCAGTGTCCTTGAGAAATGTTTTCTTCATAGATGTGCATGTGAGTCCTTGAGAACATTTATACTAGTTGCCTTGGGGCCTCTTACTTATACATAGCCTGTTGATTCCTATGGCTACTAGCCAGGCTCATTGTTCTGATAAAATCTTTTATTGTGTTACATTAAACAATTTTGTATAGAATTGTAGCTTTCAGAACTGGAAGGGACCTTAGAGATGATTTCATTTGGGGGAATCATAGAATTTTGGGTTGGAAAGGCCATTAATGACCAGCTAATTCAAAATTCTCAAAACAATAGTTTTATTGAATTCTTTTCTTTTCATATCATAATAATGAAATAATTTCTAAACACACCCATCTTAGGTTTCACCAGAGAAGGCTTCCTTTGTAACAAAGAATGAAAGGTCAAACAGTTAAGCAAAATCATAGCACCTAACTGACCAAAGGAAGAAGGCAGTTTCCTATCTTTTATCTAGGACTGACTATTCCTAGAATTATGCAGTGCTCAGTTTTGCTTGATTATTCTTTTCATTTACATAATAATGATGTACTTTTGAACTGTTTATGGTGTCAGTTCAGAAAAAATTTCCTTTGTTTCCCCATCTTGCTCAATTTAAAATTTCTTATGATACAGTAAAGTAAAGTAGATAGAGCCCTGATCCTAGAGTGAGGAAAACTTGTACAACCCTGGGCAAGTCACAACTGTTTTCCTCAGTTCCTCATTTGTAATATGGCAAACCACTCCAGTACCTTTGCCAAGAAAACCCTAAATGGGGTCAAGGAGAGTTGGGCATACCTGAATGAAGAACTGTACCTTTGCATGGTACAGTAGTTATTCTTTTAACATCTTAACTTAATGTCCCTCTATTACCTCCTTTCTTCTCATTTGGAAAAGCACCTTCCAGACTAGACCTCCAATGTCAATGGCATCTCTTCCATGAGGAGAGTCAATCCATGTAGTTTTGGAACTCTCTGACCTGAACTGAGTGCAAGTTCACCCAGCCCACTAACTATACTTAGCTGACCTCAGACCATGCTTCACATTTCATTTGACCACCTACTCTGGATATCTTGCTATCTCTCCCATTCTACCTTCCTAATCCCTTTTTTCCTACCCTTCTATTTAATCAGTATTTAGGAACAAGAGCCACTACTTCCTGGATAAATGGTCAGAGTCTATGAACAGGGAGTTCTCAAAAGAAGAAATTATAGACTATCAACAGTCTTATTATTTATAATAAGAGGGATTACATATATATTTTTTAATTTTAGAAAGGTTTTATTTATTTTGAGTTTTACAAATTCCCCCTCAATCTCACTTCCCTCTCCCCACCCCCCCCACAGAAGGCAGTTTGCTAGTCTTTACATCATTCCCATAGTATGGATTGATCTAAGCTGAAGTGTGTTGAGAGAAATCATATAGTATGAGATATAGCAGAATTATATAATAAGACAACTTTTTTTAAAATTAAAGGTAATAGTCCTTGGTCTTTGTTCAAACTCCACAATTCTTTCTCAGCATACAGATGGCATTCTCCATCACAGATTGTGCCTGAATTTTGCCCTGTTGGTATGAACAAGTCCATTAAGGTTGATTATCACTTCCATGTTGCTGTTAGGGTGTACAATGTTCTTCTGGTTCTGCTCATCTCACTCAACATCAGTTCATGCAAATCCTTCCAGGCTTCCCTGAATTCCCATCCCTCCTAGCTCCTAATAGAACAATAGTGTTCCATGACATACATATATAACAGTTTGTTAAGCCATTTCCCAATTGATGCACATTGAGGGAATGCATATTAAATCAACTTAACTTACTACCCATCTTAATATAAAAATTTTAGAGAAGTAAAGGTTCTGTTGTTGGATGGACTGTTAGATGATAGACAGACTTATGTTATCAACTGCTCCAACCATTTTGAAAAGCATTTTGGAACTATAAACCTAAAGTCATGGAATTATACATGTCCTTTGACCCTGGCTATTACCACTACTAGAATATATCTCAAGGAGTTCAAAAACAGAGAGAAAGGACTTTTGTTAGAACAAAAAATTGGAACAGAGTGGGTGCTTATCAATTGGTGAATGACTGAACCAGTTATGGTATATGAATATAATGGAACATTATTACATTGTAGAAATGATGAAAGGGATATGGTCACAGAAACCTGGGAGGCTTTAGATGAATTGCTGCAAAGCAAAATGAGCACAGCTAGGAAAACAATTTGTACAACTGCAACATAGTAAAGGAAAACAATTATGAAAGATTTAAGAACTGTGATCACTGTTGATTCACAGTTCCAGAGGACTGATGAGAAATAGTGCCACTTACCTCTTGGCAGAAGAGTGATTTACTGAAGGTGCAAAATGAACCATACATTCCTTAGACTAATGTGTAAATTTGATCTTGATTATACTGATTTGTTATAAGGAAGAATTTTTTTGTGTGGGAATGGTATTGGTGAGATCTGTAAGGCGACTGAGGGGTAGATTAATGATTCCTCCCTCTAGAAAACAATGAAAAGCTGATTGATGGAACATTAAAAATCTAGACACAGACATAGAAGAAAGTAGAAGGAAGTTCAAAAGGAAACACAAATAGGGGCAGGTGTTGATGCTACTAAATACTGTTTTTATGAAAAATCCTGTATTGTGTATAATAAAGAGTTCATGACATATTAAAATAAATCAATTGGTGGTTGGATTAAGGTTGAATTTAGAGTAGGAAAAGAGGTGCTCTTATTAAAATTGGAGGGAGAGAGATACTTTTTAGAGATGAAGGAATGTGTATGATATATAAACTAAGATTGGTTTCTTAAACTGCTTTTGTCTTTTAAAAGTTATCTTTAATAAGTTACAAGGAAAAATTTGCTGAGGACTGGGGCTGAGATAAATGCATATCTATGTTTACATATATATATATATATACATATATTATATATATAAATGAAGATATAAAAATAAAAGACAAGATTTTTTAAAGAGAAAAAATCATTACTGGCTTCACTCACCATCCTTATGACTTCCCAGATGAAAATTTCCTTCCTTAGTCATCATTCCCTATTCATTTTATCTTAACCATTAGAATATAAACTCTTTCAGGACATGGGCACTCTCTTTTTATAAAAAAATTTGTACTTTGGGGTGGCTAGGTGGCACAGTGGATAAAGCACTGGCCCTGGAGTCAGAAGTACCTGAGTAGTACCTGAGTTCAGATCCGACCTCAGACTCTTAATAATTACATAGCTGTGTGGCTTTGGGCATGCCACTTAACCCCATTTGCCTTGGAAAAACCTAAAAATCCCCAAAAACCAAAACAAAAAAACCCTGTACTTATATTGGCTGACACATAATAGTATTCAAATGATTTTTCATTTATTTATGCACTGCAATTAGTTTAGCTATGAGTACTCAATTAATACCATTCCCATTGCTTGTAAGTCTGTGTTACATCTCTCAAATTTGGGATAAGGCTGCTGGGTCTAGAGAGCTCAAGTGATTTTTGCTCTCTAACTGTATCACAGAAGGAGCAAATCCTTGGATCTTATTTAGAAGGTTCTAGTAAGTGGTAGTAGTAGGGTAGGAATAGTGTTTTTCTGTCCTCTAGGGCTGTATTCTTTACATGCTATTTATTGTATACTATATCATATCTTGAATTTATTTGATCCTGGGACAAAGCATTCAGGTTTTCAGAGATTAAAAATGGATTTTTATTCATATTTTAAAATATCATCTAGATTTCCTCTGGTATCCTTCCCCTTCCTGTCTCCTAGATAGCCATTTTTTTTAGTTTTTTTTTGCAAGGCAAATGGGGTTAAGTGGCTTGCCCAGGGCCACACAGCTAGGTAATTATTAAGTGTCTGAGGCTGAATTTGAACTCGGGTACTCCTGACTCCAGGGCTGGTACTCTATCCACTGTGCCACCTAGCTGCCCTTAGATAGTCTTTTCTTTTAACAAAGAATTTTTTTTATAGGAAGGAAGAAGAGGAAAAAACTCAGTATGACCAATCAGTACATGGAAAAAAAAATCTGACATATCTGAAGTCCCACTCCTGTGTATCTTCATTTCTGCAAAGGAACTGGGGAGGTGTCTTTTCTTCATTGGGACCTCACTTGTTCTTTATAGTTTGACAATGTATAGTTTAGCTTATTTTGTGGTTGTTCTTTCTAATTGCATTGTGCTTATTATTTTTGTGACTCTACTTCCTTCATTTTGTGTCTTTCCATGCTTCTCTGTATTCATGTTCCTTTTTTTTTCTAGTACAGTAAATAGTCTTTTACATTCATGCACCACAATTTGTTTGGGAATTCCCTAATTGATGGGTGGCTATTTTGTTTCCAGTTCTTTGTTACTACAAAGAGTTGCTATAAATATTTCTTTATATGGAATCTTTCTATCAATTCCCTCCTTAGAGTATATAAACCCCAAAGTGGAATCTCTGAGTCAAAAGTATGGACATTTAGTTATTTTATTTGCTTAATTCTGAATTGCTTTTTATAAAGGATATAACAAATCACAGCTCTGCCAACAATGTAGTGTGCAGTTATGAAATTTAACATTAGGGTGCTTTCATCTTTTTTCCTTCATTTTAACTTATTAATTTTCTAGAAGAAGTCAGTTTATTCAGCTCTTCCGAAACTGCTTTCTAGTCTGTGACATAGTTGGACTTGTCCTTATCTTCCAACTAGGTGTAAATCTTTGATTTTTCAAGGAATGAAGAAAGAGGAAAGAATCCAAGAATCTGCCCTTTCTGTGGCAATCTGTAAATCTTATTCTGAAGCCAGGCTATATTTAGAATGGATATGAACTCCCCTAGTCACAGATTTCATTTTTGACAATGCAATTTTGACTAATGGGAAAAATTAGATTGTTGTCATAGAATTTTAGAGCTGAAAGGGATGAGTGGCTTACTCTTGGTTGATACAGTCAGTTGCTATGTCCATGATTTATACCTGGCATACCTGTATTAGAAGTTCATTTTTTTTTGGTCAGAAATTCAGCATTGCCAAGAATATTATTGAGGCTGTGCAGAAGTAGTGACCTTGGCAGTGGATTTGGTTTAGGAATTTTATTTGTTTTAACTTTGAGTAGTTAGGAACTGAGTGAAATTTGATCTTAATAACTTTAAGACTGCTGATGTGAGGGTTTTTCTTTCTTTTTTTTTAAGGGCAATAAAGAAAAATTCAGAATGAGGCTAGTTTTTGCCAATGGCATTTTCTATCACTGTAGGCAAATCCTCTTTTATATTTTATTTATTTTTAATAATGAATTAAACTGAAATTTCAAAGAAAAGCTTTGAGCTTAAATGAGTAATACAGTACAAAACAAATCATTTCCTTTTCTTAGGTTTCATAGTTTTAGGCGATGCTGGGTATAAGGATGCTGATAGAATCTAGAAATCCAAACATTAGCATATCGGAGGGGTGGTTTATAGAGTACATGAAGAGAGTGTGTGGATATGGTAAAGAATTGGTGGATTAGCTTCTACTTAAAATTTTTTATAAGTGCTTGCCTAAAGCAAGATGTTTATTTCAAATTATAATCAATAAAACTGTTATGAACTTAATACTTTCTATAGTCACTTTTTCACCTCTGAGGAACTGAATATATTCATAAGCGAGTACACAATGGTATCTTGATTAAAGATGAATTCTCTGGAAATGAAGACATTATTACAAAATGTACTATCTAAAAATAAGAAAGAAATAGGAAATAGGACAAATTGCTAGTATCCTACTAAAACATACTTCCAATTATGTCACACCTCTGCTTCCTTCACTGGTCTTGAGGAGAAAATATAAAATTCTTAGCTTGGCTTTTAAGGCCCTACTAAGTAGGTTACCCTTTATCTTTCCAGACTTATTTCACACTAGTCTAGCTTTGCTCTCTTTAAAGTTGTTTTTTAAATTAAATTTTTAGTTTTTGCATCACGTTAACTTGGGGTTTATTAACATGGGGTCCATGAAATTTGTTTTAAAATTTTTTTATAAATATATTTCGATATAATTAGATTCCTTTGTAATCCTTTTAATTTTATACTTTTTTAAAAAGATTCTGAGAATGGATCCATAGGTTTCACTGAATTGCCAAAGGGGTCCACAACAGAAAAGAAATTTACCTTAATATATCTTTCTCTTCATCCAGAGATCCATCTGTAATGAATTTGAAAAAAGCAAGCAACTCGGCAAAACCTTATCCACCCATCAATGAAATATGACAGTTCTATTTGATGTAGTCTACTGTCTAGTCATCCTCTTTTGTAGAAAAGGGAGGAAGGAGGTATCCTTTGGGCACTCTTGTGGTCCAGTCAAAATGTACTATTTTTTGTCCCCAATTTTATCCTATTCCCTTTTATCCCTATATATATTCATATAGGTTGTCCCCTATATCTGGAAAGCATGTTCTCTGTTGAATTTTTTTTTCTACATGGTTCATTAAGGTACCTGTTTCTTCTTATATGCTCCTATCTCAAAATTTTCAGAGTGTCTTGTTGGTATATATCCTTTGTCCTCTTTACATCTTTCCTCATATTATACTTATTTGTGTTTGTGTGGCTTCCCTCATATTAGAGTATAAATTCCTTGAGGGTAGAATCTGTGTTTTGCTATGTAGCAATTGCCCACATTCGGGAACTTTGGCAAATATTCTTCTAGGTGTATCTTTTACTTGAACCCAGGTGATTGAAAATTGATAGACCAGTCCTCAGCATAATTGTGAAATTTAAATTCTGGGTTCCAGCCTCCCTTTATGCTATTCTTTACCCTCTTGATTTCCTTCCTTTCCCCATTTTACTCCACACACAATTCCTTAATTTTATTAAGGATTTTCATTCTTTCCTGATTATCTCTTTATTTACCACAAACTGTTGTATAATGTGCTTCAATGCATCTTTGAGCTTGTCAGTGTGGGTTTCACATGGATTCCTGTGCCTCTCATCCTTTGTGAATATTTATTCTTTATGGGAAGACAAATTCTTTGCCAGGTAAACCTCTTGAGATACTGAGAACTTTCCTTTAGGTCTCTTGACATTTTTTCTCCTATTTTTTCCAATCACATGCAAAGGTAGTTTTCAACATTCATCTATTTCTAAGTTTATGAGTTTTACTACCTTCCCTTCTTTCCCCCTTACTGTAGGGTCTATCTGTATGTACAGTCGTGCTTAACATAGGTCTCTTGCTATTGAGTGAATATCGGATTCTAATGGAATTCATTGTTAGATTTGCCTGTTTGTTTATTCCTTATTTTCGGCTACATTTTCTACTCATTTTCTTTACTGACCATAAAGTTTTTTTTAGAACCTCCTTTATTATAACAGAGTCAAAGTATGTATATCTAAGCTGATGAAAGAACATGTTAGGAATGATTTGCATGTTTTTTAATAAGTTAAATAATTATCATAAAATATGAAGTCGAAGGTACAGAAGTTGTTATGTTGGCATAACAATAGTAAACATAGGAAGTAAATTTTAAATTCTTCAAAACTTAAAGATAGTGATTTTGTCTTCAACTTCCACATATATTGGTGTAGTTGTGTCCAAGTAGATAAGCAGTGATCTTCTAGCCTGGCTATACCACTTCATATATCTTAGAACAAAGACTTCTCTGTGTGGTAGTGATAAGAACAGGGCAACCTTAATCAAATGTTGTGAGGTATGTGTATTGTTTGCAAAGCTCAGTTTTTGTAGAGGTGTCTGGTCTTCCCTTGCTCTTTTGGTTTGGTGATATCTAATATTTAGATGCTGTTCACCAGTGCTTTGATTATGGGCACAATTGAATTGAGGTTCCTCAGTCTTATATTCTGAACACATCTATGCTCCATTTCAAATAAAGTTGGTTTATTGGAGGCCATTCCCATGCTATTTATGTTGATAGGTGCTCATCTTTTCCCTTTATTCTTTCTGCAGTCAAGCTGTTTATTGCTCCTCAGAAGAGAGGGCCTAAAAAGTCATCAAGGTGGGTAGAGCTATAGAACCAGAAATCTTTACTGATTCAGGACAAATGGAACTTAGTAAATCTACTTTAGTTTTCAGAGCATGGAAAAAGGGCATTAACTTTAATGATAAAGTTGACAAATAATGGAACTTAATGGTTTTTTGAATTGTGAAGAAGGGCCTTGAATGTTAAATGGAGAAATTTGGAATTTATTCTATATGTAGCTAATGTGGAATCATTAAAATTTTTGGTCAGAGGAACAATATTTGCAAGGTGGTGGCATTTTAGAAAAATTAACCTGGTGTATGTGTATGTGTTTGTATGTATGTATATCAACTCTTAATTGTAGTCTTCTTTAGGGCAGGTTAGAAGGAAGAGAGGGGAAAATTAAAGTGAAAAATGAATAGCAGAGAACAAAAGAAAATGTAAAAGGAAGCAAAGAAAACCTGGGCAATTTTGGAAATAATATGTAGTATTTATTATATAGATTGACTTTAAATGCAAATTTATTAGTTTATTTCGAATCCTCTCACATTCTGCTATGTACATGGCAAGGTTTTTTTCCTCTTATTTTGGCATAAACATAGCTTGAGAGCTAGAAAGGGCCTTAGAAATCATCTATCCCAAATTCCATCATTTTACAGATGAGGAAATGAAGGTTCAGAGACTAATATGACTTAGCCAAGGTCACACAGGTGTGGGGATCAATTACAGTGAGGAGAAATGAGAAGCCAGGAAGTTAAGGAAGAACTTAGTCCGAGAGTTCATATATGAGTTCATCATGTGAGATGATGAAGGCTACCAGGATGCCAACAGTGGGAAGGAAAAGAGAAAAGCCATGGGGGGGAGAGAGAGAGAGAGAGAGAGAGACTGACTGAGACTGACTCTGTGTGTTTGTGTGTGTGTGTGTGTCAGAGAGAGAGAGAGGTGGGAGGGGCAGTAGGAGGTTAGGGAGAAGGCAGGGATCAGAATCAAAAATAGATAATTGGAAAAACAACGTAATAATCACAATTCATGAGAAATAACAAATTGGACTTATCTGTAAATACTACATAAAATAACCCTGTGAAGTAGGGGCCCATTGACAGAAGTCAAAAAATATCTGGAGAGGAAATGTGTATTTTTTTGGGGGGAAGATGCCAAGTTTGGTCTTTGACTTTTGGAGTTCCATATGACAGTGGGCATTGAGGTAGTTGGAAATAAGGACATCTGGAATGGGACAAGTTTAGGCTGGAGAAGAGAGTTTGGGGGTTTGAAATGGTAGCATCTTCAAAGAATAGGGTGTCCCCCAAATCTTAGTGCAGTTTAAAGCTTATTAACCTGTATTTCAAGGTCTCCCATGGAAGAAGTTAAACTTTTTTGTTTTGTTTGGAATTAGGCAGAAATAGGAAGAATAAGTGGAAATTATAGAGAAAGTGAATCAGTTTGATGTGAATGAGGATATCTTGATATTTAGTCTTCAAAACCAGAATGAATTTCTTAGAGGTCTTTAAGTAGAGGCAAAGTCATTTGTTGGGTATTTTAGAAGGCATTCGTATGGATCGTACTGGATAGTCATTGAGGACCTATGTAGCATTTTGATTTTATCAATAACAATTACTAATTCTAACCCTCAGAAGAAATTCTAACCCATATCTATGCTAGGGTTGATAATAGAAATTTGGGCCTTTGCTCTGGAGGGGATCTCTTGGAAAGACTATGAAAATGTGTAGGAATTGATCCTTGGAGTCAGATATCAAAGAAACTTTCTTTAGGTATTTTGAGAGAGAAAATGGAAGGTAAGAAGGAAGAGTTTCAGAGGTTGAGCATCACTTTCAAATACTGCAGAGAGGTTGAGAAGAATGAGGACTGAGAAAAGTCTATTAGATTTGATGATTTGAATGTTAACTATGACCTTGAAAATAACAGTTTCAATTGAGTGGTGAGTGCAAGGGTTTGGTGGGTGAGAAGGCAGATGTAGTAATAGTATTATTTAGTATTTTTTTTTGTGTGTGTGTGTGTGTGTATGCATATATATGTATATGTATGTATATACATGCTTTGCAAAGCTTTTATGATAACTGAAATCATTAGTGTAAGTTTAATGATCCTTTATAGAATAAGAGTCAATCACTTAAACATTTATGACTTAATATGTATCCTAGGAATTTATATTCTGATAAGGAAAAATTCCACAGTACATATATATATATATATATATATACTATATACTGGCCAGATACAATATAATCTTTAAGAAGAAAATCTCTAGCAGAAGGGGAGATCAAGAAGTCAGTGGATAAACTTTTGAAGGAAGTTAGGGATTTGGGAAGTAGATGTGGGGAGGGGGAGAGCACTTTAGGAATGGGGAAAAGCCCATACAAAGACAGAGTTGAGAGGATAGAGTACAGTATAGGTTGATTGTGGATATTAGTTTTTCATTCTCAAAGAAGACATGACTTCAGAGAGGTGATTCCATGACATGCAATTGAGTTGGATTTGAGTGAGGGGTTGCAGGGCAAGGTCACCAGCCTCACTTTTTCCTCCAGAGCCATTGAATCTGATGACCATATTTGGATCAGGGTGACTAGAGATGATAGAGGAGGAATAGAAACACCATAGAGAGCATGCAGAAAAATTATGGGTAAATATAGAAAGGGACCAGCTCATGACAAGTTTGAAATGCCACAAGAGGAAGTGAAGTTCAGATAAAATGCCAATTTTGCATTTAGAGTGAGATGACTGGCATTAATTTGTGACTCTGCTACTTACTTCCTCTGTCACCTGTCAAAATACTTTCATAACTTAACCCCATTGCCTTGCAAAAAGTAGAAAAAAAACCCAAAACTTTCATTATTGTGGACCTCAGTTTTTTCATCAGGGGTTTGAACAAGTTAAGATGACTTGTGATCATCCAATTAGTAAATTAGAACTGGACTTGAAATCAGCATTTTGGATTTAAAGATCAGTGCTCTTTTTTGTGTCACCTACTCTGCTTCTCAAGGACTAACTATATACTTTAAGACAGCAGATTTTTAAAAAATTGTATTTTTAGATAGAGGGTTTTAATTTAATCTTGAAATTCTTTTATTATTTGTATTACCAGTAAATGGTAATATCAGACACTTAAATGCCTTAAAGTCTTTACAGTGCTTTTTTTTTTTAGTCAAGTAAATAAACATTTATTAAGTACTTATTTGTCAGTGCTTTTCATTCATTATCTCATTTGATCCTCAGTGAAAGGGAATGTGCAACTGGTCCAGAAGGGTTGAATTCACCAGTCAGAGCTTCATGACCAAGGTTCGAACCAGATTACGGTGTAATTGGACAATGTTTAACAAAATAAATATGTAATAGAACACAATGTTAGTTTGTGTTTTTCTAAGTCAATATGCTGCTGGCAGGAATCCAATTCTACTTAACTTTGATATGTTGCTGTGGTCAGTCTAGGTCTTATACTGGCCTTATTATATCTTGAGGATCTCCTCAATTTCTCTATAGAGTATAACTTTTTGTTCATTCCCTTTTTCTTCAGGTGTGTATTTTTATTCTTTTGACTCATTAGTATTTCATCCTTGTTAGGTATCCAGAGAAATGAAAGAGGATGTCTCATATTGGCCAATTTTATTTTCTGTAAATAAGGTTTTGTGATATTTGAAGTGGTTGTTACGGGATGGGAGACTGAAGTCATTTAATAAACCGAGGTTTTTGTATTCACTGTAAGAATTTTATTTGTTCATATGCTGCTACCTGGAAAACAGAAACTTCATTACTAATTTACTTTAGTAATTTAAAATTAAAATTCAAAAATGTTTCAAGAAATTTATTGCTCCACTTAATGTTTTTTTTTAAACAGTTTCTATGCAGATTTTGGACCTTTGAACTTGGCAATGGTATACAGATATTGCTGTAAACTTAACAAGAAACTAAAGGTGAGTTTATTTTAGTAGAGAATTTATGAAGTTTGATACAGTTGATTTTGACCAAGAGTTTTCTCTGTACAGACCATTTTGTTGTGTTATTCTTAAATTCCGGGAGTTTGTGTGGATACTTGTCCACCCATTCACCAGCTGAAACTGATCTTCTTGAGTTCACCACAAAGGACATGTTCACTTCTTTTACTTTTCAAGTTGGATTGAAATATGAACTGAGTGAAGTCACTGGAGTAGTGAGCTGAGAAATAAAGGGCAAATCCTCTTAGGTTTTCAATAATGAGTGTCTCAAATTCCCAACTAGGATAATCTTCCTGAAACCTTTATGTCTACCCTGGAACATTGTTACCATGTGATATGATCCCTGATTACATGGCACCAGCTCTAAAAGTAAACTTTGTTGTTTAATAAATATCTAACTTTGGTTCTATTTTAAAGTATTCTTTGAACATATACAGAATACTTTTATGTGTATAGGGCATACATATGCATATTTAAATACATGCATAGAAACCATAATAACTTGAATAAGCTGGCAGTGATTTGTTAGGCTTGTTATACCTTTTGTTTGTGTCTATCAGGGCCAGAAATTCCTAGTCAGATGTCTATACTATTGAATTTGTTTTTATTTTCATTATATAGATTTGTGGATTTTGTTTTCTGTTAATATTCTACATTAATCTGAAGGATAATAGAATTTCATTCTGTGATATTGTGGTTATTTTATCTTTTTTTGCCTTTTTTAAAAACAGGAAATAAAGTTTTGTTTCTGAATACAGAAAATATATAATACCTATTTTACTACTTCAAATTTCTCAGATAAATTGGTACTTAATTTTAATTAATTGCAGATAATTAAAAATGAACAATAATTTCAATTCTGAATGAAATTTATTAATTTATTAAATAACCACTTATTGAATTAGACATTTGCAGTCCCCACTCCTTTACTGACTATTAGTGAATCAACACATTATCTTAAACATAAAAAAACACCTAGTACCTATTTGTTGATGTGAATGATTGCATTTAACCCATGTGTTAGGGAGAAATGGTAGGCTGGTTATGATAATCATTATTCTACACATGTATTTTATTAATGCTTTCAGTTTTTACATCATAATCTTTTCTAGAATGGCACAATTTTTCCCTCCTTCAAATTGACAAATAGAAATACTTAATCAAAAACATTCATTATAGTGACAGTACCTAACAATGTATGTATATACTTCTGCCTGTGTAGTTTCATGCCCTCTTTACTATTTCTCACTTTTAAAGAAGTATGAAATACAGTGGAAGGGAAACTACTGTAGCTGAAGCTAATATATTATTAAATCTATTATTATCTACCTTAGGTGGAAATGATTTTCAAAATGTAATATGACTTGGAAACATACATACTAAGGCATATTTACCCATCATTCAATCAAGAGTTATAGTTTTCAAAGAACTGTTAATATTTTTTAGCTTTCTGCTGAGGCAAATTATAGTTCAAAAATATACTTGAGATATTTGCATTTTTCAAATACCATTTTTATGTAAAGTATGTTTTTAATAGTGCATTATTTGGGAAAGGAAAAATTTCTCTTGGGGATTAAGTAATTTTTTTGCCTTTATAATGTTATTTTTTTTTTAACACATTTGGTGTGAAGAGTGGGTTTTAACAATAACAGTCTGACAACTGAACCTCTTTTATATGAGTGACCAAAGAGGGAGGAGGTTACTTTTTAGAAAAAGCTGGAAGTATGTTTACATTTAATCAAAAACCAAACAAGAGGTCAGACCTAGTGAGTAATGACCAATTTAAAGCTAATGGCTTAATGCATTGCCCTACTGCACAGTATGAATACATAAAGACTTCAGTTTTAGCCAATTTTTAATTGTAACTTTCCCCCAAAGTTTTGTCCCTTCTAAATCATCCAGTTCATAAGTAGTCCTAAAGCATAGCCTTGATGAGATTTCTCTTCCACCTTTAGTAGCTTTCCATTGTCTTACAATTAAAGTCTGACCTCATTGTGTTGGCATTTAAACCTCTTGAAGAGAAGTTGTTAATCAGTTTCTCCAGGCAGCACTCCAAAATGGGCTGCTTAATCTGAATATTTCTGATTTCTCATCTTTGATTATATACTTTCTTCAGATTGGAGACCCCCGTTTCTGTCCTTTGAAGATAGCATCTCCCAAAATGCTACCTTTTCTGATTAATCCTTTACTATTCCTTTCCCTCTATCAACTGGTAATAATTTTCCCTCCTCGATGCCCTTGCCCCCTTTGGTTTTTTTTCTTTGTTTTGGGGTATGTAGAAGGAGAGATCATAAGCTAGTAGATTTTGGCTGGGAAAGGAGAGTTCCAACCCCTTATTTTACAAATGATGAAACTGAGACCCAAATCTTGAGTGCCAGTTCTGCAACTTTAGCTTTGTGACCTTGGAATTAGCCACTAGAACCTCAGTGTACTCTTATGTTAAAAAGAAATAAAGATAATACTTTATGGGATGGTTATAAGGAAAAGCTCATTGTAAATCTTAAAATGTAATATTAAATATGAATTTTTCTTATCACTTTTACTGCCTCATATTAAAACATACATGTTTAATTGAAAACTTCATTAATAGATTATTAAGTTATTGAGGATATTCATCTTTGTATTCCTTCATTGTGTTTTGCATATAGCAGGCACTCTATCATTATAGCTAGCAGTTCCATAGGATTTAAGGTTTGCAAAGAGCTTTATACATATTATCTCATTTTGATTCTTACCACAAACACAAGAAGTTAAGTGATCTGTCTGGGGTCACATAGCTAGTAAGTATTTGAGGCAGATTTGAACTCTCAGGTCTTTTGGACTCTTCAATTTCAGCACTTTCCACCATGTTACCCAGCTGTGTGATAAATAATTGTTTGATGAGTATGGTATGATTATTAGGTTTAAGTAGAGTTGCTTCTGTTAACTGAATTGAGAAAAAATCCAGCCTCAGACCTTAGGATTTGCTGATCCAAATAAGCTTCTTAGGTATTTTAGCTCTTCCTGGAAGCCAAACCCAGGAACATTGGCATTTGACTCTGGGGCATTTGTCACTCACTAGTCCTTTCCTTGGCACTAAATTCCTATTTAAGAATGTTGTACTTCTGCTGTCCTCACTATGGTATTTGCCTTTGTCTGGCATCTTCCCTCACTTTCCCTTTATACCAAAGTTTATCATGGTGATCAGACCATAAGTTTGGACTTTGAAGACTTCATTTACCAGGGAAAAAAGAACATGTTGAATCAGAAATAATCGGTCAGAATGAGGTGATTAAACATTTATAAAAAGGAACCACAAGTCTTAGGCCAAATTCCTTGATCAATGATTATTTAGGCTTATCTGGCTCTATATTTGTCTCCAGTCTGGGTTCCTTCCCCACTGTGCTAAAAGAAGAGTAGATCATTCTCCATGCTTTTAGACTATGACTACTGTGAAGTGAACATGTTGCTTCATTTATTCTAGAATAATTCTAGACTGTCTCCATTGATTGGATGCCTAGTGAGCACAATTGTATAGATTTCTGCCTACATTTCTGCATTGTGCCATCATTTTAATACTATCTGATTTTCCTTCCTCCTCTCCCCAACCCAGGGGAAAAATAAATACAACAAAAGCAAAAGCATCACCTCTGAAACATAATAAAGCATCACTCAGAAAGCAAATGGGTGTCCATCCATTCCTCTTGCCAAATACCTTATCTGCTCTGGCAGCCAAGGCTTATTTCTCTTTTTCTTTTATGTGGAGGAATACCACTAATATTATTTTCCACTCTGAAATAGTGATTCTTATAAAGGACTAGCCTCATGGGCTTTTTAGTATAACTAATATGGGAAAGAACTGAAATATAAGATTCTTAGAGAGATAAAAGAATGACTATATCCTGAGAGATGGAGTTGCTTTATTGGATAAAGGTATGAACTCAGCCACCAAATAGTCACTGAGTACCTCCTTTGTGCAAGGAACTATTTTAGGTACTATGGAAGAATATAAAAGAATGGGGAAGAGAGTCTGGCCTGGTTTTTAGTCCTGGTGTTGCTTTTTAGCCATGTTAGGATCCTGGTTACTTTAGGAAATGTCCTTTACTGAGCTTCAGTTTCATGGTAGAATGAGAGAATTGTATTTTTCTTTTCTAAGTAGTCCTTACCAACCCTAAATTTTTTTTAATAAGCATAAGATATATATAAAATAATCTCTAGACATGATGTTATCAAGGAATTTAATAATCTAGTTGAAGAGACTTTTTTTATATATGTATGTGAAAAGTTAAATAACAAGGTAGTTAGGATGGTATATGGGAAGAAGGAACCCTGGACTTTGAGTTAGATGAGATTTAGGGTTTAGACCTGATCTCTTGACACAAGCCTTCTGGTTGGGGACAAGTCACCAAATCCCTCTGAGAATATTTTCTTAGTTGTAAAATGGGGCTAATTAAATCTATAGTTCATATTTCAGTGAGTTGTATTGAGGATTAAACAAGGTAATAGGTTAAAGCACTTTGGAAACTTTAAAGAACTAAAAGGGATACCAGTTGTTATATTTACAAGAGTAAGGACTTTCCAGGAGGCAACAGTTCCAGAGCATGTGAAGAAAGATCCTATAATTGTACAGATAGACATTAATTACTAAAAGCTTCAAAGGAGGAGATCACTGAGTAGAGATTTTTTTGTTGTTGAAGTCATTTCAGTTGTGTGTGATTCTCTGATCCCATTTGGGATTTTCTTGGCAAAGATACTAGAGTGGTTTGCCATTTCTTTCTCCAGCTCATTTTACAGATGGGAAGCTGGGGCAAACAGGGTGAAGTAACTTGTGTGGGATCACAAAACTAGTTAAATGTCTCAGGCTTGATTTGAACTCAGGTCCCGACTCCAGGGCCAATGCTCTATTCATTCATTGTACCACATAACTTTTTTGAGGGGAGTTGTAGACAAGTCTAATTCATTTCTCTATCTCGCTCATCTTAGTGATTTCTAAAAACAAGTCAAGACAGGATAACAGCTTCTTTTAACAATTTGTTCCTGAGTCTTAATTATCTGGAAATATTCCTGAGATCTAGCTGAAATACTTCCAACTAGAGTTTAGACCTAACTTTCTTGCAAATTTGATCTGGGTAATGTGATACTAACATTGAATCAATGCCTCTGACCCTAGTTTTATGCCCAGGTTAATTTTAAAAATATATCATGAATCTGTAATTTAGTGATGTTGTGCTGTTCTGACCAAGCACATATTAGGGAGAGAAACCTAGCAACCCTTGCTTAAGATTCAGGTCATGTTGCCATGGGCTAGTTTTTCTGAATTTCCTGTTCGAATGTGACTGTGCAAAGTTTTTAGTTTGTTTTCCTAATGTGGGTTGTTTTTTTTTTTTTTAATTTTTGCAAGGCAATGGGGGTTAAGTGGCTTGCCCAAGACCACACAGCTAGGTAATTATTAAGTGTCTGAGGCTGGTTTTGAACTCAGGTACTCCTGACTCCAGGGCCAGTGCTCTATCCACTGCGCCACCTAGCCGCCCCACCTCGCCACCTAGCCGCACCTCCTAATGTGTTTTTATGAGAATCAGCATTCTATTTATTTTCTGGTGGTCCTCGGATACAGGATTTGCCTGGGTTCAGATTGTGGATTAGTCAGACTTTAGTTTATGAGCTGTTAACTGAAAGACTATGGTCAAGTCACTTAACCTGTTAGCACCCCAGGCAACTCTTCTGAGATTATAATTTTACTGGGAAGTTGCTTATGAAAAGTTTCCCACAAATGAATTTTGACTTTGTAAGGACCTTGTGATAAATAATAGTTTTCTGATAAGATTCCTTATGCTTCTAGTAAGATTGCTATAATATGCATTCTAATACACTGCATAGAGCTGGCCTTTGTATTACCATCAGAGTAATTTTTTTTTAAAAGTCAGAATTGTGGAGCCACTTGTTTTGTAAGGCAGTAAGTTTTCTGTGCAGAGTGACCTTGTTTGAATGTGCAGTTGATTAGAATGGAAAAATTCACAAACCCACGCTTATTTCTAAACTGCCTCCTTATGATTGTAGAGTGAGGAAAGGTCTTTATGAAGAGGTGGTCACATTTTATTGCTTTTCTAATGATTTTACCTGAAAGAGTGGCATTAGAGGATGGGGGTTTTGACATGCATTCACAGTTTGAGGAACTATACATTTCACTTTAAGGAAAATGCCATCAGCCAAAAAAAAGCTCTTAAAATTATTTAAAATAATTTCTTGAGACCTATGTGGGAAGAAAAACCTGACCCTACTCTCCAACATCTTCAAATTTCTGGAATTTGAGGGTAGTTCCTTCACACACATATAGCTTGAAACCCCTCTCTACTTCAGTATACTAACCTTCTGGTGATGAGTTTGTTTGAATTTAATTAAGTTATATCTTATCATGAGGCCTTACAGACCTGCACTCAGAGTCTTTCCAGAACTATATTCTGCTGATTTAGCTTTCAGAAAACTCAAGAGTCATCACTTCCATGCCAATATGATGCAGGGGAGTCGGGATGTCCCACATGTGATTAATATTTAGAATTTGACATAAGCAAAATATGGAATGGACCTGTTTATTTTTAATTTTCCTTATGACAGAGGAAAATTAAACAAAGGTCCTTTAAGGAAATAACTTTCTGTGGAAAATTGAGTGTTGTTTAATACAGTGATCCCACATTGGTTTTTTGCTAATGCTTGAAATTAGGGGCAAGCTGGTAAATGTTTAACAATAAAATCTCTGGGAAAAAATATGTATGAGACTTTTCAGTTTATTTAAGTTTATCATTGTTCACATCTTCACATCTTAAGTTTGAGCTTGGGATATTCAGTGAACCCTGATTTGTATTGTTTTCTGATTTCCTTAGTAAATAAATGCTCACAATTAAAATTAAAAATTTGGAGCTGGTTCTAGCTTGCACATCCTTGTCCATAGTTATTTTGAAGTGTTGAAAATTTTCTTACACAGATTTTTCTTACAAAGTTTGTGTCTAATATGTTTTGCAGGAATGAATAGAGTACTTTAGGACAATTTTAGGAAGGAGGAGGGTGTCATAAAGTTAGAAACCAGCTTTAAATAGTTTTTTAGTTTACTAACTTACTGAATGGAACCTGTTCCTTTCTTCTTGTTGTTCCTCATTGTTCCTATACTGTTCCTCATAACCTGTTTTTTTATCTCAGATTTACTCATTCTTAAATCTATATAAGTTTATGCAGCTTAAAATAAATGGTAACATGTTGCAGAAAGCTCTAGAACCTTGACATTTGTTATTATTCTGATCAAATAATAAGCATAAATGACTTGCTTGTGAGATTGTAGTTTTAAAGGAAATGTTAGACCAGGGTCTAATTAATCTGACTCTTTTGTAGACTGGTGAAGTTTATGGAACCCTTTTCTGAATCAGGTTTTTAAATACATAAAATAGAATAGGAAACTGACAATATTGAAGATACAATTATTAAAATATTTACAAAACAAAGTTCATGGAACCCAGGTTAGGAACCATTTCATTGGTTCAGTTATAGACACTAGAAGTGATTTTTGGTTTCAAGTACTCACCTGTTAGAGTGGAGACTTTTTCGAAGGGGATTAAAAAAGCAAGATTATGTGCTGTATTGCAGTTTTATAACAACAAATAAAACCATAAACCATATTTTTTTTTTGTGCAGCCAATGAATGTTTTCAAGAATATCCCAGTCCTGAGAAAGCTGGAGGTAAACACTTAGTCTTGGCTGATAATGGGAAACTCCGAAAATAACTATATTGCTTTTGCAGTGAGATGACCAATATTTGCACTGTGGCTGCTGCTACTTTGCCTAGTGTGGCAGAGTCCCCCAGCAAGAGAATGATGCTTTACCTTGTATTTATGCTTTGATCTACTTCCTCTTATTACCTTGATAAGGCAAAGCTTGCTTTTTAAAGGACGTGAATAGAACTTGTTCTTTCTTACAAGGAACAAGTAGATTATACACATAGACAGCATTTTGAGTATATTTTGCTCAAAAATCTGGCACATTTTAACAATAAACAAAATAGAAGTTTAAGGTTATATTTTCAGCATGGCAGTTTTTTTTTAATAAAAAGATTGTATAAGGTTTACTTGATTTAAAATGAGCTTTTGAGCTTGATTTTTGCAGTTTTGGCTTTCCTTTTTATTGCATCCCTTGCTCTTAATGGGGGAAGAATTTCTAAACTCTCATTTTAGTTGTCGAATGCTTAAATAATATGCAGCCTTCAGAGCTTCAAAAGCTGTTCCAAAAGCCAAGCAGCATGCTTTTGTTCGAGGCACCATCAAGTTACACATGGACAATCTCAGCTATTGTTATATTTACTTGGTGTTTATTTGATATTCATGTTATTTTAACTAAGTTCATGTAGTTTATTTTTTAAAGGGAGTTATTGGGACTAGGACACCATTTTTTCCCTTTATTAACTCTTTCGCTTTTTGAGTTGGACAATACCTCTCATAGATACTCTTATTTTAATTCATATTATCTCTTCTCCTCTAAGTAAAATGTAAACTTCTTGAATATGGTAACAATTTTTTTTTGTTTTATTTTGTTTTAGTATCTCCAGTGTCTAATACAGTGCTTTGAATGTAGGAGGCATTTTAATACATATTTATTTCATATTATTGTGCCTTGAAGAATATAATTATGTTATATTCCATTTTGTTTATTTTAATTTTCATAATAGAGAGTAAAGTTTAGAGTTAGAAAATTGCTGAGGGCAAGGAACAATAAATGCTCTGTTTTCCATTATTTCTCTTCTATGTTCAAGTATCACTGATTGCAATAATTATAATTGATGAACTAATTTCATCAAATCAATGTTTGACCTGTTTGAGTAAGCAATTCTCTAACTTTTTTTGGTTCCCATTCTTCATCTAGTTTGCCTAGAAGACTTTTATCTTCCTTAGGATTGCAAATGTTAGCGATATGACAGATCTTCCTTATCACTTATTTTAGTTGTAGTACTTTGTTTTCTTATTTTTTTAAGTCTCTCTGCTGCTACTGTTATTTGTTATTGTTCTTCCTTCAGAGAATTTCTTTCCTTTTCCTCCTTTCATCTTTCTTTTTCTTCTTTATTTGTCATATTTCTTGCTACTTTGAGGCTATAGGTAGGGCATATACTATGTAAATAGCTAATGAGACTGCAGAGAACATAAACACCTGGAAGGTGCATACATGTTGTTTTTTTTTTTAAATTTAAGGATATTTTATGAGCAGATTTCACTATTTAGCATATTCACAAGGGTTTGGAATTAAAATAGATTTATGAATTTGTTATACCCTTAATTAATTGGCAACTAACTATTTTTCATTTTAGGCATAAATATAACAACCATTTGTTTGGTTTATATGAACATTATACCAAGTTTGTATATTTAGTAAATCCTTTTTGAGGTTTTATTTTTTTCCCCCTACAAAAACTTCTTTGTAGATAATTTAAAAGAACCTAGTGTTGATTACTGAATTGTAGTTAGAAAGTTAGGATTAGACTTCGTAATGTCTGTCATATATATACTATGACAGTTTTGAAGAAAAAAATAGGTTAGGTTTCAACTTTCTGTCTGAACACTTTGTTTTCTATTATCCCTCCTGGGTAACAAGCCCTCCTTGCCCAAATCTCTTTTTATTTATGTCTGATGCATATACTATACTTTAAAAAGTTATTTTTATATTGATTGATAATAAACCCCATAAGGGTAGGGAATGTTTTATTTATCTTGCATTGAACACAAGAAGCAGTGAGTCTTGGATGTTTAGTTCTCTATGTACAAGGTACAAGTGAAACTAACTGATTTGAAAGGGATTAGGATTAGAAAGAGTTTTCAGACTGTGTTTAATCACATCAATTGTATTTTTCTGACTTATATTTTGGAAAAAGGAGACCCATGAAAATAACTCCTACCTAGCCTAGATTCCTATAATTTAATCATTCTTCATAGTAAGATATTCATTGTGATGATAACTATATGGGAGGGCATGCTATGGAAAGTGTGATTGAATACATCCACACAGCAGGCAAAGAATCTTAATGTCCCATGGATGAACATTATTCAAAATTAAATGTGTTCAAAAGCTGATGATCCAGTTACTCTTTGCAAATTTGGAAGGAATCTAGGTTTTGATCTTGGTTCATATATATATTCTTTTGATGTTTGAACATTGTGATAATATAGTTACACTAAACATGTTTTTTTCTCTACCTAGTCATACAGTTTATCAAGAAAGAAAATAGTGCACTACACCAGTTTTGATCAACGAAAACGAGCGAATGCTGCATTTTTAATAGGTTCTTATGCCGTAAGTAGATTTTTTAAAAAAAAAATTCACAATTATCATGCTTATCCATGTATTTCTCCTTCTCTTAAACTCTTGGTCAGTGGACATGGGGTATGATATGTAATACTTGATGGCATTTGGGAATAAGGTTGGAAACAAGTGTGCATTATAACTAAGTGATAGCTACTCTCTGAACTAGAAGCTAGTGAGATATCAATTGAAAAACTGCTTTCATTTGGGGTTCCACTGAAATAATGGTGTTTTAGAAAAAAGCAGGGAGAGAGAAGAAAGAGATTTGAATTTAGAATTAGTCTACATTTTATTTTAGGTTTTAGCAAATACTTTAAAAATACCAAAAATCATTTTTCTGGTCCAGAGATTAGAATATTTTTCTACATTCATGAAGGTAATTTTTTGAATGTTATTTTATTTTATGCTTTCAATTACATGCAAAGATGCTGCTATTCAACCTTCATCTTTCTGTAACCTTTTGAGTTTCGTGTTTTTCTACCTTCCTCCTGCTCTTGACAGTGAGTAATCTGATATAGGTTATATATGCATAATCATGTTTAACATATTTCCATATTAGTCATGTTGTAAAAGAAGAATCAGAACTAAAGGGGGGAAAACCATGAGAAAAAGAAAAAAGCATAAAACTTTAAAATGCAAAAACAGTATGCTTTCGTCTGCATTCAGACTCCATTGTTTCTTTTTTCTGCGGTTGTAGATGACATTTTCTGTTACAAGTCTTATAGAACTGTCCTTGGTTACTGAACTGCTGAGAGGAGCTAAGTCTATCATAGTTTATTATGAAGTATACAATGTTCTCTTGTTTCTGGTCACTTCACTCAGCATCAGTTCATGATGGCTATTGTAAGGATATGTGGTATGTATGTGTGATATTCATGTATTTATATTTTTAAAATAGGACTTGACAAATTTGCATTTGATCTAGGAAATTTAGGAGCACAATGAACTTTTTTAGTTTTCAAAGAAAGTGGACAAAATAAAGGTGGCTTGTTACCTGTGGTTTTCAACCTTGGATTTAGATCCAAAGCAGGGTCATTTACATTTTGAAGGGTCTCTGGAAGAGAGATCTCAGCATACTAGACAAAGTACATGTGGGATCTTATGTGGCACTCACTATTCTAGTGTTTAGTGGCTAATGCCTATCCTTCTAACAGCTCTAATGGCTAAGATCCTTAGGTGAATCACTTTGGGTCTTTTGGGTATTCCTACACTGGCAGTGTTTGAGGCAGCTTTGTTTGAGGAAAAAACGAAATAGATCAGAAACTAAAATACTTAGATTTAAGTCCTGAAAAAGGTCTCTTTGTCCTTACATATGACACTTCATCTCTTGTCCTTGTGTCTGTTTTTGTAAAATTAAGTTAACTTTTTAAAGTTTTACTTATTTGAGGCAATAGGGTTAAGTGCCTTGCCCAAGGTCACACAGCTAGGCAATTATTAAATGTCTGAGTTCACATTTGAACTCAGGTCCTCCTAACTCCAGGGCCAGTGCTTTATCCACTGAGCCACCTAGTTTCCCCACAATTAATTTTTTTCAGTGATCAAAAACCCATATTCTTGTTCTCTCCATTTCTTCAATTAGAAAAAAGAAAAAACAAAATTCTTTTTATCAAATATGTAAAATCAAGTAAAACAAATTCATGACTTGACCTTGCCTAGCTACTTACATGCACACACACACACACACACACACGTATATTTATACATACATGTAAATGTATATCTATCTCAGTGTCCATTCTCTCTCTGTCTAGTGTCCTTGTATTGACTATCCCTGGAATATACCCCTCTCTTCCTTCAGGATGCAACTGAAACCCCACACCCCATTTTTTCTTGAAGGCTGTATCGATCCCTCTAAAACTTCCCCTTGTTTTAAAACTACTTTGTTTTTATTCTTTCTATATTGATTCTGTTTATTCTTATAAGAAACTTTTAGGTGAGGGGTGCATTCCTTGCAATTTAGTATCTCAGAATGTTTCCTTAGAGGTCCAAGAAATTAATTATCTTGCCTAGGTCACACAGCCATGTTTATGAGAGGTGGAGCTTGAATACTTCTTCTCTGTTCTGAGGCCGGCTCTTTATTTATTTGGTGATAATGCCTTTCTTTGCTGAGGATCTTAAAGATAAAATGACTAGGGGGTCATGATGACCTGGAGCTGCCTTTTGTCAAGACTTAGTTTAATGGCTGTAGTAGGAAAAGAGCTACTTGGTCAAATCTTCATTCTTAGAAAAATTAGTTTATGCTTTTCTCCAGAGGGAGGTCCAGTGTAAAGGAGTGATTTTGACTAGACTGAGGGAAGGGAGAGTCAACAACCTGCAATTAAATACTATCACATCAAATTGAAAGCCCTAAGGAAAAAGGACCTAAAACATATGCCAAAACGGTAGGAAACTGACAGCCAGATGGCTGTAGGGAACTGATGCCTTAGAATGCCTTAGAATCTTGTCATTTCTAGTCCATTTATCCCTCCTTGGACTTGTTCTATATCTTTTGTGGCTATGTGAAACTTTCTTTTATCAAAACCCACTTTATATTTTTCTTTTCTGGTTATTGAACAACAGACAACATAGCAACTGGACTGGGATATAAGCCTAATCCCAGTTAAACCTATAATTATCTGTGTAACTTTAGGTAAATCTTTTTTTGATTTTTCTGAGACTTAGTTGTTTTTTCATCTGTAAAATGAAAATATAAAAGATCAAAGTCTCCAATTTTATGTCAGTTTTAAAATTCTATTAGCCTGGTCTATTTTGTTTTTTACCTTTAAAACCACATACAGAGATGGCAGTTGTCAGATGAGTTAGTGAGATGGTGGATTGAGTTAATCCAAACCAAACACAATGCTTGCTTTTGATTTTACATTTGTAATTATTGCTCTTTTGAATTTGGAAAGCCTAATCCCAGTTCAACCTATAATTATCTGTGTAACCTTAGGTAAACCTTTTTTAATTTTTCTGAGACTTAGTTGTTTTTTTCATCTGTAAAATGAAAATATAAAAGATCAAATTCTCTAATTTTATGTCAGTTTTAAAATTCTATTAGCCTGGTCTATTTTGTTTTTTACCTTTAAAACCACATACAGAGATGGCCGTTGTCAGATGAGTTAGTGAGATGGTGGATTGAGTTAATCCAAACCAAGCACAATGTTTGCTTTTGATTTTACATTTGTAATTATTGCTCTTTTGAATTTGGATAATTGCTACTTTGCTTGTAGAAAACCTGTCATAATGTCAGGATTTGAGCTCCATAGATTGTCTGCTCTTTCCTTTTGGATTTTTGGTGATGATTTGTGGTTAGGATGTTGTCCTTAGTCTCCTCTTCAAGATTTTATCTTGCTTTAGCCTAGTTTTTTTTAGATAACCTGAAAGAATTTCAACTTGGAGAGATTTCCCCTGAGGCTAATATAAGCTACTGATAGAATACAAGGTCCTTAAAAATAGAAATTATTTCATGCTTTTGTCTTTGTTATCTCCATTGAGTTACACAGGTCTGTCACATAGTAGGTGTTTGATAACTGATTGTTGCTTAATTGAAATAGTGTCTTGAGTTCCAAAGTTTGGGGGGGCTAACATCAAAAGCAATTCATCCACTCTTTTCCCCTTCGATCATTTCTACAGCTATTTACTTTGATGTAGTTTAATGGAGTAAGTTTTCTGCCATATTTCAGAGAACTTTTGATTTCTATGAGGTGTTTCTGGAAATTTAAAAGAAAGTATGGTACGTACATTTAAATTAACCTGTTTTTACCACTAGCATCCTTAGAACTGGCTGCAACAATACGTAGGGGTTGGGGAGGGTAGTCCTTCAGATATGAAGAGGTTCCAATTCCTTAAGAAATTCATAAAACCTTCGGGTTTGAAAAAAGAAGCCTAGCATAATTTGCATAATTTTACATTCATCTGAAAAGTTGTGTTTAAAGTAATTCTTTAATGAATCCTTTCTCCAGTTTTTAGCATCAGAGCCATTTCTAAACATATTCCTATCCCTTTTCCTCTCCGTATAACCATCCCTTGTAACAAAGAATAAAAAAAAGGAGACAAGTATTTATTAAATACTTACTATGTGCTAGGTGTACTGTAATAAGATGGGGTTATAGTAAAAGATGAAAAGGCATCCTTGCCCTCAAGAAGGTGACAGACAACATGCAAATGAGTTGTCTATAAGATAGATACAGAGCAGATGTATGTTGGGAAGTGGCTGAGGAAAGGAAAGAGGAAATAGATTAACTCAGTTAAATAATGGTTGGAATATCTGTCCTGTTCACTTCAAAGGGTTGATGTTAGGATCAACTGAGATAAATATATGGCTTTGAAGACTAAAAGTATTCTACAAAAATCAGGTGTAATAATAGCTCCAGTTGAAGCAGTCACAAAGCAGATCAGATATGTTTTTTTTTTTTTGCAAGGCCAACAGGGTTAAGTGGCTTGCCCAAGGCTATGCAGCTAGGTAATTATTAAGTGTCTTGAGGCTGGATTTGAACTCAGGTACTCCAGGGTCAGTGCTCTATCCACTGCGCCACCTAGCTGCCCCTAGATCAGATGTATGAAGATTATCTTATATGCAAATATAATTGCTTCTCAGCTATATTCAGCATAAAACATATTTTGAAATTATAAAACTTAATCTGTGCTAAAGCAGAATTTATTTGCCAATAAATAAGGACCTAGGGGAGAACAAGGCGTTAGTCCTGACCCTTTTCGACTTTGATGAAAAGTCTCTTCTGATGTGATTTGTGGCCTTCTTGTGTGTCTGCTCTTATCTCTTAAGTTCTTTCTAGTTCTTACTCTTTTCAACCTTTTTATCAGTTAGATGAAAAAAAATAGAGTACATACATATCAAACATATGGACAATAAAAAAACTTAGAGGGATAGCTAAAGACATTGGCTGTCAGAATCAGAAGTAACAATGATATCAATAGACTTGAATGATGAGCTGAAGTTAACAAGTTGAGATAGTTAACAGAGGAAATCAACATCTAAATATAAAAGACTAGACCTTTCTCATGTGTAAAAAAGTGGCGATTCACTAGATGAGTTGAATTCCCTTTTAGTTCCTAATTTTATTCACTTTTGATTACTATCTTCAAATATTCGAATGGCTATCATATGGAAAAATTAATAGGTTTGATATCATATACAGATTTAGAGCTTAGCAGTTACCTTGGAAATTATAAAATCTACCCTCCCTCATTTTACAGATACAGAAACTGAGAACTAGAGAAATTAAGGTAAGGATTTCACTGGTTACTAGTGGCTGGACCAGCATGTGAGCCTAGCTCTTTTGACTCCACATCTCCAACTTCAATGATATTTCTTACTTTTAGTTTTTTAAGTGTCAGAGGATCAAAGTGAGGGGATTGAATTATAAAGGAGATAAATTTAGAATTGGGGTAAAGAAAAACTTCCTGATACTTAAGAGCTGCCTGAAAGCATAATGGAATACACAGGAACTAGTGGAATATCTCTCATTGGTTGTCTTCAAGAGAAAGTTAGATGTGCACTTAGTTATGTTATAAGGGAGATTTTCTCCTCTCTCTCTCTCTCTCTCTCTCTCTCTCTCTCTCTCTCTGTATAATTTTGTGATTATGTAACAGTTATCCAGAAATTCTAATAGTAATCATCATCACAAGAGTTTCTGTTTCTTTGGTGATCTTTAAAATTTGACCCTTTAGACATAGTATGTTGTTATTTCCATTTTACAGGAGAGGGGGAGAATCAAGTTCTAGAAAGATTAAGTGATTTGTTCAAGGTCATACAGCTGTTACACTGAGTCACACATACTCACATCTGAATCTTTTAAGTCTAGCATTTTTACCATTATATTCAGCTTCCTCAGAATTAACTTCTTATATAGAAAAAAAGGAACTGAGACTTACTGATGGGAAGATGACTAACTTCACACAGAAGGAACAGAACCTGGTCACTTATCACCAGAGATTGTATAGGAGATTTATATTCTGATATGATTTTTTTTTAGATTTTCTTTTTTTCTTTTTTTGCAAGGCAATGGGGGTTAAGTGGCTTGCCTAAGGTCATACAGGTAGGTAATTATTAAGTGTCTGAGACCAGATTTGAACCCAGGTACTCCTGACTCCAGGGCCGGTGATTTATCCACTGTGCCACCTAGTCATCCCTATTCTGATATGAATTGAACCAGGAACTTATGCAATCCCTTCCAACTCTTGAGATTCTGTAGATTTTAATTGACTTCAGAGTCAGTATAGACACAATTGAGCTAAAAATCTTCTCGTGCAGTTACAAGAGCAAACTGATAAAAAAAAAGTCCAATGTCCAGAACAAGTGACATGATAGTCATATATTACCTTGGTCACGGTACATGAATGGTACTAATGGTACTATTCTGGGTGCCGCATTTTAGAAAGGCTACTAATGCGTTGGAATATATACATAGAATGTGTCAGGATTATAAGGAAACTAGATGGCTTTCTGCATAATTATCAGATGAAGGAATTGAGAATGCTTAGCAGAGAGAAAAGAAAACTTGGGGGCAAGATGCAGACATGAAAAATAACTCTTCAGCTATTTAGAAGAGGGCCCAATGGGGAGAAGAGTGGTTTGACTTGTCATATCGAAGAGCCTGGGATCCAGAGGGTCAACCAAAGAGCCAGTGTTGTGGAAGTTGTTCAGTTGACCTATTCAAGCATTAGAACTGTTCAGTTCAACTATTCAAGCATTAGAACTGTGTGAAGGCAGTATATACTGTTGCAATTAATAGTGAACTACTTGTCATCAAAACTATTCAGACAGAGGTTGGATATTCTATCATTGATGTGGTAAAAGTAGATTCATCCATCAATTGAAGGGTTGAACTGGATAGTCTCTTGAGTTGCCTGTATTTCAAGAAATTGCTGATTCTTTCAGTCACTGAAATATGTACATTGTTGAAAGGTGAAACAAAAAAGCAGAATGAGACATCAAGAGCAGTATTGGTTCAAAAGGGAACTTAATCTCTTGACTTTTGTACTTAAATCATAAACACTACTGCTGATGTCATCCACCAGCATTTTCTGTTCCTCTTAATTGGTGTTTTGATAAGTCTGGGAGATTGTATATTTTCTATGTTTGGCTGGGAGGGAGGGAGAGAGAGGAGAGAGAGCAAGAGAGATTGATTTGAAGAGGATAGTGGAGGGGAAATGATTTTTTCCTTATTTTCTACTTTGTAAAGATTATTTGTTAACTAAAAACGCTTTTGTGGGATTTGTATTTACCCTTTGTTGTCTTTAAATAGGTCAGGTTAGTTTTTCATTCTCCAGATTCCTTTTTGGCAGCTCCAAAGGAGGTCAGGCCCTCACTTATTGTCATAAGGCTGAAGGCTTTCTCTGCCTTGTCCCAGAACCCTCTGTTCTTTCTACCAAGTTATTGGGGTGACTCAGATTGGGGTCTTGGTTCCTACACTTACAAACTGTGTGGTCTTGGGCAAATCCCCTTTTCCTTTCTGAACCTGTTTTCCCCCCTTAATTGTAAAAAATAAAAATAATAGTGCTTAACTCAAAGTGTTGTTATGAGCAAAGAAAGGGCTTTGCCAATAAAAATGTGAACTTTTTTCCCCTTAGGCTTGTTTATAGAGAAGAGATAAGAATTTCAGCTCAATAGTCTCTATTGGTTGGTTATCTTTTTTCTTTTTTGACTAATAAAGAACATTAGTTATTTAGTTTTCAGTTATTGTTATTATATCTTTAAAACACACCATCCAAACTTTTTCCTCATATCACCTACAGTCCTTCCCTAGACATAATAAATATCTATTGAATTGAATTGGATATAGTTATATACTACATATGCCTACTCAAACTCACAAAAATAAAATATATTATTGCAGTCACTCAGCATGCATAAATTTTGCCAGTAGAAAATCTTGACTTCTAGAATAAATGGTCATTTTCAAGGATATGTTAGACTGATAATGAATATTTGTTCAGAGTTTTGTTGATAGGATTGGAATATTTCTCACAAAGATCTTTTTTATGTAAATATTTTATTTTCTAATTATATACAAAAATAGTTTCTACCAATCTTTTTTTGAATTTTACAATTTCCCCCCCTCTTTCCCTTCCCTCCTTCCTACCCCATCAGAAAGTAATCTGATAGTCCTTACATTTGTTTCCATGCTATGCATAGATCAAAATTGAATGTATTAAGAGAAAAAACATATCCTAAAAGGAAAAAAGAAAATTAGAGATAGCAAAATTATATAATACATAAGACAACTTTTTAAAAATTGAAGATAATAATCTTTGGACTTAGTTTAAACTCTACTGTTCTTTGGATACAGATGGTATTCTCCATCACAGATCCCCTAAAATTGTCCCTGGTTATTGCATTGATGGAATGAGCAAGTCCATCAAAATTGATCATCACTCCATGTTGTTGTTAAGGGTGTACAATGTTCTTCTGGCTCTGCTCATCTCACTCAGTATCACTTCATGCAAGTTTTCCCAGGCTTCTCTGAAATTCCATCCCTTCTGATTTCTATTAGAATAGTAGTGTTCCATCATATATAAAGATCTTTTATATAGCTTAGCACATGACTTCTTTCCCCAAAGTCACAATAAATCATATCTACATTC
This sequence comes from Macrotis lagotis, assembly GCF_037893015.1. NCBI lineage: Eukaryota > Metazoa > Chordata > Mammalia > Peramelemorphia > Peramelidae > Macrotis > Macrotis lagotis. The sequence continues at coordinate 201,231,905 of NC_133662.1, forward strand.
TTAATAGTCAACATAATCTCTTGCATAAATCTCTGCAGAATGATAAAGGCCTTGAACAAAAAAAGGTGTTTGGACATAAAGATTCATTTAAAGGAAAGAGAAAGACTTTTATAAAAAGCAAAATTTGTGCTTTCTTACTAAGAGCTCCACTTAATTTCTCTCCTCAATTTTAAAACCAGAATTTTGTTAGGGATGCACATCATATCCTCTCTCTATTTGCCTTAGTATAGGTGATATTCATTAGTTTAATGTGGCTAAAGCAAATTGCCATTTTGTAGCTAACCTTCTAATAATCAGTCTCCAAATTAAACTGGAATGGGCTTGAGACATGTGAGCTCTATAATTGAAGTCTTTTCAGCTCTGGCAGGACTTATTAAAGTTTGTGCCCCACTCATACAATGTGTCATGATAAAGCAGTTTATTGGGAAACCTTATTCTATGTGATCTTGGAATGAACTGATAGGAAGATAGTGTTGGCCATCATATGACAGGATTTTTTTTGGGGGGGAGGTGGATGACTTAAGGAACATTAAGATAATTTGCCAAGGTGTGTGGTGGTTACAAGCCCATGTCAAGGAAAGGAACACTCAATTTGATCTCATTTTTCTTTTTATGTACTGAAGGGGAAGACTTTTTATTTAAAAAAAAGTTTTGTTTGAAAGTTTCTATGACTTTCCCCAATATACAAAACTAATGAATAATAATTAGATTTCCTCTACTCCATTCTTCATTTCAGTAAACAATTGTACAATTCACCATATGCGTCTTTTGGACATTTAAACACTTTGTATTTTATAGAAGTGTCTTGAAACAAAATATTTCATAAGACACTTTGTACTCACATACAATATAAATACCAGTAATATGGTACAAACTTTCTTTGTGAGAGCTGACAGACTGTTTTGCCAAGACCTCTGAATGTATTACATCTCTTGATTGCTGAAGGTTTTTGGCCTCTCTTGTCTAGGTGACTGCTAATGATGAATTCCTAAGAATTTTTTCTTCTCTTAATCTCTGTTTCTCTCTCCTCAGAGACTAATTGGCTCTCATCTTTTTTCTTTGAAAAAAAAAATAGAGTAAAGAAAGCCAGGAATGTGTTTAGACACTGAATATAGGTTCATAAAAAGTAACTAATGGCATTAGTTTATGCAAAGCAGACTGGAGATCATAGAACTGTATATTTAGGGCTGGAAGGTTCCTTTGAGGGAAAGCATTTAAAATCATTAAAAGCATTTAAAAGGGAATGACTTTCCTTAAATGGGCTGAGAGTAATTCTAACTATGCTGTTTGAAGACTCATTTTACAAAGGCTTGCATTTACAAATTCTTGTCAATTTTTCATTAGTTGGCCTTTGAAGACTGATCCTTGATTAATTATGCTGGGGGAAAAAATACAAGAAAAGATTTGGATGACAGAACTTCCATCTGTATATCTGGTATTTCTTGATGTTTTCTAAATTGCCACTGTCTTTCAGAAGTTGTCTGCTTTGAGTAGCAGTATGGTCTTTAGAGGTATATACTTGAATCTCTTCATTTAGTCCTTTACTAAAGTATGTAAATCAAAGAGCCAGAGTATGAATGGTTAAGAATTTAAATAGAAACCAAATAAAGAGACCATATGATTATTATCATATTGTTGTAGTGCCTCATTTTTTGGCACTAACAAAGATTGGAAGAAGAGGTTGGTGGAAACTTTGCAGGCATATTTATTTATTATTATATTTTTTTAGAAATCCAGCATGATCTCATAGACATTCATTTATTTTATTTTTAAAAAAATTTATTTTGAATTGTACAATTTTTCCCCCTAATCTTGCTTCCCTTCCCCGCCCCCACACAGAAGGCAGTCTGTTAGATAGACATTCATTTAACAAAGTTTTTTGAGTACTATGATTGGTTTACTTTGGTGTACCCTAGCATACATTCCGCAAGCATATTGCTTTTCCCTATAGTGGGAGTAGGTCTCAACTTCTTTCACAAAACTTTGAATAGTGTCATAGCCATAAGGGGGCACATTCACTGCTCTATTTGTTTGGTTTATTCTACCCCTCCAATCCCTCTGTCTTGGGATGGTTTCCGGTTTGTGAGTAAGAACTTTACACTTCATATTTTTTTTTTGATAATTTATTTTATCCTCTTCACATCTGATATACTTTGATACTTTTTTTCTTTGTGGCCTTTGAGGGACATGGGGCTTCTTGTTAGTAAAAAGTATATATTTATTTGAACTCCATTGAATGTGTGTGTACAATTTGGAAAGGGGTTTTACATCCAAAATCTCCTGGGAACATATCCTGTACCTTTTGGTTTTTAATAGAAGTCAAAGAACTGTTCACCTCACAATTCACTTTCCATGCATGAAGGATAAAGAAAGCCTATGTTTAGGTTTTGGGGTGGGAGAGGGGAAGAATAACTTGAATTCAGACTAATATGGTTAACAAAAAATTAAACTAAGGAAAATTACTTTTCCATTTGTATATCATTCTAGACTGATTTTCCCTCTTCATCACTTGTGTACCATTTGACTCCTAGCATTCTTGCATTGCTAATGTGAATCTGATTTCTGTTGCCTCCTAAATATTTTATTTGTTTTAATTTTGACTTATTCTTTTTTCATTGTTTTTAACACCCAAAATTTACAAAAGTTGACCTACTCCTAAAATGTATATTTTAATTTTTTCAGTGTTTACCTACACTTTGAGGAGAAAAGGATAATTGTACTGAGAATAAGGTATCCAAATTTCCTGTCCTGTGGTCAGTATTCCCGCCCCCCCCCCCATCTATGCAGTCCACTGCTCCTGTATTTTCAGAATAGAAACACTGACTAGAAACTTTTGTGTCATATAAATGATAATCGGATAGGTTCTGGGAACTGTTGTTGAGGACCATTTTCTCCTTCTTAAATAAATAAATTTAGTAAAAAAATCCAGTTCAGTCTGTTGACCATATCTAAAAATGTGTGTTAAAAGTCAAGAAACATGTTTTACTGAGCATCTCAAGACATTCTTAAACTATTTTTTGGATCAAAATCCTGAAGTTTATCTGTCATTTTCTGTTATCTTATTATGTCATTCTTTAAATTACTTCTCCTCTCTGCTTTGCCTCTTTCAGTTTGTGTGTCTTCCTGATTTTTTCTGGAAACTTGTCATAGTCATTATTTCTTGTAGTGCCATGATATTTTCATTACATAGATTTAATTACATTATATTGCATAGTTATTGCATTATCACAGTTGTTCAGTCAGTCATTCCACCAACTTTCTAGTTGGTTTTTTTTTTGGCTCATAGAAAAAGATTTTGCTATGGATATTTTTGTATGTATTTTTTTTTGTATGTGTATGTATTCTTTTGCCATATAGGTAACCTTTCCATTGTCATTGATTTACTTTGGAGATATAGCTTTAGTAATGCTATACATGGAGGACCAAAAAGGCATCTATAATTTAGTGATTATTTTCTAATATAATTCCAAATTTTCCAGAATGGTTGAACCAATTGATTTTCACTAGTTGTACCTTACTGGACCTTTCTTCTCATAGCCTTTCAAACTTTATACAGGTTTTGGTTTTTGTCATCTTTGCTAATCTCTAGGTATGAGTTGAGATTTCAGAGATGTTTTAATTTGCATTTTTCTTATTAGTGATTTGTAGTATTCTTTTTTATTATATAAATATTTCGTTTGTTTTCCAACTGCATACAGTGGTAGTTTCTACCAATCAGTTTTTTGCAATGTTAAGAGTTTTACAATTTTTTCCTTCCCTCCCTTCTCACAGAAGGCAATCTGATTATAGACTTTACATTTGCATCCATGATAAGTGTAGATTGAAATTGAATGTGTTATGAGAGAAGAATCAGATACAAAAGGAAGAAAACATTAGAGATAGCAAAATTATGTAATACATAAGACAACTTTTAAAAATTGAAGATAATAAGTTTTTGTCTTCATTGAACCTCCCCAGTTCCTTCTCTGAATACAGATGGCATTCTCCATCACAGATCTCTAAATTTGTTTCTAACTATTGCACTGATGGAATGAGCAATTCCATCAAGGCTGATCATCACCCCATGTTGTTGTTAAAATGTATAATGTTCTGGTTTTGCTCATCTCACTCAGCATCAATTCATGCAAGTCTTTCCAGGCTTTTCTGAGATCCCATTCCTCATGATTGTAGTATTCTTTTAAAAATCATTTCCCCCCAATTTAGCATAAAAACAATTTTTAACATCACTTTTTTAAATTTTTTTAAATTTATTTTTATTAAAGATATTATTTGAGTTTTACAATTTCCCCCCCATTCTTGCTTCCCCCCCCCCCCCCCCACGGAAAGCACTCTGTCAGTCTTTACTTTGTTTCCATTGTTGTACCTTGAGCCAAATTGGGTGTGATGAGAGAGAAATCATATCCTTAAAGAAGAGAAGTCTAAGAGGTAACAAGATCAGACAATAAGATAACTTTTTTTCCTAAATTAAAGGGAATAGTCCTTGCACTTTTTTCAAATTCCACAGCTCCTTATCTGGATACAGATAGCACTCTCCTTTGCAGACAACCCAATATTGTTCCTGATTGTTGCACTGATGGAATGAGCAAGTCCTTCAAGGTTGAACATCACTCCCATGTTGCTGTTAGGGTGTTCAGTGTTTTTCTGGTTCTGCTCCTCACTCAGCATCAGTTCATGCAAATCCCTCCAGGCTTTCCTGAAATCCCGTCCCTCCTGGTTTCTAATAGCACAATAGTGTTCCATGACATACATATACCACAGTTTGCTAAGCCATTCCCCAGTTGAAGGACATTTACTTTATTTCCAATTCTTTGCTACCACAAACAGGGCTGCTATAAATATTTTTGCACAAGTAATGTTTTTACCCTTTTTCATCATCTCTTCAGGGTATAGACCCAGTAGTGGTATTGCTGGGTCAAAGGGTATGCACATTTTTGTTGCCCTTTGGGCATAGTTCCAAATAGCTCTCCAGAAGGGTTGGATGAGTTCACAGCTCCACCAACAGTATAATAGTCTTTCTTAAAATCCTTCATGGAGAAGGCAAGCAATTTTAAGAAGGTTTTACCTATGTAGTTATACAAAACATTTACATTTTAGTTATGTTATAAAAGAAAACAGACCAAAAAGAAGTAAACAGGAAAATTAAAATTTAAAAAGTGTGCTTTGATGTTCAAACTCCCATGCATCTATTCTGGAGGTGTATAGCATTTTTCCTCATAAGTATTTTGAAATTGTCTTCGATCATTATATTTCTGAGAATATCTAAGCCATTCACAGTTTATCATTGTACAGCATTGTTGCTGTTGTGTACAGTGCTCTCTCTTGGTTCTGTTCATTTCACTTTATGTCAGTTCATGTAAGTCTTTCCAGGTTTTTTGAGAGCATCCTACTTTTTGTTTCTTATAGAAAAATAGCATTCCATCACAATAATATTTAGTCATTCCTGAATTGATTGGCATCCCCTCAGTTTCTAATTCTTTGCCACCACAACAAAGAGCTGCTTTGTATAAATATTTTTATACAAATAAATCCTTTTCATTTTTCTTTTTTATGTATTTAGGGATACAGAGCTAGTTGTTTTTCCAGTGAGATGTTTCACATTTTCTTCTGTTTTTCTTTCTTTATTAGTTTTGTCTACTGACTCAATTCTAATTTTTAAAGAATTATTTTCTATAGTGAGCTTTTGTACTTCCTTTTCCATTTGGATGGATCTGCATCTGGTTGGTATAACAGAGTCTTGCACACAGTGCCAGCAAAGGGATTCCTGTGATCTTATTCTGATCATTTGTCTGCCTCCCTTTCCAGCTGAGCTGAGAGCTCTGGGAGCCACTGTTGCCAATTCAGTTGTTCCTAAGATCTGTTGCTGTCTTGACTGGCTGGACTGCACTCATCTCTCACCCCACTGCTATAGATCTTTTTTTGTGAACCTTCTAAATTGTCTTGGGCTAGAAAATTACTGTATCCTGCCTGGGACACAGGTGAATTGGATGTAAATGAGGGACTCTTGTGCTTGTTTCAGTTTTGTTGTTTCTGAAAACTTAAGGGGGAAAAAACCCCAGATGAGATTCGTTTAAGATGTGGAAATCAGTGTTGAAAGTGAATAACTAACATGGTTACATTCTGGGAAAAAATCTTAGCATACAATACAACTGATTGCTTTGTACTTCTGAGGGGTAGTTGCATAATTTTGCATATGTCTCAAGAACTTGTGCTCAAGGCAGGGAAGAAATACTATTGAAATATCTTTCTTTTAGACTTTCTGTAAACATGTAATTGGAGTATGAACTTACTTCTCTTCCTTTCTAAGCAACAAATCTCTTGTAAATAGTAGAAAAAGAACATCTTGCTCCTTGTTTGAATTCCTTGTTGAACTTCTGTATTTAAGTAAGTTCATAGAAGAGTGGACAAGAGAGTCTAAATTTAGTTTCCATAGTGATTTGTAAATTGATCTATCAGTGTCTCATTACTCATCTGGACCTAATTTTCTTTTCTATTTGTAGTGTAACTAATTTTTTTTGCCACCCAGAAATGTGAAAAAAAAGTATTATTTTCAAGTGCTTTCTTTGAAATTCTAAGTGACTCAAATATCTGGATATTAGACAATCCAATTTATAGTTTATCTAGAATTTCCTACTAAGATTGATTGTCCTTCTCTTCTGTTGAAAATTATAAAACTGTCCACAGAAGTTTTGTTCTGCATATAATTATTCCTTGAGTTATAGATATCTGGTTTGTGAAAATGTGTTATGCATATAATAAACATAATTTTATCCTGTTTCTCTCCCTTTGGACAGTAACCAAGCTTTCCAGATTTGAAAGTGCCATGTAGTGTCTAGAATGAGGAGCTAATGTAACATCCTTGGTTTACTACCATTTTTTTTTAATCTTTAGGGAAGTTGCATATAACACCTTACCCTTTTCCTTTTTCTTTTATTTCACAACTCAGTTAATTACATAGACAAACATTCTTTCAAATCACATTTCTTACTCACTCTTATAATTTTGACTGTTACCTCAAGGGAGTTATTTTTCATTCTGAGTAGGAACCTTAAACCAATTATAATTGTGATCAGTAGACATCCATTCACCAAATAATCTGTTATGCTTTGAAGTAAAATTAGACAAAATAAAACCTGGTGTCATTAAACTTTAAATTCCTTGAAAATATCCACAAGTATGTTCCATCCCCCACCTTTTCTGAAATTTCTATAAGTCTCTATTTCCCAATCTCCTAATTAAATATGCTTTTGGGCATGAGCATTTGAAATAATTTAAATACTTTGCCCAGTTTTATAGTTTTTATGTTTGGCTTTAATATTGATATTACAGCATTTTTCCTATTTCAAATTTACAGTAATTTAAATTATGGGTAAAAGAGTTATCAACTATTATGGTCTATATCAATGACAAAAGTACCGAAGTACTTTCCACAATACTTTCCAGAAGAAAGTATATTTTTGAGGTCCTGACAACTGACTTTGTAAGAGAAATTTTTATGCTTCAGAATAGATTTGAAATTGGCAGGAAGTATAAAAATTGACTCTTGGTTTAGCATATTGAATATTTTTTAGTCATATTGAATATTTTTAAGATGAATTACAACCAAAAATGAATAGCAAAGAAAGATGGGACAGTTGGCAAAATTTTTAGTGCTATCATCAGTATAAAATACCTCTTCTTTTTTATGGTATTGTACTATTTTGACTCATTTCTTCTATCATTTTGAAGTCTTAATTATTTTAAAAAGAGCTTTGGTCTTATTTATCAGGATACCTCAGCATGGATTAAGGTCACACTATGATGCTGATTTGCTGTGTGATCATAGGCAAGTCACTTCCATTTTCCCAAGACTCAAAATCCTCAGCTATAAAATGAGAGTGGTTATGATCTTCAAGACCCTGCCTAATCCTATAAGTCAGATTTGAAATTAAAGTTTTATATTTTGAACTTTTTTGCCCTTTGGTTGAAAACTTATGTTGTTCCTAGACTTAATAAATGAAATGAAAGATCTTTCATTTTAAACATAACACTGATGCTATGGAAATACTAGGCAGAGAGCAAATAGTTCAGTTTTGTGCCTTTCTGTACTGACCTTGTATATCCTGAAACTTATGTTACAGAAAAACTGTCTTGTAATATCCCTGGAAAAAGTTTGCCACCATCCCTCCCACCTTACTAGACCTAGAGTTGATAAAAACTATCTTGGGTACCCACATCTTGCCACCTAGATAGGACACCAGGTGGGAGGATCCTTCAAGGACAGGGAATCAGAGACTAGAACCCATCAAAGAATATCAAGATAGCATACTGTTGCTCAAAACGAATCATTTCCCCCCCAAATTAGCTAATTATTCATGAACGTCTTGACATAAAGCATTTAACTACATATGTGTTTATCCTATCTCTTTTCTTTATGACTTGTTTCCCTATATAAGCAATAGCATATCTCCCCAATAGCTACTTATCCTCTAAGGATTAGTGCACATGCAATAATCTTGCAACTGTATTAAAAAAACCTGATGTCACTTATAACTTTGAGTCTTGAGTCTTCTTTATGAATTTGTTTACTACTCAAACCTAAAATTTCATCAACATTACTCCCTTTAGACAATTCTTTGTTTAGGTGATCCTGTGGAATAGACATACACACACACATACATCTATCTGTCTGAATTATCTTCTTGACTTGGAATCCCTGACTTGGTTGTTTTGGATACTTAATAGCTGTGTGTCTCTGGGCAAATCAGTTAACCTCTCTGTGCCTCATTTTCTTTATTTGTTTGAGGTTGGATTCAGTGGCTTCCAAGTCTTCTTCTAGTGTAAATCAATGATCTTATCCCTTTACCTGTGTTGTTTTCCTAGGTTGCAGCAATGTCCAGTACAAATATCTTTATTCTTCCTTGTCCTAGATTTTTTTTAACTGAGTAGGCATCCTTTCAGTGGAAAAGTGAACCTAACCTTTCTTTGGCCTATTTTTATAAGAATAGGGTAACTTAGCTCAGGGAGAATCAGTCAGCTCCAAGTTTGAAGTTTTGGAAAGTAAACACTGATCACCCTCCATCAGGTTGACACACAACTGTGCATTACAAGCAAACCAACCCAGTGTCTGTTGCTGTGTGGAGATATCCTTTAGGAGAAAACATCCTTTGATTCAATAGATATTCTTAGAATATTTGTGGTGGACATAACATTGAGCTTAATGTTTAGTGCTCTGGGGAATTCAGAAATGGATTTTGAGTGGAAGGAGTAGATGCTGGCTTCTGGGTTCATGGGGCTTGGGCTTGAATTCTGCTTCTGAGGATTCCTACCTATGTGAACTTGAATCTGTGTGATCTTAATTTCTTCATTTTTAAAATGGGGAGGGTTAGATGAAATGGTTTCAATGACACTTGCCAGTTCAATCTATGATCCTGTAAACCTCATGCAACTCAAATAGCTATATTATTAAGGGAAATAAAACAGGTAGAGAAAGAGAAAAACCTTAGGAAATAGAGGTTGGAAAGGAAGGTCATTCTAGGCAGTTGTAATAGTATGAATCTGTTTTTGTTGCCCATGATGGCTGGTACATACTGGGAGTGCAAGGGAACTAGTGTGAGATAAGGCTGAAGAAATAGATTGGGGTCAGATTATGAAATATCTTAGGGTTTGCTAATGCAGTGCTTAAAGAGTTTAGATTTTGTTTTGTAGGTAGGTGTCAAGTGGAAGATATTTGAGTGGGGAAGAGCCTTGGTAATACCTATTTAGATCAGCAAGATTATTTTGGCAGCAGTTCAAGTTTTGTAGCATATGAGACCAGGTTATTAAAAAGTAGACTGGCTAAGGGCCCCACTACTATCCTCATGCTATCAGGGGAAAGTATTTTAGGATGAATTGGAGTAAGGAGAAAGAAGAATAAGACCACATAGTAGTTTTTTTAATTAGTTCAAGAAAAACTAATCATGAGGGGCTGAGATAGGGTTGTGGCAGTGCCGATGGAAAATTAGAACCAAATGTAAGAATTATTTAAGATTTGGTAACTGATTGAATGATGGGTCTGGATGTTTTTAAAGAAGATTATATTATTCCATCCTCTTGCCAGATTGTAAATTACACAATAATAGAAATAAAATGTCTTACTTATTCTTGCATCTTCCCCATTCTATCATAGAGATCTGCAGTTAGTAAATGTTTATTGATTTGAATTGGGTATTTGGGAAGTTAGTGAGATCATTAATAGAAATAAGTGAAAAAGAGAAGATTTAGGAATGAGAGAAAGTTGAGTTTTGGATATTGCTAATCTGAGGTGTTATCTGAACACCTGCTTAAAGACAGTCTAAAATTGGGGGTTAGTGATTTGGGAAAACATTTACTTAAGTACTCAGTTCACTTCTGTAATCTATTTATTTGGGTTTCCTTCCAATGATATCTGGCCACTGTCTTCCCATAAGTTCATAACAGGGTCTAGTCAACAGGTTGGATATTGCACTTCCACTTGACATCGCAGAGACAGCAATGAGTTATCCATGTAGAGAGGTAATAATTGATATTATCGAAGTAGATGGCATTAACAAGGAAAGATTATAAAAAAGGAGGTCTGAGAACAGATTGTGGGGTGATATTTTTAGAAGAAAAGAAAATTGAATGAAGGAGGGGATCATTGAAGCAGGAGACCTTGGAGAGTTCAGTAGCAAAAAAGCTAAGGGAGGAGAGAGTTATAAGGAGGAGGGAATGATCAGTTGTGCTATGCTTGAAATTGTTTCCTTTCAAATCAGATGGATGCACATCTCTAAATAATTTCCTACAGTTCTTTGCAATTGTCTGTGAAATCAGTCCCAGGGGATTCACAGTTCTAATGTAGATAACCATTGTAGTTACTCTCCTGAGAAAGGAACAACTAGAACTTTTAGGCTATGCTAATTCTCTTGAATAGTACCAATTGCTCTTGGGTTCTGACAACTATTAGCCAAGTGGGGCATATTGTAATTACTGTTATAAATTATATTCCAGTAAATGATCAGCTCCTGTTAATGCTCATCTATTTCTAGGTTCCTTGTGAAGTCTGGATATTATATTAGATTTTTGGGATAGACAACAGCATTTGGAGGTTTGGGTGTGATGTCAGTTCCTATTTTAACTAAGATTTTAATTATTTTCATCCCTATATTTTCTAAAGCTATTATACTAATTGATAATTTTTGCTCAGTGGCTTTTAGTAGTGTCAACTTCCAGAAAAAAGAATGTCTTGTTTTCCTTTGTAACATTCCTAACTATAACTATTACAAGAGAACAGACATCAATATTTTTCTCTTATTTCAAATTATTTAACATAATAGATTACAGATAATAAAAATGAAAGAAAATTCATATGAATATTAAGCCTTACATTTATAGTCTTAGTTTTTATGTTTTTTTATTTAGGCTTTTTGCAAGGCAAATGGGGTTAAGTGGCTTGCCCAAGGCCACACAGCTAGGTAATTATTAAGTGTCTGAGACTGGATTTGAACCCAGGTACTCCTGACTCCAGGGCCGGTGCTGTATCCACTATGCCACCTAGCTGCCCCTAGTCATAGTTTTTTTTTTGTATTGCAAAATTTTTTTAATGTTTTTTTTATTCTCATTTCATACAAATTTTTTTTACATTAATAAAATATACTTGTTTACAAGTAAACAAAATACCCCTCCCCCCATGAATATAGATAGACTTGCTTGGGCGAAAAAGTAAAGGGGAGAGAAAAAAATTAAAATAAAAAAATTATAGTAATAATTGTAGGTATGGCCAGGTGGCACAATGGATGAAGCACCAGCCGAAGCACCAGCCCTGGAGCCATGAGCACCCGAGTCCATATCCAGCCTCGTAAAACCAACAATCACCCAGCCATGTGACATGCAAGCCACCCGATCCCCACTGCCCTGCAAAAACCAAAAAGAGGAAAGAAAAAAAAAGACCCCCCCCCAAAATAAAATAGTAATAATAGTAGGGGTGGCTGGGTGGCAGACAGAGCATTGGCCCTTGAGCCAGGAGCACCTGGGTCCAAATCCGGCCTCAGACACCCAAAGATCATTCTGCTATGTGGCTCCAGGCAGGCCACCCAACCCCACTTGCCCTGCACCCTCCCCCAAATAATAACAACAAAAATGTGCTTCAGTTTTTGTTCCAACAACATCAACTCTGTCGTGAGTGGATCACATTCTTTATGATAAGTCCATCACAAAAGTTACTTCCATATTTTTCCAGCGTTGCCATTGCTGATCGCAACTCCCTCCTTTCTTATTTCTCCACTACCTTGTACTATATTTTCTCTCTCCTTTCACTCTGACTCTGCTGTAGGGTCGCTGAGTGGCGCAGCAGACAGATCCCTGGTCCTGGGGCCAAGAAGCCCTGAGCCCCCATACCACCCCTTGGCCCAGAATCCACCTGGCCCTATGGTCCTGGGCAGGCCATCCAATCCCAGCCCCTTGCAAGAAGTAAAAAAGAAAATGTGTTACATCTGAACACTGTCCCCCCATGGTCCATCCTCTCCTCCTTTATTCACATCCCCACCCCTTCCCCCTGCTCCCCCCTCCTTCTTACTCCAGATGTCTATACCCCATTGAGTATATTTGCTGTTTCCTCTCCTAGCCATCTCTGATGAGAGCAAAGGTTCCCTCATGCCCCCTTGCCTCCCCCCTTCCATATCATTGCAATAGCTCATTGTAATAAAAACAATCTTATTATGTGAAATATCCTGGACTATTCCCCCTCTCCTTTTTCTTTCTCCCTTTCCATTTCCCTTTTTTTCTATTGACTCCATTTTTACACCATATTTTATCTTCAAATTCAGATTTCTCCTGTGCTTCAACTATAAAAGCTCCCTCTACCTGCTCTATTAACTGAGATGGTTCATATGAATATTATCAGTATCATTTTTCTATACATGCAGTTCATCCTCATTAAGTCCCTCATATTTCCCCTCTCTCCTCCAATCTCCATGCTTCACCTGAGTCCTGTATCTGAAGATCAAACCTTCTGTTCAGCTCTGGCCATTCCAAAAGGAACCTTTGAAATTCCCCTGGTTCATTGAAAGTCCATCTTTTTCCCTGGAAGCGGACATTCAGCCTTGCTGGGTAGTTCATTCTTGGCTGCATTCTAACTTCTTTTGCCTTCCGGTATATTGTATTCCAAGCCCTACGAGCTTCCAATGTAGTTGCTGCTAAGTCCTGTGTGATCCTGACTGCAGCTCCACGATATTTGAACCGTGTCTTTCTGGCTGCTTGTAATATTTTCTCTTTGACTTGGGAGTTCTGGAACTTGGCTATAATATTCCTAGGGGTTGGTTTTTTGGGATCTCTTTCTTGGGGGGATCGGTGGATTCTCTCCATTTCTGTTTTGCCCTCTGCTTCTAGAATATGAGGGCAATTTTCCTGTAGTAATTCTTTGAAAATGATGTCAAGGCTCTTTTCCTGATCATGACTTTCAGGTATTCCAATAATTTTCAAATTCTCTTTCCTAAGTCTGTTTTCCATATCAGTTGTTTTTTCAATGAGATATTAAATATTTTCTTCTAATTTTTCATTTTTTTGGTTTTGAAGTATTGATTCCTTTTTTTCTGGTAAATTCATCAATCTCCCTGAATTCTGTTCTTTGTCTGAAGGATTTATTCTCCTCAGAGAGTTTTCTTATCTCTTTTTCCATCTGGCCAATTTTGCTTTTTAAAGCATTCTTCTCTTCAATAACTTTTGAACTGTTTTATCCATTTGACTTAAGCTGTTTTTTAGCATGCTATTTTCTTCAGCATTTTTTGGATTTCCTTGACTAAGCTGCTGACTTCACTTTCATGTTTTTCCTGCATCTCTCTTCTTTCTTTTCCCAGTTTTTCTTCCACCTCCCTCATTTGATTTTCAAAATCTTTTTTGAGCTCTATCATAGCCTGAGCCCAGTTTCTGTTTTTCTTGGAGTCTTTAGATGCAGGAGCTTGTGCTTCCTCATCTTCAGACTGAGTATTTTGATCCTTCTTGGGCTCATTTGCAAAATATTTCTCAATGGTCTTCCTCTTATTTCTTTGCTTGTTCATTTTCCCAGCCTAAGCCTGTTTTTTTGGGGGTGCTTCTTGAGCTTTTGGGACAAGGGTCTCAGTGTGTGAGGGTCTGTCCTCCCTCCTGGTCTGTGAACGAACATAAGCGCCCCCCTCTGGCACGGGGCGAGGTGGGGGGGGCTGTTGTTCTATGGGGGGGCCTACACTGGGATCAGGATCTGAATGTGGTCAGAGTCCCAGAGTCCTGTTCCAGAGGGGGGAGGACTGAGCTCTGCAGTCTCTCTCTTCACTCCCCTCCCTCAGCTCAATGGGCTCATGCCCTGGGGGCTCCTACTTACCAGCTCCGCCTGCTTCTGTTTGCTGGATTTGGGCTGCCTAAAGACCAAGCTGCTGGCTGTGTGCCCTGAGGGCTGGGCTCCACGTGCCCCGCTCTGGCAGAGGTCCCCCCGCTGTTCCCCCACTTTGTGCTGGTGCTCCTCGGGGTGCAGCTCAGGAGACTCCCCCACTGCTGTGAGCCTTGGCTCTCAGTGCCCTGGGGCTGCCTCCGGGAGGCTGAAGTTCTTTGGCTCTGGTGGGCCACCCCTCTGGCAGACCACCCCTCCGACCCCCGGGGAGCAGAGCCTTTCTGCTCTTTTCCAGGTTACGTTGAGTAGGAGAACTGCCTCACTGGGACCCTTTGTGGGTTTTGTCTCTCGAAAGTTTAGTTAGAGTCCTTAGTTTATGAGTTTTTATCAGAGAGCTCCTAAGACTCAATCCCTTAATGTCGCCATCTTGGCTCCGCCTCCCCTAGTCATAGTTTTTAATAAGTTGCTTTTAAATAATGATTTTAAGTTTGAGAGATTAATTTTTCTTTAGTAGGAGTTTCAAATAAAAAACTAAAATGGTTATTTCATTTTAGAATATTTAGTAGAGTATTGCATTAGAAGAGTGAGAAGAACAGAAATCCTCTGTTCTGGTTTGATGACAGATGGTTTATTTGTATTCAGTTCTAGGTGCAGTGTTTTAGGAAACATTTAGATAAACAGGAAGACCTTCAGAGAAGGGAAGTCAGACTTGTAAGATATCTAAAGATTGTGCCATATGAAGTTGAAATAATTAATGGCTGTTTTCAAGTAACTGAATCTTTTCTTTTGGAAGAGAGATTAGCTTTGTTCTGCTTTTCCACAGAAGACAACATTAGAAGTAATAGGTGAAGTTGAAAGGAGTCAAATTTAGACCTGATGTTAGGAAGAACTTTTTTGTTTTTTAACAATTATAACTTCTGAAAGATGAATAAACTTTTTTCTCAGGAGGTTCATTGATTTCTTATTTTACAGGAAATATTCAAGCAAAGACTGGCTCAGTCAGGTGTATTTAAAAATAATATTCTTGTTCAGATGTAGTTTGACTTAGTTAACCTCTGAGTTTCCTTCTAATTCTGAGATTTCTGTGATTGTGTAAATCTTTTTTTTTTAGATTTTTTTTTTTTTTTGCAAGGCAATGGGGTTAAGTGGCTTGCCCAAGGCCACACAGCTAGGTAATTATTAAGTGTCTGAGGTCAGATTTGAACTCAGGTACTACTGACTCCAAGGCCAGTGCTTCTATCCACTGTGCCACCTAGCCAACCCCCATTGTGTAAATCTTAAACAGTTGTTTAAAATGGAGTGTTTGCTTAATGACTGCATACAGTGGAATGAAAGAAAATGTTGCTAATATAATAAAATCTTGTAGTTGTCTTAGCTACAATTAAAGTTTATTTCTATATTTAGGAAAGAATACTTTTCTTCTATAGAGGCAATTCTTTTTAAATACAATATCATTTAAGAAAACTGAGGGAGAAACATTCTGAAGGCAGAGTATAGTTAGCTTTTATTTACTTTTATTCTATAAAAATATTGTTTTAATATCCCTCCTTTTGTGGTCTTAGAATACTCTGGCTATATATCACTTTGTAGACAATTGGAAATTCCCTAGAATTCTCTTAAAAACAAATCTAGCCTAATAATTTCATTAATTTAATCCTGTAGAAAGAAATTGGTGACATAACACTGTTTATTTGAATGGAACTCCCTGAAGAAAAGCATTGAGCATTTTAGGGACATTAAAGTGACAATTTTCAATGGATTTGATATAGTGGAGGACATTATATCCATTTTGTACATGCTGATAACTAGGGTACGAAGAGATTCATAAAATCTGAGCTTTATAATAGAATGGGTCTTAAAGATCTATCTTGCCTTTTATCAACTCTCCTTCCCTCACCTTTCTTTCATACTTTTCCTCTCCTATTTTCTGATTGGCTAAGTTACATTTCCATACACAACTGAGCATACATACACACACACATAAATGTGAGTATATGTGTGTAAATACTTTTCTCTCTGAATCAGTTCTGATGAAGGTATAGTTCAAACATTGCCTGCCAATCACCTCCTCTTCCTCCCCCTAATTATTTCCCTGTCCATTGTAAAAGTTCTTCCTTTTTTATCTCCTTTATATGAGAAATTTTTTTTCCGTTCTGTCTTTCTCCTTTTTCCAGTACATCCCTCTTTCTAATCCCTTAATTTTTTTTTAGATATCATCCTTTCATATTCAACAAAATTTTGTATCCCCTCTGTCTATGTAAAATTCTTTTAACTGCCCTAATAATGATAAAGTTCTTAGGAGTTAGATATGACATCTTTCCATATAGGAATATCAACAGTTTAATTTTATTGAGACCCTTATGATTAATCTTTCATTTGTCTTTTGATGATTCTCTTGAGTTTTCTGTTTGAATGACTACATTTTGATTCTGCTCTGTTTTTATCAGGAACACTTGAGTATTTTCTAATTCATTTAATGAATTAATATCTATTTTTTTAGTCTGGAGGATTATACTGTTTTGTTGCATATTCTTGATTGTAGTCCTAATTCCTTTGCCTTCTGGAATATCTTATTACAAATCCTCTAATTCTTTAGTGTAGAAGCCACTCATATTATGTTATGCTGATTTGGAGTTCCATAATTATATTGTTTTTGACTGCTTGCAATATTTTTTGTTTCATTTGGGAGCTCTAGAATTTGGCTATAATATTCCTAGGAGTTTTCATTTTTGGTTTCTATTTTGCCCTTTTGATTAAGATAACAGGGCAAACTTCTTTGATAATTTCTTCAAAGATGATGTCTAGCCTTTTTTTTTTTGATCATAGCTTTCAGGTAAGCTGATAATTCTTACATTAGCTATCTTTGATTTATTTTCCAAGTTATTGTTTTCCAGTGAGATACTTCATGTTTTATTATTTCTTGATATCTCGTGGAGTCAGTAGCTTCTACTTGCCCAATTTTAATTTTTAAGGAATTATTTTCTTCACTAAGATTTTGTACTTCTTTTTCAATTTATCCTAATCTTTTTTTTTTTTTTTGGTGGGGGTAGCTCAGCTAGGTGGTACAGTGGTTGGAGCACTGAGCTTGGAGTCAGGAGAATGGGAGTTTATATCCAAATTCAGACACTTCACACTTTTACCTGTATTACCTTGGGCAAGTCACTGCCTTACCTCCAGGGCCTTCTCCAGTCATCCTGATTCATATCTGTCCATTAGACCCAAATGACTCTAGAGGAGAAAGTGAGGCTGATGACTTAGTATAGCACCCCCATACACACACTCAAATCCAATTCATGTGCTTGTCATGGCATCACTTCTCTGATGTTGTGGTCTTCTTTGAAAATGAAGGACAAACATTTTGTTTTTTAAGGAGTTCTTTTCGTGTGTGTGTGTGTGTGTGTGTGTGCATGTGTGTGTGTGTTTAAATCATTAGACCAAGTTATGTGTTTCTTTTATCAAGTTGTTAATTCCTTCTAAATAATTTTCTTGCATCACTTTAATTTCTTTCCCCAATTTTTACTGCACTGTTTCTTTCTTTCTTTTTTTTAATCTCTTCTAGGAATTCTTGTTGGCCTTAGGTCCAATAAGAGGTTTTGTTTTTAACTGCTTTTTCAGTGTTGTCTTCTGAGTTTATGTCTTGGTCTTCCCTACTACCTGTAACTTTTTTCCCCTGCTATCTAAAACTTTTTTTTTTTTTAAGGCTTTTGCAAGGCAAATGGGGTTAAGTGGCTTGCCCAAGGCCACACAGCTAGGTAATTATTAAGTGTCTGAGACCGGATTTGAACCCAGGTACTCCTGACTCCAAGGCTGGTGCTTTATCCACTACGCGACCTAGCCGCCCCTAAAACTTTTTTTAATGGTCAAATTCTTTCTTCATTATTGTTGTTTGCTCATTTTCCCTAGCCTGTTTTTTCACTTTGAACTTTAAAGGACATTGCCCATGGGTGGAGAGGCACTTTTCCCAAGCTCTAGGTTTTTTGGTGCTATTATTTTCAGGACTAGTTCTGGTAGTCTGCTGGCATCTATATATATATATCTTAGGTTTGGTTTTTTTTTTTTTTTTGCAAGGTAAATGGGGTTAAGTGGCTTGCCCAAGGCCACACAGCTAGGTAATTATCAAGTGTCTAAGACTGGATTTGAACCCAGGTACTCCTGACTCCAGGGCTGGTGCTTTATCCACTGTACCACCTAGCTGCCCCTGGCATCTATATTTCTAATGAGAACTTTCTGACTACATTATGGATAGCATGCTGTGTTGACAATAACATTGGTAATAACAGACCTGACTTCTGTCTAGCTGTGTCCTTCTGAAAATTACTCAGCCTCTTTGAGTTTTATTTTTTCATTTATGAACTAGATAATCAATAAGATCCTTTCCTATTCTTACAGTTAATTTATAAAATCTTAACTACATAGTGTTTTGTTCATATTAGTTCTGTGATTGAGGATACAGATTTTTTTAATATTTAATATTTATTCTCATTTTTATACATTAATAAAATATTCTTGTAGTAAGAGTAAACAAAATACCCCCTCCCCCCAAAATATAGACTCATTTGAGCGATAAAGTAAATGGGAGAGAAACAAATTAAAATAAAAAAATAATAGTAATAATTATAGGTATGGCCAGGTGGCGCAATGGACGGAGCACCAGCCCTGGAGCCAGGAACACCTGAACCCATATACTCAACAATCACCCGGCCGTGTGACACGCAAGCCACCCCAACCCTACTGCCCTGCAAAAACCAAAATAAAAAATAAAAAAGACCCAAAATAAAATAAAATAACAATAATTGTAGGGGTGGCTGGGTGGCGGACAGAGCATTGGCCCTTGAGCCAGGAGCACCTGGGTCCAAATCTGGCCTCAGACACCCAACAATCACCCTGCTATGCAGCCCCAAGCAGGCCACCCAGCCCCATTTGCCCTGCACTCCTGCCCCCAAAATAATAGTAATAAAAAATGTGCTTCAGTCTTTGTTCCAACACCAACTACTCTGTTGCAGGTGGATCACATTCTTTATGGTAAGTCCATCGCAAAAGTTACTTCCATATTTTTCCACCGTTAACATTGCTGATCGCAACTCCCTCCTTTCGTATTTCTCCACTACCATGTACTATATTTTCTCTCTCCTTTCACTCTGACTCTGTTGTAGGGTAGCTGAGTGGCATAGCAGATCCCTGGCCCTGGGGCTAAGAGGCCTCGAGCCCCCCTACCACCCCTTAGGCCTAGCATCCACCTGGCCTTATGCTCCCAGACAGTCCATCCAATCCCAGCCCCTTGCAAGAAGTAAAAAAAAATGTGTTATATCTGACCACTCTCCCACCATGGTCCATCCTCTCCTCCATCACTCACATTCCCCCCCCTTCCCTCTGTCCCCCCCTTCCTTCTTATTCCAGATGCCTATACCCATTGAGTATATATGCTGTTTCCTCTCCTAGCCACCTCTGATGAGAGCAAAGATTCCCTCATTCACCCTTGTCTTCCCCCCTTCCATATCATTGCAATAGCTCATTGTAATAAAGAAAAATCTTATTACATTATATGAAATATCTTGGCCTATTCCCCCTCTCCTTTTTCTTTTTCCCATTACATTTCCCTTTTTTCTATTGACTCCATTTTTACGCCATATTTTATCTTCAAATTCAGCTTTCTCCTGTGCTTTAACTATAAAAGCTCCTTCTACCTGCTCTATTAACTGAGAAGGTTCATATGAGTATTATCAGTGTCATTTTTCTATGCAGGAATACATGCAGTTCATCATCATTAAGTCCCTTATATTTTCCCCTTCTCCTCCCATCTACATGCTTCACCTGAGTCCTGTATTCGAAGATCAAGACTTCTGGTCAGCTCTGGCCATTCCAGTAGGAACATTTGAAATTCCCCTGGTTCATTGAAAGTCCATCTTTTTCCCTGGAAGAGGACATTCATTTTTGCTGGGTAGTTGATTCTTGGTTGCATTTCAAGCTCTTTTGCCTTCTGGTATATTATATTCCAAGCCCTACAAGATGTTAATGTAGTTGCTGCTAAGTCCTGTGTGATCCTGACTGCAGCTCCACGATATTTGAATTGTGTCCTTTTGGCAGCTTGCAATATTTTCTCTTTGACTTAGGAGTTCTGGAACTTGGCTATAATGTTCCTGGGGGTTTGTTTTTTGGGATCTCTTTCATGGGGGGGGATTGATTGGTGGATTCTCTCCATTTCTATTTTGCCCTCTTCTTCTAGAATATCAGGATAATTTTCCTGTAGTAATTCTTTGAAAATGATTTCAAAGCTCTTTTCCTGATCATGACTTTCAGGTATTCCAATAATTTTCAAATTATCTTTTCTAAATCTGTTTTCCATATCAGTCATTTTTTCAATGAGAGTATTTCAATGAAGCATCATTTTCTTGTTTCTTTCTGAATTAATTATTTCTCTTTGCCTCTTCAAAACATAAGAAACAATCTTTCTGAAATATACTAGCACTCATTAATTAATTCTTTTTATAGAACTTTTTCAAAAAATAACTTATGACAGTTATTACAAAAAAATTACAAAAAGAAACCTATCTTTATCATTATCTCATCAATCCTCATGGATCACAGACAAGCATTTCTTGGACTCCATAAAGATAGATGCTTCACACATCCAACCACTTCTTAATTCTTTCTTCAAACTACTTTCTCCCAGCATCTATCTGATTAAGTCGGGGCAGTTAGGTGGCATAGTGGATAGAGCACCAGACCTGGAATCGGGAGGACCTGGATTCAAATTCCACCTCAGACAACAATTTCTTGGATGCTTCACATTTTCTTCTAATTTTTCATTTTTTTGGTTTTGAAGTAATGAGTCCTGATTTCTCGTAAATTCATCAATCTCCCTGAGTTCTATTCTTTGTCTGAAGGATTTGTTTTCTTCAGAGTTTTCTTATCTCTTTTTCTATCTGGCCAATTTTGCTTTTTAAAGCATTCTTCTCAGTAACTTTTTGAACTGTTTTATCCATTTGACCTAAGCTGGTTTTTAGCATGCTATTTTCTTCAGCATTTTTTTTTTTGGATTTCCTTGGCTAGGCTGCTGACTTCATTTTCACGTTTGTCCTGCATCTCCTTTCTTTTCCCAGTTTTTCTTCTAACTCCCCCCATTTGATTTTCAAAGTCTATTTTTGAGCTCTGTCATAGCCTGATCCCAATTTCTGTTTTTCTTGGAAGCTTTAGATACAGGAGCTTGTGCTTCCTCATCTTCAGACTGAGTATATTGATCCTTCTTGGGATCATAGATAATGTATTTCTCAATGGTCTTCTTGTTTCTCTGCTTGCTCATTTTCCCAGCCTGAGCCTGTTTTTGGGGTGCTTCCTGAGCTTTTGGGACACTCCCACAAGGGTCTCAGTGTGTGAGGGTCTGTCCTCCCTCCTGGTCTGTGAATGACCATATGCCCCCCCCCCCCCCCACGGGGCTGAGGTGGGGGGGGGCGTGCTATTCTCTGGTGGGGCCTAGACTACGATCAGGATCTGAATGTGGTTAGAGACCCAGAGTCCTGTTCCAGAGGCAGAGGACTGAGCTCTGCAGTCTCTCTCTTCACTCCCCTCCCTCAGCTCAATGGGCCCATGCCCTGGGGGCTCCTGCTTACTGGCTCCGCCTGCTTATGTTTTCTGGATCTGGGCTGCCACAAGACCACTGTGTGCCCTGAGGGCTGGTCTTCATGTGCTCACTCTGGCAGAGGTACCCTGTTGTTCCCCCAGGTTATACCCAGTGTTCCCTGGGGTGTAGGTCAGGAAACTCCACCAGCTGCTGGGAGCCGTGGCTCCCAGCACCCTGGGGCTGCCTCCAGGAGGCTGAAGTTCTTTTGCTCTGGCAGCCACCCCTCTGGCGGCCGCCCCTCCAATCCTGGGGGGAGCAGAGCCTTTCTGCTCTTTTCCAGGTTACCTTGAGTAGGAGAACTGCCTCAGTGGGGCCCTCTGTGGGTTCTGTCTCTCAAATTTAGTTAAAGTCCTTAGTTTTGAAGATTTATGAGAGAGGGCTTAGACATAATCTGTTCTTGTTGCCATCTTGGCTCCGCCCCCCAGGATACAGATTATTATGGGGATTTAGATCTGGTTTGTATCTGTATGATATATATTCTACCCATCTCCATCTGTCTTAACTATCTCTATCTATTTAGTTGTCAGTTTTTCTTTTGCCTTCAAATGTCTAGATCACAGAGGCTGGCTCTTGGTGTTGGTGACAGGTATTTTTTTAAATTTTTATTTATTTAGGGCAATGGGATTAAGCAACTTGCCCAAGGTCACACAGCTGGGAAATTGTTGTCTGAGGTGGAATTTGAATCCAGGTCCTCCCGACTCCAGGTCTGGTGCTCTATCCACTACGCTACCTAACTGCCCCGACTTAATCAGATAGATGCTGGGAGAAAGTAGTTTGAAGAAAGAATTAAGAAGTGGTTGGATGTGTGAAGCATCTATCTTTATGGAGTCCAAGAAATGCTTGTCTGTGATCCATGAGGATTGATGAGATAATGATAAAGATAGGTTTCTTTTTGTAATTTTTTTGTAATAACTGTCATAAGTTATTTTTTGAAAAAGTTCTATAAAAAGAATTAATTAATGAGTGCTAGTATATTTCAGAAAGATTGTTTCTTATGTTTTGAAGAGAGGCAAAGAGAAATAATTCAGAAAGAAACAAGAAAATGATGCTTCAAGAAACTTTAATCATCTTTAGGGAGTTTGATGATTTAGAGACTGATTCCAGACAAATAAAAAAAAACTGACTACTGATATTTTGAGAGTTTGAGACATCTCTGGCAATAACATGGGTCATAGTGAAATATTATATCTCCTTATGTTATTTCTCTAATTTAAAAATTCTGTATTCTGTAATTTTAATGTTTATTCAATTATTGATGAAGTAGAGTAATTACCAGTGGAAAGGAAATTTCTCTTGTTCATTGAATAATTAATGTTTAATGAAGGGAGGTTGGAGCTAATTAAAGGCCTAATGAGGAAGAGGTTATATCTTAATTAATGAGAATTTATTATTATCCTAGATTGCTATATAGAGTTCATGAGGATCAAATTCAGTATATAGTAAAGAGTCAAGTGACAGTTTGAAATTGTCATTTCCTATGTGTAAAGTGCTTGGCAAACCTTAAGAATACTGTATAATTGTCAGATATTATTGCTTCATGGGGTTTAAGAATCTTTTAGAATCCTATGTCTTCATTTTATTCATCCTCCTAACCCACATTGCAATTCTCCTTAATTTCTATGGTAGTTACCACCATTCCCATGTTTAGCACTTTGTGTATGTGTGCTACTTGTTATTCATTTGTAAATCTTATTTCCCTCAATGTATTTCAAAATTCTTGATTTTAGCTGGTACCTTGAATATAGCTGGCTCATCACAGTTGATCACTTAGCAGACAGTGTGACTAATGTCAGTCAGCTAGCATATGTTAAACATTTATTATTTCCAGGCACTATGGCCCTGAGATAATGCAAAAATCAGTTCTTGCTCTCAAGGAGCTCATAGTCTAAAAGGAGAGAAAGTAGGCATGAAGAATTATATACAAACAAGACATCCATGGGATAAATTGGGGGGGGGTAGACTAAGAATAAAAGCAGGAAGATGAAGGAGGACTGGAAAGGACAGAAGGGGTGGGACTTTATCTGAGAGTTGCAGAAGACCATAGAAGTAAGGAGGCAGAAATGGGGAATAAGAACTTTTGAGGCATGCGTCAATGAAAATGCACAGTGGGGAGATGGTGTTTCTTTGTGCCAGAATCAACAAGGATGTGATTCACTTCATGGAAGTGTGTAATGGGAAGTGAAGTGTAAGGTAAGAAGGGGTTATGAAGTTATGAAGGATTGTAAAAGCCAAATAGAGGATTTTTTTTATTTGGTCCAGTAGAATCTTTGGAGTAGGAGGGTGACATAATCAGACTTGTGCTTTAACAAGGCCACTTTGATAGCAGATTGAAAGGTTGTTTAGAGTGGGGGAGAGATTTGAGACAGAGAGACCAACTAGTAGACTATTGTAATATGGTCCAGGTGTGAGGTTATGTGAGTCTGCATCAAGACAGTTCAAGTAACAGAGAAGGAATGGAAAGAGACGATATTAGGAAGGGAATAATGAGAGTACTCTACAATTGATTGGATATGAAAGATGAGAGGGAGGAGTTGAATTTGATTTCTTTTGATTGTGAGAGCAAGTGACTAGGCAGAATTTTAGTAGTCAGAGACAATGAGGGAAGTCATAGTAGAGTTGATTTCAGTGGTATTAAGTATCAATGTCCACAATGTGGACTGATTAGTTTTTATAAATGCTGTTCTCTAATCTGTATCATTAACAGCCATTTCATAAATGTATAATTTGAGATTCTAAGAGGGATAGTCAAACTGAATGCTATGCAGCTGGCTTATCAGAACAATTTAACATCACCACCAGAAACCTAATTAGAGGTTATGTTCTGTTATACTGAAATTTCCCTATTAGAAGGAAACTAAAGGAACTAAAGTTTGGACAACAGTTTTTTTTTTTTAGTATTTTTTTTTCAGTAGTTGGTAATTTTAAAAGAGCACATTATTTATTTATTTATTTATTCATTCATTCATCCATTTATTTATTTATTTTTTTGCAAGGCAAACAGGGTTAAGTGGCTTGCCCAAGGCCACACAGCTAGGTAATTATTAAGTGTCTGAGACCGGATTTGAATCCAGGTACTCCTGACTCCAGGACTGGTGCTTTATCCACTACACCACTTAGCTGCCCTGCATTACATTTTTTTTTTTTTGAAGAAGTCTGTTACCCAATCTTCCTTAGAGGTCATATTTTACTTAGGAATTTAGTTTATTTTAAATTGTGATTCTTTAATACTTAAAATCGATTAGTCAAAAAGTCTGCTAAATTCCTGGTATGTGCCTTTCCTTCTGGATATTATATTATATTGCATCATATTATAATGGGAGATGCTTACATATTATCTACAATATAAATGCAAAATGAATAAGTGCAAATGTATACAAAGTAACTAGAAGGAAAGGATAGCCTTAGCGGGTGGTGGGATAGCAGGAATGGTTTCAATGTAGAAGAGGATACTTGAGCTGTGTCTTTGAAAATAATTTTTAGTTTTATTCTGAACTTAACAAATCATTCAATCACCATTCATTCATTAAGCTTATTTCATATGCCAAGATTGAACTAAGCATTTAGGATACAGAGAGGCAAAAAATGATGGATTTTGCCCTTAAGGAACCCGCATTGGGGAAACTGTGCTGCAAATGCAACAGGAGGTTGTTTCAAAGAGAAGATGGTGGTGGTGGTGATTGGCGCTAGAGGAAAGAGATAGCTAGGTTGTGCAGTGGTTAGAACACTGACCTTGGAGTTAGGAAAGCCCGAGTTCAATACTGGATTCAGGATATCAGCTGGGCAAATCATTTAACCCATTTAGACTGTTTCCTCATCTATAAAATGAGCTAGAGAAGGAAATGGAAAACCACTCCAGTAACTCCAAGTAGGATCACACAGAGTTGGACCTGAATGAAACACTAACAGCAAAACAACTACATACAAATATAGTTGTGTGTGTGTGTGTTTGTATACACACACATATATGCATGTATATGTACATATTCATACATATGCAGAAAAGAGAATTGTAGGTTAAACCATAGGTCTTTTACATGCAGTTTGATTTTCAAGTATATGAAAAATCAACTCATAGTTTTCAATGTTATTTTACGTGGCTGACCTTTCTACCTTCTCCTTTGTCATTTTATCTCTGTTAAAAAAAAAATGAAAGGGGGGCGGCTAGGTGGCGCAGTGATAAAGCACCGGCCCTGGAGTCAGGAGTACCTGGGTTCATATCCAGTCTCAGACACTTAATAATTACCTAGTTGTGTGGCCTTGGGCAAGCCGCTTAACCCCATTTGCCTTGCAAAAACCTTAAAAAAAAAGAATAAAAAAAAAGACAGGTACCTCAATGACCCTTCTCCATCAGTCTCTCAATATCCCTATCCCTCTTATTATCCCTTTTCCTCTTTGCCTTCTACCTCCTGAAATGGAAGAACAGGAAAAAAAAACAAAGCCCTTGTAGCAAATAGATGCATTCAAGTAAAACAAATTCACATATTGTGTGCCTGAAAATGTATGACTCATTCAGAGTACATCATTTTGTATCCACTTTCTTAACAAGAGGTGGATAGAAAACTGCAGTTCTCTGGAATTGTCGTTAGTTATTACATCAACCTGTTCTCAGTGTTTCAGTTGTTTTCTTTATAATTTTTTTGTATACAATATATTCTTAATTCATTTAATTCATTCCACATCAGTTCATACTGATATTTCTAATTTTCTCCATCATTGTTTCTTTTATTCATTTCCTAAGTCATGTCTTTTTAGTTTCTAATTCTTTGCCACAATAAAAAGAACTTTGATAACTATTTTTAAATATACGAATCCTTTTCCTCTTTGCTTGATGCCTTTGGGCATATGACAGTGGTATAGTAGGTTAGAAAGTTTGTACAAATTACTCACTTTTGGGCATATTTCCAACTTCTTTTTCAGAATGACTGGGCCAGTTTGTACCTCCATGAATAATGTTAAATTTAGTTTATTTACTAAACTCATTTTTAAAAAATTTCAGTTCCAGATTCTCTTCCATCCTCCTATTTCTCCCTTTGAGAAGGCAAACAATATGATATCAATTATATATATATGTGAAGTCATGCAAAGCATTTCTATATTAGTTATGCTGCAAAAGAAAACACACAAAAACTCTTAAGACAAATGAAAGTGAAAAAGTATGCTTTGATCTGTACTCAAAATTTAGGTTTCTCTCTAAGATATAGATAGCTTTTTTTCATTATCTTGATTAGCATAGTTAAGTCTTTCATAGTTGATCATCCTTACAGTGTTGCTATTACTGTGTACAATCTATTCCTGGTTTGGTTTATTTCACTCTGTATTGGTTTATATAATATTTCCCAAAGTTTTCTGAAATTATCTTGTTCTTCATTTTTTACAGTACAGTAGTATTCTGTCACAATCTTATACCACAACTTGTTCAACAATTCCCCAGTTGATGGGCATCCCCTCAATTCCAAATTCTTTGCCAGCTCAGAAAAGCTGCTATAAATATTTTTGTACAAATAAGTTCTTTTCCCTTTTCTTTAATCTCTGGTAGGGGTATTGCTGGGTTAGAGGTTATGCATACTTTTATGATTTGTTGGGAGTGGTTCTTCATTATTCTCTATCATGACAGTCTCTAATTTGATATCAAGTTAGAGACTACTTATCATTTAAAGGAAGACTTGATTCCTATGAATGTGCACATGCATTTTTAATTAAGGAATGTATTCAAAAGTTTTTCTGTATTTATTGATATCCTATGATTTTTGTTATTTTCACAACTGTTAATTTTGTTTTTATCACTTTTGTCAATCTGAGTATGATATGAAATCTAGGACTTTTAACTTTTATTCATCTATTAGTGATTTTTGAACATTGATACCTCTTTCCTGGAAAATTGTTCCTATCCTTTGATAAGTTACCTGTTGGGGAATAAGTTCTTGTTTCTATAAATTTGAATCAATCTCTTATATAGTTTGGGTATGAAATCTTTATCAGAGAAACTTTCTGCAAATATTTTTCCATGTAATTCTCTTCTAATTTTAATTTCATTGGTTTTGTTTGCAGAAAGCATTTTAATTTTATATGATTAAAATTGTTTTAGCTTCTGAAATCCTATCTGTCTTTTATGAATGTTTCCCATTCATAGATTCAAAAATGTAGGTTCTTGTTTCTCTGTTTATGATGTCATCTCTTGGCATATGGTATGAAATAATTTGGTTTTCCTTTCATCATAGTAGCTTTTGTTAGGTTTTTAAAACTTCTCCTACTTTTATTTATAAATTCATTTTTTTTGCTTTTGGTTTTTTAATTCTTGTCTTTTGGTATTTCTTTTGGTAATAAAATGGATTTTTTATTTGTGTTTCTAGTTTTTTTTTTTAGTGGTATGGCCAGTTTATTCAAATTATCTCTCTCTCCATTCCCTCCAAATTTGCCCCAAGAATTGCTTTAACTGCATCTCATAAATTTTGGTATGTAGTGTCATTGTCATTTTATTTGATAAATTTCTTGTTGTTTTTATAATTCTTTTATCTGACAATACTTATAATTAAAGTACTTTGTTTTTAATTGTAATTCTTTCTTCAAAGTTCTTTTATTGCATTGTTTGCTATAAAAGTTGGCCTGGTAGTATTACAACAACGAAGACCTCTTGGATTCAGGGTCCTAGGCTCTTTCCATCAGGGTCTAAAGGGAAATGATAGTTATGGTGGTTTTGGTTATTTGATTTACCAGGCACTTGATATCTTCAGACTTTCCCTATCTGTGTTAACTAGGGTGACTTGCCTGGGACAAATATGTAGTATATTTTTTTTTCTTGGATATAGATATCTATATCCATATGTTCTTGCTGTGGAATTAATCTCTTTTAGACTGAAATTAATCTCTTCTTTTGAATTCTCTCAGCCCAAGATATTTCTTCATTGTTTTTGTGTTCTGTTTACTTATATCTCCAACTTCATTTTCTAGATCAGGGTCTTTGTTTAAACCTCAGTATTATATTCCTGAATAATGTAGGAAGACCCTTTTTAGTCCTGAGTTTCATGGCTAAGTAAGGGCCTTACATTCTGTAGGGATTGTCTAACTTTGTTTCTTGACCTTGGTTCAGGCCAGGGCTCTCTGGGTTGGTCAATGACTGCTTGAATTCTGGTTTGAGCTGAGACTACCTTTACTGGTTTGAGGATGGGATGCTTGGATGTTAGTCTGGCACTATCATCTGCCACAGATAGGGATGAAACTCTTGGTTTCCCCCCTGAGGTGCTGGACACAGGTCTGGCTAGACTTCTGCATTAGGATCATGCTGTCTTCAATTCATTTCACCTAGTTCAGTATTTCTTTATTCTCTACTTCTTAATTTCATAAGACTTTTGGTGGGGGTGTGTTTGTGTTCCTTGATTTAATGGAATTTATTGGTGATTCTTTTGAGAGATTCTGGTGTGGTTTTTGAGTTTTCCTTGGAGAAATTAGTTTCCTCTAGGTCTTCATCCAGTGGCAACCACCATTCATCAGAGTCTTGAACTGTTATTAAAGAAAAACAGAATTACGTGAGGATGACAATAAGGAAGGAATACATTCGAGGCGTATAGGAAATGGACAGTGCAAGGTCAGAAGTGTGGACAGGAGTATGCAGTGTTAGTTGAGGAAGCCAGGAAGCCAGTTTGCCAGGAAGCCAGTTTGCCTAGATTACAGAGTATAGGAGCGGGGGAAGTAAAGTCTAATAAATCTGGAGAGGTAGATTGGGGTCAGATTGTATAGAATTTTAAAAGCAACAGAAATATTTATTTTTTTGTCCTAGAATCAGTAGGAAGCCCATGGAGTTTATTGAGTTAGGGTAGTGACATGGTCAATTCTGTAAATTGAATGAGAATGCAAAATTGAGATTAATGTTGAGATTACAAATCTGGTATGCTGAAAGGAGATGGTACCTTCAATAGAAATTGGGGAGTTGGAAGAGAGGAAAGATTGGGAAAAAATATAATAAGAATTTAATTTTGCCATATTGAATTGATGTGTACATCATTCATTTTTTGAACTGTGTAATAGGCAATTGGTAATATAGGCTTGAAGCTTAGAGGATTAAAAGATTCAAGTCTGATTGATATGGAGATTCTCCACCAGGGTTTAGTCCCTCAAACTTTACCAAAAAAAAAAAAAGCCCTGAGCTGTAGTTTGCTTACTTCTTGTTCTATATCAATATAGTTTTTTAGCCAAAGGGCTTTCTACTTTGGTCAAGATGACCCCAGATTTATATCAAATACCAGACAACATGGGGTTTTATTATGAAATTTAAAGTCCTACAAAAGAATGATATACTTTATACCGATAGATGTTATTCTTACCTTATTTTGAACTCACAGTATCTAATTAGCAAATTCATTTACCAAACTCCTGTTTATATATTCCCTATTGTCAACCTAGTAATCTTTTTCTATGAATTTAGTCTTATGCATTCATTATATATAATTCTTTTATGCATCATAATTCCTGTCCATAAACACTTTTCTTGTTAGAATTTTGTATTTCATAACCAAAACAATTTAATAATTCAAATAGCCAGATCCCAAGCTATTAATTGACTTAAAATAGTAAACAAATGACTTAAAAATAGTAAACAAAATTGCTGGCAATTCTTTTCCCAAGAAATTTTAATTTTGGCCATAGTAGGACCTTTAACTACATGTGTAGGATCTTTTTATAAATGCTAAACTACAAAGTAATGTACAAGATATATTTACATATAACTAGTCAATAATCATAAAATAAACATGAAAAATAGAAGTAATTATTTTGTCAAAACACTTATGTTTTACAGTTGGCAAAAAGGATATATTGATTTCTTTTTAGCATTTAATTTACTAATAAATTTATTGTTTTGATTCTTTTTACATTTTAAAAAATTTTTATTTATTTAAGACAATAGGGTTAAGTGCTTGCCCCAGGGTCACTTAGCTAGGCAATTATTAACCGTCTGAGGCTGGATTTGAATTCAGGTCCTCCTGAATCCAGGGCTGGTGCTCTATCCACTGTTCTTTTTACTTTTTTTTTTTAAACTAAACCTTCTGAGAACCTATAGCCTCAGCTTAAAAACTTTTCAGAGAAATTTGATATAAAGATTTTTTTCCCATTTTTACTGTTTCTCTTTTTATATTCTAGGTACATTAATGTTGCCTGTATAGAGGTTTCAGTTTCACATAATTAATCTATTTTATCTTTTGTAATCGCCTCTATTTTGCTGTGAAGGATACATCTCCTTTGAGATGTATATAACTTCGAAAGGTGAATGATCTACTTCTCTTCCATTTTTAAAAAGAAGGATCTTTAATATTAAAGTCAGTTAATCAATTAGAACATGGAATATGGCATAAAGTCTTTGTCTAAACTTAATTTCTGCCAGAATGCTTTCTTATTTGCACAGAAAGTTTTTTTTTTTTAAATAATCACCATATTTTCTCCCTGGCTAGTTTGTTTCCTACTTTATCAAACATTGACTTATTGGATTCTTTTGTTTCTGAGTCTTCCTTGTCTAATCTGTTCCACGAATCTTACTTCTTTCTCTCTTTTAAAACAAATACTAGATGGCTTTGATTACTGATGCTTTTAAGATCTAGAAATTAAGTTCTGGAAGTGCTATTCTCTCTTCATCCTTACATCTTTACATAATTTCTCTTGATAGTCTCGATCTTTGGTTTTTCCAAATGAATTTGTTATTATTTTGTGAAGTTCTACAAAATATCCCCTTGGTAATTTGGTTGATATAACAATAAAAGTATAAATTAACTTTGATAGTAGTGTCATTTTTGTTATATTGGCATGGCACAACTACATGTCCTGACTATTTCTCTAGCAATTTAAATTGTTCTTTATTTCTTTAAAGAGCATTTTGAATTGAATGTATACAAATTTTGTGTGTGCTTTGGTGGATTGTTCCCTAGCTATTTTATATACTTTGCAGTTATTCAGAATGAGATTTTCTTTTCTAGTATTTCTTCTTGGATTTTGTAATTATTATATAGATATGTGGCTCTTTTTGAGGATTTATTTTGTAGCTTCCAACTTTGCTGAATTTAAAAATTAAAATTGGTCAAATGGAAGCTAATGAAACATCAAGAAACCATAAAATAGTGAAAAGACTGGAAAAAACCAATAGGTGATAACACATTGCCTCACAGCAGGACCTTTTTCATCCCAACATTATACTATGCGTCTCACCACTGACCTACACCCTTTGCCTCAAAATCTCCACCCTCGGGGGCAGCTAGGTGGCATGAGGGACAGCTAGGTGGCGTAAGGGGCGGCTAGGTGGCGTAGTGGATAAAACACTGGCCTTGGAGTCAGGAGTACCTGGGTTCAACTCAGACACTTAATAATTACCTAGCTGTGTGGCCTTGGGCAAGCCACTTAACCCCATTTGCCTTGCCAAAATCTAAAAAAAAAAAAAAATCTCCACCCTGGTCCGTGCCTTCCCTTACCCCAGGTGCTAGTTTTCTCTAGGAGCTTTAAATCTCCTCCTTCCAGGAGTAGGATGGGTGAGTGGTCTTTTCAAGTACTAAATCCTCATAGATTAAACCCCTACAAAGTCCCATTTTTCTTCAACCAAAAGAATATCTATCTATCTATCTATCTATCTATCTATCTATCTATCTATCTATCTATCTATCTCTATATGTATATATCCCAGTGCAACCTCTCCCATCATCTAAACAAGATTCATTTCTTTCCTCCCTCTGCTTTTTAATCTTTCCCCTCCCTTCATCAGTAAGTTTTTCTCATCCTGAATTCTTTTCCTCTCTACAAGTATTTGACTTGAGCACAGCATATTTCACACTCCCTTTTGTCTTCTTCCTCCCCAGCCCATTATACAATTGCATCCCACAGAAAACCGTTGCTTCACCTGTAGGCATGATGCTGGGAGATACTATCCATAATGCCAAAGTGTCCAGTCTTTTCACTGGTACCTGACTTTTGCTTTTACCCATGTCTTCTTGTGTAACTATTTAGAAAGAAGTCTCTTACTGGTCTCTCTGCTGTCACTGTCCTTGGCAGTTATATTAGTTCACTCCTCCTCCATTTCTGTTATCTGGAGTGTTGGAGTCAGGTTTCATTTTCTTAGAATATTTCAAACATTTCCTTATTATTGAATATCCATCTTATTTTATTTATGCTTAATCTCATATTTGCTAGTTTAGCTCATCCTGAGCTACATCCTGAATTCCTTTGCTCTAGTGAACACATTATAGGATCAAAATAGTCTTATGTTATTCAAATTTTCTTTCATTTGATTTTCATTGTGACTTGCAAAATTTTTGGTTTCTGAATTGTTAATTTTAAAAACTTTGTGTTGTAGAGTTTGCAGTCTTGGGTTGTTTTTCTTCTGGAGACAATCTTTGGATTCTTTCAGTTGGCATTTTGCTTTCCAGGTTCAGAAGTTCTAGGTAGTTTGCTTGTTTTATTTTTGTAGGAATGGTGTTCAGGTTTTTGTATGTATTCTTCTGGGACTCTTATGATCTTTAGATTGTCACTATATCTCTGGAGATCAGTATGTTTTATTTGAATAGGCAGCACGTTCTCTTTTAATGTTATTGCTTTTTGTTCTTCTGGATTATCTTGTAGTTCTGTGTAATTTGTATTCTCAATTATTTGTCCTCTTTATTATTTATTTATTTTGGGGGGTGAGACTTACCATCTCAGGTTCAAGTTTTCTATTCTGCTATTTATTTCTTGTTTAGATCTTAAATCCTGCTCTCAACAATTCTTATTTTTCTTTTAAACTACTTAGAAATGGTATTTTATGCTTCCATGTTCTCATAAAAAATCACGTTTTTTTGTGTCATCAAGTATTGAATCATTTTCTGTTATTTTGCATTATTTATCCACAACTGGTTCCTGATTTCATTTATTAGATTTGGAGCTTATATTTTCTTCTGCTACTAATATTTTTGCTGTTGGTTTATCTGTTTGTGGTCATGGTCTTTGAATTTTCTTCCTCTTTTAAATCTTTGATAGTGTCTTATTTTTCTCCTTATTTTCACCTGTTGCTCATATTATTACTCCTTTCCCTCTGATGGTGATTTTTCTGGGGTTTGAATCTCAGTGTCTCAGCCTCCTTTTCAGGCTGAGCAATTCAGGGTTCACCAGCTTAAGGTCTCAAACCTGAGTAATTTTTGCAGGGAAAAGAATTGGCTCTGGGTTGAGCTGTGTTACACAGCTCTCTGTACCCCCCCCCCCCCTTCCCTTACTCTCCCACAGAGATCTGTCCTTTTCCTTTATTTCACAGTTATTTTCCCTGGCAGTACAGAGGATTGCCACACTGGTTTGCTTTTGCAGATTGGGGTGATTGCTGTCATTTTCCGTTTGGGTCTTCGAAGGTGGGGGCTGAGATGTGGGGTTGAATTCCTTTTCAAGCTCAGACACATGTCCTGTCCCCTTTTCCATTATTCCTTATTCTCCTGCAGAGATCTTTTGCAGTCCAGAACACTGCTGGGGTCTTGCCTAAGGAGATCTTAGCAAATTTCTTCAGTTTGGAGCTTCGATCTCCATAATGCAAGGTTTGTGGAAAAGAGAGGGGGAGCTGGGTTGGGGAAGGGGGTTTGTTGTAAGCCCAAGAGCTAGATTGGTTAGTGCAACCTTGTTGTAGGATGTGTGGTAAACATTAGGGAAGATGTATTCAGTGAGCTAAAGTTAGGTTTTAATTCAGAGTTTTTGCATTTTTTTGGTTTTCTGGTGTCCAAAACCATGGATAACAGTTGAAGTTCCTTTATCTTTAATCTCTGGTGTGAGAGGTTACAAGGCTCAAGAGAAAAGGTCAAGTCCTTCATCTTGTTGGCATGTGACTTGGAACAGGTACATTTGTTTTTATAGTCGTTCTAAAGTCTCTCACAGATTAGTACAATGACCCCTGGATTTAGTCAAAAGAACCTCAAATAGTTGCTCTGCTGCTTAACTATCTTTATGACCTAATACTCATGGACCTCAATTTACTAATTTGTAAAGTGAGACAGTTGGATAACTTGGCCTGTGTGAGATTTCTGCCAATTCTAAATATTTTCTGTAATGATTCCAAGAATAAAGAAAGTAAAACACTTGATGAGACTGTAAGGAGGGAGGCAAGAAAGGGAATTATTACTTTCACTAACTGTTAATGGTGTTTTTGTTTACTGGGTTTTTATTTGTAGGGCTTGAAACAGACTATGTCTCAAATTTCCTATCTGGAGAAGTGCCCAAGGAGACTTGGTCGGGGAAGTAATGTATCCTCAACTATCAAAAGGGAAATCTGATGGCACTATACTATTCTATGTTTGAATAAGAGAAACCATTTATTTCAGAATATTATTTCCCTCCCCAACCTGGGTTCATAATATGATATGATGTCAGTGCTACATCTCTGGAACCTTGTTGGATGGAATGGTATCAGCTGGGTTTCATTTTGCAGTTATTAATATTTTAGTGCTAGGATAAAAATAAAAACATGGGGTCTCAACTTACTGTGTGAGAACATTGGTCACGTGTGTGAAGTCATGCATATGACATGAGCAGCAAAATAGTTTAAGGAACCACTTCATGATGGGATTAGAGTTTCCTTCCTGCAAGAAGCCTGGATCTAATTAAATAGAAATAGCCTAATTGACCATAAGTTGGAAAGGGAAATGTGTGTGTGTGTGTGTGTGTGTGTGTGTGCACGCATGTGCACACACGCATGCACACATGTGCTTCCTGGAGATTACTCTTCACTTTCTTAGCCTAATACAGATGTTATAAGTTTTCTAGAAATGGCAAATAATAAAAATTTTGAGAGATCACTATGCTTTTATCTTTTCAAGTTGCAACAGACTGGGACCTAGATTAACATTATTATTATTATTATTATTATTATTATTATTATTATTATTATTATTGGAAGCTGATTTAATGGATGTTGTTAATTAAAATTACATACATGAGATCAATGTTGCCTGTATGAAGGTCAGCATTGTTTATACATTTTAAGGACTTTTTGGGGACTCAGTTCACTTTGGTATCTATGTAGTTTATCTAACAGCTTAATATAGGATGATTATTATAGAATAATTTATAGTTTGTGATATAATATGTAATATTATATAATTTTAAAAAAGTCTTCTCAAAGTCCAAGACATTGTATATGTTGTGAGGTAGGGGGTTGGCATCAAAGTAAGGGAATATTAACTGGGGTAATGTATATGGCTATAGTAGCTTGGGAGGCTGGGCAAGAATCTTGAACTAGCTGGTTGTGCTTTGATGGTACCAAAGATTAGACTAACACCCTGGCTATGGGGATAAAACTGCTTCCCTATATCTAAAAAATAGCCATTATAGCACAAGTTTATAAGCCCTCCTGGAATCCAGTATGGAAATCAACTTGATATGGAGAACAACAGAGCAAGGGGGTTCTTTGTGTACTGGTAGCACAGGATGCTAAGCATCATAAGAACAAATTAACACTAGTAAGGTCACCGTTGCAGAGACTTAAATGGAGGTGAGGCTAATCCAGGTAAGCTATGAGTTTGTATGGAATGCACCAAGAATATGAATGCTTTCGTTACATACCAGTACGTTATCTTACACATTTAGAGAAGGATTTCTTCAGTTCTAAATAAGTACTTCACACTGCTTTTGTTAGAGAAGGCTAAGTCATACTAGCTTGTACTGTTGATTGACTTCTACTTGAATATATGAGGAAAACAATACTAAGTGGAGCCGTCCCTAAGGACAGGTATCAAACACTACTATGACAAAAGCAACTTGAGAGTGCTGTTGAAAATCTGTAGAAAGGCACTGGAAGATTGCACCATCATCTAGTTGCTAAATGTGATAGAAAATACAGCATTGTCCAGTTAAAGGCAACAAAACAGAAATATGTGGAAAAATTCTATTTGTTCACAATTGAGAGCAAAAACCAAAGGCTAAGGGTTGAAGAAGCCCAAGTAACAAAAAAAATAAATCAACCTTAATCACAAACTTTATTTAGTGACTTGAAAAGTAAAGAAATCAGGAAATGGAGAAAACCACAGAAGAATGAGGATGTGGAAGATTTCTGGTCATCTGTGTAGTTCCAAGAAACATAATAGGCAAATAGAAAGTTGGCTCCAATAAAACACAACCTATTTCCTTTTGCACACCGTTAACACAATGCAGGATAGAGTAGTTAAGTTAGGTCAAATAAGGTGATGGAAACAAACTTCTTTGTAAAACTAGAAGTAGTGGGGCTTAATATCTAGGATTATTGGCTCATGTGTTTCACAATGGGTTCATAACTTACTAGCAAAGAACTATAGAGCTTTCTTTCAGATGAAAACTTGATCTCACCTTTCCTAATGGAAAGGTACTCTATATCTATTATCAAAAGATGAGAATGCCAATGATTCCCATAAATATAGGCCAGTTACATGTTTTTTTGAATACTTTTCCATAAAGTATTCAAGATTTGAATCCTTCCTGCCCTAATCTTCAGATATTTAGAAGAAAATAATAGATTGATTGAGGGGGGGGGAGAATACCAAAAAATTCCATAGGTACAAATTATTGATTTAATAATTATTTAAAAATTACTTGTGGGCACCATAATATTATTTTGCCTTTGTTGAATTTTTCTTTTGCAAGGCAAATGGGGTTAAGTGGCTTGCCCAAGGCCACACGGCTAGGCAATTATTAAGTGTCTGAGACCGGATTTGAACCCAGCTACTCCTGACTCCAAGGCTAGTGTTTTATCCACTACGCCACCTAGCCTCCCCTTTGTTGAATTTTGTAAAACTTTTCACTCATTTCCATTCTCATGACACTTAGCATGTATTGCAAATATGTAAAGTAGGTCAAAATAGATTTAGAAGATAATGAAGAACCAGAGGATTTGGTAAATAGAGGCCTAGTCTTGGGAGTCAGGAAGACCTGAATCCAAATCCAACCTTAGATACTAACAATGTGACTCTGGCAATGCCATTTAACCTTTTTTCTCATCCATAAAATAGAAAAACTCTACTTTCAGGATTGTTGTGAGAATAAAATACTTATAAAGACTTTTCAAACCTTAACTCTACTATATAAATGCCAACTGTCATTTTTTTCCACATGGAAAGTAGTTTTTTAAATTTGAAATGTCACCAGTACAATATTAAGAAAAACTGACATAAATATTTTTTTTAGGCTCATAAACAGCATTTTTTAAGGTTTTTTGCAAGGCAAATGGGGTTAAGTGGCTTGGCCAAGGCCACACAGCTAGGTAATTATTAAGTGTCTGAGACCGGATTTGAACCCAGGTGCTCCTGACTTCATGGCTGGTGCTTTATCCACTGTGCCACCTAACCACCCCCATAAACAGCATTTTTAAGGAGACTATTTAAAGCTCATTTTTTTCTTAATAGAACTATAATTTCACTTCTTGACTGCGGATAGTATCAAGCTATATGACTTAACCTTTTTTAGGAAGGCATTCATCAATTATTTAAGGAATGGCTGAACAACATGATATGCTATATGAGTGTGATGATAGTATTGTGCTTAAAGAAACAAGGGTGATGGTTTCAGAGAGACCTGGGAAAGCTTGTATGCACTGATGCAGAGTGAAAAGAGCAGAACCATTTCCCCCAGATTTCTTTGAATTCCTCCCTTTCTTGTTTCTTATCCATTATATTAATGTACCATCCCTTATTTAGTGAAGATAAGAATTATACACTAGGAACTCTGTCTTTCTTGAACTTATATATTATAAATGCCTATGCTACAAATATCCTGAAGAAATCAGCCAGTAAATTGCATTGTAACTATTCTTTCCATTCACCCAGGTTTGCCATTCTCAACTTTTCCTTGATGCTTTACTCTCACTCACTGCATGTATTCAGTTGGATGCCTTATCTTGTCACCTCTGTTTCCTCAATATCATTTCTATACATTGCTTTCTCTCCACTCACATAGTTACCACCCTAGTTCAGTCCCTTATTACCTCTTGCCTAGATTCTTCTTTTTTAAAAAAGTTATTTATTTAAGGTGGTAGAGTTAAGTGAGTTGCCCAAGGTCACACAGGCAATTATTAAGTATCTGAGGTTGGATTTGAACTCAGCTCTTCCCGACTCCAGGGCTGGTTTTCTATCTACTGCACCAACTAGCTGTCCCTCTCGCCTAGATTATTGCAAAAGCTTTCTAATTTGTTTTCTTGCCTCTAGGGACCCTGTCCATCCTTTACTCAATTGTGACTTTACTAAAGCACTAGCCTCACTATGTCACAACTTGCTCCCCATTTAATAAACCTCAGTGGCTCCTTTTGACTTTCAGATTTGATATCAACTATTTGGTATTTAGAATTTTTCACTACTTGTGCCTTCCCTATTTTTTCTAATATTTCTTTCTATATATTCTATAGTTTAATCATACTGATTGTACTTGCTGTTTTTCACATATGTCTAGTTATCCTTTTATATTTACATAGATATATGTATATATATGTGTATACTACACGTGTGTGTGTGTGTGTGTGTGTGTGTGTGTGTGTGTAATTATATATGTTTATTGCCCACTAGAATGGAATCTCCTTGAGGGCAAAAACTATTCCATGTTTTTCTTTGTATCTCTAAGAACTTAACCCAGAGCTTGGAAAATAAGTAGAAACAAATTAAGTACTTGTTGCTATTGATTGCTTGAATATTTTGCATGGACAAGTCATTAAACCACCTCATGGTCTATTTTCCTTATCTGTAAAATGGCTATTTAACCTTGGAGAATTGTTCTTCAGGACCAAACAAGATCATCTATATAAATATTAATAATTGTTGGGTTTCTGTTATGTGTACCAAAGTTTATGCTGTTAGATGATTATGTCTGAAATTATTGTAATTTGTGGCTTATGTGGGAGATTGTCATAATTTGAAGTTAGACATCATGAAGAGGCTTTTTGTGAAATTCTTTTGGAATCTGTGCTTATTTTTTTGTAAGATTAGCTTCACTAGGCTTAGTTAGGTCTTAGGTAGTGTTGATATCTGTAGTAAAGTGAATACTTTTTTATTTGATTTCATAAAGGTAGCCAGTAAAGACAGTAACTTGCTAAATGTTTAGTTTGGTTTTATTTAGACATTGGGAATCATTACTGCATTTCCATCATTTAGTAAATCATGGAGCATGCCCTTTGTAAGATTTCTATTTACCAGCTGACTGAGACCTTGGACTTTTCTATCTGTTCGTAGACATGCCTATGAAAGAAGCCTTAGTTATGCCTCTAGTTAGCCGATACTAATAAAATAAAATATTCCTCTTCTCATTTCCACCCCATCCAAATTTGCCTTTGTTCAGTGGTGATTTAGTAAATAATTTTTT
This sequence comes from Macrotis lagotis, assembly GCF_037893015.1. Lineage (NCBI taxonomy): Eukaryota > Metazoa > Chordata > Mammalia > Peramelemorphia > Peramelidae > Macrotis > Macrotis lagotis. The sequence continues at coordinate 201,272,149 of NC_133662.1, forward strand.
GAGCAACTTCTCTGTGGTTTTTTGTCTAAGCTTGGAATCTTTCCTTTTGTATTATTTTTTAATTAAATGCTGCTAAATTCCTATAATAGAAGAGGCAATGCCTGGGGGGTCATTAAGATGTCTGTTCAGAGAGTGACAAATGACCATTATTATACTGGGTGTGTGATCAGATTAGTGTTGTGTATATATTTATATCTAAATGTTACTATTTGTTTATCTTAGGTAATCTATTTAAAGAAGACACCTGAAGAAGTCTACAGAGCACTCATAGCTGGCTCAAATCCCCCCTATCTTCCATTCAGGTATATCTGCATGTGACATATAGTTGTTGCTGTTTGCCAGTATTTTTTGCTACTTTTGATTTGGAAATAATGAATTCTTCCATCAGCTTTCTGAGGATGATCTTAAGTTATTTAGCATGAGCATATAGTTAGTCTTTATGACTGTTTCAGGTTACTTTCCCTCATCTATCTTTAGGACTTAAGGTAAAAGAAAAAAAATTAATACATCCTAAAATATTCAGTCTCCACTTCTTTACCTTTCTCTGATCTTGGCATCTTGTTGTAATCATGGCAAAATGCATTTGAGATTGGAATGAACAACCATTCTAAAGGCATCCCTACTACGCTACCAAGTAATGAGAGTCTGCAGTTCCATTCCTTAAGGTCTGGGAGGGATGACACCTTTCTCTACCTCAGAGAGCCCAGAAAGTGGAGTAGGCAAACTTACCCCCTTTTTTTTCCTAGGTGATGGCTACCAAGCAACTCTTTAGTTTCTATGTCTCTGACTGTGCCAAAACTCACTTGTTGATAGGCCAGTTATAGCTTGTAACTTCCACTTAGCAAACTTCTGAAGTGTCCTAAATTCTTCATGGCATGATGACTTAAACTGTTTCACAAATATTAATTTTATTTTATTATGTTTTATTCCTCAATGATGTAGTCACATTACTGATTCTTATAAACATTTTTCTTGTTTTAATTCATCACACATTTGAACAAAGTACTGACTTTGTGTCTGAAATCTGAGTTGAAGTTTCTAGTCTGATCCTTACCTTTCCAATTGTGTGACTGTTAAGTCAAATAACTTTTTTGGATTTCCATTTCCTCATCTGTAAAATGAGAATTACAACAAATTCATTACTCTGCTTCACAGGGTTCTTATGAGGAAAATGCTTGTGAGTGGTAGTTGTTATTGCTTATATTATTGTGAAGATGATGATGATGACAGTGACTTTTTTGTTGAGGCATACAAACTCTTCTGTTTGCATTTAAATCTCTTAAAACAATCCAACTTAGACTTGAAATTTTCAGGTAGATTACATATTAGTTGCTAAACTGACTTCCTTGCTATTCCTCATTCATAATCTTCCATCGTATCTCAGAACTTTTGCCCATACTTACCACTACTCTTAGAAAATTCCTGGCTTCATTCAAGACTCAGTGCTAGACATACTTCCTTCAAGAGTGTCATTCCTGATTCTTCTCCTATTTGTTAGTCCCCCCCCCACTTTGTTTTTCTTTTGTATATATGTTTTATATCCTTCCTAATTATGTGGGCAGGTATCTCAGTGGACAGTCAGCAAGACCTGAGTTTTCCTGCTCTGATACTTTCCTAGATATGTGGCACCCAAGCATCATGATACTTAACCTCTCAGCCTCATTTTCCTCATCTGTAAAATGGGAATAATAATAGCACATACCTCCAAAGGTTGTTGTGAGGTTAAAATGAGACATCTGTAAGGTGCCTTGTTTACCTTAAAGCATACTATAAATCCTTTCTTTGTGTGACTATGTTATACCCCTCTCCCCTCCAATAGAATAGCAGCTCTTTGAAGCAGGACACATTTTGCTCTTGTACCCCTAGTATCCAGAACAGAACTTGGCATATATAGTAGATGAGAAACTCTCAAGATTTTATGAATAAACTATCTGAAATTTACCTAAATTATCCATTTTTTCTAAGAATAACAGCTGTGGCTCTTGGCCCAGTTTGATGATGATATAATTGAGTAAAGATTTCTATTTGCACATCAGTGGGTAATAACCAAAAGATACTGCAGGTTTTGATGACTGGTACTGTCCACAGCATTATAAACCACCAAATCTGATGGATAAATAAGAATTAAACAGCTTGTGGTTTAGCAGTCTGATTACCATGGAAACCAGTATATTTTATATGGGTTTTCTGTTTAATTCAGCAAAATTGGCTTCAGGAAAATCCAGTCTCATTTACAATGTGACCATTGTAAACTAGATGGTTTGCATCATTGTTATTAGATGGTTTGCTTATTCTACTCAACTGAATTTTCAATGATTGTTAAAGCAATCTCTTGAGTATTGAAATAAAAATTGGTCACTACTCTGTAATTTTAAATACTTAAATAATTTAATAACATCATATTCTCCTTTTTTGTTGCTTTGTGGTTTTCAAATTGCTGCTATGTGTGTAGGCTCTCTGATTTGATCCTCACAATTACACTGTGAAAGATAAACAACTCTAGCAGGCATTATTAGTTTTCTACAAATGAAGTGCCCTTTCAACTGTACCTTGCAATCTCTATGATGGGGTTTTCCTGGAAGGATGTTTTTAATATTTTTAATGAAGGATTTCATTATGCATTGACTGCCTTAGAAGGTAGTGACTTCAGCAGTCCTTAGAGAATATTAGATGATCACTTGTCAGATGTGTCAAAGTAGGAACTCATTTTCTTCTGGATTAAATGGTTACTTAGGTCATTACTACTCTGAAATTCTATAATTGTGATTGTTTTTAAGGGAGTTATACTTTATTTAAAAAAATTATTGATAGCTTTTATATTTCATTACTTCCATTTCCAAATATATTCTTTTCACCTTCTTTCCTCAGAGAGTGATCTTTTGTAACAAATTTTAAAAGAGAAGTAAAAAATTAATACATACATCAAGGGTATGTGACTGCATATTCTTTCCTCCATGAGCCTTTGGAAACTTTACTCTAAATATTTGTATTAAGATGATTATGCAAATATACCGTCCCTGCTTTCCATAAAATAACAGTTGAAGTAGATGACCTCTGAGGTCCTTTGTAGCTCAAAAAATACATTGATTTCTCTTAAGGTGTTTTTTCCCCCCTCTTATTTTTAGTATGAAGCTTCTAATTTTAAGGTGTTTTTTTAGAGGAAATATTGATTGAGAGAACATTAAAGTAACTCCTCATTATGATCCAGATTCCTTTAGCTTGGTGACTGAAAAGTCTTAAGCAGATTATATATTTAAAAGCTGTTTTTTTTGAGAACATCATAAGAAAATTACTGACAGAATTTTCACAGAACAGCTTGTAGAAGTTTTGAGATCATTTGTCTCATATTTGCTAACTTAAAAATAACAGATTTCTGTGTGATGAGAGAAGCTGTCTCATGGTATTTTGATACTTTTTTGATTCTTGGCAGTATTTTCCTTGCATATTTAGTTATAATTTCTTGCTTCCTGAGAAGTGTCTATTATAGAAAATACTGACAGCTTTTTAAGATAAATTTTAACACATTCACACTCATGTTAGTAAACATTCAGTTTTTCTATCAAATCTTGGTAGCTAAAGGTGATTTGTATATCTTTTTTTTCCAGAAGACCATATTAGAATGCATGAGAATTCTTATAATTTGATTTGGATCAAATTTGTACTTTGTTAATATGAATAAGAATCTCTTCTTATGAGAAATATTGAGTAATTTTAGGACTAGTGTTTTTAGAGTTGATATTAGGTATAGGAACTTCACACTGGGAATACTGTTATTCATCAACTTCCTCTAATTTAAATCCAGAATGATTTTTTTGTTATTATATAAGATATCATTGTATCCCCCCAATTAATAGTATATTACATGGGTAAGCTATGCTTTTGCCTTTTTTTGGAGTATGAGAGGAGGAGGCAGAAGGGGGCAGGATATAGAAGGACCTTTGGAGTTAATGATCCTGAATAGGGAATTGATGATTTCATAGATCTATACTTCAAGATTATGTAGAGAGCTGGTGCATTAATCAACAATTTGTTGTTCTCCTTCCCAGAGCATATCACCATTCACCCCTTTCCGTTCCTCCTCACCCCACTTTCATGCTCGAGTAGGCTGTTTAAGGAGTTTTTGTGACCAAAACCCCTCTCATTCATCTCCTGGGGAGTGGTGGACTAGGGTATGGGTAGGAGTGATCCCTCTTGGTGATGGGCTTCACAGTTTGGTATGGTGAGGGTGAGGGTTGCTCAGTTCTCCCCCTGAGAGGGAGGGGCTTAGTCACCTGTAGTAGAGGTGGGAAGGTCATTTCTCCTGCTGTCTGTCTTGAGATGGGGGCGGGGTGACTGGAGGAAAAAGAACCCAATTGAATTGGGAGGCTCTGGGGGAGCAGTGTGCACATGCAAAGCCATATGTGGGTGGGCAACCCCAGGTGGGGCCTTGTCTAGGTAATTATTAAGTGTCTGAGACCCAATTTGAACCCAGGTACTCCTGACTCGAAGGCTGGTGCTTTATCCACTACGCCACCTAGCTGCTCCCAAAAAGAGTCTTGCTTCTTTCTTTTTTTTTTAGTTTTTTTTTTTTTGTAAGGCAAATGGGGTTAAGTGGCTTGCCCAAGGCCACACAGCTAGGTAATTATTAAGTGTCTGAGACCGAATTTGAACCCAGGTACTCCTGACTCTGGGGCCAGTGCTTTTTATCCACTGCGCCACCTAGCTGTCCGTTTGCTTAAGCTTTTCTCATTAGTCTTTGTTTTTAATCTCACTAACATTTTAGGGGGATGGGGGTATGTTTGTATATTCCCTTTCCTACTTCACTGAATCCTCCCTGGCAACAAGGAAAAATTGTTCAAGCAATAACATAGTTAACAATGGCCCACTGGTGACCTGGTCTGACAATGTTGGCAGTATTTGGCCCTCTTAGCCTTCTGCCTCTCTGCCAAGAGGAGGGTGACATGTGTTTTATCTTCTGTTTTCAGGGATTGTTGTTGGTTTTTCAGCTATAATTCATAATATAATTTACTTTGTTATAGTCTTTGAGCAATGCAGAATTAGAAAAAATATATAATTCATGTTTCATTCTGTTGGTTAATTCATTGAAAATAGAAAAGTGCTTACATCTTATTTACTGGGTTTTTTTTTGGCTACTCTTATCCAAGAGAATTCTGGATTTGGGGAAAATAAAGGGTCCTCTAGGTTACTATTCTAAAAGATACCTTTTTGGGTGGGGATGAATAGTTTACCTCCTCTCTCCCCACCCTTTGTCCTTTAAACCCAAACAAACAACTTCAGAAAGCCTACTAACTGTTCAGATAAACTTTAAAACCTCAGCTTAAGCTGATAAATCATCAGCTTCCATTTAACTGCCTAATCCATAAACATATGCATGTTCACTGATACACCAGTGCCTATCCACTAGAGTTGGGTCTTTGGATTTATTTGTAGAAATGTTAACATACTCTATTCTCCCAGCCTATTCATATACTCAAATTCGTTTCTTTATCTGAACACAATAGGAGAAAAAATCTGATCTTAGTTTTTGGTTACTTGTTAATAGCCCTGAAATGTCACTCTGCTTTTAAAAAAGCATAATTGGCCCCTTATTGCCTTTAGGATAAAGTAAAGATTCCTCTGAAATTAAGCTGGCTGCAACTTCTCTCTCTCTAGGCTTTCTAATATGTAGTAATTTTCCATTCAGTCACTGCTGTAGCTAAAATGGTCTCGATACCCCCTCTCCTCCCCAGGACTTTCTATCACCTGCTTACCTTTTTCTTTCTGCTTGTTATGTTCCAAGGACTTGAAGTGCTTTTCCTTTTCATCTCTACTGTTTTTGAACTGTTAGCTTCTTTTTCTTTTAGGCTTTTGCAAGGCAAATGGGGTTAAGTGGCTTGCCCAAGGCCACACAGCTAGGTAATTATTAAGTGTCTGAGACTGGATTTGAACCCAGATACTCCTGACTCCAGGGTCAGTGCTTTATCCACTACACCACTTAGCAGTCCCTGGTAACTTCTTTTTAAGAATATATTTCAATTATTACCTGATTTAAGAAATCTTCCTGATTCTTCCCTTACCTGAAAGAGATGGCACTTGAGGTTTGTTACCTATTCCCCATGCCATCCATTAGTATATTAGTAACCATATTTGTGTATGTGTGTGTATTTGTTTTATAATCTCTGTCTCCCCAATAGAATATATACTCTCTGAAGGAAGGAATTATTGCATTACCATTATATATGTAGTGGTACACAGGAGATGCTTTTAATATTTATTGATTGATTACTTTTATTAGACAAGTAAATGCCTCTTTCTGGGTTGAAATGCCAGATCTTTAAAGAAACTCCTTAAAGAAATGATACATCTTTTCTCCACCCATTTTATCTCACAGAGAGGATTTATGCAAATGCATTCTTTGGGAAGTACTTCTGCTTCAAAAATGACCTGAACTTTAGGTATAATGATGGTTTGGATAGCTGAAAACTGAATTTAAGAAGAGAAATTTCATCTTAGTCTTCCATCCTCTACCTCTGCATCTTATTATTTTTCCAGTTTTTTTGGGAAAAACAAGAAAAGACAAAAATAATACATTGTGAAGTATGATCTTAAGATTAATTGAGTATTAGAGTTGATGTTTGTAGCTTACTCTTATTTTTCCCTCATTAGGACAGAAAGTAAAGCTTCTTTTTCCTCTCTTGAGATCATTTCTGGCATGTTTTTCTTCTTTGATTCTTGGTAATTAATCTTATAATCATCATCATCTCAGTTTTCCTACCCTATATCTCTTCTTACCAAGAAAATTTAATTTTTTTTTCATAGCCAAGGAACATGGAAAGGAAGAAAAAATCTTTATGCAATCTAATATTATTTTAACATAGTTGTATGTGGCTTAAATTTTACTTAAAGCACTAAATTTTTCATTAATTTAATTCTTTGCATGTAGTTGGAATAATAAATAAATTAAAAAATCTAATGCAAAGATTGGATACTTCCTATAGGAAACAGTTTTGTTGGCTACTCCTAGTCTTTCAGTTAAAAGATTTGACACAATATAGCTTTTTGTGGGGTTTTAAGTAGAAAAATTTTACATTCTTTTCTCTTTATTATTTTACTCAGAAGTCCAGTGAATTGAAGGAAAGAAATTGGAGGAGAAGAAAAAAATATGGATAATAGATTTGCAATTGTTTTGGGATCTATGTAATATCATTCTTGCTTGTCTTTTGACTCTTAATGTGTGTTAAATAGGGCACTTATTTTTTGAATGCCATTATTTTAGTGCAAATATGACAAAATTGACAAAAACTCTTTAAGAAAATAGACCTGGAATATTACTTACTCAACACTCATTTGGATTCAGTGTTCTCAAGTGTTAGAAAACTGAAGAGTTGTTCAGAAGAATGTTATAAAGCTATGGATAGAAAATTGGGAAGAACAGTTTTTGTAACTTATTCTTTTTCTGTTTATTACAACTTGACTATCATTAAATTTTTTAAACTTGATATTATAGTTTTTAAAGCATTAGAATTTCTCTTTCAACAGAAACTTTCAGTCAATAAAACCATTGAAATTCATGACTGGAAGTTATGCCTACATTACTAAGAATTTTCAGAATAAAACTTTTTAGAAGAAAAACCTGCCAAAAAAGAACCAAGCCTGACATCCCTGTAATGTATGTAGAAACACAACTGAAACGTGCTTTTCATTGACTTTCTACAGTTAATTTTCATTGTCTTATTTAGACATTATGTTTGATATCTTGTTTTATTTTTAGAATGATCTTGTTATTTATGTTAAGATTAATCCACTTTTGGCATGTGTGTGGAAATCTTGACCACAATTCAGAATTGGCATCTTTGGGGTTCCTAAACCCTCACAGTGATGTGCTAAATTTAAATAGACTATTTCCTATCCTAGGATGACTTAATCCATTAGGGATTTAGTCTCTGTTACAACTCTGGGTTCTGTAATATTTCTCTCATTTTCTTTTCATTGGAACCCACCCAATGCCTATCATAGGTAGCTAAATTAAGAAAGTTTCATTTTAGGCAGTGGTAGTTCAAAAGAAATTTCAAAAATTTGTCTCTCATGTTTTGTTAATGAGACAACCTGTACAGTGGATAGGAATTCTGGACCCAGGTTGAAATCTTATCCCTCATGCTAGCTTTGAGACTATGGGAAAGTTGATTAATCTTTTCTCAACTTTAAGCAACTTTCAAAAACTAATTATAGATTAATTTTGATTCTTCTTTCAATGGAGAGAGGAGGTTTTTATACCAAGGCAGATCATAATCTCCCCATAAATCTTAAATGTCTGTATAAATGCAGAGAACAATAGTTGTCACTAATGTAAAATTCATTTTCTTCAAGTAAATTCTTATTCTTACCAATAATAAAGTTACTAATGGTGATACTTCTAGTTTTATAACTTGTTCTGTGATTATTTAGGCTTTTTTTGCAAGGCAGTGGGGTTAAGTGACTTAACAAGTGACAAGCTGGGTAATTATTGTCTGAGACCCCATTTGAACTCAGGTCCTCCTTACTCTAGTGCCGGCACTCTATCCACTGTGTCACCTAGCTGTCCCTGATTATTTAGACTTTTAATGTTAAATGCAAAATAATGTCACTTTGGATATGTGTAAATATTCACATATCTTAACATATATTATATAAATGTATATATCATTTAGATTTATGTAGAAAAACATTTTTCATCATTTGTTAAAAGCTGTACATTTATATATAGTTAATGATTTTGTAGTCAAATCAACAGGCATTAAGAGTATACTATGTATGAGAACAGAGTGCTGAATTCTGGAAATACAAACATAAGCAGAAAAAAAGACAATCCCTACCTTCAAGAAGCTAACATTCTAATTTACATTTTAGTAGAGGAAAATAACACATAGAAGGGAGCTGAAAAGCAAAGGTAGAAGTGAAGATATCTATTAGGAGAACATGGTAGAGAAAAGTCCTATGGAGAGAACTGAGTAGTACAGCCTCTTATTCATATGACAAATAAATTTTGAATGCTTATGTAGCATATCATTAATGATTTCAATATGGAATTTCAAAAATCCAGCTACTTTAATTTTCTTTATTTCAGACTCATTTTGAAATAATACTTTATATTTGATTCTTTGTTATCTAAGCAAAAATAAGCAGATAGATTATTAGAGATAAATCAGAAATTAGAGTTTTAAGCCATTTTATAATCTGTTTTTGGCATTACATACAGTGTACCTCAGAACCAGATGAATTTGCTTCAGGAAAGGATAATCATACCCAGTGATGTTGGTTCGATTATTGTTTTAATTTTCAGTCATTAAAATGATAATGAATCTTAGAAACAATTTAATCCAACCAATAGCTGACACTCTTCTGGCTGTAACACTGATAAATGATCATCAGATTTCCTTTTGAAAACCTCTTAGTGATTGGGATCCTATTAATTACTGAGAATCCATTCCACTCGTTTTTCCTTATATCAGGACAAAAATTTGTTTTCTCATAGATATCATCCATAATTCTTTTTACTATGTTTTGGGGTCAAGCAGAACAAATCTAATAATCCCTTTTCCATATGACAGCCCTTAACGTATTTGAAGTAAGCTATCATATGCCCATTAAGTCTTCTTTTCACCAGCCTAAAGGTTCTAGTTTGGTCAGTCCTCATGTGGCATGTGGTCTCTAGTCTTCTAGTTTCAGCTTGCTCTTTTCTAAAATGTGAAACCAAGAACTAAGTCCAATATTAAAGGCATGGGGTAACCAAGATGGAATACATTGGGACTACAATCTTGTTTGAAACACTCAAAATATTAAATACTTCAATATATCTGGAATTTCATTAATTTGGATTTTACCTTCACTGGTATGTAGCACTGGCCAGTCTTGTGTGATGATTGTTCGGCTCTTCTCATAAATTCACCTTAGGAGATCCATCCAATGTGCAAGGGAACTTCCTTACTTTTTTCTGGTATTGTGAATAAGTGTGCATAAGTTTCACCTGTTTTCCCTTGCTCTTTGCATATGAACAGCTTATCTTTTGCTCATATATTTTCTTGATGAAATCTTTATTCTAGTTTTTCACTGAAATTCCTTATTTTTTTTATATTGCAGTCTGTGCCATGCTTTTTGCCATTGCTTTTGTTACTTTTTTAAAAAATTTCTCAGAAACTTAGCATTTCATTAATTGTGCAATAACACTGGTAAAATAATGGTTTTAATTGAAAAGATTTGAAGTCATTAATTATTAAAAATAGCAATAATAATGATAATAACTAGTACCTTAATGTTTGTGCAGTAATTTCTATCTTAGCTTATTTGATTAAAAGAACTTTTTAATATTCTGAAGATAATTCAGTCATTTACCCATTTTCTTTTGTGCCTTTCTACTTCTGCTATAAACATATCCTAGACATTGATGTTAAATATTGTAATAATCTATTATGGTCCTTTCTTCTAATCATTGTCCTTTTTATTGTTTGAATTGGCTAGTTGAGTTGTTTCAATTGAATTCTATATTTTTTATTTTTGGACTGTTTTTGGTCTATTATTTTAGCATTGTACTAATTTTGATTTTTGGTCTGAAAGCTCAGTTGTTTGACTGAATGTAGAAAGCTTTTTTTTTTTACAATTACTTTCACATAAAGTCTGACCCAAATTCAAGTTAACAAACATGTATTAAAAGTCTATTAGGTACCAGACACTCTGCTAAGTGCTGGGAATACAAAGAAAGTCATGAACAACTCCTGCCCTGAAGGAGCTTACAGTCTAATGGGAATTGTTTTTTGGTTGTTAAAATAAAATGTTTCTTTTCGTGTGTGTGTACAATGGTATTTGGTATTGACCATGTTCAAATTGCTTCTTTTCTTAAAGTATACATGACTGGAGCATGGGTGACATCTAGTCATGAGCTTCAGTGAAATCTTAACAATTTTTGTGCTTTCTAATTTCTTAAATCCTGACTTGTGTTTTCTAGTATATTTCTATAATTAAAGTTTATAATGATTTAATTTGGAGAGTCTTAATAAATTCAGAGAATCCCTTTCCTTCTTCATCCTTTGCACCACATGTTGACAGAGAAACTTTGAATATTTTCATGTATTTGGAGAATACTTATCATGCATGTTCAAGGACCAGATGCCTCATGACATATTTCTTCCTTTTGAATGTAGTAAAAAACCATTTTCTTTATCCTGTTTCCCCAAGGAAAATCTAGGAGCAAACCTTCCATCTAGCTGCTGTTTTCCTTCTTTTGATTATAACACAGATGCTAAAATTAATAGAATTGAGATTTTCCACTATCATGATTGTATTGTCAGTGGGGGAAAAAACCCCTCACAATTACAATTTGGAGTACCAATAAATAGTTTAATAGGTATAGATGATACAACGTTAGCTTGTATATGTACAGGTTTTTATTTTTTTGGGGTCTATGTGATTTTTTTGCACCACCTTCCTCCTTTTCTGCCGCAAGGGTCTATGTGTCATTTTTTATTTTGTTTTATTTCATGTGTTGCCATGGCCAGAGAATTTAATGTTCAACTTATTGTTTATAAATTGCTCTGTACTGTGCTAGACCGCCTTTACAGAGTCTTTCTAGCATGGAAAAAAACCTGTCAAAGATAGTTTTCCTTTGAAAAAAAAGTATCACTTTCCAAGATTAAGAAATAAGAGAGCATAAAGTCTAGTAGATTACACAGAAACTTTTCTCAGAGTTCTTTTTCAGACTTTAAGAAAGGAGGCTTTGGTCATGGTGAACATCAAACCATAACTAAAAAAATAAAATAGATTGTATTTTTACGTCTAAGAAACAATTCCTCTTAGATTGTGAATTCCTTGAGAATAGGAGCTGTTTTGCCTTTTTTTATATTATCAGCATGGTACATAATAGGTATTTAATAAATACTTGTTGACTTTTTTGATTTGACTTTCATGTAGGAGTAATTTCAGAAAGAACTCTGTATTCAGTCAAACCACTGACTTTTTAGATCAAAAGTTAGAAAAATAAAAATGAAAAAGATATGTCTATTCAATTGAAGTAACTCAGCCTGGCCTGATTCAAACAAGTTATTGACATTGAAAAATAGATACTGATTAGAAGACCATAAATAAGTATAGTCAGTGGAATTTATCGTTCATCAAAATCTCCAGACCTCCTCTACTGGGACTTGTCTAGTCAAGCATTCCTCATGTTGCAGCTGTGTAATTGATTTTTTTTTTTTTTTTGCCCCAAGTGCAGGACTTTACATTAATTTTAACCTAATTCTCTTATGAGATTTGTATAGAATGAATGGAGTATTTTGTCACTTTAGTATGTTTTCAATTTACAGATGAAATTTCAGCATCACTCCTCTTTGAGACTTTAGTTTTAAATGAAAACTTCAAAAAATGAACAGAAAAAAGGGAGACTTAACCATCTTTCTTTCATTGGAATCCTTCCTCAGGATCAGACTGTAACTTAGTCTAAAAACAAGTGTCCCTTCACTCCTAAAGTGAGTCAGCAAAAACTGAAATGGCTAACTTAGTGTGAATCTGACAAAGGTTATTTTTCAGTATGCTAACAAGCCTAGGGTTATATGCTATTGGCCAATTGATATTTAAAAAGTGGCATCAGAATTCAACAGAGGATTAGCTGGCAGTCATCCGGCTTCAATAAAATGTTCAGAAATGGCTAGTTAGTCCTCAGCCTTGAGAATTCATGTTTACAGAAACAGAATAAAAACTTTTTTCTTCATTTGTCCACAATTACACTGCCAGAAATAGCAGAGGTTGGGCTTGCATCCAAGTCAGTAACCCCAGACTGCCTAGATGATCTTGAGTAAATTATTTCACTTCTCTTGGCCTCCTTTCTTTATCTATTAAAGAATTCAACTGGATCCTCTCATGGTCCTTTCTAGGTAGGTAGACCATGATCTTATCAGATTGTGATATTACCCAAAAAGCTCTTTTCTAAACACTTTCTGGACTTATTCTGGGCTACTCAGTCTCTTTGGGGAATGTGTATGAGAGCAGTAGAAGTTCAAATTTCCTGATACATAAAACAGGCATAATAATATGCTTATTTATATGTTTATCTCACAAGATTGTTGTGTTTCAAATGAGATAAAATAAAGTTCTTTGTAAACAGAAGTCTATAAAATTGTTAGCTATATTATTTATTATTATTACGTAACAATACATTCTTATTGTTCAATAATAGAATCCAAATAGAAATAGCATCCAGAGTCATTTCTACTCCAGTATTATTTTATATTTAATGTTATATATATTTTTGCAAAGTGGATAAAGTGACTATTTTTAATGGCTGAATAAAAGTTTTAGGAAGTAAGCTCATCTTCTGTAGGTTAACAGAAAGAGTCTAAACTGAATGATGGGGGTTGTTTTCTTCTTTCTGCTGTTCTCACATGTTTTGATTTCTTCTGTTAGGTCTTTATATTTTGAATGCTTTTTCATTTCATACTTCTTCAGTTTATTAATTGGATGAAGATAAATGAATAGAGTTCTCTACATTCAGAAACTGATTAGATTCTGTAGAAACACCAGAGATATAGTTTCAGAATGGATTTGTACCCCAGAGAGTTCCATAAACTTAATCTGGGGCAGTTAATAATCAGGAACTCTTTCATTTTGAGATGATAATTATCAAATGTATCAATTTAAAAAAAGTGTTTTTAGAGTGCTTGCTCCCTAAGACATTATTTACTAAGAGTTAGGATACACATCCCTTTCCTCAAGGAACATATTTTCTAATAAGAGAAGACCTGTCAGCTTCATCCAAAGCTGCTGTATACATAAATGGTTATCTGAGGCATAGGGAAGAGAAAAAGATTATAGCACTATTACAACTGCTTTGCTGTGGAGCAGCTAGGTGGCGTAGTGGATAAAGCACCGGCCCTGGAGTCAAGAGTACCTGGGTTCAAATCTGGTCTCAGACACTTAATAATTACCTAGCTGTGTGGCCTTGGGCAAGCCACTTAACCTTGTTTGCCTTGCAAACAAACAAACAAACAAACAAAAAAACCCCCAACTGTTTTGCTGTTCTTAGACATGACAATCTTTATATAAACTTAGTGTTCAGTGTTACAGAAATAAAGTATTTTTATAAAGTCATGCAAGTAGGAAGGTATGGCTTCAGAAACTCTCCCTTAATAGAGGTTTCATGAATTTCAATGCTTAGAATTTGGTTGACCCATTATTAGTTGACACTGTATTTCTGACTTAGATATACTTGTTTGCAGAGGTTGATAGTGAAGCTCATTTAGTGGCTTATCTTAATAACTGTTACTCATGATCTTATAGATACACCAGAGCTCAATAGGCCTTTTTACAGAAATGCAGAGGAGGTCAGCTACTTGGGAACTTACAGTTAGGTGATCTGTTTTATGAATCAAGCAAAATACGAGCATATTAGGTCTTTTCATATGATTCTATGTATACTTAATAGTTTAAAATTTTACTTCACTTACCCATTGTATTTTCTCTAATCATCAAAAACAAACCCAATATTAATGACCTTTTAAATAATGACTAAAATGTGCTGGCTGAGTTACCTTATTATTCCTATGAATAATATGTATTCAAAATTTGCTTCTTGTTATTGAATAAAATAGATTCTTTGCCAGATTGGGAAAATCTGGAAATGTCATTTACTCCATGAAATTAGTTTTAAAGATAGAATGAATCTTAGAAAACATCTTGGAACCTGGAGACCTTGGAAAACATCTGGTTTGCAAAATTCTGTCCATATATATCTCATAAGCTTTCCATCTAGTGTTGGTAGTTCTGTCCTCCAAGATCAAACAAAGAAAGTTCAATCATGTGAAAGATTGCTGAAAGACAGAAGTGGCACCCTAGGACTAGTGAAGAACAGGTCTCCCACTTTTCAGAAAAAAGGGAAGCAAATGGAATCTGCTTATTTCTGGGTCAGTGAACTTGATTTTGATTCTGGAAAGATCCTAGAATGCATTGTTAAAGAGATCACTAATGATTTCTAGAAAAGGGAGTGTTATCCACAAGGAACCATATTTGTAATAAGGGTTTTGTTTTTTCATTTGAGCCAGGGTGGTGGATTTGGGTGAGAGGGAGATAAAATAGATTTTTAATTGAATTAATTAAATTAATCAAAAAATCCCACATAACTCCCTTTTATTCATTTAGCATTCCAATCAAATTGTCCTTCCATCTGTTTCTTAAACTCAACATTCCATCTTCTACCTTTCTACTTTCATATTGGTTATCTTTTGTGGCTATAATTATCCCTTGTTCTCCCTGGAATCCTAATGTGTCTTTTCAAGGTTCAGCTGGAGTAGTCCCTTATATTAAGAAGTCTTATACTTATTTTTTCCTGGTCACAGCTGGAATATTATTTTCAATTCTAGTATGAAATTTTATTAAAGACATTGATGAGATGAAAACCATCAAGAGGAGAGTGGTCAGGACTGGAAAACAAAACTTCTCAAAATCATGTCATATCAGACTCAGTTGAAGGAACTAGTGCAGTTTGATGATATTTGTCCTTTATTCTCAAAGAAGACCATGACATCAGGGAGGTGATGCCATGACAAGCATGTGAATTGGATTTGAGCGAGGAGGTGCTGTGCTAAATTACCAGCCTCACTTTCTCCTCCAGAGCCATCTGGATCCAGTGGCCTGATATGAGTTGGGACAACTGGAGATTGCCCTGGATGTGAGGCAGTCAGGGTTAAGTGATATGCCCACGGTCACATAGCCAGTAAGTGTCAAATGTCTGAGCCTTGATTTGAACTCCTCTCCCCTGCCTCCAAGACCAGTGCTCTATCCATTACACCACCAAATTGCCCTTAGAGCAGTTTAATTTACAGAGGAGAAAATGTAGTGGGGGGGTGGGGCTCTGATATCAGAGCATCCCAGAGTTTTAAGAGACTTCAGTGACTTCAGTGATCCTTTGTTCTCACTGTTCCCCCCACCCAATCCCCCCCCCCACCTTCAAAAACCAACCAAAGCTAAAACAAAACTCTTCTGGCCAAAACATACCAGGTTGTAAATTCATCCAACTTTTTCAAGGAAAAGGAAGGAAATGTACCGCTACATTTGAAAGTCAGAGATCTGATTTTGACACTTATCAGTTGTGATCACTTCATTCTCTCTGAGCCTTAGTTCCTTTATTAGCATTAGGAGCAATAACACATCAAATTCTACAGATTTAGAATTGAATGTTTATTATCTTTTCCTGAAAACCTTTAAATTGTCAAACTTTTATATTTTGATCAAAGGCACTGTCATTTTAAAAATAACTATGATCTCAATATCCTCAGTGATTCTCTCATTATCATTGATCACACATATTCATTTGGTTACCAAATCTTACCGATTTTCCTTCTGCCACATATTTCTCATCCAAACTCTTCTGTTTGTACCATTGTCACCACTTTAGTCCTTTTGTTTATCATCTCTAGCCTAGATAATTGAAGCATCCTTCTAATTTGTTAAACTCCCTCAAGAGTCTTCCCTACTCCATTTTATCTTCCCTACTCCTGCCAAAATAATTATCCTTTAGTTGCACTGTTCTACTCAGTCATTGAGTCATTCTCAGTTCCTTGTAGATTAAAATATAAGCATCTTTGTTTAGCTTTTCAAGTTGTCACAATGTAGCCCAAATTTGTATTTACTGTCTTATCATACATTGCTCTTATTTTCTTAATCTGTAATTCATCAAATTGACATTCTTTTTGTTCTTCCCATGGTACTCTATTGCCCTTCAAGACAATTCAACAAAAAATTAAGCATTTGCTATGTGCTAGACATATGAAACTCTTTGTTTTTTGTACTAGCCATCCTTCAGTCCTCTTCAGCACAGCATCATAGAATTCCCCTCTTCCTTCAAATGCCTTCCACAAAGTCTTTTCTGACTTTTCTCCTTGATTACCTTGTATTTGTTGTTGTTCAGTTGTTTTCAGTCATGTCCAAATATTCATGACCATGTTTGGCATTTTCTTGGCAATGGTCCCATTCCTTCTCCAATTCACTTTACAGATGGGCAGTCAGCATTAAGTGACTTGCCAGGGTCACACAGGGTCTAATGTATGAGGCCAGATTTGAACTTAGTAAGAAGTCTTCTTGATTCCCGACCCAGCCTTCTATTCTGTATATTTTGTATGTTCATATATATACATATATATGTATATATACTTGTTTCCCCCTGATAGAATAGAATAGTAAAGCCCCAAGATTTATTTTTTGTATTTGTATCCCCATATACTTATTGATTAATAACTTACTTTAAGATTTACAAAGAATTTGACATCAAGGACTCTAAGAGTCTCTGCTTCCTCACAGTATATTTGTGAAGAAGATATTACAAGTATTATTCCCATTTTATGGATGAGGAAGCAGAGACTCTTAGAGTCCTTGATGCTTGATTTTGATGTGTCTGGACATAGATTTCCCAACACTGAGACTTATCCTCATGCATTGTAGCAGATTGATCTTCATAATATTTTTACTGGCTACCCTACAAGTGTGTTGTGAAGACATTTCTTTGTAAACTTTAAAGTACCATGGAAATATGAGTTCTTGATGTTATTTGCTTAGATATTTTACCCAGAATTTACATGAATCCATAGAAGCAGAAGAATGGTGGATCACTATGATTACATGAGGTGAAGAACATCACAGTATGAGAATAGGCATGCTATATTTGTAGCTACAACCCTGGGGGTCCGTATCCTAGCTATATTGCTTGGTGTGATCTTTGGAGAATCATAGTCAGTCAATAATCATTTATAAAATGCCGGGTACCTCTAGATTTCACTTTCCTCATCTTTAAAATGAGGAAGTTGTTCTCAATATTCTCTACAAGATCCCTTACAGCTTGAAATCTGTGATCCTATTGTGTGAACCCAAGCCCTTTACAACCTCAGTCAGTCTGACAGCAGACTTTTATTAAGAGCTGCCTATATGTCAGGTGTTCCACTAAGTTCTGGGCACACATAGGGAAAAGAAAGAAATGCCCTTTGTCCATAGGGAACTTGTAACTTAAATTCCATTGAGAAATATAAACACAAAGTAAATAAATAAAAAAATAAAAATGAATGCAGGTAATCTGGAAGTAGGAGTTACTATCTATTAAGAGGATTAGGAAAAACATCATGTTAGAAAATGACCCTTGGACTGAATTTTGGAGGAGGCTATGAGATCTGGGGGAGCATGGGGGAGGTGAAAAGGAAGTGTATTCCAAGCAGAAAGAGAGAGATGGGAAATGAGATAGCAAGTGGGGAGTTTGATAAGAATGTATAGTGCATGAAGAGGAAGGAATAAAGGACAGTATGTTGGAAAAGGTAGACTAGAAGTAGTTTAAAATGGACTTTGAATACCAGAGGAATCAGTATTTTGATTTAGACAGAACCATGTTTTAGGTATATTTCATTGACAGTTATGTGGGGCACATAGATTGATGCATAGAGAGGAGCAGGGAGATAACTTCAGACACTATAATTATCTTCAGATAGCCACCATTCTTCTGCTTCTATGGATTCATATAAATTCTGGGTAAAATATCTAAGCAAATAACATCAAGAACTCATATTTCCATGGTTTACTTTAAAGTTTACAAAGAAATTTCTTCTTGTAGGGTAGCCAGTACAAATATTATGAAGATCAATCTGCTACAATGCATGGTTAGGAGTCTGTTGCAAAAATTCAGGTGAGATGTGATGAGGATTTGAACTAGGGTAGATGTGATGTTATGTAATATAGAAGAAAAGGATGTGTAAAGGTGTTGTAATATCATTTAGATTTGATAACTGGATGTGGAGGGACATAAGGGAGAATAAAGAGACTCAGGAGAGAAACATATAGGGTTGGACATAATGATTTGGGGGAGTTACCTGCTATAATTCTGTCTTACACTTTTACTTAACCTATCTTAGTGTATTTTAAAATATATTTCTTTTCATAGACCTTTTCTAATTCTGAGCAATATCATACCAAAGAAATTTGAACTTTTTAAAATACTTCTCTACAAGTAAATGTTATTTTCTCTTACTTTTATTATCTGATTCTTAGTTTTTATGTTGTTATTTCATTTCATGTAATTAAAATTTTTTGCCAATTATATATAATTTTTTTTTTTAGATTTTTGCAAGGCAAATGGGGTTAAGTGGCTTGCCCAAGGCCACACAGCTAGGTAATTATTTAGTGTCTGAGACCGGATTTGAACTCAGGTACTCCTGACTCCAAGGCCGGTGTGTATAAAATTTTTTAACATTTATTTTTAAAATTTTGATTTTCACTTGCTCTTCCTCCTTCCCTTTCCCACCTATTTAATATATAGGTTATGCATTTACAGTCATACATTGACCTAGTTTCTTAATGTGATGACTTCCCAACCAAGAAATAATTGCATTCAAATCATTGGCAGAAATTTTGAGTCTTAGATTTCTTTTTCTTAAAGAAAGCTTCTGATAGGTTTCTGGACATGCTTTCTAGAAGATTTGGGAAAGGGTCCATAGGGACCATATAAATATATGTGCCTAAGGAAAATATTAAATGATGTTGATGATTATTGTTTTTTAAAATACAACTTAAGAGACCTAGTAGATGACACAGTGTCAAACTCATGTGGAAACTGGGAGCTACTAACCCAATATTAAGATCCCTATGAAAGAGAAAACCCCAAATTAACATTATCTCTTTTATTATATTTTTATTTATTTTGTTAAATATTTTCCAGTTGTATTTTAATATGATTTGACTTTGCTTGCCACATATTGCCACTTCTAGGTAAGGCCATATCCCTTCATTTATGGTTAACGGTTACTGATTCTACAATGTCAGTTTATCAACTAGAGACTGAAGTTAAATCAATTTGATGTTATTTTGAAAGTGTCTGTGACTACAAATGTGGAAATTTATGGGAACATCAGGTCTATTTCTTCATGCTAAGCCTGTTGAAGGTAGTTTTCCCTTACACTTAAATCCTCCAGATTGAAGTGATCGAGTTTGTAGTAAATATTCTAATGATTTCATATCTTTCTTTTCCTGGTGGTAAAATTTTGATGTTTATGAAAATGCTCCTTATTTGGGATTTTATATTCATTTGTGGTAGTTTAACTTTTCCTTATTTTTATTCACAAACAATTTTTCATTGCTCCTTGTGAATGATGTGTCTTTGCTCTAATTTAATATTTTTTAATATTTATTATACTCTTTCATATATACCTTCACCCAGAATTATTGAATATATGAATGTTAATGTTGAGTTTGTAGTAGTTTTCTTAGACTGTTGACTTTTTTTGGCTACATTAAAGCTGAGAGGATTTCCTAGATTCTAATCATTGGCATGTTGAAACATAATTGCTTAGTGACATTTTTATTTGGATATCTTTAGTTAGGGTCACAGTCCAACAGAAGGAAATTATAGGTTGTTTTTGTTTTTTTTTTAGGACTTGTAAAACTGGATTTATTATTTAGCAAATATTAATAATTAGAAAGATTCAGTTTTAGCTCTTAACCCTAATCATTGGTAGGATGGCATCTCATTAATAATCTCTGTATTAAAATTTAAATGACTGATAATAACCATGAAAATTATATATCAATCAAACTGACACAATTAATAGAAATATGGTATATAGGAAAAAGGAGATTGTAGTTCTGCTACATTTTGGACTGGTGAGACTATATCTCTGTTCAGTTCAGGGAGTCATACTTTGAGAGATACTGGGAGACTAGGGTGTCCAGAAGAGGATGTTCAGGATGATGTGAGAACTTGAATCTGTCTTACATTCAGATTGGTTGAAGGAATTGTACCTCTTTACCCTAGGGAGACTTGTGGTTGAGAAAGGACATTGGTAGATGGACACTATAATTATCTGCAGATTTTTCAATGATTCCATGTTGAAGAGAAATAGATTAATTTTATATGGCTCCAGGAGACCAAAATGGGAAAATGGTAAGAAGTTTTAGGGAAGGGACGGCTAGGTGACACTGTGAATGGAGCACTGAATGGAGCACTGGCCCTGGAGTCAGGAGGATCTGAGTTCACATTCGGCCTCAGACACTTAATAATTACCTAGATGTGACCTTGGGCAAGCCACTTAACTCCATTGCCTTTTTAAAAAAAACAACCTTAAAAAAAAAAGAAGTTTTAGGGAAGACAGATTTTGTTCAGCTAGATTCTGGAAAAACATTTTAACATGTCCCTGAAAATAGTTAACTGCTTTGTGAGCTAGAAAATTTCTTACCCCTAGATGTGTTTCAAAAGAGATTAGTTGATCTCCTAATACAGGGGGTACCCTAGATGCCATGTATGGCAGGAAATAAAGATTGTATTAGATTATTTCCAAGGTCCTTTCCGACTCTGAGATCTTAGGAAACTTTAATATTAATATGAGATTGGTGTAGTAGAGCTTAGATATACAATTACCCTTTTCCCCCAGGTTAATAGCATTAATATTTTGTATCCTAATATATAATGCATGCCTTTCAAAATTCTATTTTAAACCTTCTGTTTCAAATAATCTGTTTTTTTTTTAGTGACAGGAGTTCAGATGGCATTTTTAAAAAGTCTTTGAGACTAGATATAAATATTAGGAATAAAGCAGGTCATATTTGCATCTATTGACTTTGAAGTTAGACTGATTACTTGGAAGCATCTTTATTTATTTATTTATTTACACACCTATCTATCTATCTATCTATTTATTTATTTATTCATTTATTTTTTTTTTAGGTTTTTTGCAAGGCAAATGGGGTTAAGTGGCTTGCCCAAGGCCACACAGCTAGGTAATTATTAAGTGTCTGAGACTAGATTTGAACCCAGGCACTGCTGACTCCAGGGCCAGTGCTTTATCCACTAGGACACCTAGCCGCCCCATGGAAGCATTTTTATTAAACTACTTTGAGTTTGTATTCAAACAGCAGACTAAAATGATGTTTAAATTTGATGACATTATTGTTATGTGTATTCTTTTATGACTTATTTATGAATGCTTCTTCACTTTTCACAGTGTATGGTTTAATAAATCTTGATATGGTAATTTTTGTTTCTTAACTATTAATCCTCTCTTCTTTAGTTATCTACCTATGGTTTTAGGACTCCATTGTATTTCTCTTTTTTTCCCCCTCCTGATTGGGGATAGATAGAGAAGAAAGATAAGATTTTTTAAAAAGCAATGTTTATCTTATCTTTCCTGACTCTCTTCAAATCTATTTGAAAATTCTTTTGTTATGTTCTTGGAGATTGACAGTGATTAAGAGTGTGAAGTGTTTTTTTTTTAAACTTTTTATACATCCCAGTACCTTTTGCTAGTGTTTAAATATTGTTGTTGTCCTTGCCTGACTTTCCTGGACCTGATTCTTGATGAGTTTTTTTATTTCCTTTCTGTCTATAGGGTTGGCCTTGAAAACTCAAAGGAAACATTTAATTTAGAGCTATAGAGGAGACCTATTAAACACAAGTACTACTGAACAATATCTGAGTAGATAACTTTCTTTATTGTAGTGCTGCTGAACAACATATATGATTGTGAAATTGTTGTGATTTATAGAATATGTTGTGAGTTCTGTTACTACCTGAGCGTATTTATTAAAAATAAATATACTCCCTCAGAATTCATTCATCTGATTCTCTCCTGAATTCTATTTTGTTGTCTGAAAAAGGCAAAATTTAAGTCAGAATGAATAGCATTGAAATGTCCTTCAGTCCCAACCATAACATTGGACTTCTTGGAATTCTTATCCAAGGTGTTCCTGAGGTATTTTTTTTTTCATTAAGGTTTAACTCTTACAGAAACAACTGCTTCAATATATCATGGGATTATTGCGTTTTGCTAGTGTTCTCTATCAAGTCTCTGACTTGTTGGACAGCTCAACAAGATCTAGTTCACACTGCCACAAATGTTTCCTTATTCTAGTTCATCCTTTACTCAACTGTCAAAGTGCAAGTCTGACCTTGTCGCTCTGGTAGCAGCTTCCCTGTTACCTCTAAGATAAAATATAAAAATTTTCTCTTTAGCATTCAAAGCCCTTTCATGATTTGGGCCTTCCTTCTTCCTCTACCATGCACCTAGTTCCACGACTCACAAAAAGTAGGCACTTTATAAATACTGTATTCAAGATAATGTTTGTTTGTATCTAGTTTGCTTGTGTGTTGCCTCCTGACAGTGAGCTCTTTTGAGAACAGAGATTCTTTTACCTTTCTTTGTATCAATGTACTTTGTACTTGTGTCTCATAGTAGTAAGTCATTGAGATTGACTATTTATTGACTGACCAGTCATCTATCTTTCATCTGCTTGAAAAATGTTTATTAAAGGGAAGGGGTAAGGGTAGAGCATATCCCTAGGGCAGTTCATTATAATTTAGGTTAATTCTGTGTCCTTATTCATTACTCCCTTGTCCTCATCTTGTTCTAATACTAAACTACATTTATATATAGTACTAAATTTTCAAATGATTTTTCTCACAAAAATTCTATGGGATTAATCAGAACTTTAGTTGTATTTTGCAAATGAGGAAACTGGTTCACAGAGGGTAAATGATGAACTTAGGATCTCGAACTCTCAACTCTTTTTACTGTATTTCATGGATGCCAGGATAGTGGCAGAGATTTTTGACCAATGGGGCAAGTTTTAAGTTTCACGATAAAATTTACGCAAAAGATTGCTCTTTAGTGTCTTTTTTGTCCTCTCCTCATTTCTAATTATCTTTGTCATTTACTCATAAATCCTGATTTCTCCTGATCAAAAAAATCTCACAAGGACTCTTTAGAGTGGTAGCTCTCTGTCTGTGTGGTCATACCTCTTCAGATTTATTGCATTTTGCTAGTGTCCTCTATCAGAATATTATTATTGCTAATAAAATTTAGATGATGGCATCTACTTTGGTTTCCTGTCTTTTTTCTCTTTATATTTTGATTTAACTAAATGGAGATATGTTGTACTACATCAGTTCAACTTGGCTTATTGAAAAAGTACTCCTTCTGTGGGAGGGTACAGTTGTTTCCTTTGGTTAAAATGCTAGAAGAAAGAATTGAATGCTATTTCTCAGTAGAGTGTCCACAAAGGGAGATAAGAACCACATTATACTCTACATTTGAAACTCATTCATACCTCTCTCCTTACTGGAAGAAAATATAGGTAGACTGGTCTAAGATTGGTTTCCATAAAACTGTCAAATGTTATAGAGCTGGAAAAAGGTTTCTTAGTGAAAATGAAATTTAGATCTCATTTTATGTATGAGGAAATTCAGGATGTAGGCAGGGTAACATACCTACTTAGTGATATAACTAAAGGCAACACTAGGTTTCCTTATACTTTGCCTAGTGTTCTTTCTGTTGTATCATGCTGCCCATGGGAAGGTTTGAAAACTTTGACTTGTCAGCCATGGATAACATCTTTATTTAAACTGTGCACTTCTCCTAGGAGGAAAAAAAAAACGAGTGCACTGAGAAAAGTACTTAAGTTAGGCCTGTTTTATTCAAGAAACCACATGTCCTTGAGAACATGAACTTCGATGGTTTTCATTGTTGTAAGGAACTTCCTCTCCCAATGGAGATCAGTAAGTATGCTGTAACTTTTGTTAGAGGTGAGATTGGAACTCTGAACTGCTTGACTTTGAGTCAGACTTTCCTATCCTCCCTCATAATTATCTTTCAAAAACAAAAGGTAGACTGGTTTTGCAAATTGTATTCCATTTAGATTTTTAAAAATGTTTCACAAAACACTTTTCCTGCTTGTCTTTTAGTACCAAAATAGGAATTTCCTACAAAAAAAATATGAAGGTAGAACAGCTCTTTATTTTATAGGACAGTTTCCTTAATCTCTCTTCTTAAAATTTTCCCCAAATATGCTGAGTTTGCTTTAAAAATTGCAGACAGTTTACGGTGGCTCCATATTATCTCTAAGATAAACTATAAATTCTTCAACCTAGCATTTTAAACTCCACAATCTGAATGTGACTTATATTTGCCACTCGTAAGATTTTTTTGTTAACTTGTACATGCATAAGATTAATGGAGAAATTGATTTTCACAAGAAATTTAAATGAATTATATAAGAACAAATTCTTCCTGTTTAAGTCACACTCCAGCATTTAATACCCCAGGAAAACTTAAATATCAGTGAAAAATTTCTCTCTTTTTATTAGGTTTTAAAAGTCAAAACACTTCTGCATATACCTATCAAAATCAAGATGGCAGCATTTTCATTCAGTGGTAATTTATTGAACAGTAGTTATTAATATTGAAGATAATTGCTGAGGATACAAAAGTGAATGAGACAAAGTGTTTGCTAATAATAGATTCCAATTGGGACCATAAGATATGTATGCTTACTTTAATGTTTCACTAGGTCTGTGATTTCACTGGATAGTTCCTTTATTACTTTATTAACAAATACTTAGTAAGCATGCACTATGTTAGGCATTGTGCTAAAATCAGGAATATAAAGAGAGGCAACAGATAGTCTCTGCTCTCAAGGAGCTTCAAGTCTGATGAGGGAAGACAATATGGAAACAAATATGTACAAATACATATATGTGCATATATGCACATACATATATATACATATATATGCACAAACATAAATGTGGAGTATAAATTGGAGATAATCACAAAGAGAAGGTACTATAATTAAGGAGAATTATAAAAGTAGGATTTTAACGGGGACTTGAATTTATCCAGGTAAGCCAAGAAACAGTGATGAAAAGGGAAAGTATTCCTGGTATGGGAAATAGCCAGTAAAAATGCCTGCAGTGGGGAGATGGAACATCATGTGTCTAGACCAGCAAGGAGACCAGTGTCATTGGATCACAACTTATATGGTATATGTTTGTGTTTGTGTGGTGGAGAATAAGGGGTAAGGGGACTGAAAAATTTACGCAGAGAGGTTTTTGAAGGGTTTGAATGTCAATAAAACTGTTTTATGTTTGATCCTGGAATATGACATGAACAGATTTATACTTTAGGAAGATCAATTTGACATTCACAGCTGGGTGAAAGACAGTCTGTAGTGGGGAGACATTTGGCAAGGAGACTGAGCAGCAGGCTGTTGCAGTGGTCCAGTAGTGAGCTGTGTCAGAGTCAAAGGAAAGAAATGGACATATAAAAGAAGATAAAACTGACAGAGCTTGTCAACAGATTGAGTTTGGAGAGGAGGGAGAGAGAGTGAACAAGTTGAGGATGACACCAAGGTTGCAAACCTGGAGGAGTGGTGTTCTCCATTGTAATAGGGAAATTTGGAAGGAGGAAGGGGTTGTGGGGAAAGATAAGAGGATTTTTTTTTAGATTTTTCAAGGAATTGGGGTTAAAGTGGCTTGCCCAAGGCCACATGGCTAGGTAATTATTAAATGTCTGAGGTCGGATTTGAACCCAGGTACTCCTGACTCCAAGGCTGGTGCTCTATTCACTGCGCCACCTAGCCACTCCCAATTAGAGGATTCTTAAACAAAGTTGGAGATGTGAATCTGGAGATAGAAGAGAGATTTGGGCTTGCAGTCCATCAGTACTTTTCATTTTGTGTGATTCTGATTTTCCTCCACATGATATATAGAAACTATTCTCCTTTTATATAATAAAATTTAAAATAAATGTGATATTCAAGACAAGTACCATGAATGTTCTAAGGTGAGGGCATGAGGTCACACATCTTTGGCTTAAAGGTCAAAGAAATTGGATTTAACTATAGATGGATAGAATTTTAACAAGTAGAAATGGGAAAAATGAAAGGGCATCATTCTGAGAGTAGGTAATTATATTTAGGCAAAGGCACAGATATAAAAAATAAAAGTGTTGGATTAAATCAGGGGCTGTATTGCTCTGTCATGGCCAAGACAACTGCAAGGGGAACTCAAAATTCAATAAATCTAGAGGCTTTTAAAAATTTTTTAAATCTAGAGGCTTTTTTAGGGGTGAATTAAATGCTTGACCAGATATAGCCCACGAATGATGTTACAAATAACCAAATGACTCTTGACGGAAAAAAAGTTCCCTCCACCCTGGATTAAATGATCCTTGACCCTAAATTTCTGTGTTTCTGTGGGAAAGTGAAGGTATCATTGGGAATGGTGCATATTCTGGTTTAGGAAAGAGTATATAGATGAAAGATAATATACATAAAGAATCTCATGTATAGAGAAGATGCCAAGTCTTTGGCAAGATCTTTGATGGAAGATAATTTATATGACCATTTCTCTCAGAAACCTTATTGTCTATTTGAGAAGACATAAACATGAAAAATTAAATAATAAATGCTTTAATTTCAAAAGCAGAACATGATTAATTGCTCAAGTGAATTGTTCCAATAATAGAATTCAGAAAGAGGAGAAATTATTTTTATCATTTATCTTATTGGTATTCTAGTGGTTAGGATTTATCTGTAACTTGTCTAGACCTGGATTTGATTTGTGGGGTGGGAGGCTACTTTCTAAAGTCTTCCTTGATAGTCTTGAAAGTGTATCAGAAAGTCTTTCCTCCTAGTACTTCAAACAATAATTATATTTATCATGCTTTCTTTGTAACTGTGTGTAGTATTTATTTTTTCAACCCTCACTTATGCTAGAGTGTAAACTTCTTGAGGATAGGATCTGTCTCTTATTTATATTTGTGGCTTTTCCAGTGTGCCTTTTCCATTTTCTTATATAAGGCCTTTTTTTCATGGTGAGTGCTTAATAAGTGTTGGATTATTGATTATTAATAAGGATTATATAATAATAATAATAATATAGTGAGCATTTATATGGTATGTTTAGGCATACAAAGCATTTTATATCACTTATCTCACCAGCTCCTCACAACAATCCTGTGAGGTAGGTGTTATTATTATCTTCATTTTTACAAATGAGCAAATTAGAAGTGAGAGTGGTTAAAAGATTTGCCTGAAGACACACATCTGTATTTGAGGCAAATCTTCCTGACCCCAAATTCTGCACTTCTGAACAGTTGGCAATTCTGTGTGATTCTTCCGTATGTGTAAGCAAAAGGAATAAATTAGAGAAAAGTAAAGGACAGAAAGAAACTGATATTGTTATAAAACCCTAAGGAGTAGGAGAGGTTTCTTCCTTGAACAATATCTTCTAGATTCCAGGAAAAGATAGAGAATATCAGCAAAGAAGCAACAAGTTTTAGTAACATAGCTCAGATGACCCTGAGGGTTTTGTCTTAAACATAGTAGGCACTTAATAAGTGTCCTATCTTTGAGGACAGGGAATGAATGTATTTTGCCTCTTTCTATTCTCAGTACTTGACATAGAGCCTGGTACATACATAGTATGTGCTTAATGAATGTTTAGTGATTGTTCAGTTTAAAGTTTCTCTTTGATTAGATGCTGCTGTTTCATTAAATTTTTATTCTAAATACACAAATTTCCAGAAATCATAGCCTTTGTTAATGAGATATATATTCTAAAACCTAATTAAGAGCCATTTTTGTTGCTAAGGAGATATTTTATAGTATTTTTTGAAAGGCATAATATTGCAATGCTGCCAAAGGGAATGTTGCTTGGAGTTTTATATAACTTTTGACTAAATCATAGCATCTGAATCATAAGGGACCTGAGAAGCCATTTAATCCAACCCATACCTGACCTAGAATCCCATCAATACAACTGAATTCACTTCTGTTTAATAAGTGTATTAAGTGATCACTCTGATGCTGAGGAGGCTATAAAGGCTTCTTTATAGCCTTCTTCCTCGTAAGGAACTTAGATATTTTTTGAGGAATCAGTATATAATCAGATAAATAATGACAAGGTAATTTGAAGAAGAAAACAACATATATAAACAGAGATTTAATAAAAGGTTCTACAAAGAATGTGATGCCTGGACTGAAGTCTTGAAGAGAGTCAGGGATTCTAAAGAGCCAAAAATAGATTCCAGGCATTGGAAACAAGATTCCAGGCATTGGAAACAACAATGGAGAGGAAAGAAATTGAACTAGCCACAAGTTTGGCAGTTTGCCTGGAACATAGAATATGTGAAGGAAATGAATGTGAACTAAGTATGAGAAAAGATGTAGTAAAGCCTTTAGTGACAGGCTAAGGAGTTTGTATTTTAACTTGATGGCAATAGGGAGCTTCTGAATGTTCTTCTAAAAAGGAAGTGGCAGACATGATTATGTAGTATAGACTAGACCTGTACTTCAGGATCCATTTAAATGTCTTCTGAATAAGACAGCACAACTCCTTTAAAGATCTTAGGATTTATAACTTAAAGATTATTTTTGACAGCTTTGTGGGGAGGAAGGATTAGAAAAGGAAAGGATTGGAAAGAGGAAAACCAATTTGGAGTTGATTCCAGTAGTCTACTGAGAACTTAAGAGGTTGTTAACTTGGGTGTTTGGTGGCCGTATGAGCAGAGAGATAGGGGATGGATACAAGAGATGTTACGAATTTAGAATTAACATTACTTAGCAGTTTATTGAACTTTGAGGGTGAGAGAAAGAGAAAGGTTGAGAAGAACTCTGAAATTGCAAACCTGCTTGGCTGAAAGAATGATGATACCCTAAACTGAAATAAGGAAGTTTGAAGGTGAAGATAATGAATTTCATGAAATTTTAGAGTTTAGAGAGCTATCAAGAGTTATCTAACTCAACCTATACCTGAAAAAGAACTCTCACAGCATACTCAATAAATGATCATCCAACCCTTAGTTAAAGATCAGATATTGGGGAATTTATTATTTTCTAGGCAATTCATCCCACCATTTCTTAACTCTGATTGTTGGGAAGCTCATTCTGATACTAAGACAAATTTGCCTCATTGAATCTTCATTCTAATTCACTGAGCAGAGTATGTCTCTCTACTGCAGTCTATTTACCATTTAGCTGTCAAAGTGATCTTCCTAAAGTTTAGGTCTCTTTCCCATAGCCCAATTCACTCAACTTCAGTGACTTCCTAATCTTCTCAATCAAATATAAAATAATATCTTTGGTATTCAAAGCCTTTCATAACCCATCTTCTCTTTCTGCCTCACCTAGCTCTTTTCATCTTACTCTCTGTACATACTCTATGATCCAGTATTATTGGATGCTCCTTGCTATTATTAAACAAGATCTGTTATCTCCTAGTCCTGTGCATTTTCAGTGGTTTGCCTCCATGCTTCAAATTCTTTCACCCTCATCTCCATTTTGTGGTCTCTGACCTCCTTCATGTCCCAGATAAAAGTATAACTTTGTACAAGTTTTATCAATTTCCTTGAGGGCCTTTTCTCTCTGTAATTCTCTCTGACTTATCTTCTAATTATCTTGGTTGTACATCATATTTGTTTTCATATATTTCTCCCATTAGAGCTCCTTAAGAGTAGTAATTTAAAAAAAATTGTTTTGCCTTTCCTTGTAACTCCAATGCTCAACATAGCACCTGGCACAAGTGGGTGCTTCTTGACTGACATAAAAGGGTACAGGGAAGGAAGGGAACAAACAAAATGCTTGTCAAGTATCATCTTGAACTAGGCACTGTGCTAAATATTTCACAAATAATCCCTCATTACCTCCACACAAAAGGTGGATGTGAGAGGGCAAAATATTCTTGGTGTGGGTGGGTGGGGACACAACCCATACAAAGGTATGGAAATGAGAGATAGCTTGTTTGTTTTTTTTGAGTAAAACACATGACTGATGTAACCATTAAAGGAGACTGAAATGTAGAGGTACAGGAGGGAGAGTTAGCTAAGTCTCAAAGGGTACACAAAGGTAAAGAAGGATGACTGAGAAAAATCCATCAGCTCTGATAATTAGTAGGTCATTAATAATCTCAGCAAAAATATTTTAAGTATAGAGAAAATATTAGAAATGTTAGAAACTAGATTGCAAGTGACTGAAAAGGGTAAAGGAGTTAGTTAAGGAAATGAACTTAGATGTTCTGTTATTTCTGTAATATTTTGGCATATTTATGAAACCTTCCTTTTAGGAGTGCCTTCAAGGCTCAGTTTTACTTTACCACTAGATCAGATGCATCCTTAAAAAACACATTAAAAATCTATATGTTCTACATATCTTAATCATGGAAAAAATCATCTCTTAAAACCTTTTTAGGTTTTTACTGAAAATGCTTTTGATGCGTGTAGGTATCATTTTAAAAGATTTTATAGAGAAAGTCACCATTATCTGCACTTGCAAGTGTTCATAGTTGCTAAGGCTGAATGATTTGACAAGTTGTTATCATAAAAAAGACCTTTAATGAGATGGAGTGCACCATTTCTTGACCATTTTTTCTTCTGGTCCTTCCCTCTGGGTCCAAACATAGCAAGGATAATCCTATTTTCACATTATAAATCCTTGGAATCTTGGAGATAATGATCCTGTTCTACCCATTGTTCTCCTCTCTGGGCTCTAACACTCCCAACTTCTCCCACTGATCCTCATTTGGTATGATCTCCAGATCCTTCCTCATTCTGATTGCTCTCTTGAACACTTGTCATTATCAAAGATGTTGCTCATCTCCCTCCTTATTCTTGGCATTCAGGAACTAGTAAGGTACCAGATAATGCTTCTCCAGGCCAAAAGTGGCACCTCATCTTCTAGCCCAGGCTTACTGTGTTCCTGGAATATTCCATGGAATGATACTGAGTGACTGTTAGTATGTAGACCTCTCTCTTGTTTGATTGAATGCTTCTGACCCTCAGTGGTCCTCCTCTTTCCTTCTTAGTCCTCTTGCCTCCTCCTCCTCCTTCCCCTCCTTCAAATATCTCTCAACAGGATAGTAAGACTCTTTTAAGGATCATAGGATTTAGAATTGGAGAAGAGTAGAAAAGTCCTGGCTTTAGTCAGAGAGCTTGGGTCCAAATGCCACCTCTGACAGTCTGTGTGAGTTAAGTTACTTTCCTTCCATTGGCCTCAATTTTCTTCTTGTACACTGTGGCATGACCTCTGCAGTCTCCTCCAGCTCTAGTTCTATGACTGGCCTTAACTTCCTTCTCTGAACAATGTGGCATGGCCTCTTCAGTCTCTTCCAGCTCTAGTATATTCTTAAAGATTGACTTCATTTAGAGATGAAGAAACTGAAGAGAAATAGCTTAGTTAAAGTAAAGGAGGAAGAGGCAGAGCCAGGATGCAAACCTTGATCAGGCTTTTTGACTCTAAATTGAGGACCTTTTCTGTTTGAACCACATTGCTCCCTCAAGTAACAAACTTCTTTTTATTATGGATGACAGAAAATTGATTCGACTTTGGAATTTACCTAGTGGCATCTGTTTTATTAGAGAAAGCCTCTCACATTCAAAAAACATGAATAGGAATAAATATTCATTTTTATGTGTTGTATATTTTCTTTCTTGAATTTTCTAAATGTATGATTAACATCCATTTTACTTATATTTATAGGGATGCTTCCTTCGGAAATTGTACATACAATCTCACAATCCTGGACTGTTTGCAGGGAATCAGGAAGGTAATAACTTTTATTGCAATTAAATTTATTGACAAGAGTAATTTAAAATATAAAAGTACAAAAAAACCTAAGTTTTAACATGTGGAAAGAATAAAAATGACAAAATTTTTTATGTTGAGGAGGAAGAATGTTCTTTTAGTAAAATGATTTAGCAAGCAGCAGGAAGTTTTCCACTTACACACAGTTAACATTTTATAGGTGAGAAATCTTGAGCTCTGCCCAATTCTTTAAGATCTATTTTGGATTCAGGATTTATTGCCTTTGTCCCTTGTATTATCTGGTATATGGAAATCCTAGTACTGTAAACTGTTAGAGATAAATATTCTGAGATAATTTTGTAAAATCCCTTTCAATTTTAGATGAGGAAATTGAGGCCCAGAGAGTTTTATTCTATATCTTTCCTCTCATTTAGATAGTTCTTGGTGTTTGAGAACTAACAAGAACTTTGTTATAAGTCAGTAAATTAGGGTGGCTAGGTGGCGCAGTGGATAAAGCACTGGCCCTGGAGTCAGGAGTACCTGGGTTCAAGTCCAGTCTCAGACACTTAATAATTACCTAGCTGTGTGGCCTTGGGCAAGCCACTTAACCCCATTTGCCTTACAAAAACCCCATTTGCCTTACAAAAACCTAAAAAAAAAAATAAGTCAGTAAATTGACATGTAGAATAGTAAAAACAATATCTTTCATGTGATACCATGGAAAATCCTGGATTGGGAGTCAGAGGCTCTGTGACTGAGGTTTGAGTCCTAATACTGCCATATATCATTTAGTTTAGGGCCTTAACTTTCTTTTCTTTGGAAAATGAAGAAGTTGGTTATATGATCTATAAGGTTCCTTTCAGCTTTCAACCCTTGATCCTCTAGTAAATGAAAATTATTTGTGGATCATGTATACTTCTATTCCTCCCTCTTAATTAGAATGTGTTTATCTTCATTTAACTCTCTTCTTAGATTCTGAGTAATGGTGTCAAAATCAAACTGCCTGTTAGTTGCAAACTTTATTCCTCATCTATTTGAACTACTGTTATGTAAATTGTTCTTTCTTTTTAGAATGCAATTTGATTACATATTAATCTGAATAAAGTGACTGAATGCCTTAGAATATGATTTGGAGCTGTAAGGATGGCAAAGGCAGTAGGTAGCTAGTTTGATATTCCTTATCTTGAGTTTTCTATAATAAAAGGTTCTAAAGGGAGGCAAATTTCCATTCAGGAATGAAAAATTGCAGCTAAGCCTTTTTTTTAAATGGTGCTACAATATAGCATCTCATTTTGGTTCTATCTCCTCATGGAGAATGATTACTCTCAACTGTTCAAATGCTAGGATTTTTGAGCTTAGAGATCATCTAGTCCTCATCATGCATTTTACAGATGTATAAATATAGATGAGAATTGTGGTACAGAAATTAAATCCCTGGCCCCAGTGTCATAGTCATTTGATGTAAAAACAAGGAGAGCACCAGCCTTAGAATCTCATGCTCTGTCCCCTATGTGACTGCTTCTGGGAAAGAACAGAAAAGGTCATGGGGAAATTGAAGGTCTGTTACATTAGGGCAGGGCTTTTTAGCCTAAGGTCTGTGAAGCTACCATGGTTTTTTTAAAACATGTTTTTAGAACTTTTTCAATAAAATTAGTTTGTTTTTAGTCCTGCATCTTATTTTATAAATTTGACAATATAATTCTGGGCTTCATCAGACTTCCAAAATAACTACTATTTTAAATGAGTTTAATTCTTCAGCCCCCGAAAATTAAAGAATGAAATGAAAGAACTCAAAGATAGATAGTTACCAAGCATTTTTTAAGGATTAGGTACTTCAATGTGATATAGTGAAAAAGGCTTAGCATTTGGAATTAGAGGATCTGGGTTCAGATCAACTTAATACTAATTGCCTGTATAATCTAGGGTAGATCACTTTACCTAATTTGTAGACTGAAGATAGTTGGACTTAATGGTTCCCTCCATTTCTCATGTCTGTGATGCTATGCTCCTGTCAACATAAACACGAGATAACTCTTCTTTAAGGAGCTTACATTATTGAGTATGATTATCCAATTTATTGTTTGTTTTGGAAGGCAAATCACTGAAAGTATTCACATATAAAGAGGGTTGATAACCATTCATCAAGAGTGATTGGCTGGGGCAGGTAGGTGGTACAGTGGGCAGAATACCAGCACTGAATTCAGGAGGACCTGAATTAAAATTTGACCTCAGACACTTAATATACTTAACTGTATGACTTTGGGCAAGTCATTTAACACCATTGCCTTGGCTTCGCTGCTCCCCCCCCCCCAAGGGAATGATTGGCTATAGTTTCAGTAGACTTGAAAGGTAGATATCCTATGTCCATATACACCCCCCCCCCCCCCTGGCCCATCCCCATCCTCTCTTCAGATTAAATACCTCTAGTTTTCTGAACCAGTTCTTAGATGAACTATAGTTCCCTCATCATCTTGGTCTATTTTCTCTGGAAATACTTCATCTGGTCAGTGGCCTTCCTTAAAAGTAGTGCTCATAATTGAACATCACATTCCAAATGTAGTCTAGTCAAGGAAGAATTCAGTGCTTGAGCAGAGGATTCTAATTTCCTGCAGTTTGGACTGATGATAGCATTGGTATTTTTAAGCCAAACATGGGATTTGTGTTTATCCCTATTTTATAATTTCATTTTATTAGATGTAAGTTCAACTTTCTCCTTAACAAATTCCTTTTGGAAGTGACTCTTCAATTCAGTATGTTAATTTTATTTATATTCTATGTTCTCTGTAATTTTCTTAGACTAGGGCCTACACACCACTGGAGTCATTGGCAAAAATGTTGGAAAGCACAGGGCCACAGCCCACTACCTTTTGCTAGAGAATTTCCAAGATATATTCCCATGGTAATATATTTTGGAAATAATGTTACTTATTTTGTAAATTATGCTATGACTTTTATGTCATTATGATTTATTGAGAAAGTTATAAGGAATAAAATATAGAAAAGGATTCTGTTCTGGGAAGTTTTAAATT
This sequence comes from Macrotis lagotis, assembly GCF_037893015.1. Classification (NCBI taxonomy): domain Eukaryota; kingdom Metazoa; phylum Chordata; class Mammalia; order Peramelemorphia; family Peramelidae; genus Macrotis; species Macrotis lagotis. The sequence continues at coordinate 201,307,497 of NC_133662.1, forward strand.
TCTCATATCAAAATCTGTAATTTTTTTCTCAACTTTTTTTTTATTTATTTCAGGAATAAGTCTTTATTTTACTGGTCTCCAAGATCCCCCTGAGATCCTGGAGCCTGGGGGTCCTTCTGGTCACCCTGGGCCTCCATAGCAGGTCTTGCTCCCCTCCTGACCTTGTCTCCTTAATTTTTTTTAAGGCATACAAAGTAATAGTCTGACCCTGGTATATTTTGAGTTAGGATAAATTTGACTATTTTGATTAGTTTACTGTGAAATTTTGTAAATTATGCAAAATACTTTGTATACCTTAAAGACCTCTTCCCCTCAAACATACACACATGGTCAGTTTGCTTTTACAAATATTAGTTTTGCAGTGTTACCGGCCTACAATACCATATTAATCCTATTTACCTTCATTGTAGGTCTTTATAAAAAAAAATTTCATACTTTGAATCTCTCCAATCCCTAAGAACCCAACTCCTCTTTTTATACCACTAAACTACTAATTTCTCCATAATACAATTTTCTCTTTTTATTTGAACTCTTTGCCAGTCAGCTTTGACTAAAATATGTAGATTTTCATTTCTCGCCATTATTCTTTAAAGGCTTTTGTTGTTATACATTACAGGAGAACATGGAGTATAAAGTAATAGAAGGAAATGTTAAAAAATTAGGAGTTTTGCTGACTTGAAGGGAGTCAACTGTGTGATATTGCAGTCAAAAATCTAATGTTTTAAACTGTATCATTAGCATCACAATATCTATAACAAGGAGGTTAATGTTCTGCTGTAACTGTTTTGGTTTGCCATATCTGCAGGATGGTGATTAGTTTTGTACATTGCATTCAAATTTAGACACTGACAAACTTTGTTATTCCCAGAAGATTGCCACTGGTATGGCAAAGGGACAGGAGAACATGACATATGAGAATCAATTGAGAGAACTGAGGAGGTTTGATGGGAGGGAGAGAAAAGTTAGAGGTGACATGATAGCTGCCTGTAGATTTTTGAATGACAGTCATATAGGATTAAATTTAGTCTCCTTTGGAAATTAGATTTATTGACCATAGTACTTGTGGTGAGAAGTAGATACGATGAGTGGATATTGCAGAAAGGTAGATCTAAGAAGAGTCTTTTTTTTTTTTTTAGATTTTTTTTCAAGGCAATGGGGTTAAGTGGCTTGCCCAAGGCCACACAGCTAGGTAATTATTAAGTGGCTGAGGTCAGATTTGAACCTAGGTATTCCTGACTCCAAAGCTGGTGCTCTTATCCACTGTGCCACCTAGCCACCCCTAAGAAGAGTCTTCTTAATGAATATATATGTTTAAGAGTATAATGGATCTCCTTGGGAATGTAGTAGATTATTCCTTTTTGTAGGTTCTTAAATGCCCTCTGTTTTATCATTTACTGATTCTGCTCTCAAGGGAATTCCCTTTTCAAGTGCCAGGTTGGAGTGATGACTTCTGAGAAAGCTGCCTAACAGATTTCATGCACTTCTCTCATCTGTGGTCATTTCTATCCAAAAGTCCAATAACTTTTCTTTGGACTGATGTCTTATGATATCCTAACACTGATATTCCATGTACCATTTAGAATTTTGAGTTTGGTTATCTTTTAAAATTCCTCTATTTTAAAATTGTTAAGTGAATGTTTTCTTTTCTCCAATTTCCTTTGCCTGACCCACTCCAATCTTACTGATTTCCCAATTCAAATCACTCAGTTTTAGAGACTTTGTGGCAAAAGTTGCTTGTCCATAACTATCTCTTTCTGAAGTTTCACTTTTGCTCAGAGCAAAACATTCTAATACAGTTCATCCACCCCCTAGTCCATCATATTGTACCTTTAGGAATAAATTTTCTTAACTAACTTTTTTATATACTCAATATTCTCCTTGTCCTTCCTCTTTCTTGATTTGTTTGAGTTGCCTTGGTTTTCTCCTGAGGACACACCATCTACAAAATCATATTTATTGCATTACTCCTTTACCTGTCCCCAAATCCCCTTTTCACACCAATAGATGGAAGAGTTGTTAAAAGTTTCCCATTGCTGCTTTCAGATGGTTCCTTCTATTGCTATATATTAATAACCTTTAGTTACCTTTTCTTCTTTGAAGAATTTTTGTATTTGTATTTGTATTACTTTCTCCTTGTCTGTATTGTCATTTACCAAACTCTAGACATTCTCAGCTTTCTCAAAGAACTTTAGTCTTATTTTCTATTGTCATTCTTAAAAGATTCCTGTATTCATGTTGAATACTCCTAGGGATTCACATATACAAATAATACAGTCTTTCACCTGACCTGCTTCTCCATCACGTTTCAAGTTGTATCTTCAACCTGACCATTAAAATTGCCTTACAGTTAGGAATACTTGGATTTAAATCTTATTTCTGATACATATGAACCTGACCCTGGGTAAAGCATTTAATCTTTTTTTTTTTTATACCAAGCAACTAAGACTATAAGACTATAAACTTCTGGGTAGCGACCCTGGGTAAAGCATTTAATCTTTTTTTTTTTATACCAAGCAACTAAGACTAGAAACTTCTGGGTAGATGTTGAATTGCCTTAGAAGGAGGATATCTTTTACCAATGAAATTGCAAGTTTGACCCAAATATATAAATATAAATATAAATATAAATATAAATATAAATATAAATATATATATGAAATTTATATCTTATTGAGGAAATAGGGTTTGATTTTGCCAGTGTAGTACATATATAGGTTTGCATATATACATATGCTTGTATTCAAGAGAGACATAAATTGTGTGTGTGTGTGTGTATGTGTGTATGTGTGTGTGTGAGAGAGAGAGAGAGAGAGAGAGAGAGAGAGAGAGAGAGGGAGGGAGGTATTGGAGGATTTTGAGCAAAGCATTTAACTTCTCATTGCTCTGGGCAACTTAAGACTATTAAGTTGCTGAGGATATGTCAGCCCAACTCCTCACATGGGAGTTTGCTATACTGGAAATTATAGATCAGGCAATAAGTATTTATTAGTATTTTAACTATGTAGTACTGTGTACAAGCACAGGAAATGTAAGGATAGGAAAAACAACAACAAAACAACATACTAGCCTCTAGGGGCGGGCCCTGGATAGAATGTTCAGACTGGAGTCAGGAAGACCTTCAGATGCTCTCTTTGTGACCCTGGAAAAGTCCCTTAATCATTATTTGCCTAGTTTCCTAATGCATAAAATGGCATTATAATAATATCTACCTCCTGGAATTGTGATAATAAATGGAAAAAAAATTATTTAAAAGTGCTTTGTAGACAAAGTGCTACATAAATGTTGGTATTGTTCTAAGGGAGGAGGAGACAATTTATAAATGACTAGGTACACACAGGGATATATATCTCAGAATAGATAGGAGGTAATCACAAAAGGGAGGTATAAGCCATGGTATCTGGAAAGAAGAGCAGGAATGATCATTTTATAAAGATAGGCTTTGAGCTATCTTTTTTTTTTTTTAAGCAAGACAGTGGGATTAAGTGATTTGCCCAAGGTCACACAGCTAGATAATTATCAAGTATCTGAGATTAGATTTGAACTCAGGTCCTCTTGACTCTAGGATTGGTACTCTATTCATTGCAACACCTAGCTGTCTCACTGCACCTGAGCTGAGTCTTGAAAGAAATGAGAGAAACTTAGAGAAGAATATTCCAGACCTAGGGGGAGCATTCAGCCCAGAGGCCCAGAGACAGGAGATGGAGTTTTGTGTTTAGGAACAAGAGGAAGGCTAGTGTAGCTGGATTATAGAAAGTAAAGCATGAGAAGATAGGAGATGTGGGAAAGGGCCAGGTTGTAAAGAACTTGAAATGCCTAACAGAATTTTATAATTTGATTTCTAAGAAAATAGGAGTCACTGGATCCCCAGTTCCTGATTCTAAAACATGTGAACATGCACACGGCTACACACATACACACACCACTTAATAAAATATACTACTCAGAATGAAATTGAACTGAATAGTTAATCTTGGTTTATATTATTTTTCCTGTTTGATGTCTTGTGTCTTTGAACCCCTTCTTCCCCATATTTTCTTAATTAGCTTTCCAGAAATCTTGAATTCAAATATTACCTCTAGAACATACAACATCTGTGGCTTTGGATGAGTTGCTCAGCTTCCCCAGGCTTGTGTTCTCATCTGGCAAATGAGAACATTGAACTCTTAAGGCCTTTAAGATCCTTTTCAGCTCTAGATCTAGGTTCTTAGGTTCCCATTCCTCTGTTTACTCTCCTCAGGAAAGCTACTTTTTTTTTTGTTATTTTGCAAGGCAATGGTCACACAGTTGGGTGACTGAGGCCGAATTTGAATTCAGGTTCTCCTGACTCCAGAGATGGTGCTTTATCCACTCTGCCACCAAGCTGCCCCAGGAAAGTAACTTTTAAAAAATCCTCATGCTATTACATGTTTGCATTTGGAAAAATAGTTTAAGCATATGTTAACAAATAATTCCTCTGGTCAGTAAGGACAAGATAGATATAGGTATATAAGGGCAAAGGTCACGCATAAATGAACCCTGATGTTTTTGTATTATCAGTGGATTTATTGATATATGAGGGTCTTCCTGTTTAGGAAATTCCTCCAGTGATGAAGATCTGCTCTTTAGATCTTAGGCATGCTATCTGGGACACTGCTTAAGAGGTTTAAGAATTTTCCCTCCATTACAGAACTTTTACACAGCCCTGGGTAAGAGAATGGGTCTGAATCTGGGTCTTCCCTGCTCCAGGACTGGTTTTCTCCCAGCATACTAAGTCTCCTCTAAATCCCGAGATAGCTACTTAGACATATTTTTCCTTTAATTTCTTATTCACTTGTTAAAACACATACATGCACACATACCTACATACCTACATACGTACATATACATATACACATACACTAATATACACACACTTTAATGAACTTAACTAAGGACCTTTAGATAGAATTATGAGTTCATCAATTTATTATTTGCTGAGGGTAGCCTTAAAAACAACCAATAAAGGTCCAACACTCCAGGTGCAGACACTACATGCCTTGTACTAAAGGCATAATTCAGAATGAGTTCACCCTGGAATGTTTGTTTGTTGATATGGTAACAGTAACCTGATCTAGGCATTTGTTATATTGTTTACCTTCCAAAGGAAAGATAGCTTCATTCAAAGGGTCTCCTTAGAGACTATGTATTTTTCAGAGTTAATACAAGCATTAAATTGAGAGGTTAGATAAATGAGATCAGGTTGTTTAGTAGCCCTTAAGCAATAGAGACCAGTTGCTCAAACTGTGAATATAACATCAAACATCATTTCCTGCTTTGTTTACAAAGCAGTGAAAAGGCTCCATAAGAAATAGGGTGTGTTTACATAAGTATTTAAATAAAAATGTGAACATGCATGTATATGTACATATGTTTCACTTGATGGTCAAATTATGTAGCATAATTTCCTAGGTTTGATTCCTTTAAAATTTTACATTGAAATGTATTAGAAGTATAGCTGAAGTTATTTTCAGAGAACCTATGATTGGAACCCCAATTGACTACCACTGCTAATAAGTAATCTGAGGGACTGGAGGGTCAAATTACTTAAAATCCCAGGGGCTTAGTTTATTCATCTGTAAAATTAGGGATTTGGACTAAGTACATCCCTTCTAATTCTAAATCCCCGATTTTAAGTTGCTAATATGTTATTATTTTTAAATGAAGAGAAATGAAAAAGTTGATTTTTGTCGATGGCATTTTCTCCTTCAGTAGTTTCTTTGACATGGTGCATGCAGATGAATTTGGTTGTTTTTTTTAAATGTGAGAGAATTAAAATAACTTCACTCATTTTTATTTGCTATTTGGAATGATTGGTAAGTAGATATTTTTACAAGGTAGCTGAGTAGCTTGCTTGGTAATTTTCCATCCCCCTTCTCCCAATTTTTAATAGTTTTAGGATGTGATTTTATTTCCCCGTTTTTCAAGTGCCTTTGAAATTTATATTGCTCTATTTATTTGTAGAAAATACTCTTATGTCCTTGCATGAAATGAGTTTTCAGTGAGTTGGTTTGCAAAAAGTTCAGGGTATCAAGTTATTGCAGTTAGTCTTTTAACATTTTCCAGATGGATTAAAAGTTTTTCATTCTCAATCAAATTCTTTCAGTTTTTTATGTTACCAAAAATTCACTGTTCAGAGTAAAATCAAGCGATAACTTCTCTCAAAGTGTAGAAACAGTGAGATACCATTTATGAGAAACTGATTCCCTGCCTTATTAGTATGCTAAAAATTTTTTTCCTTAGCATCAATTAAATTTAATTTTTTTTTCAGGATCTAAACACCAGGATAGATAATGTATGAATTAATGAAATATACTCCTTCTGTGATCTCAGCTTGAATATAGTGGTATACATTGAGATTTGCAATATTAGTTATTGTTGAGCATAAACTATTATGAACATGAACTTGGCATGGTTTTTGTGGAACATTTCAATGTTTCTCAAAATAATCAGTTCTTTGAAATAATGTAATAAACCTCTTCTCAAATACCAGTACTGGGGAGTTAATTTCTAGAACTAAATTAAATATTAAAGACTAAATTAGGATCCTTCAAGTGACATTGCAGTTTGAAGTGAAGGAAAATAATTCTGTATGTTAATTATTGGTTTTAATACTGGAGAAAAACTAATTTAATTTTTGTCTTTCAGGGACTGCAGCATGGTTTTTTTGACTTTGAGTCCTTTGATGTGGAAGAATATGAACATTATGAGGTTGGTAAATTTGTAACATTTTATATGTAAATTTGATTTCTTTTTTAAAACCAAGTGTATTTTTAGTGGAATGAAGGGGAAGTTCAGCAGGTCCTTTTTTCAAAAACTCCTTTATACTCTATAGTCTGATATTTTACACAACTGTGGGTAAGAGAAAGTACTGAATTTGGATCTTGGTACCATAATCTGCTGTGATTTAAGAGAAAGTGGGGAAAGGGCACCCTCACTTTTAATTCTATGGTTGAAAGTTGTATTATATGTTTACTTTTAGACCCAGTACTGAGTTTGTTTTGAAAATTACTCATTTCATCTCTCAAATATGAGTTTTTCAAATTGGTCTAGAAGGACTGTCAGATGCCAGTGGGATCCTAGATGAGGTTATATGAAATCATAGAGTATATATTGATAAAACAGTAGTGAAATTATTTGGGTTAATTAAAAGTCACTAATTTCTCTTTTCTCTCCCTTCCCCTTCCTCTTTCTTCTGTTTTCTCTCCTATTAATAATAGTGTATTTTTTTTTTTCAATTCAAAGTTTGGTTCACAGTCCGATAGATTCATGTAATGTAAAGGAACATTAGAAGTTATCTAGTTCAACCATTTAGTAGAATATAAGTTCTTTGAGGACAACGATTGTTTTCATTTTTATCTTCATAGCCCCTACCTTGTTTTGTATGTAGAAGGTACTTAAGTAATAATGTTTCTTAAATTAAATCTCTCATGCTTCCCTTCTCCTCCCTCTCCCTTACAGATCAGAGAGTTCAATTAGTAACTCATAGTTCTGTAACCAATTTATCACTGTGTGAGGACACAACCTAGCCTTCCTCAGTCTGGAGTTCTTAATATTGCATTGGGAATTTTTCCCCTTGACAGTTTGACAAAGTCGTTTGAACTTGGTTTGCATATTTTGATACACACACATACACATAAATACATATAAACACACATGTTAAGCAAAGGCTTTTTAAAGTAAGATCATGGTATAGGAAGTAGTAGAATCTTTAGAAGATCAGAATAGGAGAGAGAGACCAGAAATCTTTTTTTCCTGGACTTACTAGGTTTTTATTTTCTTGCCAGATACATAACTTGTAATATTTAAGTGTATTTAAAGAATTCTTAGAATAAGTTAGCCTATTGAGCACCTTGTAAGATTTAACAAGAAAAAACTGCCACTATTCCAAAAGTTCACTCTGAAATCAAGATTAGTTCTTGGCCATGCTATAGTTGATGTTTATTCTTTTTGAAGCAAAACAATATATAGACATGATTTTATATAACAAAAAATTGCATCACTTTATAGGAAAATATTTAATATAATTTTAAATAGTTTCCTTATTGCATTTTAAACTATCATGGTCATGGAATTTAATTTATACCTAAAATCTAATATTTTCCTAGGGTCCCATACTTCTAAATCTTTGATCCAATGATCCTGTGAATTTTTTAGACAACTGAATATAGAAGGCAAGTTCTATCTTGTAGTGCTTAAGTACCAAGAAGGCAAAGATATACAGGTCTCATTTGAATGGAGAAAAATAATATTTATTATTATGAAAGTACAGTTAGATTTCACTTTACAGATTAGATGTGTTTCTAAAAAGTTGAGCATAAAACTGTTTTGAATTCAACAGGTAGGGAATTTTTAAAATAACAGACTTGTAGTAAATACTTTTATAAAATCAAGAATTATATTTTAAAATGAAAATAGACCTTAATTTGTCATTCTTGTGAATCAGACCATTGATTATTGAATTTTCTTAAAGGGAGGCATATCTGTAGTTGTGTGACATTGTTTAGGATATGATTTCATTTGAGCATATTAATTTTTTTGTTTTTATCTTCTTTATACATTTGACAAAAGCAATTCTTTTGGGTACCTTTTAATTCGTCTTACCTAGATATCTTGGAAACAGATAGCTAATTAGATAAGTCAGTTAATAACTTTTTTTTTTTGCAAGGCAATGGGGTTAAGTGACTTGCCCAAGATCACAAAACTAGGTAATTATTAAATGTCTGAGGCTGGATTTGAAAACAGGTCCTTCTGACTCCAGGGCTGGTGCTCAGTCCACTGCACCACCTAGTTACCCCTGTCAATTAATGATCTTAACTCTTCTGGTTATCTGTTTACATTTAGCATAATGTAGTCAAAATGAAAATATAAAGCCATATTAGAGCTGGAAGAGATTCTAGAGATCCCATGACAATAGATTTAAAGGTGTAAAGGACCTTGAATGTCATCTAGTTAAAACCTGTTTATTTTATAGAAGAAGAACCTGAGATATAGGAGGAGCTGAGGTGACCTGATGAGGTAGTGACATCAATCTGGATTTGAACCCAATTCCCTCTGATTACAAAGCCCATACTTTTAATAGTACATAAGATGTACTACTCCAAACTAACTCACTTTGCATCATTTCATTGATGATTGATAATTACTTGGTTCATCCACCAAGAGATGACAAAGTAAAGATTTAAGTTAGAGTCTACTAACTTTGTCTGTTGCTACCAGTGTTGCATATCAGTAGTCATCTTGGGAATTTGTTCTCATATCAAAATCCTGAAGCTTCTGAAATTCATAGATGAGGAAATTGAGACCCTGAAAGATAACAGAATAGCTTTCTATCAGCAGAGACAGGATTAGCACTCAGGTTTTCTGACTCCAAATATATTTGGGAAAATAGACCAATTTTGGAAAATAAAATAGATATGAATTTAATAATTCTAGTTAAAACAATACTTATTCATTATTTTTTCAGAAGAAAATTCTTTCTGAATATTAATTTTCTTTACTATATCAAATTCCTTTAAGCTGCTAAAATTAGCCTAATATATTTTTGCTTAGATCAGTTATTTTTATTTTAATGAGCAGAAATATATATCTTGATGAGCCTGTTTCCTCTTTGTATATTATGTTAATAGTATTGAGTTCATTAACTGAAATATATAGATTTAGAGTCATATTTATATTGATATTCATGGAATAAGCATTAAGTGTTCAGAAGTCTTAAAGAAACTGGTTATCGTTCTTGATCCATTGAGGTTATATAGAGTGGTACATGATTATAAATCCCACCTTTTTTTTTTTTTTTTTTACCATTTTCCATGTTTGTGTTTGTGGATTAGAAATGAAAAATATGATTAGTGTCATTTAATATATTGGAATTAAATTTTATAGACTTGGGCCAACCACTCTCATGAATTATGATCATAATGATCTCATGCGATATCTGTAGCAATGAGTTAAAACCTTTACAAATGATATCCATTTAACACATCATATGTATACAGAAAATGCTTAAATTACACTGTTTGGAAGCATTCATGATTTTTAAAGCAGAAAAAAATTTCTTCTTTCTGTAATTGATAATTTTGACAGATAATTTTGACTGTAATTTTAACTCATGAAAATATTTGAACCATTTGCATAATTTCATATTTTGCTAAAATAAATGTTTCGGTTATTTTTAAAGAGCTGATTCTAATGAAATATTCAAATGATGTATAATGGATGACCCATCTATAATATTTAATTTAGTGATAGTAATACTTTAAACTTTCTAAAATTAGGATGTTATGGAAAGGTGCCTCTGATGAACAAAGCAATAAATTAGACAGGTGGGTTAACCATGTAACATATACTCAAAGACCCATCTTTACATATAATCCCCCCAAAATGCTTTTTGGTATTAATTTTTTAAAAAATCTTTTCCCAGAACTTGTAATTGGTAAATTGAATTAGGGGTAAGGAGGCCTAAGTTTTAAATTTATTTCTGTTGTATAGCAGCACAATACTGTGCTCATGTCTAAATGAAGATGCTTGGTTTTAACATTTTTTGATTTTTAGAATTTTTCTTTTGTACTGGTACCCTCTAGTGGATGGATTTATTAATGAACAGGAAAAAAAGTATAAAACTATAATTTCCAATCTAAATATTCTACTCCTAGAGAATAAAGAACTGCTAGATCTATATCTATTTTTAGTCAGAGTTAAAAGAAAAGAAAAAACAAACCTAGGATATTGTGTGTGCTTTTTATTTGTATGTATATTATCTACACACCTTCAAATCACTAAAATTGAGTAGTTAAGCAATCAGTGGTTGCAAATCTTTATAAGTTCATTATTTGGTTGGGGTAGAGGGACATATCCTTAAGTTAAAATATTTTACTTGAAATCATGTAATCTTCTTATTATTGTAGAAATGATTGTGAAACTTGTTGCTAAGGAAGTATACTCTGGGCAGCATGTATATTTTTGCTAATATAGATTTAATTTCACATGATGACATGATTTATCAACTTTTTTATAGAGAATAAACTCAAAAACAATTTTATTCATTATGACTTTTTCCATTGCTGTTCTATGTGTTGTTCAGTGATTTTCTTTCTCTTTTGAATTTTCACAGCGAGTTGAAAATGGTGACTTCAATTGGATTGTTCCAGGAAAATTTTTAGCCTTTAGTGGACCACATCCCAAAAGCAAAATTGAAAATGGTATGTTCTTCTATTTTTAAAAAAGTTAGTTTCTCTTCTTGAATATTCCTAGTATTTGGCTATTCCTTTACCTTTTTCTACTCCTCAGATCACACCTATGATCTGATCTTACCTATAATTTTAAGTTTAAAGAACTAACATTATTTAACAGTTCCTGATTAAAACATCTTAAATATTTTAATTATACAAGTAGTAATAGGTGGAGCTATAAACATGTTTCAAACTGGCATATTCATTAGGATTTAAGGTTTTTAGCTGATCTTAGATCTTCCAATTATTACTAAGGAAGTGCAATTTTACGGATATTAAAAGTTATAATTTATCAATCAGTGAGTACTCAAATTGGGTTTAATTTTATAGGTCTAGCATTGAAATTAATCCTTTGAACTAAAGTTTTCTGCATTATTTTATTTATTAGTTAACTGCCAATATATTTTTTTAAATTTCTAGAATTTTCACAATTTATCTGTACCTCACTGTTATTGGAATACAGCTTTGAGCTAACAAGTAGTTATTTATTTATTTAAAGAACGAGACATTAGAAATTCTTATTTACAAATTTACTAATGGTTGGATTGTATCTGCTAGTAATTAATTAGCTGATATTGCAGTTGAATCTTGAGCAATCTCAAGGAGATACTTAGAGAGTCGATCTTCTAGGGCAGGTTTTGCTAGACTTAGCTTGGTACTTTTGGAAAGAATTTTCACTTTGTTGAAAGAAAATCTCTTCAGATCTATAATTTTAATTTTAACATCCTTCTAGTTCGAAATTCCCTATATGTCAGTGGTGGGAAACCTTTCGATCCTCCTGTTATATTGGTATGGCATTGCCAAGGCAACCTCAGGTGGTCCTCGAAATTTAGTAAATCTAGGATCTTTTTAGGGGTGTATTAATTAAATGTTTGACATGATGTTATAAATATCTCAGTGACCTTTGGCAAAAAAAAAAAGTTCCCCGTCCTAGCTCTATGTCTTCAGAAGGAATTTGACAACTTTTAGTTTTGCATATTTGGTGAAGATATCTCTATCAGAATTTGCTTAAAAGGCAGAAAGTTCCGTCATTAAGCTTTTATTAATATATATACACCAGACACTGTGTTAAGTAAACACTGAGTTTTATTTGGTGCAGGAAAGAACTGATATTTTTTTTCTTGGAACTTGTATGTTAAAAGTTCTTTATGAGGTACTACAGCTTGATGGAAAGATATATTTTAATAGTTACCAGGATTTGTAAGTTCTGATCCCAGCTCTTCACTTCATAGCCAGGTGATTCTGGGCAAATCCTTTAACTTTTTCTGAGCCTCAGTTTCCTTATCTGTTAAATGTGATGATGCTGTCTATATAATCCTTCTTATAGGGTGTTATTAGGTTCAAATGTATATGAAATCAGTTTTTAAGCTATAAAAACATACAGATGCAAAGTAGTATTATTATTCAGTCTTTCCTTGTGTAACTGCAGGAATTATTCTATTCACTGAAATCACAACCCACAGGTATTGCTTGAAATATTGTATTGGCTCCTTAAGGCTTGTAATTTATTAATTTACATTTTATAATTTATAATTTACACTCCAGTTGATAAAGAAAAACATTTCAGGGAAGAATTTCTATGGTGTTAACTAACTTGTCTTAACTAACTTAGCCATCTACCTCATTGATTTGTTTTTGCATGTTGATTTATTTTTGTATATTGGTAAGTTTTTGTAAATTGATTACTAATAAGAAAACTTATTTGAATTTTTTTCATAGGCTCATATTCTTCAATTGTAACAAGGAACAGAATTCAAAAAAACTCTTTTAGAATGAACATATTTTCACATATCTTGCTCACATCAATACTTCAAGAATTCTTGAATTCATGATTATGGGTACTCTTGAAATTTGATTGTAGAATTTGTTTGACCTTCAGTATCTCCATAATTTTCTTTTTAAAAAAGTATGTCGGTAGTATATATTTTGTTATAAATTAAATTAAGTTGAAACTCTGTAATGTAGAGAAATAGAGAATTTTCAGAAACCTTACAAGCAACTTGATAACATCCTTTGGAGTTACAAAACTAGCTTTAGAAAAATTATGTGAATACCTTTTCCAGCTCTGGGACTCTAAGCAACTCCTATCTGTCTTTTACCTTCCTTTTCATTCTCTGAACTTTAGTAGATAGCTTTTCATTTTCACTAATTTTAAACATATATAAAGATGGTAAAGAATAAAAACTAAGTACCTACATAACAAAATCTTAGGAGATGTTGAGACTGGGAAATATGGTTAAATTGTGGATAAATAGCATAATCACCTATGGCCTTATGCCTCACATTCCTCCTGTTATTTCTTTTTTTTTGCCTAAAGACCTTGAATTGCCTTATAAAATATTTATGTTATTCTTGAATATCTACACTTAAGGTGTCTTTTCCTAAAGAAATTTAATTCAAAGTATTTGACGTGATACAGGGACTTCCTCACTGAAAAATAGTTGCACAATGAAATGGGGCAAAGTGATTTTTTTCCTTTAGTTTTTATCCACATTGGATGCCATATTCTATTTCTGTTGTTTCACAGAAATATGGCAACAGTCTTATGTGGGAGAGAGATTGCTAGAATTAGAATTAGAATCTGGGAAGCTCACTTCCAATTTTACCTTGGATACTGTCTGGATGTGTATTTAGGCAAGTCACTTAGCCTTCTCACATCTTCTCAGGTTTTCATAGTTTATTAAAATGCTAATAACGATAGATTGTGAACTCTTCCCCCAAGGGCAGGGATTGCTTTTCTTTGTATCACATAGTAGACTTAATAAGTTAGTTGTTCTATGTACTTCTTAAAATCGTTATGAGGAAAATAATGTATAAACTTTGAAATGCTATATAAATGTGTTAATTATTTTAGTTGGGTGTCTCAGGATCAGAAAAAGAGGGATTTTCTTAGTGGGAGAAGGTTAGAAAATGACTCAGGAACACAGAAAAGGGATCCTCTTGATTCTTCTTTAGTCTGTACTTCAGACTTCCTCTACCATTCTGGAACCTCACTATAGTTCAGTTCTTCATCCTGAAGCCTTGCTCCAGCCTTATTATTATTATCCACATTTTGTACTCATTGTGTGTGTGTGTGTGTGTGTGTGTGTGTGTGTGTCTGTCTGTCTGTCTGTCTGTCTGTCTGTCTGTCTGTCTGTCTCCTCTGTCTCTCTCTTTCACTCACTGACTTTGTCTCTCTGTATCTCTCTGGACTTCCAGAACCTCTCTTTAGGGAGGCTGCCTAACCAGCCACATCTCATATTTATTCTGGTTGTACTCTGACTTTTTCTATCATGTCCTATTATACCTAGGTCTCTTCCCTCCACTTCACTCCCCTCACTTTTTATCTTCTTGTTTTGTGTTGTTTTCCTTCCTTAGACAATAAGCTCCTTTAGGACAATTATTCTCTCCTTTTGTTTGTATTCCTAGTGCTTAACTCAGTGTCAGGAAGATGTTACTTTTTTTCTTGAATCTATTACAAAATAGGTTGGCATCTGCTTTTTGGAAAAGTGTGTATTGGGACTCTATTGGGTGTCATTGGACACACAAAGAAGTTTTATATTTACAGGTGGTGGAGGAAGAGGATATTTTGTCAGTGAATTATAAGTCTTCCTTCAGTTTTTCTTACAAATGGATTTTTGTAAGACAAACCTCCACAATTTTTAAAAATTATATTTTTACCATTATACATGTACATATATCTTTCACATACATATATGAAACATCTATATGTGCTGTCATTTTTATATCTATGTAAAATAGTATTATTCAAAATTATATCATGGAGGAGGACTGATCTGTGCTTTCTAGCAATAATGTCACATTCAAATAGAAACGGGGGTTACCACAACCCTCATTTTAGTTTAAATTTAAAAACCTATCAGATATCAAATCTTGCTAAAAATAAATTCAAACAATACAGATTCAAAATTAAATTCATCCCTTTTCCCCTCATCCCATTCAGTTGTATATCGAACTAACTGAGGCTTGGTGAGAAGTTATCCTGTCCCCAGAAAACAGGAATCAGTTGCTTCTTTTCTTTTTACTTTTGAATCCCTGCTGGCTTCACATTGACTTAATTTTAAAATGTAATGTCATCTATATATTCTTGAATTTTTATATTGTTAAATATTTCCCAATAACATTTTTATTTTGGTTTGGGCTGCACTTGGGAATGTTGGGGGTTATGTTTGACACCTGTTTTGTAGTAAAGCAGCATGAACAAACTAGTTCTTTCTAGGTTCTCTAAATTCAGTACTTCAGGTAACTTCTCCTAGGTCATGGGGACATCTTCCTCCTTAGAGGGTACAAGATTAATACTTAATTTAGAAGTCTCCCTCCTCCCTCCCCCAATAAATTGTCACACCAAATAATTTATTAAAGGAACTGCTTAAAAGAGGAGAGAAAGGAGTTCCAAGAAAAATTAACCAAATTTCTCAGTTTCCTAAGCACCACCCACTCCACCACCACACTCTCTTAATTTAGGGAAGAGAAAACTTCTAAGAAAACTCAGGAATTTTAAGTACTCCATCTTCAGCAGTTTGCTTTCTCTTCCTAACTTCTTTTCCCTTGCTTGAACTATTTCAGTGGGCTTCTGGTTGGTCTCCTTGCCTTGAGTCTCTCTCTTTTTCCAGTCCATTCTCTCCTTAGCTGCCAAAGTGAATTTCCTTAAGAGCATGTCTGACTATGACAAACACTTCTATTTTGTCACCTTTAGTAACTCCATGTTTTTTCAGTTTTTTCAGTGGGGTTGTGTGGTGGTGAGGGGGTAAGCAGCAGGTGAAGCAGAACTGAGGCCTTCCCCTTATTGTACGTCCCTGTGATAGTCTCACATTTCTGCCTTCCTATCATAATACCAGTGAAATGGGCACACTCACCCAATATTCTGAGCACACAATACTCCACTTCCTGGCTTTCTGCCTTTCATTTGACTGTCCTTCAGGCCTGGAAAGGTCTCCTATTTCTCCTTTGCCTCTGAGTTGCTCTGATTTCCTTTAAGACTCAGGACAAATCCCATCTTCTGCTGAATTCCTTTCCCAGTATCCCCTATTTGCTAGTGTCTTCTCTGAGGTTACCTTGTCTATGTCTTGCATGTTCCTAGTTATTTGCGTGTTTCTCACATTTGAATGTAAGTACCTTGAGGACAGTGACTATTTTTTGTGTTTTGGCCTTTTTTGGGTATTCCTAGCTCTCAGAACAATGTGGGACTTGTGGAAAGTACTTTAACAGAAGCTTGTTGACTAATTGGCTGCTGGACTCCTCCACCATTACGGAGCAGTGGTGGATTCTGACTCAAGAGATTCAAGAAGCAAAATCTGTCACTGCTCTGTTATTGGTGGAGGAGTCCAGCAGCCAATTAGTCAACAAGCTTCTGTTAAAGTACTTTCTGTTTTGGAATTTGACCACCCTAAAACTTCTTCTCTTTTTCCTTCCAGCTCCTCTAGGCCTTTATCTTAAAAATAGAATAGTGCTCTATTTGTTCCCTCAAAAAAAAAATAGAAAAAGCATAAAAAAAAGCAGGTAGAGAACTGACTCTCCCCCTCCCCCCCTCTCCCTCCTCCCCTCATCTAGGAATCTTGTCTCTTTCTGTGGATGTTGGGTTATGGAAAAGCAACTCTTTGGCTGAAGTCAAGAGCTTGGACCTGACTGATTCCTGTTCTGGGGACAGGATAGCTTCTCACTGAGCCCCAGTTCAGTATACAACTGAATGGAATTAGGAGATGGAGTCAAGGGGTGAATTTAATTTTGAAACTGTATTTTCATTTACTTTTAGCAAGATTTGAGATATGATAGGTTTTTAAATTTAAAAATAAAAGGAGGGTGGTGGTAATTCATATAGTGTTAGATTAATGCAGGCATAGAAATCTTTTTTTTTTTTTGGATATGGTCTGAATTAATGAATTCTTGGGACAAATAACAATGTTGCTAGGAGTCCACTGATAGGAAGTTTTTAGATGCTAACAATGTCTCTTCTTCACTACCCTGTGAAGTCAGTCTCTTGGGGTGCCAGTCTGCTGAAAAGTGATGGAACCTGCCGATCTCCTCCTCTCCTCACTCTGGCCCACCAGCAGCAATAGACAGCTGGGTGGCTACTCAGGCACCTGACGGGGTACTTCCAGCCCCCTGAGGAGGAGGTAGTAATCTGTGGCTCATTAGCACACATTCACTTGGCCCTTTGCTGAAGTAGAAGAGCATGTAGGAGTGCCATCTCCTGGCAATATGAAATGAGTGCAGTCTGGCGAGATGAACATTCCAATAAGGCACTAACCATGTTCCAGCTTGGGGTAGAGATGGATACTTAGCTGTATTCTTTTTTTGCAAGGCAATGGGGTTAAGTGACTTGTCCAAGGTCATTCAAACTAGGTAATTATTAAGTGTCTAGTGCTGGATTTTAACTCAGGTTCTCATGACTCCGGGGCTGGTACTCCATTTACTGTGCTACCTAGCTGCCCCACATAGCTGGATTCTTCAAAAGAAAATCTGTGCCAAAAACCCATAGAAACACATGTGAACCCATAGGATACTTAGTTATAAAAGTGTAACAGGATAGTTTAGGTTGCAACATTTCTAGCTAGACTATGAACCTACTTAACTATTTGGGTTCAAAATATCATAGGATTAGACACCATGGAAGATACTGTAGCTGTTATTTATCAGCGCTCCCCCTGCCCCAAGACATTCTAGGAGCTAAGTAGTGAAAGTGGTATTTGAATTATGGCCTCCCATTATAGTTAACACTTTTACCATAAACCTTTCCAACTCTTTTATGTCTGAAATCTTAACCTGAATGAGAACTCTGAAATAACACATTTTTTTTTACAGAATCTAAGTTAGCAAGGAACCTTAAAGACCTACCCATATCCAAAAAAATGGTCTGTCAATTTGTAGATTTAGGACTGGAAAGGACCTTGGTGTTCATCTGGTCCAATTCTCATTTTTTCCCACATAAGACCTACAGACATGAAGTGATTTACCATGGGTAGAAGCAAGATTTGATCCTGGAACCACTGTTCTTTTCTACTGGGGGAAACTAGGGAGATAGATGGCTAAAGGCAGCAAATCCATGATTTATGGCTTATTTTGTTTTTAAACAAAGCCAGGTCCATCATAAAGGACCTTCATTTCTAGTACATTCATTCTCTTTCTCTCTCTCTCTCTCTCTCTCTCTCTCTTGTACCCCCCTCCCCTTTTTTTGGGTAAGGCAAGGGGGTTGTGACTTGCCCTAGGTCACACAGCCAGGTAATTATTAAGTGTCTGCAGTTGGATTTGAACTCAGGTCCTTCTGACTCCAGGGATGGTGCTCTATCCACCGTGTCACTTGGCTGCCCTATTCATTAATTCTCAATAGAGAATAACTGAAACCATGTACAATGAGAAACATGTATGGTGCAGTGGACAGAGACGTGACATATAGAGCAAGGAAGATCTATGTTCAAGTTATTTTTCTATTAAGATATACTGGCTCTGGGACCCCAAGCAAGTCACTCAACTTGGCATCCTAGACAGTTTCCCAAGGCAGTAGACCGATTGCAGAACAGGCATCTATCTACGTCAGGGAATAGAGTTTGCTAGCCAAAAGCTCCCTATGGGGTTGAAATCATAGATCTAGTCCTCTTTCTTTTCCTAATAAAAGGAATTGAGATATCTCTGGACATATAACGTTTAGTGGTCTTCCTATCCATTTTTCAAAAAACTCAAGTTATTCTGCACCTTTGTAAATCAGTCAGTTATAGAAAATTTAAGATTCCACTGAATTTATTGTTTGTTGACAGTAAAAACTTATGATTTGGTAAAATAAATGCCACCTTGTGGGCTTTTCTCAAATAAGGCATTTCTCAGGTACATGTGAAAATCATGGAGTTTTCCTTGAAAGATTTAAGATGAGAAATAAACTTTAACTTTTATTAGTAGTGTCTGGCAAGACCAAAAGCAAAGAGGTATTTGCTTTCCATTGCTTTTGAGGAATTTCAACAGAATCCAAATCACAAAAACATTCCCTATTGATAGTGAAGTCATCTTAACTGTTCCTGTGGATGACAGATCTAGTCACTGTTCTTTTGGAATATATGTCCAAGACATTGTTGAATCCTTGTATATCTGTGTTCTCAGTGATGTTTGTATTCCTTCCACCAATGCAGTTAATTCATCCATTCCTGTCCTTTCCATCTGGATTCAAGCTCTTCCATCAACAAACAGTAAACACAGGGGATTTTGTTTCTTTAGTCTTTAATTAAATAATCACATGACATGTTATCTGGGAATATTGCTTGTGAAGGCAAACTTAAACTGAGGAAGATGTGTCTCAACGACCATAGACCCTGCTCTCTTATCTACTGTGCCACCTACTTGTCCTTAAGGATAAAATTAGGAGGACAATAAATAGGAAAAACATGTGCAGATATAGATATATATATATATACATATATATATATATATATATATATATATATATGTACAGATATATACACACATATATCTGTAAATATATCTAAATATACATAGATTCATATCTACATCTAAATATTTTTCCTTTCTAATATCTTCATAAAGTATGTCCTTGATGTTTTACACAGATTATTATCATAAAATTTTAAATGTATGGGAAAGTGGCACATGGATTTATTATTATTCTCTGATCAATTTCATGTTCTATTCTTTTATTTTTGGGGTAATAAGAAGGTCTTAGATGTTTTCCTTAGTTCTTTCATTTCCCCAAAATCTGTATCTTCTTCTAAACAGTCATATCGTCTGTACTTGATCCTGTCCAGCTTGTTTTCCAACTTTTTTAATGCCATTTCCACTTCTCTTTAAGCATATTTAGGGTTGTGCTAGGAGCTGGGTTTGAGGTTCTGCTCTTGATGGTTTGTTATTAAAAAGGTATATGTATTTAGGTCTCTGAATAGATCTGTTTATGTATATAAATGTATATGTGTGTGTGTGTGTGTGTATATACATATATATACATATATATGTATCTGCACATTTTTGGTCAAGTCATTTAATGCTATTTAACTTACTTTCCTCAACTGTAAAATAATCTGAAGAAGAAAAATGGAAAACCACTCCAATATCTTTGCCAAGGAAACCCCAAATGGAATCATTAAGTCAGATATGACTGAAAAAATGCTGAACAGCAAAAGATTTTACCCTTAAATATTCTTTGCTTAGTTTTACATAAGACTTTGCTTAATTGAGTTTCTTATTGAACTTTGTTAAAACGAATCACAGCTTTTTTGCTATTTTATGATGTTATCCTACTTCTTATCTTTTTACCTTCCTCTCTTTATTATTCTGTATTTGAGTTTATATTTTAAAACCAGTGTTGCTCATGGCTATTGAATCCATCTTTCCAGTAGGCAAGCAGATCAAGTGTGTGTTGACTAAGGTACTTATTAGTCTTGTTTGATCTCCTCCTGACATCTGATTTACTTTGTTTAAAATTCTTTATGAAATTATTGTAATATTTGTTTTAATTCTATAACTTTTCCCATATATGTTTTCCATTTTTTTGTCAACAAGAACTTAAAGTATATCAGGATGCAATTATTTTTAATTTTTTTCTAATTTTTGTTTTATTTTTATATTAATTTTGATTTTTCTCTAATTTGTCAGAATATGCACAGGCAATTATTTCAGGAATGACTCTCCCATGAATAAATGGTCATTTATTTCTTTTCTACTAAAATATAATCAGTTTTATTTTTGTGTGGCATGCTATTTGGTGTAAAGAAATGGAATCACTATGATTAGTACTAATGTTTTTCTTGAAGAAAATATACATGATGCACTTTTTGCAGTCTCCCCTTTTTTGTCTTTGCATTGAAGTCATTATCTGTGTGCATGCATGTGTGCGCGTGTGTGTGTGTACATATACAATTTGAAGACCTTGATGAGTTCTTCATAGACTTTCTCTACCTCTTCATCTTCAGTAACAAATGTTGATACATAAGCTGCAGTCATTTTTCGTGATTGGTCTTTTTGCAAATATTTTTCATGAGCATTGCAATAAGAAATGACCAAACATCCCATGAAGTGATGCTTCTTGTTGCCTTTGGATGCATGATAAAACTAACTCAGCCAACTCCTTAATTTGTCTCTGCAAGGAGAACCTGTTAGTCTTCCTTTGATTTAGCAGCAAATTTATTTTGGCTTCTGGTTATATTTATGTTGACGTCAAGATCAATTTGATTAAGTTCTGAGGGTACTAAAATAACTGGAAGGTAGAACTGCTGATCTGTCTTTGGTGATAATAAAAAATGAGAGAAGCTTCATAAACTTGAGAAATGGAAAGTATTGTCTCCATTTTTTTTGAAAGGAAGAGAATAGAGTCTGCTAATGATAGACCACAGTGAGTTTGACTTTTGTAGCAAAAATTTAAGATGACATTTTCAAAGGGGTAGTTTGTGAGCATTTAGAAAGGAAAGAGGTGATCATTGAAAGTCAGTGTGGCATAAGATTTTGACAGGCCAACCTTTTTCTTTTGATCTCTCTCTTTTTTGAAAATATAGCTAGACTGATAACTAAATTGGCAAATCAGGGAAATTCTATAGAGGAAAAGAATCTCTATATAGATTTCAAAGACGCCTTTGTTAATTTTTGTAGACAAGATGAAATGATATTGGCAACTAAGTTGATGTAATATGTAGAACACTGGACCTGGAATCAGGAAGACCTGAAATCAAATCAAACATTTGGTATTTAGTAGGCAAATCACTTAATCTCTTAATCTCTTAATTTCCCTTATCTTAAAAATGAGTTTAATATTAAGCACATACCTAGGAGAAGTTGTAATGAAAAATGAGATAATAGTTATAATGTATTTTGTAAACCTTAAAGTTCTATTTTATATATATATATTCTGTAATTACTATTATTTTTGTAGTTGTTGAACAGTATTATGTTTAGGTGGATATTCAGAATTATGTTAGTTAATTCAATCAGTTAACAGACTTGTAATAAATGCTAATTTATTATGCTAATTATTTCTGGAACTATAAAGACAATGAAATAGAGTTTAAGAGTAATAGTAATAAATATATCATCTACTTTAGGTTACATTATTATAAATTTTGCAGGATGCTTTTTAAATACATTATCTTATTTTATCCTTGCAAGACTGTAAATGAGGATAATATTGGTCTTGTTGTCCCCAATTTTACAAATGGCTAAGATCCACAATTCGGGCAAAAGTAGGTTTAGATTCAGGCTTTTTCTGTCTCCATATCCATTCTCTTTTTCACTATGTGCTATGTTGCTTCTCATTTTGAGGACTTGATTTAATAGAGTGCAAAACTAAGAGAATTAAGTCTAAAAGTATGCTGGTCAGTGTGAAATCTTTGAATTACTTGGAATTGAATAGGGTAGGGGGATTTAAACTTTAAACTTTAAAATGAAAGGCATTTCTTTTTCAGTCCTTGTTGCCATGCCATTCAAAAAGCACTTATATATTTACTTTAACATTTCAGTTATTTGTGATTTTGTTATTATAGTCACACTTTCCACCAGCACAGAGATTGTCTTTCAGAGTTAATCGGTGATCAGTCTGGTGAAGGCCTAGTTAGTTTGGACCTTGAGTGATGCAGTTGCACTTTGGGCCAATCTGAATAGTCTTTACCACTTTGTAAAACTAAGCATATATCCAGATAATGGAAACATTAATATTGGGATAGAAAAAGTTCCTGCTGTGTGTCCTTCTGGTCTATTTGTATAGTCACCATGAGACATTGGAATGAGTTTATGGAGATTGTATATAATTAGATGCACCCATTTTTATATTCATCATGAAAGATATTGGATAAGAAACTCAAGCTTATTTGAGTCTGAAAGTTCCAAATGTAATTTTTTTTTCATGAATTTCAGTGTTCAGTTGAGAAGTTTCAGGAAGAAGTACTGTACTGGGTCATATCTATGGACTATTGTATTCTTTTTTTTTCCCATTGACTGGCATAGAGGTCAGTTTTGTGGGCCTGCATATATATCTTCTACAATGTAGTTCTTAAAAAAAAAATTCAATGGCATAGGCCCCCAGTTCTTACTTTGCCTTAATATACTCTTTTGAATCTGTTATCCAGGATTCCATGCAGTCTTGTTGAAAGAAATAGAAAGGAAAAAAGGAATGATTTCATTGTGACATAATATAAAGAAATATTATATTTTCAAATTACTTAATATTTAGTGTAGTCATGCTAAAATGTGGTGAATATGTATTCTGTGTGCTTATAGAGGTTGTTTATGGAAAAAATATGATCCATTTTTGTCCAAGGAATTTTTGGCATATCAGGGAATTTTTTTTTTTAAATTGACAGCCTCTGAAGTGTTCTCACTAATATTAAATTTATGACTGTATGTGGGCTTAGCTGTCAGGTAGTTAACTTTCTAGAATGAAGAATTTATAATTTTTGAATTTAAAATCATTATGTATAATGTCAGAATACTGGCATATATATTTACTTATTAAATTTAGAAGGAATGCTAACTTTCTGTCTTACTTTTAAATATATAATAAAATGCTGTCTTATGGCAAGTGGGATCCTATAAGTATTGTTTTAGAGAAATATTTAATACTTCATTTGTTAAATCAGCATATATTTAGCATCTCCTGTACCATTGGACTTGGGTTATACTCATTGTATGATGAAATCAGGTTTGTGGTATTTTATAATGGGGTCTGACCCCCCCATATATTTATATTGATATCTTTTGAAAGAAATATATACATTTATTTCTTCTCTTATTGATAGATTTTCATTGTGTCATCCACAGACGTTACTTCTGCACACTGTGAATTTATTGTCTGGCAATAATTTGAGTAATGGAAAAAGTAGGCAAAATCAATCTGGTGTTTCCTAAATAGCAGTTCTGTATTTTTTCTAAATGTGTGCATAAAATCCAATACTGACATTGACAGATGTAACCAACTCTAGATTGTCTAGAATTTTTAATTCGAGTCTGTCTTCTTTGGCTTGCTCCCTGGCGGTCTACTCTGTTGCCAAGTTCATGTATACTCAGGGAATGAAAGTTAATTAATATTGGCATAGAAAAAGTGTAATTAGGAAGATGCATATGCTGTTTCTGTAGGAAAGCCAGAATAAAGATATAATATGTTCCACAGCCAAAAATAAAGATACTTTGTTGTACTGGCACCCTAACTCCTTCAATGCACATATTCAAAAGTTGTCCAACAATTTGCCCAATTCCAGTGAAAATAGAAAAGGGATGCTTTAAGATGATAGATTGTATCAGTTATAAGCATGAAGTGAGCATGCATCAGGCAGAATCTCAAAACTGTAGTTTGCCTGAACATAGACAGAAGCTAATAAATTCAGACTACTTTGCAAAACAAATAGGAGAGATGGTGGCTAAGGTGAGGAAGCAGAAAGAAAAGACTATGTTTTGTTCATTAGACACCAAATGTTTTTGATTTTGTGTTTAAATCTAATTTAAGCTGTTAAAATAAATTTAGTATTGGTTGACTAGAAGGACTATACTTTCTTAAAAACTTCCATGTGAAGTTTGTGTATATCATACCTATGAAATTTACTGGGTAGTTGGAGTATAATAAAAGTTGAAATATCCCTATCTGTTAATTTTAGTTAAAGAGATTCCATAATATTTGCAAATCATTTTTCTGGTTCAGGGAAAAAAAACACTTAAAATAAGTTGAAGTAACTTACAAAGTTCACAAATAGAAAGATTATGGAGTTTTTTCCCTAATATTGTGTTGACTCCTGAATGAATTTATTTTAGGACCCAAAGATTTTTAGGACTTTCAAATCTCAGATTAAAGCTTCAAACTTTATTTTGATTCTTTTTAAATTTTGTCTTTGTGAATAACAAAATATACCTTGGAAAGGGAAAAAACAAACAAACATGGCTTTAAACTCTTGTAATAGAAGCATATTTAGGTTGATGTTTAGATCTAATCTTTAAATGTATTACCTATATTCATTGCTCACTGTAAGGGTAAAAAGTATATTTCCCTCTCATGCTGATTGAGATTTATATCCTTAAAAATATATGGGTGGCTAGGTGGCAAGTGGATAGAACACCCATCCTGGAGTCAGGAGTACCTGAGTTCAAATCTGGCCTCAGACACTTAATAATTACCTAGCTGTTTGGCCTTGGGCAAGCTACTTAACCCCATTGCCTTGCAACCCCCCCCCCAAAAAAAACCTAAAAAAAAAACCAAAGCTAGATTTTGTAACTGTATTGGCATTGCAAATTTCTAGTAAAGAAACTCTCTACCCTTGTATATTGGTATCTGTTTTCTAAATGTTATTGTCTTAGAGAATTGCTTAGACATACCCAGGTTTATGTAGCCAATGGACTGAAAACAGGACTTGAACCCCCAGGTCTTAGTGACTTCGGGACAGTTTTCTATCCACTATGCCACATTACCTATTGAGATTTCTATTATTTAATCATTTAAAATAGTGGTGATTTTTGTTTAATTGTTCTGCCACATGATTTGCATTCCTGTGTTAATGTCTTTTTTTTCCCCCCATTTATTGTTTTAGGTTATCCCCTTCATGCCCCTGAAGCCTACTTCCCTTATTTTAAAAAGAATAATGTGACTACAATTATTAGACTGAATAAAAAGATCTACGAGGCTAAGAGATTCACAGATGCTGGTTTTGAGCACTATGACCTCTTCTTCATAGATGGCAGCACACCAAGTGATAATATTGTTCGACGATTCCTAAATATATGTGAAAACACCGATGGAGCAATTGCTGTACATTGCAAAGGTTGGTACAAGCCCTTTGTAGTTTGGTTTTCTGACTTCGAATGAGGTTCAATGAGGTTGCCAAATCTCAAACAACAATCAAAAAAGCCAAACCAAAACCAAATGCAAGGACTTAGAGCAACATGGTGGGGAGGAGGGTGGGGGAGGAAATGGGAGGGGAAGAATAAAATCCTGATCTTTTCTAATTCATAAAACTGAGCCACAAGAGCCTCTTTAACATTCCCTTTTCTGAAGAAAAGATTTCTCTGGGTGTGGAGAACCAGGGGCCATTGACTGATCTCAGATGATGGGTGAGGTTTTCTGTCATGACTCCTGGAAAAACTGTTCCCAAACTGTTTTCTGGGATTGTGCACTTTGATTAGGAAATGTAATATGCACATTACTGGGGATGTTCAGCTGAGTCTCAATTAGTATGAACAATGAATCCCTTGAAGTGGAGGTATTATTTGGATCTGCATGACATATTTCTATTGGACCAGAACCAGTTGCTGTTTTTATATAATTATAACTTAAAGTAGTAAGAATTTGAATATTTATAATATTTCAATATATATATTTGCATTCATTATTCACACTAATCGGGGCATAGTTACAATATTTTGAAAGAGGTAAAATTTTGTATTTTTTTCTTTCAAAAGTCTTTTACTTTAATTTTACCCTCTATTTGAGGTTCAGTGCCTTCGTATTCTCTGGTAATTCAAGATCATCCAATACTTAGTAAGGTTTCTGAACCCCTTTTTCTTTTCTTTACCATCAAAAATCGTTACTTGCCATTTTCCTGTTTTAGTTGTGTCTTTATTCTTTGTGACCCCATTTGGTGTTTTCTTAGCAGGGATGGTAGAATGATTTGCCATATGTCCTTCTTCAGCTCATTTTACAGATGAGAAAACAACCAAAATGGATTAAGTGACTTGTCTATAGTCTAGCTAATAAGCATGAAGCCAGATTTGAATTCAGGAAGATGAGCCTTCCTGACAATAGATCTGGCACTCTCTCCACTATGCCACCTAGCTGTTCTTAATGATATGTACTCATTTCAACTGCATAGGTTAATTTTAGTCTCTGATCCTAGTGGTGATAGTCATTTTTTGGTGAAGTATTAGTGATCCTATGAACAAGGTAAACATTGGCTCTCAGAAACAGAAACATTACCAGAAGCAAGCAAAGCCATCAGTTTCTAAAGGATAGCAAATTGCACTTCTGACTGTTTTTACCTTTTCTAGAATAGTGTGAGGTTGGGACATACTAAAGTTCTTTAAGATCATCCTTCCTGCTTTCAGTGAGTTAGAACATCTCTCATTTCATTGGTAGAGAAATAGTCTGGACACCTTTGTACCCATAACATCCTTGTTATTTTGCATGTGTAGGTTTTTAAAAATGCCACTTAGTGGTGCTGTTCTCATATTTTAAATCTGGAGAAGGCAGTTTCTTGAGCATTTTCTGGAAATTGGCTGGTAGGTGTTAAGGATTATATAGCTCTTTTTTTTCTATGTCTGAAGCTACTGTTTCTGACTTATTCAGATGAGCATGACTTTCGTTCTGATAAAAAATTTAAATACCATTTTGTAGGCTCTGGTTTCTATGTTTAATATTCGTGTAGGTGTAGAGATTTTGATGAACATGTGAGCTGCTTGTAGAAGCTTCAGTTTTCCAGAGCCCTGGAAATATCAAGATGATCAGCACGTGGCCCAGGAGTTTAGATGAGGGCATCTGATGGCAGCCTTTATGTACTTTGAACATAGCCCTTATCTCCTGTCCTCCCAGCCCCCCCCCCCCCAACTTCCTAGTTGAATATTTCTATTTTTGCAGAACTGAAAATATAAAGGATCTTGCTTAAAAGATTCATTATTAATTTGCGGTTTGCTCTAGCAGGCTTTAATTCTGCTTCTAATCAGGTCACAGTGAGTGGGGTTGAGTGGGCTTCTTCTCGATGTGATTCACATACATCATAAGTTTGCCTTGCCATTCTAATTTATTACCTTTTTCTATAGTTGAAGATTGCTTCGATTTAGAAAAATCCAAGTTTGATATCTCAGCAGTGGGAAAAATAGTTAACTAGCTACCTGTATTAAATTGAGCTAAGAACCCATATTCCCTTTTTCATCTTCAAAATATTATAACATCAAAAAGAAAAATAGTTAAAATTCAGAGTTTTTGCTGACATGAAAATGAATTTCATTTCACAATAAAGTAATTGTTGGTGTACAAAGTCATACTTTTTTCTTTCCAAGAAAAGGCATTTTATCTGTAAAATATACTTTGGGTTTATAGATTCTAAGGAGACCAGACTTAATAGTTTTCATTGAAATTCTCTACCTTGAATGACATGTGTGGTACTTCACCTCTTGAATCCTTCTAAAAAGAAACCTGCTTATTAAAGCATTGCTTATTACATGAGTTCTCTTTACTTTGTGTACCTAAATAGATTGTTAATTAGAAATATCATTTTTGACATTGAATAATTTTTTAAAATTTTATATTCCTAGTAAGAACCTTAAGCAGTAAAATCAATTAATTGATATTAAACACTAAAATCAATTAATTGATATTAAGCTATCTTGGTAGGGATATTACAGATCTCCAAATTGAAGATCTTTCCAGGTGTCTGTTTTGCTTGTTTCCACATACCCATATTTATAGTATTATTTGATAAGGCTTGTAACTCCCATCTTAATTACAGCTGTATTTTTTTTGTTTGTTTGTTTGTTTTTAGGTTTTTGCAAGGCAAATGGGGTTAAGTGGCTTGCCCAAGGCCACACAGCTAGGTAATTATTAAGTGTCTGAGACCGGATTTGAACCCAGGTACTCCTGACTCCAGGGCCGGTGCTTTCTCTACTGTGCCACCTAGCCGCCCCAAGCTGTATTGTTTTTAATAGAACACTTGAATCTACTATGGGCCTATTAGTTATTTTGACATCTGCCCTAATTGAGTCAGCTTAATTTTCAGAGAATTGAAGTAGAACTGAACAGTTTAATTGAATATGAGGGAGGAGAGAAAGGGAAGCTTATCCTACAGTAAATGAAGTTCAGTAGTTTTTGGAAAAGGAATGAAAATGCCATGTCTCCAAAGGCAACTTTGGTGTTGAAAGGCAAGTAGTAACATTTATGGAATTGGAATTTTAAATTCTATAATGATTTCATATATGCAGTTGCAGCCTTTTTATTCAGGCCTTAGGGATGATAAAGGGTTTGGCTGTGAATTCTTGGGAAACTTAAAAAACCCCCACCATATCTGTAAAGTTGAATACTAATTTCCCCTACGGGTTTTGTAAAATTAATAGAACAGCAAAGCAATTATTATTGGACTTGATATTAATATATATGTATATAATGTGTATATATATATATGTATATATATATAATATATATAATATATAATATATTATATATATATATACATATATATATATATATATATATATATATATATATATATATATATATATATATATAGTATCTTGATTATCTCATTTATACCACTAACTGTATACGAGTATCTTTGGTTTAGACTATTTTAGCAGTTAAAAGAAAAATTTTAAAAAAGAAATGGTGAAATTTTCCTTCCTTGTTCAATTATATGTTAAGAACTTCAAACCATTCAGTACTAAGAACATTCTTTTTATAGATCTAAATTACAGACTCTATGAAATTTCTTTAAAAAAAGAAATGATGAAACTTTAGTTTTAGAAATGTTTGAGAAACTTCTATATTCTTTCACTTTTAGCTAATCGAACCAGAAGGGCAAGGTACTGAATGAAGGACATGATAAATCATCTGGTGTTGGAGAGATTTTAGAGGCATATATGACTGCTAAAAATATACGACCTCCAGGAGACTCTACTGAAACTCACTGAGCCCTTGTTCTGTAGTCACAAATGATCTTGTATTTGGATTAGTTGTAAAGGATTCGAGCTCCATCCAAGTAATATAAAAGTAACAATCATCTTCATTGTCATATTTAGAGTAAAAAGGGTTTGGTGTAGGGAAAGAGGTAGTAACTCCTCAGAATATTAACTAAATTCTAAAGGAAGTTTTTTTGACAAGAGCAAAATACAAGGAACCTATTAAAAACATCTTAAACAAGGATAAATAGGAATTAATGTCATGATAATCAATTGTAATAAAAAATGAAGAACAAATATTAAATACCTTGTGTTACCTACAACTTTTATGAAGTAGCGATAATGACTGTCCAGATTCCTGAACATAGTTATAGGTCAAAAACAGGGGATGAATTATGGAAAACAATTTTCCTTAATATTTTATTCATGAAAAGTTAATAACAAATGATGAAAAAGATATATTTAAAGGCTTACCATGTAAAAGGTTCCATTGCTCACATTGATTCTCCTTCTTAACTATACCATTGCTATCTCCCTTCCATTTAGTCAGAGTAGAAAACTCCACATTCCTACTGCCTGATGTATCATCAAAGATGATTTGTTGGGGTGGCTAGGTGGCGCAGTGGATAAAGCACTGGCCCTGGAGTCAGGAGTACCTGGGTTCAAATCCGGTCTCAGACACTTAATAATTACCTACCTGTGTGGCCTTTGGCAAGCCACTTAACCCTGTTTGCCTTGCAAAAAAACAAAAAAAAAAGCTGACTTGTTTTCTTTTAAAAGCTTCTCCAATTCACTTCCTCTCCAGTACCAGCATTGTCTCTCCTGCTGTTGATCCTTCATCTCTCTATTATTTGTTTGTTTGTTTTTTTTTGCTAGGCAATGGGGTTAAGTGGCTTGCCCAAGGCCACAGAGCTAGGTAATTATGTGTCAGAGGCCGGATTTGAACTCAGGTACTCCTGATTCCAGGGCTGATACTCTATCCACTGCACCACCTAGCAGCCCCCATCCCTCTATTATTGAGCATCTCTTTGCTATAATTTTGACTCTGCTAATTTAATCTATGAGCTACCAATCCAAGTTTCTTTAAAAAAAACCCAAACTATTTTGATTATATAATTTTTTCTCCTCAATAACCAAAATAATGACTTCCCTTTTCTATTTGCATCAAGTTCAAATTCTGCTGTCTGGTTTATAAAACCTTCCTTGTCTAACCCTGCTTCTTTCTAGCATATATTTAATTCACCCTCTTACTTCATGTTTTTGCTGATGGTTTTTGCCCAAATCTCCTTCCTCACCTCCCTATGGGTGCCCAATGTGGCAATATGAGGATTTGTATAGGAAGAAAAGAGAGCTGAAATAGGAGATTGAATTAGTTGGTTTTTGAAGTTCCCTCCTGAGAGTCGTTGAAGAGTCAGGGGAAAAAAGATAGTTTAAATAAGCTAGGTATTTTCAAGTTTGTAAGCACAGTGGGATATTGTGAAAAGAGTATGTACTAGAGTTGTGGAGTTTTGGCATCTAGCCTTGGATCTGTTACTAGCTAGTAGAGACATTTGGCAAAGTGCTTTCCTTTTCTAGCCTTCAGTTTCCTCATCTAAAGATGAGTAGGAACTACCCTTTTTGAGATTTTGGATTGGAATTTCATTATTTATAAGGGAAGTGAAGTAGTAAATAAGGATAAGTGCTAGAAAATTTTAATTTCCACATTTATAAGAACATTGATCAAGGTTAGGGGAAAATAGTCACTAATTTCAAACCAAAACTTTATTTAATGCAATGGAGAGAGCACCAGCCCTGGAGTCAGGAGGACCTGAGTTCAAATTTGGCCTCAGACACTTACAGCTGTGTGACCTTGGGCAAGTCAGCTTAACTCCATTGCCTTGCAAATAAACAAAACTTTATTTAAAAACTATATATATTAAAAAGCACATCTTGTCCAGACTAATCTTGTCATAACTGTCAGACTAACAGTGAATCAGTCAGTAACCAATCAATAAACATTAAGTTTGTGCAAGGCACAAACTACATAAATAGGCAAAAGATAACCCCTGCCCTCAGGGAACTTACAATATAATGGGGGGAGGGACAGCTAGGTGACAGAGTATATGGAGCACCAGCCCTGAAGTCAAGAGAGCCTGAGTTCAAATATGGACTCAGAGACTTAATACTTAGTAGCTGTGTGACTTTGGGCAAGTCACTTAACCCCATTGTCTCACAAAAAAAAAATAAAAAAGCATCTAGTGGGGTCAGCAACATACATATACATACATACACACACACACACACACACACACACACACACACACACACATATATCTCAAGCCATATACAAGATAAATTGGAAATGATTAACAGAGGTAAGGCATGGAAAGTTAAGAGGGGTTTGGGGAAGGCTTTCCAGTAAAAGATGGTATTTTACTTGGGACTTAAAGGAAGTCAAGAAGGTCAGTAGGCATATTGGAGAAAGTCCTGAGGGGTCAGCCAGAGTAACAGGTCTGTAGAGTTACGACAAATTGCTTTGATTAGAGAAGGGCTTTTGAATCTGATCTTTCTGATATTAATAGTCACTGTAAAATAAAATCTGGATTATATAATTTATTTGCTTGTAGAAGTGGCTAATTGTCCTTATATAGAATGGTTATCAATAGATTCATCTCAATCTGGGTAGTATTGATTTCTTATATGGATTAATTCTAGGTTTAATATTTTAATAGTTTTCCTAATGAATGGTCATATTATATATATGCATGTGTGTGTGTGTGTGTATTTCCAGTTACATGTAAAGACAGCTTTCAACATTCATTTTTTGTAAGATTTTAAGTTCCGTATTTTTCTGCCTGCCTTCCTTCTTTCCTCCCTCTTCATGACAGCGAATAATCTGATGTTATATATGTATGTACATATTATATATGTACAATCATGCTTAACATATTTCCATTTTGATCATGTTGTGAAAGAAGAAGCAGAACAAAAGTGAAAAAAGAGTCATGAGAAAGGAAAAAAAACAACAAAATTTAAAAAAGTGAAAATAATATTCTTTGGTCTGCATTCAGACTCCATAGCTTTTTTCTATGAGTGTGAATGACATTTTCTATCACAAGTCTTTTAGAATTGTATTTGCTTATTGAAGTACTGAGAGGAGCTAAGTCTTATCTTAGTTGATCAACATACAAGGTTGCTATGAAGGTGTACAATGTTTTCCTGAATCTGCTCATTTTATTCAGCATCAATTCATGCAAGTCTTTTCAGGTTTTTTTGGAACCCACCTGCTCATTATTATTTTTTGTTTGTTTTTTACAAGGCAAATGGGTTTAAATGACTTGTCCAAGGTCACACAGCTAGGTAATTATTGTCTGAGGTCAGATTTGAACTCAGGTCCTCCTGAATCCAAGGCTGGTGCTCTGTCCACTGTACCACCTAGCTGCCCCTCATTATTTCTTATAGAAGAATAATATTCCAACACACTCATAATACCAATATTTGTTCAGTCATTCCCCAATTGATGGCATCCTCTCAATTTCCAATTTTTGCTGCTACAAAAAGAGCTGCTATAAATATTTTTGTACATGTGGATCTTTTTCATTTTTTTAGGCTGTCTTTGAGATACAAATCTGTTGGTGGTATGCACAGTTTTATAGCCCTTTGGGAAT
The DNA here is from genome assembly GCF_037893015.1 of Macrotis lagotis. Lineage (NCBI taxonomy): Eukaryota > Metazoa > Chordata > Mammalia > Peramelemorphia > Peramelidae > Macrotis > Macrotis lagotis. The sequence continues at coordinate 201,340,957 of NC_133662.1, forward strand.
GTGAACAGTCCATCTTTAAAAATTTCAAGAAAAAAAGACCAAATTATTTTTTTAAATGCCTTTCTAATTTAGTTTCATACTTTAATATAATTGTTATCTATTTGGATATTGTCCTTAAATTTTTTTAAACTCCAAAACATCAAAGGATGTATCAATATCTGAAAGTATCTTATTTAAAATTGTATGATTTAAGAATCATACAGTAAATATGATACTATTGATGCCAGCTTGCCAATATCTAAAATTTATTGATATTACTGTATCATAATTACCTATTCTCATGCTGTATCTTATGCTCTATCTCTTTTTTTTAAGCTGGTCTTGGGAGAACAGGAACATTGATAGCCTGTTATGTAATGAAGCACTATCGGTTCACGCATGCAGAAATCATAGCATGGATAAGAATCTGCCGGCCAGGTTCTATTATAGGACCTCAACAACACTTCCTGGAAGAGTAAGTATCTCTTTTCCATTATTGTGTTATAAAATTTGTTCCCAATCATCTTTGCTTCTTGTTCCCTGTTCATGGACCATGTCAAGTCTGTGGTTATAGAGAGGCCACATTGTGGGAAGGCTTTCTGTCTAATGGAGTTTTGTTGATTTGACAGCTAATGGATTCTAACTTGGTGCCTTTTATATAATTTGCTGAGGTGAGAGTGAGGAAGAAATCACAGAGCCATCTCTGCCTACCTATTTTCTGTCATTTTTTTCTTTGTCTGATTTGGCTACAGTGCAATTTTCTTGTGTCATTTCAGTTGGCACTTTTCATTCTTTTCTTTTGTTTGAATGTCTAAAAATAGTGAAAAGCAGCACTGAGGTCAACCAATGAACTGAATAATATTGCCATTGTATTTACACGTTACTGAACTATTGATGCACCTGTGGGAAAACCAATCAAGTCACTAATGACACAAAAAAGGGAGATAACCTGATTTTGGTTTTAGTCCTAAATAGTTATGTGACCTTGGACAAGTCACTTGACCCTCTAGGTTCAAGATGATTTTCTTCTGTATTCCTTAGCTCTCTTGCTTCACCTGATAAAATTTCACTTTGTTCATCAATCTAAAACTATTTGGAAAAGAAGTAGCAATTTCCCTTGGCCCCTACCCCATTTCAACTTGTACTTCTAATTTCCTTCATTTATAGAATTCATTGAATTGTCATTCCATTCCCTTACTTGAAAGTAATGTACCTGTTTTTCTATTTGTTATATTTCTTCATTTTTAAAATATAGATGTAAGTCTTATAATAATAGTTTTATATATGAATGAGACTATTATTTATTCCACATTAACGTAAAGCCACATACAAAATGGATAAATGATATTGACAATAATGATAAACTTGAAAATCCTAAACTTTTTGTAACTAGCAACAAAACATTTTAGAACTAGGAGATCACAACTCATCTATTCTAACTTTCTCATATTACAAGTGAAAAAATTGAAGACCAAAAATATCAAATGCTAAAATGCTAAAAACAGATTAAATTCCAACTTCAAAATAATTCTGACAAATAACAAAATTGATTAGAAAGGTTCTATCTGAATCAAGAATTTTTAAAGCTTGTTTTTATTTTTATAGCACAATCATTTTCCTTTTAAGTGCTTCCCAATTCTCATTTTCAACTCTCTTTTGTAATAGAAAATATTTAAGCAAAATTAGCTGCTAAAGTGTCTATATATGACAGTGACGGTTTATACTATATTCCACACCTATAATCTACACTTATCACCTGAGAAGAATAAAGTGTGGATTGTGATCTTATAAATCATCAGCGTTCAACTACTTTTTAAGTTGTTGTCATTTACATTCTTATATATGTACATAGAAATATTTATAAAACACACATTTATATAAAGATACATAAAATATATAATTATAAAAATTTATATATTTATATGAATATATATTTATAAAATATATATCAGTGAAGAAGATATTCTTCACTGAATCATTTAATGCAAGTCTTTCTTTTATGGTTCAGCAGGATGATAAGGGGACAGAATGCTCAGGTTAGAGTCAGGAAGACCAAGTTTGTTTCTTTCCTCAGATAGCTGTTTGACCCTGGATAAGTCATTTATCTCTCAGCTTTTTCTCATTCTTAAATGAAGGTGCTGGATTTGTTCCAGCTTTAAATTTAATTCTGTGCTCCAATAATCTTATATTTTACTGAATTCATAATTTGCTATTTCTTATGGTATAATAATATTCTAATACATTCAAACACCACAATATGTCCAAACATTCCCCAATTTATGGACAGCTTTCATTTCTACCTGTTTTTTTGCTTCCAAGAAGAGTATATGAATATTTATTTTATCTCTAATTCTTATCTATTTATCTAGCTATCCAACCCCTTCTTCTTGTCATTGATCTCTTTGGGTCAGTGATCACAATGTAGTGACTTTTATTTCATAATAATTGGACCAATTCATAGCTCCACTGGCAAGGTGGAGCTATCGTCCCCTAGTCTCTGCAACAATAACTTCAACGAATATTTTTAGAGCACTCTGCTCCTAGTACTATGCTTTGTACTTTGGTAGAAACAGGATCAAAGAATTTCAGAGTTGGAATGGATCTCAGGAATCATATGACCTATTTCATATCTGAAAAAGAAATCTTTCACCAGCATGCCCTCACATGGTCATCTGATCTTTGCTTCAAGATCTCCAGTGAGAGAGAGTCCACTACTGGTGATCTCCATTTTTCTAATTACTAGGAAGTTTTTTTTTCTGTATTTTAAACTTGAATTTGTTTTCAGCAACTTCCATACATTATTCCTATTTGTTCCCTGAAGGGTCAAATAGAGAAAGTCTAATCCTTCTTGTTCATGATAATTCTTCAAATAATTAAAGTCAGTTCACATGCTCTCTTCTGAGTGTTTTCTTCTTTAGGCTAAATACTTCCTACATTTGCTAAATAATCTTCAAATGGCATGAATGGGGAAAAAAAGGTCATTTTCCAACCTTGTTGCCCTCTTCTCTATCTTTGCCACCTTATTAAACAGAAGTATTTTTTTTAACTTAACATATTGTCTTGTTTGGGAAGATATCTTTATCAAAATGCCTCTCATATAGGAATAAATTTATTCAGACCACTATGAATGATATAAACATTATCAATTGGCATATCCATATCTTTCCTTCATTTCTAAATACATGAAATGGTGAACAATACAAAACCATATAACAGAGTGCTCAATTATGTCCAATTTATAAACATTGGAATTTGGAGGAGAAAAAGATTTTTGAGAGCTCAAATAATTAGAGAACTGTTTCATAGAGAAGATCAGGACCTAAGTCCCATTCAGGGAACATTAAGTGCCTACAATATTCATGATTCTCTGCTAGGTACCGGGGGATACTAGGCAAAACTTAAAAAAGACCTTGCCTTTGAAGAACTTAACATTTTATCAACATAGGTAACTATTTGAGAACTATTAAATCAACTATTAAAATCTTATCTTCCTTTGGAAAGGCAGTAAATTTTGAGCTAAATGGGTAGGATTTGGCTAAGTGAGGGAGGAGGGAAGTATATTATGCGCCTGAGAAGTAAGATATTATTGATATGTTGCAGCATTCCTATGCATACCACAATATTTCTCTCTATTGCTCTTTGGGTGATCTTGAATTTTGAGACTTTGAAGGTTGTGAAGTTTTGTTCCTGATAGACATCTGAGTAATAGTCCTTGAAGAAATTGGTGACAAAAAGATGGAGTTTCGTATTAGAGAGAATATCAGATCATTTAGAAAAGTTTACAATTTGCTAAATGGAGTCCTGCCCATTCTTTCCTATCTAATTTATTGCTCATTGGCAATATCTGTTCTAGTTATGTATTGATAATGGATCAGCTGACTTAGCTTTTCTTGTCTGGATTTTTAGACTGTATTCTTTTAAGTGGTTATGGATCTTACCTAGGGACTCCCCTCTTCTAGGATTTAGTGCTTTTCATTGATATGATAAATAATTTACTGAACTCATGAACTGTTTTCTTTTTGTTCATTCTTGATGATTAAAACTATAGTTAGCTCTGCTCATGACTTAAAATTTTCTAGCAGTTTATCCTTTTAATTTCATTAGATCACCTCCTGAGACTTAATTGTGAGCTCTAAATTCACCACATTTATTACTAGAAAGAGAACCTAGAGATTTAAAATTAAACAGGACTCTTGAGATCTCTTGAGTCTATCTGATTTTATAGGTGAAGACCCTGAATCCGAGAAAGTTTGCTATTAGCCTAACATGATATATATGGCATATTTTTTCTACTTTCTCATTTCTGACTCATTTTTCAACTCCACGACTCCACTACTCTCTTTAAAATTGCCATTAACTTCATTATGCTAAATTCAGGAACCTCTCCCCCCCCCAACCCTTTTCCTTAGTCTTCCTCCTTCTTGACCTCTCTGCAATATTTGACAATATTGATTAATCACCCTCTCCTGGATAAACTTTCCTTTCTTTGGATTCTTGTGACATTGCTCTATTGTGATTGTCCTCCTAACTGTTTGACTGATCATTTGCAACCACATTTATAGGATCAACATCTGTTGTCTTGCTCTCTATGTATGGATGTAGCCCAGACCTCTGTCCTGGAATATTTCTTCTTTGCTCTCCATTTTATCCATGATCTTATCAGTATCCATGGGTTCTGATGTCATCTTTATTACAAAAGAATCTCTGCATTTATTTATCTGGTTTTTACCCTTCCAACAGTGGCCTCTCTCTAGGCATGGATCTCTAGCTTGCCCGGTAGAATCGTTGATGGAATAGACAAATTCAACTTGCTCCAAAACAGGACATGCCTTTCTTTTTATTTTATTTTATTTTATTTTATTTATTTTTTTTTTAGGTTTTTACAAAGCAAATGGGGTTAAGTGGCTTGCCCAAGGCCACACAGCTAGGTAATTATTAAGTGTCTGAGACCAGATTTGAACCCAGGTACTCCTGACTCCAGGGCCAGTGCTTTATCCACTATGCCACCTAGCCACCCCTTCTTTTTTATTTTAAATTTAATTTTTCCAACTATCAAGCTTATATTTTTCTCTCTCCTCCCTTGAGAAAAAGAAAACCTTTGTAACAAATAAGTATAATCAAAACAAATTCCCATATTAATTTTTTTCCAAAAATTTATGTCTTATTCTGCATATTGGTTCATCACCTTTGTGTCTGGAGATAGCAGTTTTCTTCTTCTTTAGGCCTCTGGAATCATGTTTAATAATTTATTGGTAATAGTTTTTATAAATTTTTTTCCTTATAAATTGTTGGTTTTCCTTCGTTACTTGAATTGGTAGTGATAACTTCTAATACTGATCAATTCACAAGCTTTAAGTTGCTCAATTTTTTTAGCCTTAGCTAGTTTGCTTTTCCTTTGGCAACTTGGTGAGTGGGAACCACTAGGAGACTTAAGATATTAGTGTAAACACCCAATAGACTTTAGTCCTCCTGCAACTCAGATCTACCAAACTTAGCAGATACACTAGCCTCAATTTCCCCAGTCACAGACTATGGTTTATCAAAGTCCTTAAATTTTTCAGAAGTTCTTTTTTACAATGTTGGCATTATATGTTAAATCTTGTTCTGCTTGCTTCATTCTGCATTAGTTCATACAAGTCTTCCCAGGTTTTCCCTAAACTATGTCCTCATTTCTTATGGAACAATGTTTCATTGCATTCACTTACCATGGTTTGTTCAGCCATTCATTAATTGACCCTGTTAGTTTATAGTTCTTTGTCAAAACAAAAAAGGGTTGCTACAAATATTTTTGTACATAAGTTTTTTTTCTCTAACTCTTTGATCTTTTTGAAATTTAGGCTTAGTAGTATATTGATGGGTTTTGTAACTTGGGGACATAGGGCAGAATTGTTTTCCTTAATGGTATCACCCTTTCATAGCTCTATCAAGAGTATATCAATGTATCTGTTTTTCCATAGTCTCCTTTAACACTTACCTTTTCTTTAATAGAGCTTAGGTGTGATATGGAGTTGCTTTAATTTCAGAGTTGCTTTAATTTACATATCTCTAATAATTAATGACTTGGAGCAATTATTTTCAACTTATTACCTTCTCCCTTAATCTACTCTTTCTTGTATTTCTTTTTTCCAAGCAACTTTGCTACTTAGACATCATCTTCACTTCCTGTGACTAATCTCACTCTTCTTTGTCCCAGCCAGTCGATTGTACAGCTACATCTTTGATATCTCTTCTGTCTGTCCTCTCTGCAAAGACCAAAATCACCTAATCCAATTCCTTTTTAGTTCTTGCCTGGGTTATTATAAAAACTGCCAAGTGGCCTTTATTCATTTAGTTTTTTCTCTCTCTCATCCATCCTCTACACATCTCTAAAATTGACATTCCTAAAAGGCAGACTGACCATATCATTGTCTTACTCAAAAAGTTTGTGACTCTTGTTTACTTTTAAAATAACATATAAGTGCTTTTGAAAATTGAAACTTCACAAACTTTCATCTTATCTTTTTAATCTCATAGTGTATTAGTTCTCCTTTATGCAGTTGACACTAAACAAACCTACCTACTTGTTCTTCCCCATATAAGATCTTCTATCTCCTGCCTCCATTTCTTTGTACAGATTGCCCCCCCCCCATAACTGGAATACTTTCCCTCCTTGTCTCTGACAAGAATTTCTATCTTCCTTCAAGATTTAGCTCAGGTACAGTCTCTTTAAAGAGGCCTTTTTGATTTCCAAATCATTGTGCATTTAACTTAATGCCTTTATTTACCAATTGAATGCAAATTCTATTATAGTAGGGGAAGGAGGGTTTCCGACTTATATTTTCATCTCTTTAACACCTAACAAAATTTTTTTCATATCTATCATGTCTCACACAGTTTTGCTACTTAAACATCATCTATCTTTTTTGAGATCTACTACACTGAAAGAATGTGACTTCCCCAGGTTCTTCTAGCCAGAATGTCAGAGGCAACACTTGAACCTAGTTCCCTCCAAATCTTAGGTCCCTTTTACCTGTCTGTGCATCTGGCAGGTAGCTAGTACTTGGTTAATACTTGTTGGTTAAATATTAGAACTGGACTTGGAACCCAGGTTTTAAGACTCCAAACATAGTGGATTTTTCTAGTTCCCCATTTTGTTTCTTTCTTGAATATTTCAGGGAAAATCCATCTCCTGAGAACATTCACAAGTGTCTCTTCCTCTTGCTGTGAAACCCCATCAATGAAGTTCTCTCCAGAGGCCACTGATTTCTTTTGAGCCTTTCTCCCTTTGATTCTTTACTTCTGTAAATCAGCACTTTGTTCTTATTAATGGTTAGTGCTATGTTGTGCTGCATTGGATTTTTTTTTTTATACTATATTCCAGTCAGTTCTATGTTATTCTATACTCTTCCTTAATTGGAAACATCATTTCAATACTTAAAGGTAGGAATTTTGTCACTAGCTCATCTTCATGAAAAAAGTATTGATGAATGCCAAACTTATACATATATAGATCTTAATGGGTCTCTGAGTTGAATTGACATGATTCAGAATTTAGTATTATGGTTGGGCTAAAATAGCTATTGAGTGTCATTTTAAATTGTCAGAAAAGGATGCAAAAATAATACTGAGATTTAAAAAAAGAAAATGGAAAAAATTAAAAATCCTCATTGAATGTTTGAAAGAAAATTAATTATGATTGATTCATGCTGTATGACTTTTCTAAGTTTTTAATTAATGTATTCAGATGCAATGAAAAGGATTGAGAGTTTCATAAGGATTTTTTTGCTGTTTAAAGTTAAATTTTATTTATGTATTTTTGAAGTATGTAAATGAAGTCTAACATGAGAAAGAAATCTGAAGCTTAACCAAATAATTTTTTAAAATTAGATAAAATTTACCTTTGTTTAATTTGCCAGAGTAATAAGATTATTAGGCTTATCTGTTCTATTGGAAATCCATTTGCCAACAGTTGTTTTAAATGTTGGCTTTAATATTTACTTTGGTAAATATTAGGGAACAGTGAAACCATTGGTTAAGAAGAAATGAAATTCTGATATTATTTCAAATCCATTGAACATCATTACTGAATTAAGTATTCTATTTTAGATAAAACAGGTATATCTGTTAGAAGTTTTGGAATAGAAGAAATAGACTCAGGTATGCACAAATTATAATATTACTTTTTTCATTCCTTTCTAAGACTTTTTAGTTTTTTGGTGTAACAAAAAATTTACACTAAATTTGTTTGAATTATGTAAATAAAGTTCTGGAGAAGGTGATTATAGTAACTTTTTTTTTAATTGAATTTTTTTTAGCACTGATGTCAATAATGTGGTGGCAGAGTTGTCATCTTGGTCACATTTTTTGCAAGATGCCAAGGTACCCAAGACAGAGAAGTGCTTCAATACTTGATATCAGAGCACCATATTCATCCTCTGCTTGTTTCTTCCCAGTAGCTAGCAGGAACTTCATAAGTAGTTTCTCTTTGCCTGGTCCTACCTCTGCTCCTGCCTTTTTGTCCTGTTTTCTTTTTTCTAAACACAAAATTTTCTGACTAACTTTCCTGTTCCATAACAGACCCTCTCCAATTTTGATATTTTTGGAGTTGAGCTTTAGTTGCATCCTTTCCTTCTCTGTCCACTCCAGATACCTGCCTACTCTTCCACATTCTGGAGTCACTATGAGCCAGAGCAGTTTTATGCTTTTATCTGCCATCTGCCTACCAAGGGAGACTGAGTCCCAATAATTTTTCCTATACCTTGTTGTGTTGTTTTCACTAGTACTATAGAAAAAAACCAAACAAACCAAAAAACCCAACCCTCCAAATCCATGTACTGGGATCTTCAAAAGACTGAGCCATGAGAGTAAAACAGAGAGGTTCTTACATTCTTGTTTCATTTCTTCAGTGACAGTTGGAACACTGTGGGGTCAACATATATATATATATATATATATATATATATATATATATATATATATATATATGTATGTATGTATATATAGGCAGAGGATATTGGTGACTAGGTCAAAGAATAGACTGCCTTACTGATTAAAGGAGAAAGGGCCCTTATGTGTCAGGAACTTAGCTTTGCAAATATTTTGTTTGAACCTCTTAGCAACTCTATGACATGGTTGCTTAATTATACCCTTTTTTACATTTGAGATAACTGAGATAAATAGAGGTTAAATGACTCGCCTAGGGGGCAGACAATAATTGTTTGAGGTAGGCTTTGAACATAGGTGTTCCTGACTCCAGACCCAGCACTTTATTGGACCCGATTAGACTAAAAGTTTGAATCAAGATTTGAGTTACATGGAGAGCTAGGTATCCGGAGACCTTGAAGATATGATAGGAAGGGAGAAAGAGAGCTGTATAATTTTGGTAGTATTGGGTAGTATTAGGCAGTGTTAGGTAGAATGGGCTATATAAATTAATATTTATTATGCTGTGTCTTCCCTTTCTCAGTCACTGTCCTTGATAAAGGACAAGATTGCCTTTACTTCTCTCCCTCTCACTTTTTCCTAAGTTCTCTGCAGTCTGGTTTCTGGCCTTGCTACTCAACTACCTTGATTGTCTCCAACTACTAGCTATCTCTTTTAACAGTCAAATCCGATGATCTTTTGTCTCTCCTTATCCCTCCTGATCTCACCTTAATGGGTTTTAGTGACCCTGTTCTCTCTTGGTTCTCTTCCTGCATGACTAAATATTCTTTTGATGGCTCTGAATTATCATCTGCCACACCCTATAACTGTGGGTATGGGTAGATGGCTCTTTTTTCTCTTCTCACTGTACTTTTTTTTTTAGGTTTTTTTGCAAGGCAATGGGGTTAAGTGACTTGCCCAAAAAATCACATAGCTAGGTAATTATTAAGTGTGTGAGGTCAGATTTGAACTCAGATCCTTCTGATTCCAGGGCTGGTGTGCTTTTTACTGTGCCATCTAGTTGCCCCATCTTGCTATACTGTTTTTTTTTTTTTTTTTTTTTTTTTAGTTTTTGCAAGGCAATGGGGTTAAGTGGCTTCCCCAAGACCACACAGCTATGTAATTATTAAGTGTCTGAGGCCGGATTTGAACTCAGGTACTCCTGACTCCAGGGCCGGTGCTCTATCCACTGCGCCACCTATCCACACCCCCCCCCCTTTTTTTAGTTTATACTTTAACACTTGAAGAGAGCTCATCAGCTATCGTGGATTCAGAGATTAGCTCTGTACAAATCAGGACATCCCATCCTAACCTAACTTTGCTGTTTCTTAAACGGAATATTCCATTTCTAATCAAGCCTTAGCTTGAGCACCATTCTTCTCAGCACCTAGTAGGAACTTCATAAGTAATTCTCTCTGCCCAGTCCTACCCCTGCTCCTGCTTTTTGTCCTGTTTTCTTTTTCTAAACACAAAAATTTCCCTCTAGCTTTCCTGTTCCATAACAGGCTTTCTCCAATTTTGATATTTTTGGACTTGAGCTTTAGTTGCTTTAGTTTTCTGCTAGTGTCTCCCCCCCAAAAGTTCTCTTGTTTCTACCATATTCCTATAACATGCGCAGTTTTCCCCTTTATAAGACCATTGTGGGGGGGAGGCATTATCCTTTTGTCATAATATCTCCAATGTCTATCTAGCACACGGTAGGTGCTTGATAAATGTTGATTGATTGACTAATTAAACTCATGGTTTAGTGAATTTATTTTATTTTCTTCTTATTAAATGCAAAATAGTTTTCAACATTCATCTTTTTGTAAGCTTTTGAGTTGAGTATTTTTTCTTTTTTTTAGGTTTTTGCAAAGCAAACGGGGTTAAGTGGCTTGCCCAAGGCTACACAGCTAGGTAATAAGTGTCTGAGACCGGATTTGAACCCAGGTACTCTTGACTCCAGGGCTGGTGCTTTATCCACCATGCCACCTAGAGTTCTGTATTTATCTACCACCCTCCCATTTCTTCCCCTTCCCATGACAGTGAGTAATTTGATATTGGTACATTGTACATGTACAATCATTTTAACATATTAACATTTTATCCACACACATAAATACTTACTGAATTGGCTAGGCCAGATCCCATTAGATTGCTGCTAGTTCTTAAGGCCAGATGTCTTGCTGAGGAGTTTCTCTAATCTCCCAATAAGAAAGTTTGAAGGGTGTGAGGGTAAAAAAAGTTGTGGAAGACAACTTCAAGTTTGTAACCTTTTGATTGTGGCCAGGATTGCAATTTACAGAAATAAAAGCATCTTTTATAAACTATCTATTGAGCAAACATTTTTGACATTAAGGGGATAGGATTTTAAATGTGAAATACTTTTAAATGTAGTATCTTGCTTCTTTGTGTTTGAGGTGGAGATTTTAAAAGTAATAGACCCCACAATAATGCCAGGCTTTCATTGTCAATAAAAGAACATATTTGCACGAAGGGCTTCTTTTTGTCTGAGTATTTGCTGATGGCATTGCTTAGCAACACACAAATCAGCTTTGACATATTATTCAGCTTTTCATATTCATGTTCCAATGAAGTCATTTAGATATGGGCAAGATTGAGCCTTTTAATCAGAATGAGTGAAAAGTATTTCTTTTCAAGTTTTACTTTGTTACTTTTGCAGCAACATCAGGCCTTTCATTTCAAAAATGTTTGGAGAGCTGGGTGTTTTTTCATTTCGCTTCCTCCTCTCCCCCTCATCCATTTTATGTTTTTTAGCTTCTGTTAATAAAGGTATAAAACTAAAGCCTCAAAAGCTCATAATAAAAATAAACCAACCATGAAATAAATTAACCACTTCAGTCCTAATCTAAAAGAGAGAGCTGAGTGGTAGCCAATTATGAATCTGCAGTCAGGTATGAAGACAGTTCTGCAGTGATGGAGAGTTACAGGGGAAAACTTTAAAGCATAGACAAAGCCTCAATTTATTTTGGTTTGTTTGTTTTGGTATTGTTCCTTAAACCTCTCCTCAAAAAACTTAAAACCAATAGAAATTCTTCTGATAAGCCCCCCCCCCCCCAAGTCTAAGTTGTATTTTGGTGTTTAAAAAGATTGAAGGCAAATTCTGTTGAATTCATTGGCTTTGGGTATAAGGTGAAGGAGGTAGCCCTTATTCTTGATCATGTTTGGAAACAAACCTTTCCTTCCTTTGAAGGAAAGATTTCAGATTTCATTATGAAGTAGTTACAGCTAAGAAACTGTTAACCTAGAAAATATTCCATGATGATTTTCTTCTCATTTTATATTTATTATCTCTTTTTGTGATCCTATTTTTAGTGGGATAAGGACAAAAATAACTTTTGTTTGAACTTGATAATGAATATGCTCACCTTCCTTTTTTCTAATTTTAAAGACTTTTAAATTCTTTATCCTGTCTTTGTTAAATAGGCAGAGGATACTGCCTATCCTCTCAAATTCTGGTACTAATTCTGTACTAATTCTGTCAAGGAAGTGATTTGATTTTTCCTTTGTATTCCATCAACGTCACTCCTTGAATGATTTGGGGGAGAAAATGTACTTAAGAGCCTCTTTAGTCAGAGTAGACTATGTATTTGGCTACGGCAGCTAAATAAAATGCCCCTTCTTTCTTTCTCCTAACACCCAGAGGGTTTGGTTTATTCCATTCTCTTGTGTACAGCACTTTGGTGTGGTAGAAAAGAAGATTCTTTGTTTCTTAGACATAATGTTCCATCTTCCGTATTCTTTATACAATTTGTCCTCCATGCTTAAAACAGCTGATAGCCTGGCCTTCGCCTCTTTTAAGTTCTACTCCTAGATTAGACCTTTTCTGTGTTTATTTTGTATGTACTTTGTTGATATATTCAGTTGTGTATGTGACTCCCCTGCTAGACTTGTAGATCTTGGGGGTTGATTATTTAATTGTCTATCCCTACTGCTCTAACAATTCTTGGCAGACAAGTAAGTGCTTATTAGAAAATGCTTGTTGATTGATCAACAGTGTTCTTTTAATCAGCCAGTTAACTTGAATTTAATCCTTTATGTACAGCATATTACTCTAATCTTGAAAGATTCAAAGAATGGCCAAAACCCGGCCTTTTACCCTCGAGTAATTCACATTCAATGGGGAAGACAACATGCAAATCATTATGTATATATTAAATATATAGAATGAAAATGGAAGGTAAGAAAATGAATAAGAGTTGTAGAAGTGGGGAAGACCTGGAAAAAAAGTCCTGATTCTGCCATGAATTCTGTGTAACCTTGGGCAAGTGACTACTAATTTGTGTTTCTTATTTGTCATCTGCAAAATGTGTAGATGGCCTCTGCTATTTCGTACCCTGAATTTTGTAGTAAAGGAGACATCTGGTTAAAATGCAGACCCAAAGGGCTGTAGTCAAACTTTCCTTGAGTAACCCTTATTCACAATGAAGAATACTGACTGAAACAATGGAATCAAAGAAATGCACATTGAGTTCCTCTGTCTCATAAGGAAATAGCACATGAAGCAAAGGTCTCTCCCAGGGATTCTTGGTAGGTAACTGTGTAAGGAAATTAGACCAAGGCCAGACTGAATGGGGTCTCTGGTTGCCCCAGGAGATTAGCCTGAATTCTGTATTGTCTTTTATGGAGTCATTCCAGGAACCCCTCAGTCTAGAGTCACAGACCAGTACTAGGTAGGTGAATGCACAAAGGAACTTAGGAGTACCCCAGACAACCAGAATGAAGTTATGTGGTTTAGGTTGGCTTCTCCATTAGCCAAGATCTGAAGCTGTGGCATCTGGAAGGGACTGCTACAAGAAAAGGAATCCAATATGACCAGAATTGTGGGAAATACTCTAAATACTCTAGTTGGAAGTTATAGAGTGCATCAGAGGATGAGGCTTAGTACCAACACTGAAACTAATCCTTGACTCCAGACCAGAACTAATAGCTAAGAGCCTAAGCCAGGGTGGGAAGAAGTCTGGACCTAGTTCCAGGCAGCTTCCCATCTAAGTAATATAGACAGTGCTTTTCAGATTGCAGTAGGGGCAAGACCTAGCTTACTTATCTAATAGTGCAAGGGACAAATCTAGGCTTTGACACAAATTCCTAATTTAAGAACTAATACTGTTGTAGATAACATAAGACATTTACTGCAATGAAAAAAATGCAATGAATTTTTAAAATTCCATTTTGTTTGTCCTTCATTCTTGAAGAAGACCCTGACATCAGAGAAGTGAAGCCATGACAAGCCCATAAATTGGATTTGAGTGAGGGGGAGCTTTGCAATGTCACCAGCCTCACTTTTTCCTCCAGAGCCACCTGGCTTCAGTGGTCAGATATGAATCAAGATGAGAGGAGATTGCCCTGGAGAAGAGGCAGGGTTAAATGACTTGCCCAAGGTCACATAGCTCACAAGTGTTAATTGTCTGAGACTGGATTTGAACTTCGGTCTTCTTGACTTCAAGGCCAGTGCTCTATCCTCCATACCACCTAGCTGAAAAAAATTCCATGAGAAAATCTTAGAGAAGGAAAAGAATGGCCATAAAGCCTCCATGAGTATATGGAAGAAATAAAGGAAGAGATAAAATAAATTATATTCTCTTGGAAAAAGAAGAAAAAACTTTGAGGAAAAAGTGAACACTTTTGTTTTAAATAGTCAACACTTTGAAAATAAGAATAAAGCAAAGAGAATTCAATGATTCAGTGAAGCAAAAAGAAATAGTAAAAAGAAACCCAGTGAGATATCTGCTAACAAAAGCAAGTGACTGGAAAAGATGATGAGAAATAATTTAAGAAATATTGGACTCCTTGAAAATCATCATAAAACAAAAACCCCCTTAAAAGAAACTTCCTAAACTATTAGAGATAGGGGGCAAAGTGAAAATTTAAAAATAATTTTAAGAAATCACAGAATATTTCCTGAATGAAACTTCATGTTGAATATACCCAAAACCACAATTCAGAGTTTTTGAGTTTAAGGATTAAGAAAAAATATTGAAAGGAGTCAACAAAAGGACATTAAGCACAAGGAAATCAGTCAGGATCTCACAAGACTTCTCAGTGATTACATGAAAATAAAGGAAATCTTGGGAGAGTTATATATTGGAAGGAAAAAGTAACTATTACACCTAAAAAAACTTATTCTGTAAAACTGAGTATATAGCTTTTGTAGAATGGAAAAAATTGGAACTTGAATAAAATAGACACTTTCAAGTATTCCTGATGAAAAGACTAGGAATAGAATCTTTGAAATGCAAAACAAACTATGAAACTATTTTTTTATAATTTTTTCCTTTTTTTCTTTGTATCTTGAAATGTTTGTATTTCTTGATGACTAAGTTGATAATAAAAAAGAAATTTAATACAATAAGCTAGGATCAGATTCAATGAAGTATTGCTAACTATCAACAATTTCTTTTACAGAACTGTTTCTATAAAAGGATAGAGAGAAAATAGTCCTTGTTTATCCTTTAACTTAGCTTTTATCCTAGGATGTGTTTTTCCTATTCACTGTATTCCTACTTTTTAAGTTCCTTCTAGTTTGATTTCAAGTGCTACTTTCTTCATGAAGCCATTTCTGAGCTCTTTCTTCTAACCTTCCCCCCCCCCCCCCCAATTGCTGGTTTTTCTAAGTTAACTTGTGTTTTACCTTCCTTTTTACATGCTGAAGTCTCCAGGTATATAAACTTGCTGAAAGCAAAGATTATATCATTTTTGTCTATGTATCTCCCCAAAATTCATTGCTTTGCACATTAGAAAGGACTTTAGTAAATGTTGAATTACTTTCCTTTTTCCTGATCTATTTGATATAGCTAGTTTTAAATCCTATTATCTTTATGGTATTGATTATTATAACAAAATGTTATAGACTACTGAACTCTAAGGGGAACAATGGTTCAAATTTAGATGTTTAACTCATAGGATCTAGAGATGGAAGGGATCTTATAGACAGTGTAGCCACCTCACTTATGGAGGAAACTGAGACCTAGGAAATAAAACTTTTACTGAACTCAGGGACAGATAATAAATGCAGAATCAGAGATTCATCTTCTGACTTCAAATCAGTGTTCTTGCCACTGTGCCATGCTGCTTTCTTTTTGTTTTTGAAAGAGGGATTGTGGCATACTGGAAAGAATAGTGAATTTGGAATTAAGAGAGAGACACAAGTTGGAATCTTGGTTTTAACTCTTCCCATTTGTAGGACTATACAAATTACTTCCTCTCTCTGAGATTGTTTTCTTCAACTATGAAAGGAATTCTTTTAATGCCTGGGTAATATGACTATGGTGAGAAAAGTGCTTTGTAAATCTTTTTTTTTAATATTTTGTTTTCCAATTATATATATGATGGTAGTTTCTACCTATCATTTTTTTGTAAGGTTTTGAGTTTTACAGTTTTCCCCCCACCTTCTCTTCCCTCCTCCATCCCCCCTGAAGGCAGTCTGATAATCTTTACATTGTTTCCTATACATTGATCAAAATTGAATATGTTGAGAGAGAAATCATATCCTTGAGGGGTGATAATAAAATATTAGGGATTGCAAAATATGTAGTACACAAGACACTTTTAAAAAAGAAAATGAAGGTAATAGACTTTGGTGTTTGTTTAAACTCCATAATTCTTTCTCTGGATACAGATGATATTCTCTGTAGGACGCACCCTAAAGTTGTCCTGGATTATTGCATTGATGGAATGAGCAAGTCCATTAAGGTTGATCATAACCCTAATGTTAGGGGTATACATTAGGGTATACAATGTTCTTCTGATTCTGCTCATCTAGCTCAGCATCAGTTCATGCAAGTCTTTCCAGGCTTCTCTGAAATCCCATCCCTCCTGGTTTCTAATAGAACAATAGTGTTCCATAACTTACATATGCCACAATTTTTTCAGCCATTCTCCAATTGATTAGACATTCACTCAATTTCCAATTCTTTGCTACCACTAATAGGGCTGCTATGAATATTTTTGTACAAGTGATTTTTTTTTACCCTTTTTCATGATTTCTTCAGGATATAAACCCAGTAGAGGTATTGCAGGATCAAGAGTATGCACATTTTTAGTGCCCTTTGGGCACAATTCCAGATTGCTGTCTGGAAAGGTTGAATGAGTTCACAGCTCCACCAACAATGTGTGCCAGATTACCCACATCCCTTCCAACATTGAATATTATCCTTTCTGGTTCCAATCTGATAGATGTGAGATGGTACCTCAGAGATGCTTTAATTTGCATTTCTCTAATAAGTAATGATTTAGAACGATTTTTTCATATGACTATAGATAGGT
This sequence comes from Macrotis lagotis, assembly GCF_037893015.1. Classification (NCBI taxonomy): domain Eukaryota; kingdom Metazoa; phylum Chordata; class Mammalia; order Peramelemorphia; family Peramelidae; genus Macrotis; species Macrotis lagotis. The sequence goes on from NC_133662.1 coordinate 201,358,102, forward strand.
TTGATTTCCTCATCTGTAAATTTTCTTTGCATATCCTTTGACCATTTGTCAATTGGAGAATGGCTTGTTTTTTTTTTTTTTTTAATAAATTTGACTCCGTTCTTTGTATATTTTAGAAATGAGTTGTCCTTGGTCAGAAATGCTAGTTGTAAAAATTGTTTCCCAATTGACTACATTTCTTTTGATCTTGGTTAGAGTGGTTTTGTGCTTTGTAAATCTTGATGTGTTATATGAATGTGAGTTTTTGTTTGACCCCCCCAATAGATGGATGAATGGGTAGTGGGAAAAATAATGAGCCCGACAGGAGGCCTTTTCACTCTTGTCAGGAAATTAAACCAAATTAAATTTTGATTTGGAAAATATCTAAATATTTTGCTCTCCCTTTCTCATTCAAGTTAGTAATTTAAAGAAACATGAGGATTTCATTGCCAATTTAGTTAAATGTTTTTTTCACTGACTAATCAACTTACTCAAGAGTGGTTTATTTAAGAAAATATTTGAAAATTCTAATTGATTTCAGATATGACAATAAAAGAATGGAAGAACACAAATATTCATTTAAAAATTAGTATAAGTTATTAGTAGACTTTTCTCCCATATCACAGTGTAATCAAATGAAAACTAACAGTGGGAGATTTTTCTTTCCTTACTCCCTCCTTTTAATTGATTCTGTTCTGGGATGATGCCTTTTACTGTGTCTCTTAATAATTTGGTTCTGTGGTTCCCTGTTGGTGGTATACAACATTTATTACAATCAGACTTATTTTTGTTGAATTATATGTGAAGTACTCATCCACAGGATATTTGACTTCACTTATTTTACTTTCTTAAACAGGAACCAAAGCAGCTTAACCCCAACTACTAAATGAAAAGTTTGCGCAAAAGAATTTTTCAGGAAAATTTTAATATTTATTTCCCCATCCTACATATTTCTGTTCATTGTTATGAATATGAAGTTTTTTGTTTTGTTTTTGCTTTCTTGTTTTTAGCAATTCATGAACTGAGGGTTTGGCTTTATTGTTGTGTGGGACAAGTCACATAACTTCTCTGGGCATAATTTTTTATTTATAAAATGAAGAGGTTTGGTTTAGGTGACCTCAAAGGTCTTTTCTACCTCTAAAGATATGATTCTACTGTTTGTTAGTCTCTCTCCTACCTCCCTTCCCCAATTCAGCTTGGAACTGAGAACAGGTGTATGTGCAACCTGGAGTCTTCCATGGTTACTTTGGAAATATCAGAGTCTCAAAATGATGAGACCCTTGGCTTCTTAATTTGGTTGTGGGCAGTGGTAGGAAGTGAAAACTGATCAAGTTGCCCAAAGGGCCAAAGAAAATGAGTCATTTAAATGCATTTCAGATGATTTCACAGACCTATTTCAAAGCACTGTTTCCAGAGAGAGTTTTATTTTAAGAATGGAAAATTTAGGATCAATTTAAGGAAAAACCTCCTAACAAATAAGGCTAACCAAAAGAAGACTATGCTTATTCATGAGATAATGACTCCTCATTGGAGATTGTCAAGCAGAATTTGAGTAACTGCTTATTGAGAATGTGGAAAATTATTAGGATTTGGACTAGATTGCCTCAGAACTCTCTCCTTAACTTTGAAATTGGGAAACTCCACATCTTGGTAATAGTAATATCCAAAGAGAGAGGGTTAATAAGATTGAATTAGATCATCCAGAAGACCTCTTCCAGTTTAAAAGATGAATTCCTGTGGTCCCATTATGTGAAATGGTTCATACTCACCTCTATCCACCTCCTCATTGGTAGACATCTGTGCCCAAGATAACAGGTGTGTTCTTTAAAGCAAAACAAAACAAAAATCAAACCTAAACAAAAATAACCAATCCAGTCAATTACTGACTCAGATAAATTCTGGGGGGAATAAAATTTAAAATGGAGGATCAATAAGAATAATATAGGGCATTCAATTTGAAAATTTTGTTAAAGCTTTATAAGGCTGCAGTTTAGTGCAGTGTCACTAGGTTTTAGAGTCAAAAGGAACTGAGTTCAAATTCTTGCTTTGCTATTTTCTATGTATGTGACCTTATGCAAATCACTAACCTCTCTAAACCTCATTTTCCTTATCTGTAAAATGAGGGAGTTGATTAGGATGATCTTTTTGGTCTCAGCTTGAAAGCAATGAGCCTATCATCCTACCTTTGCTGTAAAGCTACAGTGAATTGGGACAAGGCATTTAGGTATGACAGTAATAACAAATTAACTTGAGAGAATGTGAAATCCCTTTTTTCCCATCACTGTCAAGGTGGTAAGCTCCTGCATTGGTCCTGCTGAGGTGGACAGGAGATGGTAGGAGTAAATTGTGATTTGAATATTATGTCCTCCTTTATGTTAAAAACCCTCCAGAGGTTTATATCTACATGTGACTTGATGTATACAATGAATACTACATGTGTCACAGAAGATGGAATTTCTACATCCTGATCTTTTATCTATCTATCTATATCTATCTATCTATCATCTATTTATTTATTTTAGGTTTTTGCAAGGCAAATGGGGTTAAGTGGCTTGCCCAAGGCCACACAGCTAGGTAATTATTAAGTGTCTGAGGCTGGATTTGAACTCAGGTACTCCTGATTCCAGGGCCAGTGCTTTATCCACTGTGCCATCTAGCTGCCCCTGATTATTTATTAAAAGTAATATTCAGAAGTATCCTTCTTTGTATTTTACTACTTGTTGCATCTTACTTAGGTAATTGACTATTCACTTTTCCCTCATGACATCATAGGATCTAGAACTAGAAAGGGACCTGTGGGTTTTATTTCTGAGTTCTTTCTTAGATCTTGTTTCCTATGAATTACAGATGAGGAAAATGAGGCTATGGCAGGTGCAATGACTTGTCTTGAGACTAATCAGGTTGAATCTTGAATGAGAGCCATGGGTTTGTAAGAGCAAGTTGGAGAACAGAAGAATCAAGAACCAAACCAGTTCTGTAGGTACATATTACAGGAAGCAGCATGTCATGATAGACTGAAAAATATAGAGCCAGGAAGGTCTGGACTGACTCCTGCCTTTAATTAGCTGAGTGATGGGGGCAAGTCATTTAACCTCTTTGAGCCTTAATTTCCTCAACTGTAAAATGTGGATAATAATATCTGTAGCATCTACCTCACAGGTTTGTTATGAGGCTTAAATGGGATAATGTATGTAAGAGTGTTCTGCAATCTTTTAAAAAACTATTTAGGTGTCTCTTACTATTGTTATTTATGATATACTTACTACACTAGTAAAATAGAAGAAAGTAATGAGAGAAGAGTAATAATATTAGTAAACTTTATAATATAGTGCAGATATCACCAGTAGGCAAGGGGAGGAGGGAGGTACTATGACAGAAAACCTTGTAGGGTGTTGGAGACAAGTTAATCTCTGAAAAAATAGGCTATTCTCCTTGTTTTTTAAAATATTTATTTGAATGTTGACCTTTTTTTTCCCCTTTCCTCAAGTTCAGAAGAATAACAAATTGACTTGAGATAGTGTGAAATCCTCTTTTCTCATCACTATCAAGGTGGTAACTTCTGTCTTGCTTTTGCTGTGGTGAACAGAAGGTGGGAGGAGTAAATCTTTTTATGATATGAGGACAGAGAGAAGATGTATTTTTAGTGTTATGACTTAAATAAGTATATTTAACTCATGATATTCTCAAAGAGTATACTGTACGTTTACAAGTCATTTTCTAATTACATATTTTTCTTTGTAAATATACAGTATTTCAGCTTTATTATGGTTTAAACAGGAGTTTGTGAACTAGCTTAGCAACCTAACCACCATTTATAAATTTTTTTCCCAAATAGAAAATGTTTTCTGGATTCTAAATCATCAACTTACAAATGAACTTTATGGTATCACCCATTTGTTGATTATTCACTTTCTGAAATTTTATTAGACTTCCCTTTGTTAATTATTTGAATGATTCCAGTTAAGTTTTAATGAAAAATCCAAAGATTCAAATTGTTTCATGTAAGCATTGAGACTATAGACAGCTTTTTTAAAGAAGTTTTTAAATTTTATTTTTTATTAACAAATTTTTTTCCTCTTCTTCCTTCTTTGCCCACAATTGAGAAAAACCTCATAACAAATATGCCTAGTCAGTCAAAGTAAATTCTTAGTCTTGCCCCTAAAATATGTCCCATTCTTTACTTTTTATCCATCGCCTCTCTGTTAGGAGGTAGGTATATGCATGCTTTATTGTCAATCCTTTGCAATTCTGGCTAGTGGTATGTGTGTTGATCAGAGTTCTTAAGATTTTTAAGTTTTTTTGTTTTTGTAATCTCAGCTTTCATGTATACACCAATTCATGCCATTCACTTCAGTTCAACAAATCTTTAATAAGTGCCTACTGTACACAGGCATTGTTCTAAGCCCCACAGATAAAAAGCAAAAATGAAATAATTCCTGTTCTCACATGGAACATTCTACCCACCTCCTGTTAAAGAAAAGGACTTAAATTTCTGACTAAGGCATGCATTTTGGAACAAGGTCAACATGGGAATTTGTTTGTTGGACTATGTAGATTTGTAAGGGTTTTATTTTTTTATTTTTAAAATTGTTTAGTGAGGGGAGAGCATGGGAAGGAGAGAAATAATAAATAAATAAAATTTAAAAATATAAATTAAATAACATGATCTCTAAGGGTCCTTCTACCTCTAAAGATATAGTATCAACATTTTCATCATATAATGCTTAAAATAGTAATGTCAGCAACAGAAAACCAGTATGTTGCTTTTAGATTTAAAGATTTCATTGACATTATCTACTTTCAATTCCTCTTGTTGACCCATAGACCATTAAAAAAAGAACTAAACCCTAATCTGATTCCTTTGAGCAATTAACCTTACCTCTGTGAATGTGACCCAGTTTTTTTAAATTAAAGATTTTATTTAGTTTGAGTTTTACAATTTTTCCCCTCATCTGGCAGTTTGTCAGTCTTTACATTCTTTCCATGGTATACATTGATGCAAATTGAGTGTGATGAGAGAGGAATCATATCCTTAAGGAAGAAACATAAAGTATAAAAGACAGCAATAACAGAAATAAGATATCAGTTTTTTCCCTAAATTTAAGGTAATAGTCCTTGGTCTTTGTTCAAACTCCACAGTTGTTTCTCTGGATACAGATGGCATTCTCCATTGCAGTGAGCCCCAAATTGTCCCTGATTGTTGCACGGATGGAATGAGTGAGTCCATCAAGGTTGATCATCACCCCCATGTTGCTGTTAGGGTGTACAGTGTTTTTCTTGTTGTGCTCATCTCACTCAGCATCAGTTCATGGAAATCCCTCCATGCTTCCCTGAATTTCCATTCCTCCTGGTTTCTAATAGAACAATAGTGTTCCATGACATACATATACCAGAGTTTGCTAAGTCATTCTCCAATTGAAGGACATTTACTTGATTTCCAATTCTTTGCCACCACAAACAGGGCTACTATGAATATTTTTGTACAAGTGATGTTTTTACCCTCTTTCATCATCTCTTCAGGGTATAGACCCAGTAGTGGTATTGCTGGATCAAAGGGCATACACATTTTTGTTGCCCTTTGGGTGTAGTTTCAAATTTCTCTCCAGAAAGGTTGGATGATTTCACAGCTCCACCAACAATGTAATAGTGTCCCAGATTTCCCACATCCCTTCCAACAATGATTATTTTCCTTTCTGGTCATATTGGCCAGTCTGAGAGGTGTGAGGTGGTAGCTCAGAGAAGCTTTAATTTGCATTTCTCTAATAAGTAATGATTTAGAGTGATTTTTTCATATGACTGTGGATTGCTTTGATCTTTTCATCTGTAAATTGCCTTTGCATATCCTTTGACCATTTGTCAGTGACCCAGTATTAATGCAAAATTATCACTGGACTTATTCTTCCTAAGTTCTCTTCATCTCGAAAAACATTTTTTTTCCCCTGAAAGGAAAAAAAACAACTAGTTGAGGTCAAAAGATTTGGTCCTTTATGGTTGGTGACATATTTGTTTTATGTGTCTTGTTACAAATCCATGCACAATTAATAATTAAATATATTTTGAGTTATAATGTCAGTATTCAATTCTTAAAATGTTTATCTGATATAGTACTAACTTTGATATACCTGTGAAATATAGTATAGATTTTAAAAATAGTATTGTTGACTCTTCTGCTCTGGAGGCAGTAAAAATCACCTTAAAATAAATTACCTTAAAATCTGTTCATTTCAGGGGTGGCTAGGTGGCACAGTGAATAGAGCACCAGCCTTGGAGTCAGGAGTACCTGGGTTCAAATCCGACCTCAGACACTTAATAATTATCTAGCCATGTGGCCTTGGGCAAGTCGCTTAACCCCATTGCCTTGAAAAATCAAAAACAAAAATCTGTTCATTTCTTATTATTTCTTCTAGGTCATCAGATTAATGAAACATTTGTCATTGAAAGTCTTTATAAAAACCTGATGTTGCTGTGATCAGTACACAAAATGTTCATTTCTTTATGATCACAACTGCCACAGAAATAATTTAATAACATAGGTAGCCTGTTAATCTCATAATTTGAAAAGTGCTTATATTTTAATGTGGAATATTTACAAACCTTAGATCTTGGGTTTCAGAAAATAAGTCACATTTTTTTAAATCTAAAAGTTTTAATTGTAGTCTAATTTATTTTCTTTTCATATATATTTATTTACCTTAATAGGATCTAATTTGCTAGTAGATAATACACTTCTGAATAACAATATTTGATTATCAAAAATGTTTATTTTTCTCTTATGAATAGAAAACAAACATCATTGTGGGTTCAAGGAGACATTTATCGTTCCAAACTGAAAAATAGACCGTCCAGCGAAGGAAGTATAAACAAGATTCTATCTGGTTTGGATGACCTGTCTATTGGTGGAAGCTATTCCAAATTACAAACATTGGACAGATATGGAGAGGTATATCATTTCTAGGATTATTCATATATCTTTTCTCTTTGAGATTTTGTTACATTTTGCAAATGTGATATAATAGGTTTTGTAGTCAAGTTAAATTAATTACTTTAAAGTTATGAAAGATACTTTTTTTGTCCTTTTAAACAGAAACTAATAAGAAGTCAAAGAATAAGGGATACAACACTATAATTCTGTGAATAATACATAGTGCTTTAAGGTTTGCAAAATGTTTTACATACATGACATTATTTGGTCCTCACAGCAACCCTATGAGGTGAGAGCTACTATTTATCCCATTTTATAGAGTAAGAAACAGAGGCCTGAGAAAGGTTTAAGGACTTGAATTGTCACCCAGCAGGATTCAAATAGAGGTCTCTATCTAGTCTATCCCCTGCATCACTCAGTTGCCTCAGTGATTATTAACAAAGAAGGAAGACATTGAAAGGAAGTTGTGAGGAAAAAGTATGAAGTAAAAAACTCTTTAATCGACAGTAGTTTAAGATGAAACTAAGGTAAATGGGGGAGAATAAGTGTATATTGTAAACTACAAGTAACATTTTGAAAGATCCCCCCCCCGTCCCCCTTCTTGCTATATTTCCAGAGCAAAATCAGGGTTGGAAGTGATCTTACTTATAGAAGGAGGATTAATCATTGATTTATATAATGTTAAATATTAGATTTCTGATGATAAAAGGTAAACGGAAATTAAGAAGCCTCTTAATGAGGGTAAATGAGGAAAGTGTACTTAGCTGACTTGAAGCTAAAGACAAAAACAAAAAAACTAAGTTTGTGGCAACTAGTCCTATCACTTCTTGGAAAGTAGAATGAGAAAAAGGGAAGTGGGGTCAAATCTTTGAGCCCAAGATGCTGCAGATGGTGACTACAGCCAAGAAATAGACACTTACTCTTTGAAAGGAAAACTATGGCAATTCTGGACAATATGCTAAAAGGTAGAGAGGTATCACCTTACTGAAAAAGATTTGTTATAATCAAAGCTATGGTTTTTCCAGTAGCAATGTATGACTGAGAGTTGGACTATAAAGAAAGTCAAGCACTACAGAATGGATACTTTCAAATTGTGGTGCAGGTTGGACAACAACGAGATCAAATCAGTTGATACTTATAAGAAATTAGTTCAAGATATTCACTTGAAGGTCAAATAATGAAGAATACCAAAAAAAAAAAAAAAGGAAAAAAGATTGCTGTAAGGTGCTAATGGGAGACATTTAAATAAATATGTAAAGAGTAGATATGTGTCGGATATATTAGAGTTAATTTCAGAAAGAAAGCACTAGGTTTATGAGACGACTCGGAAATTCCAAATTCTTGTAGAAGATAGGATTTTAGCTAAAACTTAAAGGAAACCAAGAGAATGAAGCAAGAGAAGGTTCCAGGCATGATCCAGTGAAAATGCAGTGTTGGGAGGAACAGAAAAGAGACCAAATGTCTCTGGATCACAGAATACATGGTAAGAGAGTAACGTACAAGAAGCTGGGAAAGGTAGGAAGTAATCAGGTTATGAAGGACTTTATGCCGGGGATTTTATGCTGAGCCCTTTCATTATTATCCTTATTAAGTCTTTCCCAGGATGAATTAAAATCATATATAGTTATGAATAAAGACATCTAAAGATATAATGGGATTTTTCAGTGATTGAGCAAAAATATTTATCATGAAATGTAGAAATTTCTAAATCACAATTTTCATTAAATTCATCTATATACCTTGGAATGTTATTGTTTTCCACTTTTTTTTGAGGACTCTCATGTTCCCCAAGCTTCTATTTAAAAAAAAAAGGCTTTTATTTTTATAGAGGATCAATTTATATCTGGACAGGAGCTGGTATGATATTAATAGAATGTAGAATATATGAATAATTAATGAGTACATCTATTCACATGACCTCTTTTTCATTGTACCCTTTCTGCTTTCTTTTCCTTCTTCCCTTCTTCCTCTTTCACTCTTACTAGAGAAAATAGGTTTTTTTTTTAACTTTTACAAGTGACTCTTATAAACTTATTGTAGATAAAATTTCAGATGTGACCGTTCAACAGTGCTATGGTATTTGAAACTGGAAATCATTTATCAATGAATATGGAAATTTACAATGATGTCATGGTTATAGTTTTGTGAAATCAGACAAATAAGCACATATGCAATTTTAGAATGTGTGATAGCTTGAAGCAATATTTAATCTGACTAAATGTTATTACAGCTTAGTAAAAACCTGTTGCTTACTATCCATTGGAATAGACTTAGGAGCTCCATCTTATTAGGGGTTCTTGAAATGAACTAAATTTATTGATTGCTTCTTCTTTCTTGATGGTTCTCTTTTACTTTCTCTGCTAATTCAAGTACCATCATATGTAAGTGGATTTTTCTCATCTCCAAAGTTGTTCATGTTCCCTCTCTCCTTCCTCTCAATTGACTTTATTTAGAATCTTTTTCTTTTGTTTTTAGGTTTTTGCAAGGCAGTGGGGTTGAGTGGCTTGCCCAAGGCCACACAGCTAGGTAATTATTAAGTGTCTGAGGCTGGATTTGAACTCAGGTGCTCCTGACTCCAGGGCCGGTGCTCTATCCATTGAGCCACCTAGCTGCCCCTATTTAGAATCTTTTGTACTTAATTTGTATAAATTGTTATTTTTCTGACAAAGAGAATAAAACTTCTTTAAGAGCAATGAAAGCAGGACTGTTTTTGTCATCATATTTCCAGGGCCTGGCACACGTGATGCATAATTGCACTTATTGAACGAAGAATGGTCAAGAAGTTTTGTCCCAGTTTTTCCTCTTCTGAGAATACATATACAACTTTCCCCCTTTTTTTTAATATTGTAAATTTCATTTTGGCAGTATTTACATAGTGACAGATGTTAAGGATTTTTAAAATATTTATACTTAAAGGTTTTAATATGAGTTTAGTTATTTAAATTATGTTAAAATTTTGAGATAATATTTTTTATAAAACAAATTTTGGTATAAACCCAATTTCTAGGAAAAGGAGGGAGAGTTGAGTTATCAAAATACCAAAAGGCTTACTGTATTTATAAAGTGGCATGAAAACAAGAGGACATCACTCCTAAGAGATGTAATTATGGGGGCGGCTAGGTGGCACAGTGGATAGAGCACCGGCCCTGGAGTCAGGAGCACCTGAGTTCAAATGCGACCTCAGACACCTAATAATTACCTAGCTGTGTGGCCTTGGGCAAACCACTTAACCCCATTTGCCTTGCAAAAAAATTAAAATAAATAAATAAAGAGATATAATTATGGACAGTTTGTAACAGCAATGCAAAAACTGTCCCTAAGCATTTCTTTCCAGAAAATCATCGTTCATATCTTCTTAAAGATCTCCAGGATTTGTCTTTAAACCATGCTGAAGGTTCTTGACTCTGTTTTTGACACTCTTCTTCGCAGTATATAATCATGGAGTTAAAAATTTAGAGGTAATTTGGTTCATTCATTCAGGTTAATTATTTCATCCGATCACAGATACATTTATTTTTTAAGGGTTTTTTTTTTTTTTTGCAAGACAATGGGGTTAAGTGGCTTGCCCAAGACCACACAGCTAGGTAATTATTAGGTGTCTGAGGCCGGATTTGAACTCAGATGCTCCTGACTCCAGGTCTGGTGCTCTATCCATTGCGCCAACTAGCCGCCCCTAGTTACTCTTATTTTTTTTTTAAGTTTTTTTTTTTTTTTTTGCAAGGCAATGGGGTTGAGTGGCTTGCCCAAGGCCACACAGTTAGGTAATTATTAAGTATCTGTGGCCGGATTTGAACTCAGGTACTTCTGACTCCAAGGCCAGTGCTCTATTCACTGTGCCACCTAGCTGCCCCAAGTTACTCTTATTTATTTTATTTCTTTTTAGGTTTTTGCAAGGCAAATGGAGTTAAGTGGCTTGGCCAAGGCCACACAGCTAGGCAATTATTAAGTGTCTGAGACCGGATTTGAACCCAGGTTCTCCTGACTCCAGGGCTGGTGCTTTATCCACTATGCCACCTAGGCTCCCCAAGTTACTCTTATTTTTAAAGCCCTCCTGGGATGTTGAGTGCACAAGATTTTATTCCCAAAGATGTATTTACCTGTAAAATTCAATCTACATGTGATGTTTTTGTAAATGCATATATGTTTGATTCTTTTTTCAATAACATTTTCTCCCCCCCCCCTTTTTTTTTAGGTTTTTTTGCAAGGCAAACGGGGTTAAGTGGCTTGCCCAAGGCCACACAGCTAGGTAATTATTAAGTGTCTGAGACCAGATTTGAACCCAGGTACTCCTGACTCCAGGGCCGGTGCTTTATCCACTGCGCCACCTAGCTGCCCCTCAATAACATTTTCTAGCTCCTTTTCCTCAATTTGTTTTCTCTTTTTCCCTTTACAGACAAGTTATTGGTGTAATCTTACATTTTTTGAATTGTCTTTAAAGTCTTCTTAGAAGACTTTAACTGATATGATAATCCAATAACCACAGGATAATAAAGATGGTGCCTTAGGAGAGCATTTGGTTCAATCCCATTTTATAAATGAAATTGAGGTCTACAGAAAAGATTTAGTTTAGGTCACAAAATGAGTGGCAGAACTTGGATTAGAACCCAGGTTGCACCACACTCAAATCAGTGTTATTTCTATTAAAAAAATCTTACACATATTGCATTTGATTCATATTTCTCATTCTTTTCTCTTTTTAGAAATTTCCATGGGCCATTCATTTCTTTGTTTCTATTGCTTTCTCTTCCGTTATTTTCAGTGCCCAAATTTGTTTGATGCCATAGTTTGTTTAGTTTCATTTTCATCACAAGGACATGTTTGGCCAATGCCTCTAAACTTTACTTTGACTTAAATTTCATAAATTTCATACATGAGAAATAGTATGATATAGAGGGATAGAGAGTATTCTTCTGACCCTGGACCATTCATTCAACCTAAGTACAACTCTCATTTGCAGAGTAGATACTGACCTGCACTGGTAGGAGTTTCCTCATCGGGTCTCATAAAAAAATTTCTTAAATTTCTTCAGTGACATGGACCCCTTTTTAAGAATAATGTTCTCAAATATATTAAAATGCACACAATTACAAAGAAGCTAATTATATTGGAATACAAATTAGCTATCAAAATATTCAATAACCAGGTTCATGAACCTCAGGTTAAGAATTCTTGTCTTGGGGCGGCTAGGTGGCGTAGTGGATAAAGCACCGGCCCTGGAGTCAGGAGTACCTGGGCTCAAATCTGGTCTCAGACACTTAATAATTGCCTAGCTGTGTGGCTTTGGGCAAGCCACTTAACCCCATTTGTCTTGCAAAAACCTAAAAAAGAAAAAAAGAATTCTTGTCTTATAGTTCATCTACTCTTTATTCTTTTTTAATCATTCTTTTTTAAATTCTAAACTTAAATACAATACACACTAAGAAGAGAAAAAAAAGCATTGTCTTTTACACAGTAGAACATGAGAGAATTCAAAATATAAAGCAATGAATTTTCAGTTCAAAAAGGTCTATATAATTAAAACTACCTTGTGTTCAAAATTATCCATCTTTGCTTCCTTGTAAATTTTCTTTTGTTCTATACTGTATATCTTTTTGTTTTATTTTTCTCCCTTCTTTCCCCCAAGAAGGCTACAAGTGAACACCAGATACACTCACAATCACCTACATATTGTACACATATTCACATACATACACACACATTCATATTCATGCATATATATATTTATACAAATAAATGGCCATACACATATATGGAAGACTATACTATGTTTATTTCCACGAACCTCTTTTTTCTGAAGATGGATAACATCTTCCTTCCTAAGTCCAAATCTTTCCATATTTTTCTAAATCATCAGCTTGTCATTTCTTTGACTAGAGCAATATTTCTACCTTATATATTCTAGTTATTTTAAATAATCTGAAACAATATTGATTTATAACTGATATATAGTATAGTTTCCTTATTTTTCTCTTTTGATTAAATCTGTTTTAATTTTTACTTGATCTGAGATCATGCTTACTAACCCTGCTTTTTCTTAATGTAATAAATTCTATTCCCAACCTTTATTTATGTGTATCTCTCATTATTTTACATTTCCAAACAGAAACAACCCCTCCTCACTCCTCTATTTTATTTCTGCTTACTACTTTGTCTTCCTATTCCTTAACTCACCCCCTTCAAAAATCCCTTCCTTATATATCCTTCTATACCCACCATTCCTGTTAATCTGCACACCCTTTTAATAACCTCCTAATTTTATTCCCTCAGTCTCTCAGTATCCTCCCTTTCCCCTTAGCCTCTTATGTTCTTTCTGAATTTAAAAGTCTTTTATACATATATAAATGCATATAAATATACACAATAAGTATATATATATATGTATGTGTACGTGTATATATAGAGATATAGATATAGATACAAATGTATTTCCCTTTCCCCATATTTTTTCATTATTCTTAAAAGGGGCCCATACATTTCATCAAATTGCCAAAGGGACCCATAACACACAAGAAACAAGATTATATGTTGGATCCCCTAAAATTCTTCAGAGGAAGTTACTGTGCTAGATGTATGTTTAGTTCTTAAGAATGAAGTTTTGAAGATAGAAAGAGAAACAAATCCAATGAAGAAGAAAATGGGGAGTTGTCTACAGAGATAGAGGTGGATGCTAACAGAACTTAAGATGTTTTAAAAATCATGTCAAAAAATGGAATGAAGAGCAGATAATAGCAGATGACATTTCAGACTGAATGTTCTGTTGGCTTCTTCATTATGTCCAAAATATGACAAGTAAGGGGTAAGAAATTTTATTTCAACCTTGGTCTTCTAAGTCCTGGACACTTTCTTCTAACTTTTGTGTTCATTTCACACTGCATACCAGGTGTTTTTCTCTGCTTTTGAATTTGAGGTTTACACGTCCTGCTAATAAATCTACAGATTATATAACTGAAATGTTTTACGATATTACTGTTGAATTAAAGGACATACAAGAAGCAAAATTACTGTGGATGGTTGTCATATAAATCCTGTACTTTAAAAAAATTTTCCAGGGGAGTACTGATGATGATGTAGAATTGGATATGAAAAATACCGTGACACAGGGAGACAAACTTCGTGCCTTAAAAAATCAACGACAGCCACGCAATTCAACAGCTAGTGTACTTAGGTAAGTGAATTGGATTGGCTCTGCATGTGTTTAATTCAGAATGAGTTTCTTTTCTTTACAAACATACTCTCTGTCTTTGTCTCTGTCTCTCTGTTTCCCTTTCCCTTAGAATATTTATTTGCACTCCATATCCTTTAAGCAATCTAATCCAATTCTTAATTTAAAAAAATTGTTACCATATTTTTCATTTTTCAGTTGAGTTTATTGACCTTTTCATGTTATGGACAACAGTTAACTTGACATTTGTATAACTACATTTTGCTAAAATGAGGATATAACAGTATTCCTTTCTATTTGCTGCCAAGTTCTCATCATTTTCCCCCAGATTAATTTCTACTTCTGAGTAAGATCAAGGACCTGGAAAAACACAAGAGAGATACATAACCACAAAGTTTAAACTTGCCTTGATTTTGAATTGGCAGTTCAATTGGTGGCTAGGTGGCACAGAAGATAGAGGACCGGCCCTGGAGTTAGGAGTATCTGAGTTCAAATCTATTCTCAGACACTTAATAATTACCTACTTGTGTGACCTTGGGAAAGCCACTTAACCCCATTGCCTTGCAAAAACCTAATAAAAAAAGAAAAGAAATTGGCAGTTATTATGAAATTCCCCCAGTTGGAACTGATTTTCTGAACCCTAGACTTTAAATCCTTTGGATGAGGAATAGATGGAAACAAAGAGGTCTCCATTTTTCTGTCCTGATTGGTGACAACCTCTGCCACTAAGGAAATTATATGAGTGATGGCCATGAAGGAGTGGTCAGAAATATAGAAGAAACAAGAGAAAAATAGCATCATAGAAGATTATGAAGCCACCCAATGAAAGAGTGTTGTGAGAGTAGATTGGAAGGTCCAATATAAGAGCCTTGGGGGTGCTTCTAAGTAACGGACACTGAGAGGAGAATGAAGAATGAGCAGCATCACCAAAACCCAGGGGCCAGAATGAGAGCATGGTCAGATATTAGAAAGAGGAGGATTGAGAAAAGGCCATTAAGTTTGCAATTAAGAGTTTTAGACACTGGCAGCTAGATTGCAAAGGGCAAAGGAGTGAATAAGAGGAGAGGAAATGTGCACCCTCAATACATGATTTTTTCCCCTAGGAATTTGACTGTGTAACAGAGGAAAGATAGATATAGGATGATAATTTGAGTGGCTGTTAGATTTTAGAGAGGGTTTTTCAGAATAGATGAGATTTTCACATCCCACTTTGCTCTCTCTTTAGCATTGGACATGATCTCATACTGAATACTCTTTGCTCTTGGGTTTTATTGACATTGTTTGCTCTTAGTTTTCATCTCACCTGTCTGACCACTTCTCAAATCTTTTCTTACTCATCATACATATGGCACCCCATATTGTAAGGCTTGACCTGGGCTCTCTTCTCTCTATATACCTCATTAACTTCTCTGAGTTTTCTTGTCATGTCTAGGACATCTCTATGATCTTGAATCATTATATCTGACTCTAATTTCTTTTGAGCTCCAGGTACACATCTTTATTTTCCTATTTCAAACCAGATATCCTATATGCATAATCTCCATCTATCTATATATATGTATATATGTACATATATATATATATCTCCAAAATAGAAGTCATTATATTTTCCTCCAAACATCTATTCCTCTTCCAAACTTCCCAATTTCAGGCAAGCCAGTTATCCAAATCACAAACTCAGCATTATCCTAGATTCCTCACTCCTCATTTTTGCCAGATCTTGTCACTGCTACCTCCATATTATCCCTTTTCTCTCTACTCACAAGGTCCCTGTTCTACTCCTGGCCCTAGACTATTGCAGTAATGTAATTGGTCTCCCTTTTTCACATCTTCTACATAGTGATTTTCCTAAAGTACAGGTATAGTCATGACTTTCACTCACTCATTAAACACTAGTGTCTTCTTATAACCTCATCAAATATAAACTTTTTCTTTTATAATCCTTTATAGCCTACTTTTCCAGCCTTATTGCATAGTACTCCCCTTCCTGCATTCTACTGTCCATGCCAGCATACCTTCTTGCTATTCTTGGCATATCCTATTACATCTCCCATCTTTACACCTTTGTACATCTCAGCCCTTTAGATTCTCTTGCTTCCTTCAAAATTTTATTCATACTTCATCTTCAATATGAAACTTTTTTTCTTTATTTTTCTTTCATGTTTTTTGTTTTTTTTTTGGCAAGGCAATGGGGTTAAGTGGCTTCCCCAAGGCCACATGGCTAGGTAATTATTAAATGTCTGAGACCGGATTTGAACTCAGGTACTCCTGACTCCAGGGCCAGTGCTCTACCCACTGTGCCACTTAGCTGCCCCTAAAACCTTTCTTGATCCCCTCTACTGCTAGTTCACTCTCCTCAAAATGACTATATAAATAATAGATATGAAATATATTTTGTATATATGTATTATATAGGTTTACTTGTGAACATGCTGTTTCCCTTGATTGAATTTTAGTTCTGTAAAGGTAATGACTGTTCAATTTTTTTTCTTTGTATCCACACTACCTATCTCACAGGACCTTATGCATAGTAGGCACTTAATAAATGCTTTACTTGATTGATTGATGGACATTTTCCATTGACTGTCAAATAAACTACATCTCTGCTATAGAAGCAGAAAAATTCCTTCACCAAATGCTACTGTAGTAATGGAACCAAATTAAAAAGTTGACTTTCTAAGGGTCCTCTAGTAAAAAGGTATCAAACCTAACTTGACTTTTGGTTATATTAAACCTGTGCTTTGTGAGATAGTCTATGATGCTAGATTGAGACATAAAGGAAGGTCAATTTCCTGAAGTAGGATAGTAAACTATATTTAACAAATCCAGTAATTAATTTCTACCTTCAGACTACCACCACTGTTTACAACCAGAATGAAAGAAGCCTAATGTTAATTTTCCAATCATAAGTTCATTTTAAAAATATACTCCTTTTTTTACTAACCATGTCTTTTTCTTGAGCTGCTGACTTGTCTTAAATACCTGCTTTAAATTGATACTTTTTTTATGTAAATATATATATATATATATATATATATATATATATATATATATATAGTTATTTATTGGAACATACCTAACCATATATTTTATATATGATGTTTTTATGTAAACATGTTTATAGATATTTATATATTTTAAGCTGAGGACATTTTTGGAAAATAAACTAAAACTAAAAAAACCCCAAATAATTGCACTGATTTTTAAAAGCCCCAAGGCATGATTTAGTTCTTTGTATTCCTTTCTTCTCCTGTTTTAGTTTTCTGACACTTGAAAAGTAACCTTGTTCTTTTAAGAATCTATTTTCTTTCCAACTTTACCTTAAAATTAAATTTTTAAAAATGTTCTGCAGTGCGACTCTGATGTTGAATCTCTTTATTTTTTTATTTGAATTTTCTTTTTTAATGTCAATTTAAGTTGACAGCATAACATAATATTTCATTATACAAAATAAAATTGTATATTGAAAGGTAGACTTACTATCCACAGTTTGTCTTTTTTTAGATATATATTTAATTTAAAGCAATATTAAACTATCCTACTCATCTGTGTTCCCACTGAACTTGCTTAAGAATCACTATCAGTAACCATCATGTCCTTTCTGCACCAACCCTGAAATTAAACCCTTTCATAATAAATAAGGACAGTCATAACAAATTTTCACATTGGTTGTGCTTGAAGTGTGTCTTATTTTGTACCTTAGTTTATTCTTTGTCTGCTAAGAGATGGGAAGTATTTTTTGGAAATAATTTATCAGTCCTATAAAGTCATGAGCAATCATTTCATTGATCAGAATTCTTAAGTCTTTTACAGTTGTACTTTATATCACTGGAGTTATTGTATAAATTATTTTTCCAGTTCCATCTCACTTGTGGAAGCAGTTGGTGGAGCAAAGGGTGGAAGCTGGATTTGGAGTTTGTTTGGAATACTGGAATTCAAATACAGCCTCAGAAATTTGATAGCTTTGTGACTCCAGGAAAGTCACTTAACCTCTGTTTGCCTCAGTTTCCATATTTGTAAAATAAGGATATAATGGCACCTATCTCACCAGGTTATTATGAGGATCAAATGAAATAATTTATTTATTTATTTTTGTTTGTTTGGGTTTTTTTTTGCAGGGCAATGGGGTCTAGTGGCTTGCCCAAGGCCACACAGCTAGGCAATTATTAAGTGTCTGAGACCGGATTTGAACTCAGGTTCTCCTGACTCCAGGGCCGGTGCTTTATTCACTGCACCACCTAGCTGCCCCAGAAATAATTTTTTTAAAAAAGTACTTTAGCACAATATAATAAGCACTATTTTAATGCTTTCCCTCCATCCCCAAATCTTCCAGATTTTTCTGAATCCATCACTTTTGTAATTTCTTGTGGCATGATGATGTTCCAGCACATAAACCCACACCCACAGCCACCCCTCCCATATCCCCCTCTCTTATGGGCATCCACTTTGTTTTTGAGGTCTTTATGACAATAAACCTGTTTCTATCAATATAATTTTTTTTTTTTTTTTTTTAGTTTTGGCAAGGCAATGGGGTTAAGTGACTTGCCCAAGACTGGATTTGAACTGAGGTACTCCTGACTTCAAGGCTGGTGCTCTGTCTACTGCGCCATCTAGCCACCCCTCAATATAATTTTTTTTTTTAGATTTTTCAAGGAAATGGGGTTAAGTGGCTTGCCCAAGGCCATACGGCTAGGTAATTATTAAGTGTCTGAGGTCAGATTTGAACCCAGGTACTCCTGACTCCAAGGCCAGTGCTCTATCCACTGCGCCACCTAGCCACCCCTCAATATAATTTTTTTAAATGAGACTTTAATTATTGGTCAAAGGATTTTGTAGATTTAGGGATAAAGTATTGAATTATGATCTAAAAGGGTTGATCAAACTTTCTCCTGGTGTATTATAACTCACTGATACATCATATGATTATGCATATTCATATTTCATCTTTTGAAAACTGTTCATATTCATTGACTTTTTTAATCTCTTGATTAATATTCTCTATTCTTATAGATTGTTATAAGTTTGATAGTGATGGCCTAGGAACTGGACCTCTTAATGCTTTAGGGAACTCCTTTTTACCATGCAAAAAAGTCCACATTTCTTTTCAGTTCTGGTCCTTCAGAGAAGATCACTTCATTGGGTCCCACAACCAGGATGGAACAGACACAGATCATCTTTTTCTCCAGTGCTCCATGCCCTCTCTCTCCTAGCTTTATCAGAGAAATTTACTGCAAAGGTCACTATTGATTTTCTTTGTGGAAAAGCTCATCAATTTTGTGTAATCACCATTGTCTCTTTGCTACTCATGAAATATCAGTTATCTCTTCATAATTGTGAAGAGTATCTCCTTTCCGTTCCTGTAGCTGCTGGTGCCCTATGTTTTCTCCTCCATTAGAAATCAAACACCTTGAAAACTGGACTTTTTTCTTTCTATTTTCTACCCATAGCATTGAGTGTAGTACTCTTATTGATCTGGAGTTGGCTTTGCTTGTGAATATTCCCTGATCAACTCTAAGCTCTCTCCCTCCTTCTAACCCCTGTTTATTTACCACTTTGAATTTGATGAATTTATACAGCAATCTCTGTGTATGAATGTGCATGTTTTCAACCCACCTTTGCCTGTTTCAGATGAGTTAGATTCATGAGATGCCCCCTCCCCTCTACCTCCATGTTTGTATTTTCCTCTTCTGACACACTTCAATTTTGAAAAATAGGAAGCTCCTCTTCTCTCTTCATTCTTTCCTTTGTATATTTTTTCTTTCCTTTCATTTCTTAATTCAAGTAAATAAAGACAATGGCATACTAAGACTCAGTTTTTGTCTCTCTTTCTTTTGTGACTCTTGAAGACCCTCTTCAAGGATCTTCTCCTCCATTAGAATTTAGTCATTCCATCATAATTAAGATTTATCTAGTTGCTATAAGATATTACCTGTTAGTTAGGTGAGGTAATGACTATAGTACTGGACCTTGAATCAGGAATGTTTGAGTTCAAATCTGGGCTCAGACACTAACTAGCTCCTATTTGCCTCAGTTCCTCATCTGTAAAACGTCTTGGAGATGGAAATGGCAAACCATTATAGTCTCTCTGCCAAGAAAACCTCAAATGGGGTCACAAAAAGTTGGCAGAGACTGAAACACTGAACAACAACATTTACCTTTGAAGATTTCTTTTAATGATGATATTTGCATTTCAGCAATTCTACCCAGCTTTGGGTATTTTCATCTTGAATTGGATTACTTGAATTGGAATTCTTTTAAAGTTTTCTATTCTGTAAAAGATTCCTTTTATTCCCCTGTCAGGTAATAATTCCATTTTCCAAATAAACAAACTATTCTTAGACTTAATTTTTTTTTATTTTGCCATTTAGGATATTGTCTTCTGGTATTTTCATGTTTACAATATTTTTAGGGTAGTCTTGTATGATCCTGATTTTGATTCTTTGATATTTTGATTCTTTTTTTCCTAGCCCTTTATGGAATTTTTTCTTTGATCTGGGAGCTCTGAATTTGAATTATATCTTTCTGGAATTTGTGGCACTGTTCCATAACTAGATTCTAACCCCTCTTTTTCTCTTGGATGGGTTTGTTGGATCCTTCTGTAGTCTGAATACTGCTGCCACTGCTGCTACCCTTGCCACCCTTCTAGATGGGGTGGTTGGTTTTGGGTCCTCTTCCTTATACTCTTTTCCACAACCATGGCCTTTGTCAGAGAGTTGTGCCCAGTGTTGGAAACAAGCCCTTCTCTCTTCTTGAATCCTTGTCTTTTGCCCATGTTACTTGAGTTCTTTATATAGATTTTTCTCTTGGTCTTTCCCTTGTTTACTTTTCCTATACAATGACCCATTGGTTTTGTTCCTACAATGGTCCTGATAGGCCTCAACAATATATCAGATATTGGATATCATGCTGACTTCAATCTATCTGGAGATCCCCAGGACATCTTTGCCCCATCTCCATCTCTTTGGAAAGTTACCTAACAAGAGTATAGCTTTGTCCCTTGCTATAACTTCGACATGACTGGAAATTGAGCTGGCTTTAGGTCAGTGCCCACAGATCATCTTCCTGTGTAGAAGTGACCTGGATGGAGATAATTACTAGTATTTTCCTTTGGTTTTATTGTTCATTGCTTCATCTGGTATCCTTTTTTTTTATCTTTGCTGGGGAATTTTTGAGTGCAGCTACACTTGGTTTAACTTCACCATCTTTATTGCAAATCTGCTTACTTTTGGATAAAAAGTTATAGAAGATTCTTTGAATTAAGATCATAGCAGTGTTCTATTTATGGACTTAAGAAGTAGCCAGTTTAAAAGAACATTAGCAAAATGGAAAGCCAGACTTGGGAGAAATAATAATTTTAAAAAAGCAAACTTCTTATTAAAGTTGGTTTTTTTATTCTTCCTGCCATTACATTTTCACAAGTGTGACTTCATGGGAAATAACATTTAACTGTCTGACCATATATTTTTTATAAGGAAGTAAAATAACGCTCCCTTATTCTTTAGTAATATGTAAACATCTGCTTTTGATTTCAGTCATTTGGAGAAAATGAGACAACAAGCCAGATCAATGTCACAGACTCTCAGGTACTGATAAAGTCAGGTTTCTGGACAGCCTATAGCAATAATCCTTTGGAATATTTCCTAATTTGGATATACTTAAAAACCAAAATAGCACATGGATTTGGAGTTTTTTAATTGTATCTTAATCCATTTTGAAGTGCTGTTTGATATCCTCAATGTTAAAGATACTTCATAGTATCTTAGATCTAAGCTATATGGCCAAAAGCGACCTTAAAGGCCACCAGTCCAATTTTCACATTTTATAGATGAAGAAGCTGAAGCCCAGAGAGGTTAGGTGATTTACCTCATGTCAAAAAGGTAATTAGCATCATTGAGCCCAAGGGCCCATGTCTCCAAAACCCATGCTTTTTATATTTTACCTTCTCATCATTTCAACCTCTTTTTTATTTTCAAACTCCATTTTTTTCATAATGGTTTTATATTTAGAGAATAATGTGTACATTTAGCATTCCCTACATATATATAAATTAAGAGAATACCTAGGCTTATAGGATTTTTGATCCTTAGGTAACCTTTCAGATCTAATATAATTGTAATAGTTTACAGATTACCTTCTCATTGTCACTGCTTTTCTCTCCCTGAGGTGTAGGACTTATTTCTATGTATCTAGATTTTTTCAGTCAAATATTTTCCCTTGATTGATTTCTTTTTCTTTGACTTTTTGGAACATATCTTTTGCTCTGAAATGGAAAAACAATAAATAGCTGCTTTCTGCTTATGGACTCTTCTCCTCTGCCTTTGATATTTTCTCTTCTTTCATTTTGAGGAGGAAAGGAATAGTTTTTTCCTATTCATAATTTTCTCCCTGGTTGTGAGCAGTATCAGGAATCCATCTGAAAGCTTTGTGATAGTCAAAGAAGGGGTTAAATAATTACATTGGGGAAGGGGAATTCATTAAGTGCCTACTATGTTCAAGTCACTGTGTTAAGTGTTTTACAAATATTAACTCATTTGATCCTTGCTACAACTCTGGGAGAGAGGTGTTATTACTATCTCTAGAAACTGAAGCAGAAAGAGATTAAGTTACTTGCTCAAGGTCACAGAGTAAGTGTCTTAGCCAGTATTTGAACTTAGGACTTTTAACTCAAAGCTCTGTGCTCTCTCCTCTGTATCACCAGCTGCCTGGATGTGTTTTCTTCTTTAGTAGTTCTTATCAAATGGTTAAAAATTTTGTTCAGGAGGATGCTGAGTGGCTGCCAAAAGGTAACCCCACTTGAATTTCTAGAAGCTTGGGAACATGTAATTTGTATAACTTTTCCAATCTTTATTTTAGTAGCAAAATATCTCCAAAAGGAGGTGTGGGAGACAATGAAATTATACAATTAAGTGAAGTCCCTATTTCATAGACTATCTTAAGAGAAAGAAGAGACAAATGCAAATTTTTGTTCAGGATTCAGCACATTTGATAATAACATCATTAAGGAAAAAGTCATGTTATTTAGATTAAAGAACAGTGAATTTAGAAGACAAGACCAATTCTGGTTACAAAGTGTGACCCTGGGCAATTAATTTAACTTAGCTCTGTGAATTTTTTTCACTTGTGAAATGGAAATGTTTGCATCCTTTGCTTTAGAAGGGTCATTGTAGAGAAAATCCTTTATAAACTCAGACATCCAAGCCATTGTAATTATTAAGCTCCTCAAAGTCAGATTTCAGTCTTGTATTCCTTCTTTTATTAATCATCAATAAGGGCTTATCAATGTTATCTAATTGAGTTTTTTCATCTGTGTCTTAAAAGTTAATTGAATATTTTTGAAGTGACTGAAATATAACATTATGCTTTTTTCCCCACCTTTCCCCAAAGAGTGTGCTCTTCTTCACAAGGCTGTATATCTCCTTTGAAGCCATCCAAGGTGATATTGTCACCTTCGGCCTCTGCCAAGAGAATAAACAGAGGTTCATGCTCCTCAGGCTCCAGCGCAAGGAGGTATGTTTTCTCTCTCCTTTTACTTCAAGGTGCGCACTCACTTTCCTGGAGGGTCAAAAGTGAGAAATTGTTCCAGTCCTAGTCAGGGTTGTGAAAGTAACTGTGACTATAGCAGCCAGCTATAACCTCTGGGAAGGTGATGATAAATATAAGGTGGGGAGAAGGGCCGTTCTCTATTTTCATTAGATTGTATTAGTGGTCTTCAGGGAGTGGGAAACAGTTACAAGGGCATGAGTTGTAAAGAGATATTTGGAAAGTTTTGTTCTGTCTCTCTGCCAACTTTAAATTAGGTATAAGACTACGGAACAGAACTTCGTGCAAAGTCCTACCTTGTAATTTTCCCCCTTACAGTGATCCAGGAAATTATCTTCAAACTTTGGCAGCCCCCTGTGAATTTGTAATCTGTGAATAATGAAATAGTACTTTCATTTCTTATTTTATAATACACACGATCTATGTGATTGGAACCTAAATTTGTCAGTGACTGTTGACATAGGCTTCAAAATGAATGTACATTAAGTTAAATGTTGCATACTAAAATCTGTTGTTTCTTCTAAGAAAACTATGTTCATTGAATTCATGCCCTAAAACATAAAGGACCCCAGATGTTTTATTTCAAGATCCAGATTCTAGCTTCTTATGCCTTGAATAATTGTTTTTGGCAGTGGAAGTTGGAGTCCATATATAAGAAACAAGTAACAGAGAGAGAGAGGGAGAGAGGGAGAGAGAGAGAAAGGAGTTGGTCGATCATCATGTACATTGATCAGAATTGTCCTCATCACTTTCCCTTAGTGTCTTAAATAGATGTCTTAAAATCATGAGTTCTTTACATGGATATGCATTGTGTATGTTTTTCCCTCCCCCCACATGTGTTTCTGTTCAGCTTTTCTATAAATACTCGACTAGCCAGTTCTCTAGGGAACCTGCATGCAGCAACAGATGATTCAGAGAGCAAAAAGACCCCACCGTCCACTAGGACAGGTTACACAGTCAACCATTTCTCCAACCACTTGAATGGCAGCTCACAGCCGCCTGCCAGAAATTACCCTGAACTCAACAACAACCAGTTCAGCCGGAGCACCAGTGCTAGCACCACCCTGAACAGCCACACCAACCTGCACAACGCCAAGGCCGAGGAGTACGTCTTCCGACCTTACACTGGCCTCTCTGCTTCTTCATCAAGATTCCTGAGCCGTTCCATCCCTGTAAGTTCGCAGACAACATCTCTTGGTCAGAACCCTGAAAGAAACTTCTGTTGTACCTTGCCTTCCCAGCCAAAGCTACCACCAAAGAAATTTAATAGTGTCAAAGAAGCTTTCTGATCCCTTCCCCCTTTTTTGAAACTGTCTTAACACATAAATTCTGCTTGCTCCTCTTTTAGTAAATGCCAAATTTCAACCAGGTTTTTCTTCAGTTTTTGCATTCTTTTTTTTTAAGCTTTCGCTTTTAGAAGGGGAAGAATCTTAATTTCTTAATTTTTTCAAAAGCAAAACTTCTCATTTAAGTTATTTTTAGGTTCGGTTTTACAAAAAAATCATTCAGATAATATGGTCCCACTCAGGAGTTTGTTTGATTTATCGTATTAAGTTATGGTGATAAGAACTATATTTTTAAATGATATAAATAATATGAATAAAATGATCATTTTTATTTAAACTAGAGTAAATAAAAAGCATTATGTTCTGTCTTCATAGTCTTTTATATTACCTAAAATTCATCAAAAATACATGCAAATTAAGATCATAGGCCTTTAATGCTTTCACATATTCTTGAGGTCATCTTCTCACCCTCTGATTTTATACCTGAGATCACTGAGTTTAAATGAAGCTAAATGACTTGCTTTTGACCACACATTTAAATAATCCCAGACTAGATAAAGAAGCATTCTATAGAAAAGAATTCAACAAGAGAGTCTGGTCAGTAAATGAAGTATTTTCCCCATTCTGTCATGAAAGGGATTGATCTAGATCAAATAAATTTTAATCTGCTCTTGATATGTACCTGGAACGAGTCTCTTAACTAATCTTTATTCTCTTCATTCCATTTGCATTGCATTGATTTGTGGGCATGAATGAAATAATAAATATGAATAGGATTTTAAACTTTTTAGCTCCTAAGTGAGCCAAGTTTAAAACATCAATGGACCTGTTAAAATAGGTATACCTGATAGAGGAGTATCTGAAAAGGCCATTGTCTACAGTTTTTCCATTTTCATATATAAAAAAACTAACAAATCCAAGTAATTAGTTATTGTGGAAATATCTTATTTTTCAAAGAAAAAAGTCCATCTTCTATTTCTCCAAAGGCTTTGAATTAGGCTTTTATCTGGTAAACATGGAAGTGATTGTTGAAAAAAGAAAATGGCAAACAGAATTTTTAATGGTTAGGGATATAGAACATGGCATGGGCTCTCTTGCAAAGGTATTATCTAGCCATCCTAGAAGAAAAGCAATCTGTTTGGAGCCTGTTCTTCCCTTGCTTTCGGTCTCTTCCTTCAAAGTATGCCTATGTAGGGAAGGGCTTTCATAAATATTTTCATTAATTGGAAATGTTATTGCCTTAAACTCTTTCTTTAAAATTCAAATTCTTGGCAAGAAGAATCAATCCAATTATTTCATAATCTTATTATAAGCTATTTTAGCCAAATCTCTAAATCAATTGCAATTCTGATTAGAAGGGCTAGATAAAATAAGTAGATGTAATAAATTAGACACCATATGTTGAAGGTACTGATCACACTCATTAAAACACTTGTGAATCAATACTATGTAAATCTAAATAGCTGGGGTTTTAAAATATAAATAATATATTTTTTTTAACTTTTATAAGCATGTTCACAAATCATGTATTTTGCAGCAGGGCTCCTATTTTTTTTTTTTTTTTTACAAATTGGTGCTTGTAATTAAATTCTTTTAATTTGTTAATGATTGTTATGCTTCATAATAGAATTATAAACAAACTATGATTCATTGATTTGCTAATTGTTCTTAATTGCTAAAGACTTTAAATAGCCCATTTTGGGATTAGGGAATCGTATGTAAATAAATAATAGATTTATCCCCAGGAGATTAGAAAGAGCAGGAAATAGCAGAAAGGTGTGTATGGGTCTCATTTGAAGTATATCAAATATAAATGCCAAGGGAATTGGTTATTTGAGCTGAAATATCAGGCTTATTACTTCTCCCTGCCCTTCCTTCTTGCTACTGGAGCCCTGAGAAATTTTAGACTTCTTTTACCTGATTATTGCTTTTCTCCTCTGATGATTTTTATGTAACAATTATATCTTACACTGTAACTCTTATTTCTTTTCATCTCTACTTCTTCTTTTCCATCCTCTGTTTGAACTGAAATAATTTTCCAATAACTGAATTCAAAATGATAGCTTATATAGGCAATTACTGCTACATTCCTCCCTCCCTCCCCCCATTTGTCTTCTCATTTTAAAGGAAGTCATTTATATATAGAATTGTCCAACATGACACAATTTTATTCCCTTTTCTTCTTGCCTGTTACATAAGGAAAATTAAGAAAAAGTCTTGTCTTTTTTTTTTTAATGTCTTGGAAAGCCTCCAACCAGCAATGTCTGGGCATTTTGATCCTAGTGAATTGATGACAGAATGCCTGGATTGGTATGGAGATTTCTATATATGTAGAACAATTAGGATATGAAACATAAGTTGGATGCTATTTAGTTTTTTTTTAATTGTAGCAAATAAAATAGACCATTTTTCATTTTTTTCTGATTTTGAAAAAGAAAGTCATAATGGATATGTTGTATTAAGCTCTCTTGGGAATGATGCCTAGTATAGTGCCTGGAAAATAATAGGTGCTTTAATAAATGCTTACTGGTGGAACTCAGGTCTAGAGAGAATCTAATACATTAAAAGTTAGAATTAGCAGTTTTCTTTGAGATGTTGCATTTGTTCTTTTTTTATGTTAATTTTTAAAATTTATTTTTTATTCTCATTTTGTACAAATGTTTTTTTTACATTAATAAAACATACTTGTTTACAAGTAAACAAAATACCCCTCCCCCCATGAATATAGATAGACTTGCTTGGGCGAAAAAGTAAAGGGGAGAGAAAAAAATTAAAATTAAAAAAATAATAGTAATAATTGTAGGTATGGCCAGGTGGCGCAATGGACGAAGCACCAGCCCTGGAGCCACGAGCACCCGAGTCCATATCCAGCCTCATAAACCCAATAATCACCCAGCCATGTGACATGCAAGCCACCCGATCCCCACTGCCCTGCAAAAACCAAAAAGAAGAAAAAAAAGACCCAAAATAAAATAAAATAGTAATAATAGTAGGGGTGGCTGGGTGGCAGACAGAGCATTGGCCCTTGAGCCAGGAGCACCTGGGTCCGAATTCAGCCCCAGACACCCAAAGATCACCCTGCTATGTGGCCCCAGGCAGGCCACCCAGCCCCACTTGCCCTGCACCCTCCCCCAAATAATAATAACAAAAAATGTGCTTCAGTCTTTGTTCCAACACCATCAACTCTGTTGTGGGTGGATCACATTCTTTATGATAAGTCCATCACAAAAGTTACTTCCATATTTTTCCAAGGTTGCCATTGCTGATCGCAACTCCCTCCTTTCTTATTTCTCCACTACCATGTACTCTATTTTCTCTCTCCTTTCACTCTGACTCTGCTATAGGGTCGCTGAGAGGCGCAGCAGACAGATCCCTGGTCCTGGGGCCAAGAAGCCCTGAGCCCCCATACCACCCCTTAGTCCCAGAATCCACCTGGCCCTATGGTCCTGGGCAGGCCATCCAATCCCAGCCCCTTGCAAGAAGTAAAAAAGAAAATGTGTTACATCTGAACACTGTCCCCCCATGGTCCATCCTCTCCTCCTTTATTCACATCCCCACCTCTTCCCCCCTGCCCCCCTCCTTCTTACTCCAGATGTCTATACCCCATTGAGTATATTTGCTGTTTCCTCTCCTAGCCATCTCTGATGAGAGCAAAGGTTCCCTCATTCCCCCTTGCCTCCCCCCTTCCATATCATTGCAATAGCTCATTGTAATAAAAAAAAATCTTATTATGTGAAATATCTTGGCCTATTCCTCCCTCTCCTTTTTCTTTCTCCCATTCCATTTCCCTTTTTTCCTATTGACTCCATTTTTACACCATATTTTATCTTCGAATTCAGGTTTCTCCTGTGCTGCAACTATAAAAGCTCCCTCTACCTGCTCTATTAACTGAGATGGTTCATATGAATATTATCAGTATCATTTTTCTATACATGCAGTTCATCCTCATTAAGTCCCTCATATTCTCCCCCCCTCCAATTTCCATACTTCACCTGAGTCCTGTATCTGAAGATCATACCTTCTGTTCAGCTCTGGCCATTCCAAAAGGAACCTTTGAAATTCCCCTGGTTCATTGAAAGTCCATCTTTTTCCCTGGAAGAAGACATTCAGCCTTGCTGGGTAGTTCATTCTTGGCTGCATTCTAACTTCTTTTGCCTTCCGGTATATTGTATTCCAAGCCCTATGAGCTTCCACTGTAGTTGCTGCTAAGTCCTGTGTGATCCTGACTGCAGCTCCACGATATTTGAACTGTGTCCTTCTGGCTGCTTGTAATATTTTCTCTTTGGCTTGGGAGTTCTGGAACTTGGCTATAATATTCCTGGGGGTTGGTTTTTTGGGATCTCTTTCTCGGGGGGATCAGTGGATTCTCTCCATTTCTATTTTGCCCTCTGCTTCTAGAATATCAGGCCAATTTTCCTGTACTAATTCTTTGAAAATGATGTCAAGGCTCTTTTCCTGATCATGACTTTCAGGTATTCCAATAATTTTCAAATTCTCTTTCCTAAGTCTGTTTTCCATATCAGTTGTTTTTTCAATGAGATATTGCACATTTTCTTCTAATTTTTCATTTTTCTGGTTTTGAAGTATTGATTACTGATTTCTTGTAAATTCATCAATCTCCCTGAATTCTGTTCTTTGTCTGAAGGATTTGTTCTCCTCAGAGAGTTTTCTTATCTCTTTTTTCATCTGGCCAATTTTGCTTTTTAAAAGCATTCTTCCCCTCAGTAACTTTTGAACTGTTTTATCCATTTGACCTAAGCTGGTTTTTAGCATGCTATTTTCTTCAGCATTTTTTTGGATTTCCTTGACTAAGCTGCTGACTTCATTGTCATGTTTTTCCTGCATCTCTCTCCTTTCTTTTCCCAGTTTTTCTTCCAACTCCCTTATTTGATTTTCAAAGTTTTTTTTGAGCTCTATCATAGCCTGAGCCCAATTTCTGTTTTTCTTGGAGTCTTTAGATGCAAGAGCTTGTGCTTCCTCATCTTCAGACTGAGTATTTTGATTCTTTTTGGGCTCATTTACAAAATATTTCTCAATGGTCTTCCTCTTGTTTCTTTGCTTGTTCATTTTCCCAGCCTAAGCCTGTTTTTTGGGGTGCTTCCTGAACTTTTGGGACACTCCCACAAGAGTCTCAGTGTGTGAGGTTCTGTCCTCCCTCCTGGTCTGTGAATGGGGGCCCTGTTGTTCTATTGAGGGGGGGGGCTAGATTGGGATCAGGATCTGAATGTGGTCAGAGCCCCAGAGTCCTGTTCCAGGGGCAGAGGACAGAGCTTGGCAGTCTCTCTCTCTTCACTCCTCTCCCTCAGCTCAATGGGCTCATGTGCTGGAGGCTCCTGCTTACCGCCTTGGTCTGCTTCTGTTTCTGGGTCTGTTTCTGGCTGCCAAAAGACCAAGCTGCTCACTGTGTGCTCTGGGGGCTGGGCTCCACATGCTCACTCTGGCAGAGGTCCCCCGCTGTTCCCCCACTTTGTGCCCGGTGCTCCCCGGGGTGCAGCTCAGGAGACTCCCCCGCTGCTGTGAGCCATGGCTCCCAGCGCCCTGGGGCTGCCTCCGGGAGGCTGAAGTTCTTTTGCTCTGGCGGGCCACCCTTCCGGCAGACCGCCACTCTGACCCCGGGGAGCAGAGCCTTTCTGCTCTTTTCCAGGTTACCTTGAGTAGGAGAACTGCCTCACTGTGTCCCTTTGTGGGTTCTGTCTCTCGAAAGTTTAGTTAGAGTCCTTAGTTTATGAGTTTTTATCAGAGAGCTCCTTAGACTCAATCCCTTCATCTGCATTTGTTCTTGAACTTGATGTAACAGCTCAGCTCAGAAAAATACTATGTGTAAAACATGTAACTTATTCTGTTCATGAAAGATTTTTGGTATACATGATAAGAAACAACAATGAGCAACTTAACGATTTTTAACAAAGATGAGGCAATTGTCAAACTTTGTTTTCAGCTTCTTTTTGTTTTTAATGCAACTTGATCTTTTTTCTAGGAGCATGATGGGGCGGGGCATCTCTTATAGTAATGGTCTCATTCTGAATAACTTCATTTTCATCAACCTAGTGATTCTTCACCCTCCCTTCATTCCTTTCTCCCCTTCTGCCACCCCCCCAATTCATTCACAAAACACTTCCAGATTCATCATCAGATATCTAGCTTTACTTGCCTACTATTCTTTAACATAAAAACCCTTCTTTCCAGTCATACTCTTATCCTAGGCTTCCTTACCCACCCACCATATGCCTCTTCATTTCCACCTCCAGTTTTTTCTCATGCTTTCTCCTCTCCTTAAAATATCCCCAGTCAGTCAGTTCGTTAATACTTTCCTTGGACCACCCATAATGCAAAGTTCTGGGGATTCAAAGAATAAAAGATAGGCTTTACTTTTTTTTTTTTAAGGTTTTTGCAAGGCAAATGGGGTTGAGTGGCTTGCCCAAGGCCACACAGCTAGGTAATTATTAAGTGTCTGAGACCGGATTTGAACCCCAGGTACTCCTGACTCCAGGGCCAATGCTTTTTCCAGCTGCCTCTAGTCTTTACTTTCAATGAGCTTTTAATGAATGGAAGAGACACCATGCAAACAACTATGTACAAACAAGATATATAGAGGATAAATGCAAGAGCATGAAGGGGACATTCATAGAAGGTGGAATTTTAGCTGGGATGCAAAAGGCAGCCAGGAGGGAGGGATGAGGAAGAAAAACATTTCCGACATGGGGGACAGGAGCCCAGAGATGGAGTAGCTAGTTCTAGGAACAGCCAGAAGTCAAGTATTACTGGATCTTAAGAGTATTTGGAAGGAGTGGATGGAGGTAAGATGGTATGAGAATTGAAGTTGGAGAAGACTAAAAAGAGCTAGGATAAGAGGCAGATAAAGTTATATAGGGCTTTGAATTCCAAAAGAATGGGCATTTGATCCCAGAGATGAAAGGGAGCCACTGGAGTTTATCAAATAGTATATCTTCCCTTTTTCTTTGCCTCTAGCATACTTAAGCTTTATGGCCAGTCCATGATATCTTCATTTTAAAACTCCTTTTGCACTTATTATTTGAATTTTACAATTAACTCATTATTATGTACTGTTCTAATTTTAAATTTTCGATGTTACAATTTAGTACTTTGTCATATGTAATGATAGTCAATCAGTAATCATTTATTAATTGCTTACTATGACAAAAATATGATCTTTGCCCTCAAGAAGCTCCTATTCCAACATGCAAATAATCAGGGACCTACAAGAAATAATGTAAATGAAAGGTAATATGAGAAGAAAGACACCAGGAGTGGGGGAAGTCAGAAAAGACAAAAGGTGGGATATGAGCTGAGTCTTGAAGAAAGCAAGGGAAGTAAGGAGGTAGAGATGAGGAGGGAGAACATCTCAAGGGATTGGGAGGGGGCACCCCCCTTCCCTTGGTGTCAAGAAAGAGAGATGGGAGATAAAGAGCCTGAGTCCAAAGGAGCTGAATTGTAGTATGGGTAATAATAAAATAGAAGACTAGAGAGGGAGTTGGAATAGAGATTTGTTACTTATAATCTTGTTCTCCAAACTAGATCGTAAGCTCCTTTTGGGACTGTGTCCACGAATTTTGTACTTCACTGGTCCTAGGAATATACATATATTACTTATATGATAGATGCTCCTTTGATGATTGATCAAAAGGATTAAACATTTAATATTTTTTGATTTGTATTTTTTTCTACATGTGGGATGAAATTTACTGGATGGTACTTTGGTTAAGGACTGTTTTATTTTGGTCATGAAATGTGCTTATGAAGGACTGCTTTCCTTGGAGAAAGTGTCTTATAAAATCTTTCTAGGATAAACCTCTAATAGGAAGATGGCAAAGTAGTCTAATTTTCTAAGAATTTTCAAATAAAAATTCAAAATTTTAAACTCCTATGAACTAGAGTAGGAGTTGAATCAAACATAGTGAGCATTGGAGTATTTTTAAAAATTTTTAGCATTCATTTTTTAGAAATTTTGAATTTCAGATTCTTTTGTTCATTCTTGCTCCTCTTCTACCTCTTGAGAGGGCAAGCAATATGATAATGATTAAATATATTTAGAGTCATGTAAAAATGGTCATATTAGTCATTAGCAAATGAAACACACAAGAAAGATAAAATAAAAAATATGCTTCAATATGTATTCAAAGTTAATCAGTTTTTCTCTCTGGAGGTGTGGATGACATTTTTCATCATGGGTCCTTTGACATTGTCTTGGATCATTATTTTGGTTTGGGTTTGTGTGTGTGTGTGTGTGTGTGTGTGTGTGTGTGTTTTAGGTTTTTGCAAGGCAAATGGGGTTAAGTGGCTTGCCCAAGGCCACACAGCTAGGTAATTATTAAGTATCTGAGACCGGATTTGAGCCCAGGTACTCCTGACTCCAAGGCCGGTGCTTTATCCACTAGGCCACCTAGCTGCCCCTTGGATCATTATTTTGATCCAAATACCTAAGTCTTTCACAGTTTTTCATCATTTCACATTGCTTTTTATTGAGCACAGTAAACTTCCAATTCTTCTCACTTCACTTTGTATTTGATCATATAAGTCTTGTTTTCTGAAACCATCTTACTCATCAATTCTTATAGGACAATAGTATTCTAAAATAATCATACTCCAACTTATTCATCCATTTCCCAATTGATGGGTATCCCCTCAATTTCTAATCCTTTTTCTACCACAAAAATAGCTGCTATAAATACTTTTGTACAAATAGATTCTTTTCACTTTTCTTTGATCTCTTTGGGATACAGACCTACAAGTGGTATTTCTGAGTCAGAGGGTGTACACAGTTTTACGGCCCTTTGAGTATAGTAGCAAATTGTTCTCCACAAGTTGGACTAGTTCCAAACACCAGTATTGCATTAGTATCCCAATTTTTTCACATTCCCTCTCATATTTGTCATTTTTCTTTTCTGTCATATTAACAAATCTGACAGGTATGAGATGGTATCTCAGAGCAATTTAATTTAATTAATAGCTTTAACTAACCATTAGTGATTTAGAACATTTTTTATATGACTATTGATAGTTTTGATTTATTCTTCTGTAAATTTCCTCTTCAAATTCTTTTATTGTCTAACAATTGGGGAATGACTCATTTTTTTATTATTAATTTGACTCAGTTCCCTCATATTTGAGAAATGAGGTCTTTATCAGAGAATCTTCAGTATTGAAATACCTTATCAGTAAGCAACTACTGAATGGATAGGGGATCTTTACTGTACACTCCTTTCGCCTTTGGAAATCTAGAATTCTCTTTGTTTTTTAAAAATTGTTTCTCCTCTTCTTGCCCAGGCTGGAAGTTCAGAGTCTACCAACTTACAGGCATGACACTTGCCCTTTTTTCTGACATGCCAGTTAATTCCACCTTAGACAACTTAATGACCCCTTTTTCTGGGATTTATCATATTGGTTCTGTATTTAGTGCAAATACTTGATTGGCAAGCCCTCTCTATCTGAGTTCCCCTAGCAGCTGGAATTATAGACATTTTTCTACTAAACCCAGCACATAGTTATTTATAATTGAGATATTTGCAGATTTAAAAAAACCCTTCAAATCTTAATTATATTATTTCACTATATTATTTAAACATCTTCCAGTTTCCAGTAGTATTTCTTGACTTTTACTGACTTTGAGTATATGTGTTTTTCCTTTTTCATTTCTTACTTTGAACACTGTCATTCTATTCCCACTTGAAGAATTATATTTAATCACTAAGACTTGGGAGTTATGCCTTTCTATTTGTCTTTGATTTTTGATGTTGCTATGGTTTTTCTAAATCTCTTCTCCCTGACATGAAATCTCCTTAAATTTAATGCAGTTATTTAGTTGAGAGATTCTAATAATGTTGGGCATTTGAACTGAAAGTTTGTGTTGAGCCTTAACTTTGAATACTTAGCAAGTGTTTATTAAGCATCTTCTGTATTTCAGAAAATATATTAACTATTGGGAATACAGCTGCAAAAGAGAGTCCCTCCCTTCAAGGAACTCCCATTCTAATAGGAGATAAAACATGCAAATGACTATATAAAAACAAACCTTATAAAGGATTACTTACAAAAGGAAGTCAGTAGCATGAAGGTGGATCAGGAAAGGCTTGCTAGGAATAAGAGGAGAGCAATGAAAATGCCAAGAATTGGGAATAAGAATGTCTTATGTGAGGGACAATAAGGAGGCAGTGTCATTAAATTAAAGAGTATATGGAAGTGATTAATGTATAAGAGCTAAGATTGGCAACCAGGTACTCAACTTTATATTCAGGGCCTTTTCCGACCACAATAGGAATTATGTCATGATCTATCTATGCTTTGTAATTTTTTCATAAAGTTAGATCCTCCCTAAACCTATTTAAAAAATCAAAGCAATTATAAGTCACATAATAATGGTTTATATTATGTCTTTGGAAGCAAGGAGAAAAATAGAATAAAGAATAAAATAATGACATTAGAATGGTAGAAAAACTCATTGGCAAGAACATTTTATAGTTTACTGCAGAAATTCTGGGTTCATCTTCAGAACTTATTAAAGTCGCCCGCCTCTGCTTCTGATTATCCTACATCAGAGCTGTCAAATTTGCCAGTAGCCAGCTGATAAGGATTTATTTCCATTTGAGTTTGATACCACTATCCTGGATCATAGAATGTTAGAAATGGAAGGAACCATGTGAAGCCCACTTTCGTCAGCTACTCTTTGCCCAACATTTTTGAGGGAAAGGAGTGTATGTTCAGATCTCTTATTTAATCAGTATAGGAAACTCCCAGTATGAGAATTCCCTTTAACACAATTGGGCAACTGATATATAACTTGATCATTCTAGAAAGTTGCTTTACCCTGACAGGTAAAGTTTGCTTGCCCATGGTGATAAATCTAGTATTTGACAAAGGCAGGACGTGAAACTGAGTCTTCCTAACTCTTAAGACTAAACCTTTAACCTTCTCTATACCATGCTAGCTCTTTCTTGCCAATGATCTCAGATGAAATGAGCTATTTTTGAGAATAGTGGGTGTTGAGTATATGTTATTAAATTATAAGAAAATATAAAATTAAAAATCTATTAAGAAATGGGAAGAATTTTGTTGTCAGCTAATTCAAGACACTGCCTAACTCTTGGTTCTAAGATTCAAAGGCAGAAATATAAGTGATGAAAGCACTGCTGTATTTAGAATGTTTGACAGAACATATAGCATGTTTAGAATTGGTATTGAAAAGATAAAACATTTATTGGGGCTTTTGCAAAGGGAATTCCTAAGAAGGACCTAGAACAAATGGCCCCTGAAATTCTTTGCAACACTAAATTTCTGACTTCATTCTTAGTGCCAATCCATAAATTCACAGTTTTGTCAATTTATAGCCATACTTTTCTGTTCATGAATGAGATTTTATGAGATTGATCATAGACTTATGGGAGAGAAGGGGAAACTCTAGGAAGGACTCCCCCCTCTGTCCACCTTTTCATAGCTCATTATTTCTAAGATCTGTGATGATGTGGGTACTCCTAAGCCCTCATGCAGCTGATATCTCAGTCTTCATGGGTTGCTGTAAGCAGAATATTCATTACTCTACAGATAACCTGGTAATGGATCTTTTAACAGTTAGCTAAAATAACCCTTAAATGAAGGTACTAGTCCACTTCTAGCCCCATATTTACAGTCCTTACAGCTTGTTTGAACCACCATGATGTTACACCTAGCACCTTGGATGACCTCTACTGTAAGCCATGAAGCAAAGAAAATTGACTTTAAACAAAATGATGATGATGATAATTAGTATAATACCTAGTACTACTGACTTTTAGAAAACTCTTAAGTATCCATTATTTCCTCTCAACCAACAGCACTGGGAAGGGTGGGTACTTTGACTATTACTATTTCTATTTTCCAGAAGAGGGAAATAAAGCTCTGATAATTGATGTGACTTACCCAAATTCACACTACATATATATTGATTATCTGAAGCAGCTTTTGAACCTGGGCCTTTCTGATTCCCAGTAGTCAAGCTCTTTATCTGCTATGACATATCTGGAGCCGTTCCCTAATGAGACCTGTAAATTTATAAGCTCTTCACACAGTGTGTATATCTATTTGTTCTATTTTATAAAAGATAATTATTTCTTTTCTATCTAAAGGTTATTAATAACATCTTTAAATTTAGGATATAATTAAATTGCTTTAAAATCACATAGTGGAGGGTTCCTGAGTCTAGTTGTTTTCCTCATTTTAGTTGGTCTGTCATTAAACATATGTTAAGTACCTGCATGTTTTGGTGCTACAAAGAAAGGCCTAAAATAGTCCCTGCCCTCAAGAAGGTGACCTGTAGAAACGAATCTGAAAAATGGGAGGCAGTGTGACATGGAAGAGTTCAGCCCCATGGGAACTGAAAACAATTCCTTTTGAAATGGAGGATCTAGTAGCAGCTCTGCTCTCCACCCTCTTTAATCAGATAGAGGGAGGGCTCCAAGAGCTGGGTGTACAGAAAGGCACACACTTACTTATTAACCAATTAATCAGCAAGCATTTTTAGAACACATACTGTCAAGCAACTACGGTGAGGTGCTTGGTAACAAACTTGAAAATGAAAATCTTTGCCTGCAAACCATTTAAGTTCTATTGGAGGAGATAACATGTGTACACATAATAATCAGGACTTGCTGAGACTTTGAATAAGGGAAACAATGGGCAGAGAAGTGTCAAAGCTAACACCAAGGCTTTAGGGTTGGATGCCTGAGAAAATTGTGGAGCCACCAAATGAAATAGGTCAAAAGAGAATCCTTAAACATGATGATAAGGACACACAAATGAAAGTCAAGGCTGAGATTGTGTATATATGTATATGTATATGTATGCATGGACTCCCAAATGTTGGTTCAAAAAATTTACCTTCCTAGTCCAGGATGAGAGGACAGTGGTGAAAGATTGTGAAAAAGATTTGGGTGCTTAGAGGACTTAAAAGTCAACTTGGGTCAGTGGTATGACATGGCATCACAAAAACTAATATAATATTAGATTGCATTGAGAAAATGAAGGAGTGTATAATGAATTCTCCTTCACTGGAGATCTAACTGAACGATCACTTATTAATGATGTTGTAGAAGATTCCTATTCAAGTATATACTAAGTGACCTCTGAGATACCTTCTAGCCCCCGATTAAGTGATTCTGTGACATTTACAGATAGATCTGAACTTCAAGAGTTGGTTAGGGCTAGAGATATAGATGTGGGTAATGGGACTGAAAGTCAAAAGACTTCAGATTTAGTTCCTTGTTCTGCCACTAATTAATGATAGATAATGACATCTGTATTCAAATGATAAAATTTGTTTTCTCAAAGAATCTTGGATTTGGAGGGAATCTTGGAGATCATTTAGTTCAACCTCATTTTAATAAATGAGGAAATGGAGACTTGGGATTCAAGTGACTCTTCTGAAGCTTCTTTTGAGACTCATTTTAAATCCAACCTTTTTCCAAGTCATCTCTGCTAGTGCCTTCTCTTCACGTTACCTTCTATATGAAGGTAACTCTATATGGATATTGTTGTATACATATTATCTCCCCCTAGAATATGGTACCTTGGAGGGCAAGGACTTTTTGTTTTATTATGTATATTCTCATCAGCCAGCACAGTTCCTTGCTTAATGAATGCTTGTTTATTGAGTAATCTCATCGATGTCAGTACTTTTGCTGTCAGTATGGATCACATCCATTTCATGCCTTTTTTTGTTTATTCTCCAATATAGGGAATCTAGCTAACTTAATAGATGCCTCATTGTAGTTCTTTTGCCATTTTATACACCATTCCAACAGCCAAATGCCTTTGATGATCATATGTGTGTATGCATATATATATATATAAAAGATATATGCATATTTATTATAAGTATGTTTATAAGTGATATCTTTTACATCATTTATTAAATACAAGTCATCATTGATGTTGCAGCGTATTTAAACCCATTATGACTTCTTTGCCTACTTTAAACTTTAGTAATATTCCATGGCTTGCAACCATTTGCTATCAATAGAAAATTTGAATGAAAAAAAGACTTTTTGTTTAAAATGTTACACAAATTGCCAGTTGTAGTTCAGCCAGCTTTTTTTGGTCCTGTTCTCTTCTGGACCTCATTTAATTTCTGTATTCCTCATCCTCTTGTTTTTTTCGGGGGGATTAATAGGCTGATGTCTTTTCAGTGACTATGAGTCTCATTGAGGAATCCCTGTAAATCTGCTTCATAGTGCAATATCAACCCCAGACAGGAGACTCTAAAGCATCTCACCATCTCTAGGGACTCCCTCTTCAAATAGGAATCTGTATTGGACGTTTTCCATTGCAGTAGGAAATAGCTATGGTGAGTTGTACTTCTTTCTCATTGCTTTTATCTGACTGGGAATGACAACCAGAAAATTGTTAAAAAATTTTCCTCTGTGAATTCTTCTTAACACATATTATAGAAACACATGAGTGGAGTAATTTTAGGGTTAAAATTTAAATTGTGTATATATGCATTATGTAGGCATGGACTCCTAAAGATTGGTTAAAAAAAAATCTACTTTCCTATTCCAGGACTAGTTGACAATTGTGAAAGATTGCAATGCTGCCTTTTAGTTACAGAGTCAGATGTTTTTTTAAAAATTAATCAAATAAGGGGCGGCTAGGTGACGTAGTGGATAAAGCACCGGCCCTGGAGTCAGGAGTACCTGGGTTCAAATCTGGTCTCAGACACTTGGTAATTACCTAGCTGTGTGGCCTTGGGCAAGCCACTTAACCCCGTTTGCCTTGCAAAAAAAAAAAAAACCTAAAAAAAAATCAAATAATCAAAATGAGTAATAAGTTAAAATAGCTAACTAAACTTTATAGTCATTTTTATAACTGTAAAAGCATGTATAGGATATTAATCTACAAACACTTTACGATACTCTTCTGTTCTTATCACGAATAGCTTCGTTATATGCTTGAACTATTCTCATAAGGATTTTATTATGTGAGAAAGTTAAGTAGTAGTTGCTAATGTTACTTTTTGTTGTTTTCCCATTCCTGCGGTATCTTCCCATCTGAGATTTCTTGAATAGCTTTCCTTTAATGCTTTCTAAACTCTCGAACTTGAAGCATAGATTTCTTCAGTGTATACTTGTCATTCAGTCTTTCATGATCTATGTGCAGCCCACCTTCCAAACTTATTTCCTACCACTTAATATTCTCAGAATAGACCTTTTAAAAAACCCAATAGGATATGTTATTTAGTTACCACCCCAGGCATACCACACTATTTTTTGTCATATGCTTTTCCTTATTGCCTCTACTCTCTAGTTGGAATACCTTTCTCTCCTCTCTGCCCAATCATATTCTTACCCATTAGTGCTCAGATCCATTCCTACCTCTTACACAAAACTTTCCTTTGGCCATTGTAACCATGGTGAATATACCCTTCTCTAAAACTCTTGTTTATTGTAGCATTTGTCATCTAATATTGTGTTCCCTTGTGTCATTATCTAATGGTTTTATGTATATATTTCTATAGACAGACTATATATATATAATATATATATATATATATACTAATACATGTACAGTCTTTTTTAATTTCTTTGTATCTTGTGTGTCTCACACAATTTGCAGAATAAGAGCTAAAGCTATGTTTGCTGAAGAATTGAATCTTAAGAAAGAAATCAAGTCTTGGATTTTTCTAAAATTAGATTTTTTTGGTAGAGATTTTATTTTAGTTTAATAAGGAGGATTTTAGTTGCCAAAATTTGTAATTTCAATGTTTTTCAAAGTATTTTTTAATTTTATGAATATTTATTATTATTTCTCTTACTTGCCCTTCTGTTAAACAGTAAAAAACAAAACATAACAAATGTTTTTTTCCCAACAAAATAAATCTGTTCATCAACCATATTAAAGCATGTGCCTCTCTGCATATTAAGCACATGCTTTGTCCATCTTCAGTCCTCTGGGCTTGTAGTTAACATTGCATTGATCTGACTACTGATTGCTTTTCTCAGTAGCGTAGTTGGCATTGTATAAATTGTTCTGTTAATTCTACTCTTGCATAGTTAGTAGATCTTATTGAGTTTCCTTTAAAACTATTCATTTTGCCATTTTTTCCTTTTACAATATAATATCGAGTGCTGAACCTGAATCAGGAAGAGCTGAGTTGAAATCTGACTTCATATACTGTGAGACTCTGGGCAACCTGCTTCAGGTTCCTCAATTAAAATCAGGATATTAGCACATATTTCCCAAGCTTGTTGTGAGGATCAAATGAGATATTTGTAAAGCATTTAGCATAGAGCCTGATCCATAAAAGGTGCTTAATAAATGCTAGAGCATTTTTTATATGATTGTTGATAGTTTGGATTTCTTCCTTTTGAATATTTGTCAGTTCATGTAATTTATCCATTTATCCATTGGGGAATACTCTTAATCTTAAAAATTTGAATCAATTTGTTTTGTTTCTTGGATATGAGATTTTAGACAGGGAAATTTTTGTTTCAAAGATTTTTTGGCCAGGTATCTATTCCTTTTCTAATTTTTACATTAAATTTGTTTATGCAAAACCTTTTAATTTTACATAAGCAAAATTGTCCATTTTTATCTTACACTTGTTTAGTCATGAACTCTTTCCGCAGTTCATAGAGGTGAAAGATAATTTCTTTCTTTCTCTTATTTATTAATGATGACTCCTTTTATACCTAGGCTATATAATTCATCCTGGATTTTGTGTGAGGTGTTAGTTTAAAGCTAATTTTTGCTAGATTACTGTCCAGTTTTCCCCCTTAGTAGTTTTTAATCAGAGAATGAGTATCCTTAGTAACTGGTGTCTTTAGGTTTTTCAAAATAC
The DNA here is from genome assembly GCF_037893015.1 of Macrotis lagotis. Taxonomy (NCBI): domain Eukaryota; kingdom Metazoa; phylum Chordata; class Mammalia; order Peramelemorphia; family Peramelidae; genus Macrotis; species Macrotis lagotis. The sequence continues at coordinate 201,399,816 of NC_133662.1, forward strand.
TTTACTCTAATGTATTTGTATGTTTTTGCTTGATCTGTTCCCCTGATCAGTTTTTCTTTTTTTAACTAGTATCAAATGGCTTTTTTTATGGTGGGGCAGTGGGGTTAATGACTTGCTCAAGGTCATACAGCTACCAGGTTTCAAGTGTCTGAGGTCGAATTTGAACTCAGATCTTCCTAACTCCAGGACTGATGTTCTGTCCATTACACCAAATAGTTTCAATGGGTATTGCTTTATAGTACAATTTGAGGTATGGTACTGATAGATGCCCATTCATCCTGCTTTTTTTTTTATTATAACTCTTTTGTTTCTACATTTGAATTTTGTTGTGATTTTTTCTAATTCTGTAAATATTCTCTTGAGAATTTGATTGGTATAGTATGAATTAAGTAAATTAGGTAGTATTGCTACTTTTTATATGGACTTGAACCCTACCCATAAGTAATGTTTCTCCAATATTTAGTTCTGTATTTCTTTCTTTCTTTCTTTTTTTTTTTTTTTTTTTTTTTTGCAGTGGGGTTAAGTGGCTTGTGCAAGGCCAGACAACCAGCTAATTATTAAGTGTTCAAGGCCAGATTTGAACTCAGGTACTCCTGACTCCAGGGCTGGTGCTCTATCCACTGTGCCACCTAGCCACCCCTAGGTCTGTATTTCTACAAAGAATATTTTATAGTTAGATTCATATAATCATTAGTTGAATCTTGACATATATACTCCCCAATATACTAATAGCTTCTGTAATTATTCAGAATAGAATTCCACTTTTTAACTCTTTGCTGAATTTTGTTGATTGCTGAAATGACGATTTCATTTAAATTTTAATTGACTTTCTGTACTTCTCTATATCATCTGTAAAATGTGATAATTTTGTTTCTTCTTGTTTAATGACATTGCTGTTCATTACATTTATATACTACAATTTGTTTAACTACTTCCAAGTAGATAAGTACCCTTTTATTTTCTGGTTACTACAAAAATAGCTGTTATAAACATTTCTATATTTTTTAATATCTTTGGGGTACAGGCCTAGCAGTGACCTAGCTGGGATCAAAGGATATTGAATTTCTTTCTAATGAAAATGCTTGATAATGACACAAGATCTCTGCAAGAGTGATGATCTAATCTGTTCAGATGACCATCTAAACTGTTTAACTGACTAAGCATCAGATACTACATACAGAAGACTAGCATCATTTTATCCACAAAGACACATTCCTTAGTACATACTACATTCCTATTACACTATATGGATTCTTAGTTAGTTACTTGGAATTCCCCAATCAATTGCTTCTAGTTCTCACAGTACTCAACAACTTTAGATAGATATTCTCCCATATAAGTAAAGAAGTATTTAGAATCACTAAGCTCATTTAAAAGTATTAGAGACAAGGGCAGCTAGGTGGCGCAGTGGTTAGAGCACCGGCCCTGCAGTCAGGAGTACCTGAGTTCAAATTTGACCTCAGACACTTAATAATTACCAAGTTGTGTGGCCTTGGGCAAGCCACTTAACCCCATTGCCTTGCAAAAAAAAGTATTAGAGACAAGGTAGGAAAACAGGGGAAAAAAGGAGGGATGAGAGATGGTTTTTAATCAAAAAGAAATATCAATTTCAAAGTGAATGAGGTGATTTTAAGTTTCTATACCTTAGAATAAATAAGAATGATTCATGAAAATTAATGAAAAGCACCAATTTTATTGTTATATATTATTATATATTATATATTATATGTTATATTTATTGTTATATATTGTTATAATTTCCTTTAATTAAAAATGCATATTATCTTCACAGTGAAAGTTGTGCTATCAGAAAACTAGACCAAACTGAATAATTTCGGATTTATGTAGTATATTTTTGTACCTTGGTTTTATGACTAAAATATAAAGGAAGAGTAATGTGCTGAGACCTATATTTTAAGATTATCATATACTGAACATGGGTTAAAGGGAGGAGATTCTGGGCAGGGAAATTCTTTAGGATACTGCTGTACTAGTCAAGATGAGATTGATGATGATCTGATCTAAGATGGTGACTGGTGGAGAAAAGATAAGAGAAAAGATGAAGGAAAGTCCAATTGGATGTCAGTATTCTGACATCTAATAATTTAAAAAGTAAACATTAAATTTCTTTTGAAAAAAACTGCAAAAAATCATGTAAAAAGCTAGGAAGAACATATTGAATATGATTTTCATTTTAAAAACAATTTTTCTCCTTAAAAATCTCAGGATCCCTAAAATGAAGACTAGGGAAATTAATTTGTGGTCGTTTTTGTTTTTGTGTGATGCCCCTAGAACATAGTAGGAGCTAGTAACTGCCTGAGGCCAGATTTTTTTTTTTTAGGATTTTACAAGGCACTGGGGTTAAGTGACTTGCCCAAGGCCATACAGCTGGGTAACTATTAAGTATCTGAGGCTGGATTTGAACCCAGGTACTCCTGACTCCAGGGCTGGTGCTTTATCCAATGTGCCATCTAGCCCTGTGTGAGGCCAGATTTGAACTGAGATTTTTCTGACTTGGGGTTATGCCTACTAACCACTATGCCATCTAGTTGCTTCTTACTGTCCTTTAATTTTCTGGATGTGTAGTAGAGAAGTGGTATCAAACTCAAATAGATTTGAGGCCACTAAGATTTACATATAAGTTTTCTATTATGTAGAAAACTACTTACTAACAGTATGTTTTATTATATTCTAATTCATTGATTCATTTAATATTTTTATTTATATTTCCAACTACATACAATGGTAGTTTTTACCAGTCTTTTTTTTTTTGCAAGACTTTGAGATTTACAGTTTTTCTAATTTGGTTTCCCAGAACTTGGTGGGCTGAATGTTTTGGATGCTTCAATAGAAACATTCAGGTGTGAAAAGCTCTTTATTTAGAAAGACTGGAAATTACTTTGTAATTTATAATCTTAGAATTCCTTGAGAAATCTCAGAAATTAGGTGCCTTCCTCATGTCCCCACAGTCAGTTTTATCAAATTCAGGACTTGAACCTAGGTCTTTTTTTTTTTGCAAGGCAATCTGGTTAAATGACTTGCCCAAGGTCACACAGCTAGGTAATTATTAAGTGACTGAGGCAGAATTTGAACTCAGGTCCTCTTGACTCCAGAGCTGGTGCTCTATCCACTGCACCACCTAGCTGCCCCTCAACCTAAATCTTTGTAACTCTAGGGACAATCCCCTTTAACTACACCATGTTGTTTCAGGAAATGCATATACTTTATCAAAACTGAAAAACCTAAAGGTGTTTTATTATAGTTATAGTGATACTAATATGAATTTACTTTATCACCATAATTACTATTAATATTATATTTATATCAGCATGTGCTGTGGAAATAAAATCAAATTCTTTTAATATTGAGTAAATAATGTTATTGGTCCTATGATAGTAATAGTTCTAAATTGTCATAAAGTGCCAAAAATTGAAAAAATTCTGTTGACATGGTAACAGTGGTACCAAAGGTACCAGGGGAAGTAAAAATAGAATCTTTTCTAGTATCATGTTTTTAATTTTTTTCTAATTGCAACAATTAACATACTTTTACAAAATTAAAAAATAATAAAAAATAGAGGATATTTAAGATGTCTTTTATGTTTGGTTTGGTATAATGTCTAAACTATATTAAAACTTATTTTTAACTTCTCAGAATAGGATTTTATTTGAATTGATTGATTAAAATTCAACAAATATTTGAAAACTTTGTATTTGTGGTACTTAGCACAGTGGTGAAATTATAATAAATACTTAATAAATTATTTGTTGACCAGTAGATTTTGTGAAGAATACAAAGCTGAATAAGACAGTCCCTACCCTTAAGAAACTTGTAATCAGAAGAAATAAAACAAGTACAAAGTAAAGTATCTTAAGAAATGGGCAAATGCTCTATACATTGAGAAGGAAAAGAAATTATATTCTGGTGGGTGGTTATAACTGTATGATCTTTCCAGTGTTGGTAATTGCTCTTTACCTCAGTTTCTTTACCTTTATAAAAAAGAGATTTAATGATTTCTAAGGACTCTTCTAGCACTAACATTTTCAGCAATCTGTAACTCTCTGATTCTTAATTTATTCACCTGTTAAATATGGATTATAATAATACAATTCAATGAGGATAAAATGGGATAAGTCATGTGGATGAGCTTTGTCCTTTGAAATACTACTCAAATAAAAAATGATGGTAGAATGTAGAGGCTAGGAACAGTTTTGCTTTTAAACTTACCTGATTCTACATTTTCAAATTTGATTAATTATTTTACAAATTCTTTAAAGTATAAGTTTATACATATACATACATATATATATATATATAATTATTGCTTTTCATTTTTACATTACAATTATTTCTAGAATTATCCCGTTCCACTCTCTTTTGGATCAAACCCTTCATTGTGATAATAAGAACAAAAACAAAATAGTACTGTGACTATCAAACATATATACAATGCGTATGTTTATATGATAATAGCATTTATATCATATTGTATACTACTACTTAGAAGAATGCCTTAAATATATTACAATTATCTCATTAAAACTTTTAAAGATCTTGATAAAATGGATAAAGGGGAAGATTAAAACTAAGAAAAGCCAATATGAAATAAAGGCCTAGAAAAGAATTGGAATAATCATTGAGGACTTGGGCCTTATATTATGGCAGCATAACCCTGTTGTAGTGAAAAGAATATTGACTTTGGAGTCAGAAGACATGGATTTGAGTCTCCACTCTACCATGTGTACTATCTCAGGCAAGCAACATAATTTCCCTGAGACTCAGTTTTCTCATCTATAAAATGGAGACAATAATTGTTATGCTTTCTCTCCCTCACAGGTTTATAGTTGAGATCAAATGAGATCATAAATTAAATATTGATAATATTTATATTACAAATTATACATATAATTTATAATACATTATAGTTATATATAAAATAATGTTGATAAAATAGCAAAGTAAAATAGGAATGGAAGCTGTATTTACTGTGTAATCCCAGTATCTGTATCTGTATTTGTTAATGTACCAAAAACCTCATTTTGCTTTACTGTTAGCAAATATATTTTGATTTTTTAATTTTAAATTTATGAATTATTATCTTATGAGGTAGAAAATTAAATTTCTTTGGTTTTATTTATCAAGCTAACAGTACAGTATTTATATCTATAAACTAGACTTTTTTTTAACCATGATTAGGTAACGGGGTTGTTTAAAAAAGAAACGCCCCCAGAATAGCTAATTTTTTTTAAAGTCGCTACCCACATCTGACAAAACAGATTAGCAGCAGATTTCCAGAACAGAACAAATTGTCTTGATCCCCCATACCTAACAGATTGTTTTATGTCAAAAGTCTTGCTACTGTCAGAGAATGAGATTTCTTGATGAGACCTTATATTTTGACATAAATCTATTAAGCTACAAGTTTTAAAGAGATTTTTTCCTTCGTTCATAATGGGTTTTGCTTGATTATTATCATTCTTAACTCAATTCAACAAATATTTATTAAACTGTTCTTGTTGCTGGAGAAATTTGGAAAACAAATAAATAGTCCTTGCTCTCAAGGAACATAGATGGAAAAAAATATGTACCCAGAAAATAAATGCAACATACATATCAATAATGTCATTGAGGATAGAGGAGATGGGGAGATGGGTCATTATAGATCAGAAAAAACCTCATGTTAAAGGTTGTACTTAAATCAAACCTTGAAGGAGAGTGGAGAGTTAAGGTATCCAAAAGGAAAATCATTCTAGATGTAGGGGGACAATCTATTAAAGATATTGAGGCAGAACTATGTAGAAGAAAGGACAAATAGACTTCTCTTGTATATGTATGGAATAATGTGAAATTAGTCTAGAAAGAGGGGCTTCAAATGACAAACTGAAGATTTTGTATTTGATCCTAGAGGCAGGCAACAGGAAGAGTAATGTGCTCAGACCTATATTTTAAGATTATCATATACTGAACATGGGTTAAAGGGAGGAGATTCTGGGCAGGGAAATTCTTTAGGATACTGCTGTACTAGTCAAGATGAGATTGATGATGATCTGATCTAAGATGGTGACTGGTGGAGAAAAGATAAGAGAAAGGATGAAGGAAATAATGTGAATTTGCTTTAATCTCCTTATCATGGTATTCATTCTAATTGCCAAATAAATGATGATGTTCTATTTTGAGGGCTAAAATTGCAAGATTGCAAACTGATAAAAAAATCACTTTTTTCAACTAATAACAAAAGCATCAATCCTCAGTTCTGTTCTTATTGATATAAGTATTGTTGCTGTGTATTTTTCCCCAACTCAGATTAATTTGATATCAAGTTACTGCAGCAATATACCCTGTTGGGGAAATACAATAAAATATTTATTAACCAGAACATTTAAGTCTGGGTTTTTTTGTTTTTAGACATCCTTATTTATTTCTATCCTTGTTCATCTTGTACAGATTCAGACCAGCTCAGTGAAAAACTAAGTGAACTTGTTTCATTTTTCTAAACTATATTAATTCACTTACTGTCTTAATATGAAATTCCAAATATTTATTTTCTTTTACCAAATAAGATTTACATTGCCACAGAGTCATCATCTTTTTATTGTAGATAGAGGAAATTTGTCTAAATATTACATAGCTACATCATAATTTGTCTTATTTTTAATAATTTTATTACAAAAAGTAGATTGCCTCAAAGACAATTCAGTTATTTGAAGTTTTGGTTTAATTTGGTTAATCAAATGTGTCTAAAATCTATTGTGTGTACAGAAGATTGTGCTTAGTAATAGAGAGAAGGGATACAAATTGATTCTTATTGTTATTCCTTAGAATGTATGCTCCTTGAGAACAGTTTCATTCTTTATATAGATCCTTAGCACATAGTATAGTTCCCATAGGCATATAATAAATGCTTGCTTGTTAGTTTTATTATCATGATAATAAATGTTATCCTAACCAGTCAAAAATCAAAATTCCTTTTTTAAAAAAAATTGTTTAAATTACTGATAGCTGCTCACTTATATTTATAATAATTTGATTATTTCCTTAAATGTTTATGAAATGTGTTCCTATGACCAGAGAACCTGCCTGAGGCTTTTTTGTGAGGGGAAAACTGTTAAGTGCTTCTTTGAAGTATATGAGCAGAGACTGGAGGGTAAATTTTTTCTTTCAGGTCTCCCACTATATTATGTACCTGAAAGTGTTGATTTGGGGACTTTCTGTAATGGTGGACTAGTGGGAATGAAAGTGGAATCCTTCAATTCCTTTTGTGTGAATGTAAGACTTAAATCTGTCTTATGCCATCAAATTCAGTTACTGCTTCCTTAGTGAAAAGCCCAGTGGAAGTATTTTTTTTTATTTAAAAATTCTGAAATACTCAAGGTCTTTCTACACACATTAACAGAAAATTCTTCCCTAGGGACTCCCAACCACTACCATAATGGAAGAGTAGTAGCTAAGTGGAAAAGAAACAGAGAAATATAAATCTGGTATAAAGTAGTCTGGTTAGAATTATTTGTTAAGTCATTTTCCATTTTCTATCCCCTATCACATTGCCATTCAGTCTTTCAGAGATGATGACGTGCTTTTTTGGAAATTAGTGTGACATTATGCCAAATAAAGGTTTTCTTTGCTTTAAAGAGAGAAAAAGCCAGTGAATAAGAATATGATAGTAGAAATCTCTGAATTTATATTGGCCATGTTTTTATTTTATAGCTTAGTGTTTTTACAATCACTGCTAAATGAAGAAACTTATTTATTAAGAGACATTTTTTGATTCATTGGTGATCTTTCTAAAAACAAAATCACAGGTGTTCACTGAGACTTTATATCTTTACAGATAAATGCAGAAATCGAGACACACCACCCTGAATGAAATTGAATTTGGGAAATCAGCTTGGGATTCTTTTTTTTTTCTTTTTTTTAATGAATTAATGTGGGATGGAGAACAATTAACAAAGTAGATTTTTATGAACATAATAAAAGAAGAGAAATAAAATATTTTAAAGAAACCATGATTAGCATATCACAAAGAAACTTCTATGAAGTTGGGAAAGACCTAATCACTTATATAATTCACTATTTGTACATTGGATGAGAGAATGTCAAAGATTTCCCTTGGCCTTACATTTATTCATTAATTTTAATTGGAAAATGCCCTTTGCTTTACCAACATCTTTTTCCTTTACCCTAAAAGCTATTGAAAATCAATCTTTCAATGTAAAGACTAACAGATTGCCTTCTTATGGCAGGGAGAGAAGCAAGATTGGGGAGAAATTGTAAAACTCAAAATTATTAAAATCTTTCTAAAAACAAACAAAAAAAGAAAGTCAATCTTTCTCTGAAGATTTCCGTGAATAAATGAGGAAGTAAGAAGCATTGGATCAATTCTGTCTAAAGCTGTAGCTTCACAATTTGCCTTTCATTGGGCAGTCTACACTCATCCCTTTCCCTTCTTCATCAAACATCATCATCATCATCATCATCATCATCAATAACAAGATAGTATTTATGTACTTACTCAAGGTTGTCTCATTTCTTTATCCATATTATTGTCTTCTCTCTTATCTTATAAATACCTTCAGGGCAAAGGCCATATCTGTTTATTTCCACAATACAAATGTGTCAAAATGTATGTTTTAGCAGTGATAAGGAAGGTTCTTATCTTGGATATAAATCCTCCTTTCCCCCACTACAATGGAAAGACTAAACTTGTATTTCTAGGTATGATGGACTTCTTTGAAATTCTAACTTTTATTCTTGTCCATTAGGAATTGTTCATCCTTGCCCCTCTACCCCACTTCCACCCCTGCCAATCTGTATTCTTCCCCCATTCAAGTGATTTAGAATCTAGTGCATCTGTCACCTAGTTGGTGACCTGTGTCTTCCAAATACCGATTGCTTCTATGGTAGCAATTTTGTGCTTGCTATTCATGACTACTACCACCAGGAGCAATGCCCAAGCCAATTTACAAATTTATAAATGTGTTGTGGAATACAGAAAATGAATAAGCAATACTATATGTCAGATCAAATTAGTTTTCTTTGTGTGTTTATCAGTATCCAGACTTATGATTTAAGATAGATTCAATATTGTTTTTTCATTCTTTTTATTATTAATGCATATCATACTAGATGCTTTCTATCCCAGTCCAAACTCTGTCAAATTTTATGAGAGAAATAAGCCTTGATTTTTATGAGAGCATTATAACATATTACATGTGAATTTTAAAAAAAGAGTAAAATTCTTTGGGTTTTTTGAAGCTTTTTAAATTTCTTTGAGCTTTTTGAAAGACAGTGTATATTAATTTAAGAGATTCTTGGAAAAAGGGCAAGTTCTTTTTAGAGATATCTCTTGACTAGCAGAATGATGAGTTGTGAGTATAGAATGCTTGGCAAACTTTTATTAAGATGCACTAATAAAGTATACTATATCATTTCTAATTGAATTCAGCACCTTTTTCAGATATGACTGTTAGAATGCAGAAAGTCTATTTGATGGTAGAAAATAGATAATAAACTTTACCAAAAGCTTAGATTTGATGAATTCGGGGGGGGGGGGAATTTTTGAATTTCTTTTTGAATAAAGGATCTTCTCTATGTTGTTTAAAAGAAAACTACTTGGAGTATTCTCCATCCCTCTTTGCATTTTCCTGCTGTCCAATGTGTTCTGTGTCCTGTTTTGCATGATTTGCTGTTTTGCTTCTATTCATTTTGTGTCCCGTTATCTAATCTCACCAAGAGCACTAGGCAGTCTGGTAGAATTCAGAATAATTGTAAAGTTCTACATGAACCCTTTTCCCTCCCTGGATCAGCATTAAGAAGTGGTGGCATTTTATTTATTTTTCTTGACAGCATTTTACAAAGTGTCTATTAAGAGAGAAAAGTCTTACAGAATAAAATTAAAAGACTGCTAATTACTCTAATTAGAAGTAGCATGATTGAGCTATAATGAATTACATAAAAAGTACATTTTTTCCAAAGAATATTTGTCATTTAATTGTACTTAAATGTCAGTTGTGATACTGAAGTAAAATAATATTTAGAAATTTTTTGTCTCCTTTTCACTTTCTAGTTGTGATTTAATTTTGAAAACTTATTTTACCCATTTAACTATAAAATTGCTTAACTATATATTATAGACATCTGCTTTACTTATCCCCCTCCCATCTTTCACCTTTTTTAAAAAGCTTATTTCACATATCTGTAGAATAATAGAATGACTCCCTCAGTTTGAAAGTAGAAGCTGCTGCATGCAAGATTAAAAGTTTTTACTGACTTTGCATTTTAACGAAGGTTTATGTTTCTCCTCTGCACAGTCCCTTCAGTCTGAATATGTTCAGTACTAAAGTCTTGCTGCTTCGATGAAAGCTGCTCAGCCCTTAGAAACTGATTTCTTCATGAGGAGGAACAATATTGAGGGAAAGGAACTGCTCACTGGGAGGAGATCTCTGCATTCTTAACCTTAAAATTAAGGAAAGCACTCAGATCAGACCTCAAGGAGAGACTTGAAACCAGAAAGCTCTGGTTAATGACTACTGTAAATGCACTGAAGTTATGTTTATGGAGATGTTAATGATTCTCTGGGTGTGTTTTTTTTTAAAGGAAATTTTCCTGTTGAGCCTGGTGATTTGAAGAATTATTTTTAATGTATTTCAGTAATACACTTGTTATTACATTTCTGTACAGTGTTATATTATGTATGTATTATCAAGCTAAAGACTATTTTGGTAAATTTATAAATATGTAATTGTGTAAAGATTAGAATATATTTTGATTTAGATTTTCTTGCTATTTGCTACCAAAAATATGTATTTTGAACTTGCTAGGATGATTTTATCTATGATGAATAAATATTTTCTCATAATTAAAAAAAGACATAGGACAAAAGAACAGAAGGAAAGGATTGATTTTTATGATCCACTATAAATACTATATGAACAGTTCAGTTCTTTGGGCAAATCAGTCTTATTTACGAAGTTTAGTTACAGGGCTGTTGTTAGCAAATGAGTGTAGTTGGTTGGTATGGTGCCAGGTTTTTTTTTTTCTCTCCATTCCTTGGATTAATTCCCCCATGTTTTTCTGTGCATCTTGTTAATCCTTGTTTTTAAGCTTTACATCTGGCTATAGATGAAAGCTAACTTAACATTCCTCTTAGAACATAAACCTCTCCCTCTACCAGACAGCAATGAAACATTCCCAGAATTTTATATTTAAATTTGTTTTCAGAAGAGATTTTCCAGATTAGACTTCATTTTTTATACATGTTTGTTGTTGCTCGTAGTTTTATGTGTCTCTCAATAGCTTTAAATTAAAAAAGGACAAAAATTCACAAGCTGCTGCTATTTATCACCATTAAAGAAAAATTTTTAAGAGTGTAAGAACAATGCAGATTTGGACATGTTAACAACGTAATTTTTAAGTGACATTAGTATACATTATTAGAATTTTATTTTAGAAGACTAATCATGCATTTATTTATCAGTATCCCTAGACAGTATTTTGCTTTGAGAAAAAACAACCATGGTCCCTAAATGCTCACCCTGTTCTACTTAGGCTAGAATGAGAAATGTTAGCAAGAAAGCTTCATAGTACTGTTCTTCAAGTCTTGGATTTAATCCTACTTTTTAAATAGGATATTGTATTTGAATAGTTCTTACAACAACAAAATTCCCAGGTCTTGTTATACTTGAAAAAATAAATATTTGACTCTGAATAGCTTAGTTCAGCCCATAAAGACTGAATTTAAAAAATGAATAGACCTGCAGTACCAATAATTGCTTTAAACTGGATCAGAATGGAATCATAAATTTGCTGAAGTAAAAGTGAAAAAAAGTTGTGAATAACTTTTTAAAGTAGAAAGAGAAGTATATAGGACTATTTGTGTTTTTGTCAAAATGATCAATGAATTAGTACAAGAAAATGATTATATATCATGACTTTGTTGCAATATCAGTTTTATGTGAATTATTAAAGGAAATTCATTGACATCACATTTATGGGGGGGAATCATGTTGACAACTTTGGTTTGTGAACAGTGATTTGTGTGCAGCTATATTAAAATGATTGTAAAATTGACTACTATAAATGCCCATGTTGTATATGTGTATATGTGTCATTTGTATCAGCATATGTGTATATGTCTTAATATTATTTGTACACATGTGCATACATAGACACACCAAAAAGTATGTGTACATAGTATAGAAAATGTAGAGCAAAGTAATTCTATTCCAATTATAAAAAATTTGACATGTATTTTGTTATGAATAGCATACCTTCAAAGCTATATTTTGTTGTATTTTGAAGTGTAGATAAAATACACTGCTGATAAATAATAAAAGTTTTATCCATTTAAATCATTCCCTGACTCTTATAACAGATGTGTTTGTTTTCTAGACCCTGATGTCCTGGTGTTTGGAATTTTAATTTTCTTCTAATCTGACTGACTGCTGTCTTCTGAATTTCTAAAAATTTTAGTTACAGGTTAGCCTTATAAAAGGCTAAATGACAGAATGAGTAGAGGGAAACAACCCTGATCAGAAAAACCTATGTCCATCAAACCTCTTAACACATATTTTCTTTTGTTTGTTTGTTCATAGTTTTGTGGGGCAATGGGGTTAAGTGACTTGCCCAAGGTCATACAGTAAGTATCAAGTGTCTGAGGTCAAATTTGATCTCAAGTACTCCTGACTTCAAAGCTGGTACTCTCTCCATTGTACCACCCAGGTACCCCCACATATTAATTTCCTTAACATGGACAAGTGACTTAACCCTTATCAGGGTCCTAGGAATCTCTAAGACTGTTCATTTACAGACCAGTTGCTGATTTGCATCGGGGAAGAGAACTTTTTTTTTAAAGTCTTTGCTAGGCAATGGGGTTAAGTGACTTGCCCAAGACCATGAAGCTAGGTAATTATTAAGTGTCTGAGACCAGATTTGAACTCAGGTAATCCTGACTCCAGGGCTGGTACTCTATCCACTATGCCACCTAGCTGCCCGAGAGAGAACTTTCACATGGGAATTTGACTTACACTGCTGAAACCACAAGTCTGGATTCCACTCAAAAAATCACTCTGTCATTATATGTACAACATATATGGGGGGGGGGTGGCTGTTACTGTTAAGCTTTATAGTTTAATTTCAAACATCAAACAGACTCAAACTATAATTATTTCCCCTTTTTTGTCTGCTGTTGTCAAGCTTACTCTTTTGGGTCCTGCCTGTCATCAGAAGTAGTCCCAGTGGAAATTAGAGCCCCAGGGAAAGAACTGATTTGTCTGTAGGCTTGCCCATTTTTCAACTGTAATGTATTTGTCAAATCAGACACTGGGTGACGACAAATAGGTATCCCTTAAGGAAAAGTAGGGAACTTGTGGGGGTTGATGGTCAAGCAGAACTCTCCTAATAGTTTCATAGATCCCTGTGCAAAGAATCTTGCAGTCTTCCTCCTTTTGAGGAAATGATCAGCCTTATCTCTCATTTGTTTCTCTGGTTTATACAGAAGAAAGCAGGTTTAGCTAATGACGGCTAAAGTTGCGAAACTCTCAACAGGCCACCCTAATATTCGGTCAGAGAATGGAGAATGAACTAAATACTTGGTGGTTGATAAAAGCAGTACATATAAAAATAATAGAAAGGATGAAAATAACTGGCTTGAACCGATATAAAAATAGAACAAATATAAAAAAAGGAAAGAAATCTGGGGTTTTCTAATTTAGAGCCTGTCATAGAGTAGGCATTTTGTGTCTTCCTACAAGTTCAGAATTTTTGGTGCAAAAGAAACTAAACCAACAAATTAGTTTCAATAGTTATTTAATAGGAATTGTTTCTATAGTTTTAAATAGATGATTTGAAAGATGCATCAGTGTTCTACCAAGCAGATCCAGAGACTTGCTTTATCTACAGTTTTTTAAAAAAATCTTTTAAAGATTTAAAAAAATTTTCATTTCTAAATTTTTTTCCTCCCTCCACACCTTCTCACACTCATTGAAAAGGCAAAAATATGATAATCATTATATACCTAAAATCACGTAAAAACATTTCTAAATGAGCCATGTTGTGGGGGAAAAAGGCAAGAAAAAGTAATGTGAAAAATTGTTTCAATCAATATTCAAAGTAGATAGCCTTTTTCATCATGAGACTTGAAATTGGTGTGGATCATTGCATTGATCAGAGTAGCTAAATCTTTAATAATTGATCATTACACTATTAGTCAATACACTAATGTTTCAGTGGGAGTACATCATTTTTGCATTAATATAGGGGCCTGCTAGATACTAATTTTAGTACCCTATTTATTAATAAGAAATTTTAAAAAATTTTCATAAAGCAATTTTATAAAAAACAAGTAATTTAAAAGTAGCCACACTTGGAAAGCTAAAAATACAATTATACTTTGCTGCATATATTACATGTGTACCAAAATGTGTACTAGTCATTACACTATTACTGTTACTGTGTACAATGGAATTCTTCTGTTCACTCTATTTTGTATCAAATCATATAAGTCTACCTAGATTTCTCTGAAATCCAACCAGTTTCCAAAAAAGATCCTATAAATAGGTTTAACTGTAATTTTAAAAGAATTAAAATATTTTCTTAATTCTCTAAATGTTATGTAAGATTAATATTTGAATGTGAATTTCATTTATGGACCTTTCTCTATGAATTTTTTATGTGGTCCTTTCACCAACTGCCACAGTATAAGATGGACAGTATTTCATAATGACTTAATTCAAATGGAATTGTAAATATAAGAGAAGAGATCTGAGACATTTTCTCATTCAGCTCTCTGCCCAGTTTTTGAATGCATTTCTTCTTCTACTACCATCCATCCTTTGCTAATGCACAGCCATTTTAATGGGAAGAATTAATGAATCTTTAGAATTAAGAGCTTTCTTCTTTGATCATACTACAAAATTTGGAAAACAGAACATAATAGTCTATCCTCAGAAGATTAAGATTATTTCTAATTAGAGTATTTTTATTTACATGTAGTTTGCACATAGATTCCACATGGGATCCAAAGGAAAGTAGAAGATACTTGTATAAAATTATTTTGAGCTGAATTAAAATGTTAATCTATTCTTACCCAGTTACTTCTCTATGGAATAAATTATGTTAATCAGATTGAGGGAAAAAGAATTTTTATAAGAAGCATAAAATCTTTATTAACAAAAAGTTCAGATAAAAACTGATATTGGGGTAGTCTGAGATGCTTCTAAATAGTAATTAGCTATCAAGCTGCTAAAAATAGAGGTTAGCTGACTTTAAGCTTTTATTATTTTTTTAAGTGGAGTTAAGTATGGGAACCTAGTCACTTATGATATTTAACTATCTAGTAAATTACATTATTTAGTTTTGGTCTACATATATTACTGTTATTTCTGGAAATGTTCAGTACATTTCTAAAAAGTAAGGATGCAAGGGGAAAACTAGGGAGCATATTAACCAGAGAAAAGTCTTTAAAGTTCCAAGTGCTTCAGTTGAAAAACTCACTTCATTGCTTCAAAATGACACTTTCTTCCCTTATTATCAAATATAAAAATGCAAAAATGTGGAAATTTGGGGAAGCTGGAAACAAGTGCTGTAGGAAAGTTTATTAAAATATCAGGTTATTTGAAAATAGGCCATCTCTTATGCAATGATGTCTCAGGAACATATATGTGGACTCCTAGTAACTCATCTGATTCCAGCCAGCACAATAAACCTGAGAAGGTGAGATTTTAAAAAGCTGGACATTGGAGAAAAAAGTCTTAACTTTTGCTCCCCCCCTCAAAAAAAAAAACGAATTCAGTGTTGGAAGATAAGTTTAATGGGCCAAAAGTCAGAAAGTTCAGTTTTTAGGTTTCCACAGCAACCTTCCCTGTCTTCTTTGTTTTGAATTACAATAGGGACCTCTGAGCAACAACCATTAGAAGGAATTTTAAGAAAATGATGATTTTTATTCTTCAAGATGAATGCAGGACTCAATGGGATACAATTCAGTTTATCAGAACTTTCTGGTTTCAGTGGGAGTGCATCATTTTTGCATTAATATACCTGCTAGATAACTAATTGTAGTATCATATTTATTAATAAATTTTTACAAAAATTTTTCATAAAGCAATTTTATAAAAAATAAGTATTTTAAAAGTAACCACACTTGGAAACCTAAAAATACAATTATACTTTGCTGCATATATTACATGTGTACCAAAACTACCTATTTCTGTATATGTTAGTGGTTCTTAGTTTTCAAAGAGGACCAGATTCTTTATATAGATTTCTCTATATATTTTTGAATGTATATGATATATAGCTGTATATATGTATACACAAATATACATGCACATATATGCATATGTAAACACAATATAAGCCTTATGGTCCCTTCCCTTTTATGATTGCATTTGAATACATTTTAATGAGTTTAATACACTTCAAGGTTCTCTGCTTCTTAGACTGTGAAAAGGTTTGAACCTTTGTTCAAGTTTTCCCTTTTTTTGCCTTCAGTTCTTTGGCAATGAAGTGCTGCATGAATTCAATTTTTATCATCTGCATTGTGTTCTTAGAAAATGACACTATCTCATGGACTAGACCTTAAAAAGTTTGAGAAAAGTGAGATTTTTCACCTAATCAAATGTAATATGAAAAATTTTTCTGTATGACTTGGGATTTTTAAGGAAGAACAAAATGGTTGATTGTTTGGGAGTGGCTTGGTGGGAGGTTCCATCAAGGAATTAAGAGATTGCATGTTGCAATTTTGTAAGAAGAGTCAGATTAAAGTGGGAGGACAAAGGTGTTTGAACAGATTTCTGGTTAAGCAAGCAGATAAGAAAAAGGGGTTTAAAGAGGTGAAGTTTGAAGATTATAAGAGTTAGCTAAGGTTCTTGGAATATGAGAAATTCTGCGGGATACCTTCATGGGAGGGAAAAGGATTTAGTAGGGAAGGTAACTTTGACCTCTTTGGATCAACTATAGAGGATGGAAACTGAACAAGTTTATCAAAGATTACTTGAGGTTTGACCAATATCTCGAATGTAGCTGATATGTTCAGTTGATTAAAAATCATGGTACTCATAAGCTGAATTTGATCCCACACCTCTCTGTTTCATAATCAGCCTGGCATCCTAGTCACAAAGGGTGCCAAGTAAGATCTTGTGAATCCTTCAGTGCTACTGGAAAAATAAACCCTAGTCTTGCCTAACTGATGGCGGATCATCTTCATATACGCAGGCTATCACATGACAAATGCCAAACCAGGAATTCGGCTTTGAGGATAGAAAGGAAGAATCCTGAGGACGTCATGAAGGATAAAGCACCACCATGTTGCGACAGTCATATGAGAAGGGAGAGAGAAAGGAAGAGGATCCTACTCTTCTTCCTAATCTGGGAATAATACTGGAGCTAAGTTTCTAGAGACTGAGAAGGTTGAGAGTGGGGTTAGCAAAACACAAGGAGGTGGAGGAGGGAATCTGGGTATATTTTTTCCTAATTAAAAAAACAACAAAACAAAACTTGATTTGTCTTCTTGGCAAGGAATTAGAATGTAGGGCGAGCAGAAAAGGCTTCAAACTCTCATACTACCCTCTGATATGTCTATGCTTGAGATTCTGTTTCCTGAGGGATGACAGTGACAACATTCATATTCTGTGTATTCAGCCACGTTAAATCTGCCCCATATGTTTCTAATGTGAAGGGTGTACAAATCAATGCATGTGCATATGACATCTCATGGGAAGCTGCTGCATTTGGGTATTAAATCCTTCAGGATGACTTCCAGCATTGAAACATAGTTGGAAAAAAATGAGAGCCTAGAATCTTGGTCATGACAATCAAGCAATCAAGAAATATTTATTGGGCACCTGTAGCATGCAAGGCGGTGTGGCTTTGTATCTCCTACCCTCCTTGAGCTTATAGTGTAGCTAGGATAGACCAGAGATAAGTATGTGAAAAATGAAATAGCAATACAAGAGTTAAATAGCAGTTCAAGACAACACAATAGATGTCAGAAAGCAGCACATACCTAAGAAACATGGATGGTAAAGGGATTCAGAGAAAGGACAGAGTCCTGCCAGTGGGGAGAAGAAGACTTCATAAAGGAGTTAAGTTTTTAAATGGATCTTGAAGAATAGGCAAGGAGCTCCAGGGAGGGCAGGACATGGCAGCAATTTGAACAAGGGTAGAGAATCAATTTAAGTCAACAGGCATTAATTGCCTATCAGGGAAAACATTGTTCTAGGCTGAAGATATAAAGACACAATGGAGGTAACCTTTGCCCTCAAAGAGCTGGCATCACACTACAGAAAAGCAATGTGTGCACAGAGAAGTAAAGACAAAAATCTATGCAAGTTATTGGGCGATGGTGTTAGAACATTCTCAGCTGGGAATATCAGAGTATACGCCTCTATGAAGAAGCCTTGTACTGAACTTTGAAGGGAGCTAAGATGAAGAAGGGAGGTAAAGATGGTGTATATTCCAGGCATGGATATGGTCCATGCAAAGGCACTGAAATGGGGTGTGGACCATCACCTAAGGAAAACAGCAAGTGGATTAATTTGGCTGGAATGCATGAAGGAAAGAAAGGTTTATTAAATCTGGAAGGATGAGACAGAGCCAGGGTTTGAAGCTATTTATAAACAAAACTGAAGAGTTTGTATTTTATATTCTAGAGATACTAAGGCACCACTACAGAGTATGTGATTAGATCTGTGATGTAGGGGAGTACCAGTTTGGCAGCTGTGAAGGATGGATTAGCCTGGCGGCAAGGAGACCATGGGGGGGTGGGTTATTGCAATAGTCCAAGTAAAAAAAATGATGAGGGCCTGAACTAGGATATTGGCTATGTGAATGAGGAGAAGGGGATGGATGTAGGTGTTGTGAACACTCAGCAGGGACCTGTCGATGACTAGACTGGGAAAAGGAATGGATTAGAGAAATGAAAGACTACAAAGTGAAGTAGGACCAGAAATTGTAATCCTAGGTAACAGGAAAATAGGAAAGTTAGGACATGAACTGAATTGGGGGATGTCAAATGAATTATATTTTGGAAGTGTTGAGTTTGAGATAGCTAAAGCACATCCAGGTAGAAATGTCAAACAGATTGGTATTGTGGGACCATAGCTAAGGAGAGTAATGAGAACTTTTTTTCTAAAAAGCTTTTATTTATTTTAAGGTAATATCGTTAAGTGACATGCCCAAGATCACACAGCTAGGTGGTTATTGTTTGAGGTTAGGTTTGAACTCGGGTCCTCCTGACTCCAGGGCCGGTGCTTTATCCTTTGTGCCACCTAGCTGCCCCCAGCAAAGAGAACTTCTTATGGACTTTAGAACATTAAAGCTGGAACAGCCCCGAGAGACTCTATTGTCACCTCCTGTTTTACAGTAAAGTTACTGAGTGGGGTGCAGGGAGGTTATATGACTTGATTGGAAATATATTTAAGAGAATCTGAGAATTTCACACTAAAAGGTCCCTTAAATATTATCTAATCTGCCCACTTGTTTTAAAGCAGAGCAAACTGAGACCCAATATGGTTAAAGGCTTAAGGTCACATAAATAGTATATTTGGTTTTGATACAATTGATATTATAAATGTGATATTTTCTTGAGAACGGACTATTTGAAAATACTAAAAGAGGGTCTTTTGTAGGACAATGTGCTACTTTTTTCCTTCACTCTAAAGGAACCATATGATTTCAATTTTCCACAGAAAATTAAAGAAAAATTAAAGGAAAATGAACTTTGCTGCAATTGTTTTCCTAGGCCAGGGTATGGGGTGGGGCTTCCTAGAGCAATTGAAATAAATTATCATGGGACTGTAGTTAGTGTTTCCTTTGTTCTCTTCTTTTTATCCCCCTTTAAGAATGCAACCCTGGGTGGCTAGGTGGCACAGTGGATAGAGCACTGGCCTTTAAGTCAGGAGAACCTGGGTTCAAATCCAGCCTCAAACACTTAATAATTACCTAGCTGTGTGGCCTTGGGCAAGCCACTTAACCCCATTGCCTTGAAAAATCGAAAAAAAAATGCAGCCCTGGATTTTTAACTCTCAATTTGTTTCTCATATTAGGTGTTTCAATATCTTGGCTGTAATACTGTGTAGGAATGTCAAAATCATCTTGTGAAAAGTTTAACAAAGAATTGTCTATTAGCCAAGAGAAATGAGGCTATTTTAGAATGAACTGTAGAAACATGTCTTGAAATGTTCGTGCCAGGACTGAACATGATCCAGTTACAATGAGAATGTAAATATAACAAGTAGGTCAAGCTCTTAATAGATGCCTACTGTATGAAGATCACAGTAAGAAATGTGAAAGAATGAGACCTTTTAGATCTGAGTTAACTAACATGAATCTTCAGTCTATGCCCGTCTATTGTGTTTGATTGGGGGGGAGTCCTCCTCCCTCATCCCTTTTGGTTTATTTAGTATTAAGGATTACTTCAAGACCAAGCAGGTAAGAGGGAGAGGGAAACAGGTGCCCTAGGAAAACATGCTTCCAAAGAGTATTATTTTAGTGTTTTGATAACTTCAAACAAACTCAAAAGCCTTATAAGAGTTGGTAAAAATGGGGCAGGAGATAAGGTGATCTGGAGGTTGTGGCATTCTCCTGGAAGAACCCTAAAGGGAGTTGAGAAAGAAAGAACAAAGTCTTCTCTATAAGTAGCCTCTGGGCTGAACCTGAAAATTCCCTCTTGAGAACTATCCTAAGGAAGCAATTGTTGCAGCTGTTCTGGCTTGAAAGAAAATCTCATCCTAGGAAAGCTCAAGTTGCTTAACTTTAAAAGACAAGAGAGATTCAGTCCTGGATGAGGATCCAAAGGTCTTAGATGCAGAGCTGGAAGAGACCTCAGAGTTCATTTACCAGTGCCCTCGTTTTATGGATGAGGAAATCGATCCCCAGGGAGAGAAATGACTTGTTCAGGATCACCCACATAGTAAATAACAAAAACTAGGTTTGAACCCAGATCCTTGGACTCCAAATCCAGCAGCATGTGTAAACAGTCTATTTGACCAAAAGATACAAGGGCTCTGTATGTGATTAAACGTTAAACTTCAACATATCTACAATCTCATCAATGGGTGTATTCCTTCCAACATCAGTGCAGACTCAACCTTGCCTTTTCGTTTCCATGGGATTCTTAAGAGGCAGCTTAGTGGTGCAGTGGATAGAGCACTGATCTTGGAATCAGGAGGATGGGAGTTCAAATCCAGTGTGAAGCTTACTAGCTGTGTGACCTTGGGCAAGTCTTTTAACCTTGATTGCTTCACATCCAGGGCCATTTCCAGTCATCCTGATTCATGGCTGACCACTGGACCCAGATGGCTCTGGAGAAAAAATGAGGCTGGTGACTTAGCACAGCATCCCCTCACTCAAATCCAATTCATGTACTTGTCATGGCATCACCTTTGAATGGTGATGGTCCCCTTTAAGATTGAAGGACAAACATCAGGTGAGAACACAATATTCACCAACAGGAATCACAAAATTATGCTGGAAGTCTTCTTTGTCTTTGTATTACAAGGAATCAATGACCTTCATTTTTTCTATGCCACAATACCACAATCTATCTTTTCCAACCTTGAATTTCTTTGATGGTTTCATGACACTACTTCTGCATTATAACTTATTGTCACCTGCTTACACCTACCATGAACCCATCTATTGCATTTTAGTTAATCCCCAACTTTTCTTTTGCAGATTCAGTAGCATATCGAGACTTGTTGACTTAAAAGGCACAAGAAGAATTGGTATTTTAAAAAATGAGCATTTGTTTCAGGGAGAAATTTTTAGTCATTAAAAGAACTTTGTGATTTTTTGGAGGCAGCAAAGTCCATATTTTCTCTCCTGTTCATCATCCTGGGTTCAACTTTTTGGACATTTGCAGTGGCTGTCCAAGACAACCTGTGGTGATAGATGAGTTTGATAAGATGTTTATCCAACTGCCCATCATAGTATGAGTGTTAGGAAACTATTTAGATAAAGGAATAAAGGAAAATCTTGGATTAATGCTTTAAATTCCATCAAGTGAGAATCCCTGCCTTATTTCTTGCATTTGGGGGAAAAAAAGATAGTACATATAGAATTATTCAATTTTACATTGACAGCATAGAATAGTGAGAAATAAAACTGTATCTTCCTCTAATTAAGACTTTGATTTTTCATTCTCTTTTTATCTAGCAAGCTTTTCAGTTTCTGATTAATTCTTAAAATTGGGAAAGATAATCATATAGCCCTTCTGTGATGCTATATCATGGCATAAAAGGGACAATGGAAAGAACCCTAGATTTGAAGTTAGAAAATCTTGGATTCAAATCTTGGGTCAAATCTAGCCTCAGACACATACTAGCTGTGTGACCCTGGGCAAGTCATTTAACCCTGTTTGCCTTAGTTTCCCCATCTGTACAATGAACTGGAGAAATAAATGGCAAACTACTCCAGTATGCTTGCCAAGAAAACTCTAAATGGGATCCTAAAGAATTGGACATGACTAAAAAAAAGATTGAGCAACAATAACTTCAAACATTACTTAGGCTTTCAGTTTGTGGCCTCAATTTCTTCATCTGTAAGTTAAAGGAATTGGACTAGAGGCTCTAAATCTATGATCTTATGATCAGTTTCAGCTCTAATTCTATGAACCTAATATTTTAAGTCCCTTAACCTTTCTAGGTCTCAATTTTTTTTTTAGGTTTTTGCCAGGCAAAGGGGGTTAAGTGGCTTGCCCAAGGCCACACAGCTAGGTAATTATTAAGTGTCTGAGACTGGATTTGAACCCAGGTACTCCTGACTCCAAGGTTGGTGCTTTATCCACTACGCCACCTAGCTGCCCCTAGGTCTCAATTTCTTTGCTTACAAAATAGGATTAATATTTGCATTGCTTACCTGACAAGGTTTGTTTTGAAGAAAATGCTTTGTAAAAAAAATGTTTTTACAGAAATTTATTTGTCATCTTAAATTCACAAAACTTTGGAGTTGAAAGAGACCCTAGAGATCTAGTTCAACTTTCTCTTTTTTTTTTTTTTTAGGTTTTTTTTTGCAAGGCAAATGGGGTTAAGTGGCTTGCCCAAGGCTACACAGCTAGGGAATTATTAAGTGTCTGAGATTGGATTTGAACCCAGGTACTCCTGACTTCAGGGGCGGTGCTTTGTCCACTGCGCCACCTAGCCACTCCTATCTTTCTCATTTTTTAAGAAAGATTTTATTTATTTTGAATTTTACAATATTTCCCCTAATCTTGCTTCCCTACCTCCACCGTCTTCAGAAGGCAGTCTGTTAGTCTTTACATTGTTTCCATGGTATGCATTGATCTAAGTTGAATGTGATGAGAAAGAAATCATATCCTTAAAGAAGAAACATAAAGTATGAGATACAGCAAAATTACATAATAGGATAACTTTTTTTCTTTTTAAATTAAAGATAATAGTCCTTGATCTTTTTCAAACTCCACAATTCTTTCTCTGGATATAGATGGCATTCTCCATCACAGATAACCCAAAATTGTGCCTGATTCTTGCACTGTTGGAATGAGCAAGTCCATTCATTAAGTTTGACCATCACACCCATGTTGCTGTTAAGGTATACCGTGTTCTGGTTCTGCTCATCTCACTCAGCGTCAGTTCATGCAAATCTTTCCAGGCTTCCCTAAATTCAACTCTCTCATTTTAATGGATGAGACTGTGACCCAGAATTTAAGCTATTCAGTAACAGTGAAAATGTTTAAAAGCAAGCCTTACTGACTCCTACACCAAGCCTGGAATACAGTCTCTAGCTCATCAATGATACAAACCAGCTCAAGTGCATGAGAATTTGGGGTCAATCTTAACCACCAGGAATTTCTACAACAAAGTATTTCCTAAATTCTCATTCAATAATTCAACTAGATTTCCCCTCTTTGCCTATTTCCTCTCTCTCTCTCTCTCTCTCTCTCTCTCTCTCTCTCTCTCTCTCTCTCTTCATTTCACAGATGAACATCCTTTTCCTTCATTTTGGCAAATCAGTTCATTCTACTCATGAATAAATTGCCTTAGTGAAATTTCTATTCTATTCTAGTATTCAATCCAAATGCATAAATTGAAAGGCAGCCTGAGGTGGCAGAAAGGACCCAGAAGAAATGGGTTTGAATCTCTCCTGAAACATCTAGCAGCATATGACGATGATGATTGGCAAGTCACTCAACCTCAAAGTTTCAGTTTCTTCATATATAAAATGGAGATGACATCTCCCAGGGTTGTTGGGAGCCCCAAATGAGATAACAGATACACAGTATTCTGCAAACTTTAAATTGTTCTTAAAAGCTATGGCCAGCAAAGATTTATTTTGGCACTTCCTACCAAGGTGAAAAGGTTTCAGTTAAAGATCTATAAACAGTGTGTATATTGTCCAATGAACAGTCTTTTTTTTTTTTTTTTTGGTTTTTTGCAAGGCAAATGGGGCTAAGTGGTTTGCCTAAGGCCACACAGCTAGGTAATTATTAAGTGTCTGAGACCGGATTTGAACCCAGGTACTCCTGACTCCAGGGCCGGTGCTTTATCCACTGTGCCACCTAGCCACCCCTTCTAATGAAGTCTTAAGTCTGAAGAAGTCCTATTCAGAAGGTTGCTCACTAGGTGATACATTTCTATTTTTGCCATAGATTCTTTATAATTGTGCGTCCTGTTTTTCCCACAATAAACAAATCCAATCAACAATCATTTAATATGTATCTACTAAGGGCTAAGGCTTGTGTTGAACCTGGCCTGCAGACAAAAATGAAATGGTTCTTGTCCTCAAGGGGCTTACAGTCTATTAGAAAGAGAATACATTTTGTACACAGGTAAGTAACTGCAAAATATGTATACCATGGCATTCAAAGTAAATGCAAGAAGTAAAGAGTTCTAAAGACTGGGGTAATCAAGCAAGCCCTCATTTAGAAAGTGGACCCTGGACTATCCTTTGTAGGAAGTGGAGCTAAGAATGAAAATCTCTAGTGGAACCAAAACTCAGTGATGAAGGCTGGGAGCCTCTGAATTAGACTCAAATTAGACTGAATTACACTTAATTTATTAGACTAATCAAAGTCTTCAGTTTCTTGCTGCTGATTCTTTTCTTTCAGGTAGAACATGCTAATTACCCATGTAATTTGTGCCTGAAAAATACAGAAAAAAATTTTTTGCATCTCAACACAAAAAGAATTTCTAATTTCTAATTTCTAGAGTTTCTACCTTTCTCTCCTATATTCTGCCATTAATATCAAGTCAAAAGCCTTTTAAGCAGATTAAAAAATAAATAAAATTAAGTGGCTTAATGGAGGGAAAGGAAAGGAGTCTTTTCTAGACAGACACCAAGGGAGAGCAATTTTAAGTCCAAAAGAATGGTATTCTTAGAAAAGCTATAAGCAAATGGGGAATGTAGGTCACTAAAGAAATGCTTTGGAAATTTTTCAAAGCAATTCTCCAAAGCAGAAACATCAGGCTGATGATACCCTACTGGTATGAAAGCAGAGAGAGATGCATGGCTTCCCATAGATAGAAACTCTGAATGTGTCCATGGGCAGGCTCAACTTTTATAAATGGGCAAATGTATGACTTGGAGTCTATTTGGCTTAGTGCAGTGGAGGGAACACTGGATTTGGCCTCAATAGTTTGGGATTTAAATGTTTAATGGGTGTGTGTATTATACTGAAATGAAAAGAGCCCTGGATGAAGACTATAGTCCTGAGTTCAAGCCTCTAACAAGTCTATCAGGGGGTTGTGTGTATATCAGAGGGAGACAGCAATTAATTGAATTCTGAATCAATCAACAAACATTTATTAAGACTCTGTTATGTATTATGCATTGTACAGAGTATTGTGCATAAAATAAAACGATAAAATTTATGCCCTCAAATAGGTTATAGTCTACAGAGGAAATATCTTAATGCTTGTCCTTCATTTTTGAAGAAGATCATGATATCAGGGAGGTGATACCACAACAAGCACATGAATTGGTTTTTGAGTGAAGGGGGTTCCGCTACATCACCAGCCTCACTTTCTCCTCCAGAGCCATCAGTGTCCAATGACCAGATATGAATCAGGACAACTAGAAATGGCCCTGGATGTGAGGCAATCAGGATTAAGTGCCCAAGGTCACACAGCTAATAAGAGGCAAATTTCTGAGGTCAAATTTAAACTCCCATTCTTCTGACTCCAAGGCCAGTACTCTATCCACTGCACTACCTAGCAGTCCTCATGGAGGAAAGATGATATGTGCAAGGTAATGGGTTAAGTGATTTGCCCAAAGTCACAAATCTAAAAAGTATCAAGTGTCTGAGGTCAGATTTGAATTTAGGTCCTCTCAACTCCAGGACCAGTGCACTATTCACTGGGCCACCTAGCTGCCCCTATTTTGGTCAAGTTTTGAAGGAAACTAGGGAACTCTTAAAAGACCAAAATGAGTAAGGAATGAATTCTAGGCATGGGGAAAATCCACTGGTAGGCAAGGGTCAAAGAAACCCTGGATGAAATCAAGTTTTCCAAGGTCCCCTGAAAAGCCTTTTGAATGCTGACAATATTGACTTTCAGACCTGTCTAGGGGCAAAAAAGTCAAAAACTTAAATCTGAGACTGTAGCCATCATTTCATCTACAAGTCACTTTTGAAGGAAAAGCTGAAAAAGCTGTGCCTGTATTTGGAATTATAATATTCACTCACTATCTTGATGCTTAATGGAAAATCCTTTTTTAAGATGGTAAAAATGGAGAAGTTTTGATGTTAGTTGCAAGCTTTAACTATAAAGGATTTCAAGAGAACTTAGAGTCTTGATTTTCTTGCTTTTTATAATTAACTGTAAAAAAAAGGAAATTGAGAGACAGTGTGGTACAATGGTTACTGTGCTGCATGGTGAAGCAGAAGACTTCTGTCCTCAAGGGGCTTACAGTCTGTGGGCTTGGGCAAATCATTTTTCTTCTGTGGACCTCAGTTTATTCATCTATAAAAGAAGTGAAATGGAATACATGAAAAACTTTCAATTCCAAAATTCTAAAATTTATAATGCCCTTCAACTGTGGATCTCAGCTCATAATTTCACCTCTAATCCCATTCTCTCGTCCTCTGCTTCAAACTCAGGAAGAGGGGGCATTTTTCCTCATCAAAATCAATGTCTATATTTACTTGTGTCTTTGATATGCTCTCCTCTCATACTAGAACTGAATCTTTTTCTCTTCCAACAATACACTCCCCTCCATCATCAATTCTTTCTAATCTCTCTTTTTCCTTCTGTCCACAAACAAGCCCAAATCTTTCCCATCCTTTACATGTCCCTGCTATACTCTCAAGCTATCATCCTACATCTTTTCTTTAACAACCAAACTCCTAGGGTGGAAAAAAAGAAAATGACTATCTGCACCAATTGGATTATTTCATTTGCCTTGTACACAATTGGTTGTTGTCATTTGTACTCAAAGAGGACATTTTGGAATCAAAATACAATGAGTCTGACTGTGGCTGATCAGACCAGTACAAACTCAGAATACTCTACACAGGACAGGCACAAAAAGTTCATACCAATATTTGGATTGAAGATGTTCTTAAAGTCTCGCATTTCATATTTCTTTTGAGCTAATCCTGCTTTGCTCATAGAGCACAACAACTTTCTTTGATGCAGGCACACCATGCTGGGTAGTTCCATGTCAAGGTCTCCCAGATCTCACAATTTCAAAATTCTTCAGAGAGATCTTAAGATTGTTTTTGTATGATTTTCTGATCTCCATGGGAATACAAGCTTCGTTTAAGTTCTCCATAAAATAGACAAAAGTTTGGCATTACAGCAACATGACCCAACATGGGGGTGATGTTTACCCTTAATGGACTTGCTCATTTCATCAATGCAATAATCGGGGACAATTTTAGAGTACATGTGATGGAGAATATCACCTGTATCCAGGGAAAGAACTGTGGAGTTTAAACAAAGATCAAAGTCTATTACCTTCAATTTTTTGTGACTTATGGACTACATAATTATGCTATCTCTAATATTATATATCCACAAGGATATGATTTCTCTCAACACATTCAATTTCAATCAATGTGCAGCATGGAAACAATGTAAAGATTATCAGTATGCCTTCTGTGGAAGGATGGGGGAGGGAAGGGAGAGTGGGAGAAAAATTATAAAATTCAAAGCCTTACAAAAAAAGATAGGTAGAAACTACTATTGTATACAATTGGAAAACAAAATATTAATGAAAGTTACAAATTTTCTCTTAAAAAAACATCATCAGTTGTACTCTCTATAGGAGAGTTTAAATGTTTGGCAGCAGAGGGGTAGATAGATGGCAAAGTGAATCTCTATTCCCTGGAGTCGGGAAGATCTGAGTTCAAATCTGTCACCAGACACTTAATAATGACCTAGTTGGGTGACCTTGGGTAAGTCACTTAACTCTATTGCCCTGACCCCACCAAAAATGTTTGGCAGTTGACCTTGAGAAAGGACCTCAGTACCTTTTCTTGTCAGGTAATTTTCAGAATCTGTCTAATACAACTCAAATGGAAGCGATTCAGTTTCTTGGCAGGTCACTGGTAGACTGTCCTGGTTTCATACAAAAATGAGGTCAGCATAACAGTTCTGAAGACCTTCCCTTTGGTAAGCAGCCTAATCCCTCTTTTCAACAGCACTTTTCTTCAGAGCTTCCCAAACACTGAGCTAGCTCTGACAACGCCTATTTCAACCTCTATGTGCATGTCCCTGAAAAGCACACTGACTAAGTCTTCCACACAGTAAGTAATTAATAAATGCTTTGGGGATTGATTGTATTGTGCTCAGTACATATACTTTAGATGGATACTCTTTAATATAAAGCAAATTACCCAAGCCCTGGATCCTTCCATTGCAAAAGTCTCCAGATGGCAAAAATGTAGCTTTACAGCCTGAGATCACCATCACACTCATTTGAATAACAGTTTAAGTAGGTTAGACTTAATTTAGTATTACTTAGCACTTTCTTCAAAGCACTTTATACTCATGAAGTAATTGGTATGGTTCCTTTGAAAGAATTTTAGTATTTTTTTTAAATGAGAAAAACAAAGCCTAGAGGTGTGGGTTATGATGATGATGTTTGTCTTTGTTCTCCAAGAAGACCATGACATCTGGGAGGTGGTATCATGACAAGCACATGAATTGGATTTGAGTGTGTGTGTGTGGGGGGGGATTGTGCTAAGTCATCAGCCTCCTCCAGAGCCACCTGGTTGCAGAGGTCAGATATGAATCAGGACAATTGGAGGTGACCCTGGATGTGAAGCAACAGGGGCTGTGACTTGCCCAAGGTCACACAACTAGTAAATGGCAAGTGTCTGAGGCTAGATTTGGAACTCTTCTCCTCCTGACTCCAAGGCCAATGCTCTATCCACTGCACCACTGAGCTGCCCTGCTGTGGGTTATACTTTTGGCTTATATAGGGCCAAATCTATGGACTATGGATTATATAGTGTCAAATCCATGGAAGTGAAGTGGGGTGTCCTAAATCTTGGTGAGATAGAAGTGCCAGGACCATGTAGTTTATAAGGATCACTAAAGTTTAAATACAGAAAGAGTTTTAGTTTAAAATCCTCATCCTAGACAAGAAAATACGAAAGCTTGCCGATTCTGTGATTGATTCAATGTCAAAAAAACTATTTAATGGCAATGAGATTAATGACAACTCCATCAACAAGACTATTAGTCTAGTCTTCTTTTCTTAACACACTGTTACTTCTCCCCAATAGCTGTCCCTTCTTTTTTTCAGGAAGTGGCTTTTTTGTGGGGGCTACCCCTTAAGTTTCCTCCCTCAGAGAAGGTGAAATGTTGCTGATGGGCACCCAAATGTTTACAAATTCAGATAGGCTAGGCCTTATCCAAGATCCATTAAAAAATAAATTTGCAAGCAAGCAGTCAAAGCTCTGCCACACTGCTTTTTCACTCCGTGGATCGTTCCTAATTTTTGTCTTCTATTCTCTTAACAAGTACTTGCCCTTTGGCCATTTCATTATTTTTATTTTAAAGTAATGGAAGGAGCTTAAGGCCGGACATTTCTCTTTGGGAGCACCCAGATGCAGGTGACCACTTGTTGCCTTTATTTTGAACAGGAAATTCATGCTTTTGCTATTCCTTTACAGATTCTCTAAAGATGGTGAATGAGAAAGCCAAAATAGTAACACTGGGGGATTACATATATTCCCTATTGCATTGTACCTAGGGGAAACTGAGAATTTAACTCAGATTTTTAAAAAATCCCTGATAAACTTATAGGAAGATATAGGTTTCATGTATCCGTTTCACTGGCTTCATCATCTCCCACCAGTCTGGGAATCAGATTGGCATCAAGATGCTATAACCTAGAAGATTGTTATTGCAATCAAAGAGAGAAGGAGGGAGAAGAAATTGATGAAGGAAGGGCAAAGAGGAAGAAGGAGGAGGAGGAGGGGAGAGAAAAGGATAACAAGACTTTCTGAGCAAGATATTTTTTTCTTCCTCTTCTAAGTTTGAAGGCTGCTGAATAATTCATGAAAAGCGTGGAAAGACTGGATTTACCCAGGGTGATGAATAACTGAACAGGAGTGAGCTGAGCGGAGAGAGGCTGTATCACAGCAGCCACCATTCCTGTTTCTCAGCCCGGGGTGCTCTACAGCTCTCATTTTGCTTTTCACCCAGCTTCTCTCCTCTGCTGCTGTGACTGCAGGAGCTTGTTTGCCTGGGTGGGTTTCCAGGCTGCTCAAAGTCAGACTGCTGCCAGCTGGGAAGCTCCTCCTTGCTGACTGCTGCCTCTGTTCCTGCCAAGCCTCGGACCATGCGCCCATTTCGTGAATGCTGGGGCTGCTCCTGGAAGTGATCCCAGTGGAAGTTCTCTGATGGTGTTTCCCTGGGACCTTTGGACAGGTGCTTTGGGGAGATCACTCCCTCTCTTGCTGTCGGCACAGGACCAGCCTGAGCGCAAGGTATCTCCTCTCTTCCCACCCCCTCACTCCCACCCCCACATTCCATCTGGGCTTTTCCTCCCAGTTGGGACATACCCTCTAGGTCCTACCGGGGCCTGAACGCGGGTGCTCCAGCGAGCATCATTTGCAGCTGGAAGGAGGGAGGGCATTCCTGCCGCCGCCGCTGCTGCTGTCCGCCCCATCCCTACCGAGAACAGGACCCCCCTTTTTTTTTTGCCTTGCCCTGGGGGCATTAATGAAGCGGGAAACTGCCACCGACGTGCCACTACTATCCCGGGGACTTCCCACCCAAGTCTTTTGATTTGGAGGGGCGCCAGAGTGGACCTCCCCGCTTGCTGGCCCTCCAGGGCGGTGCTGGAGGGAATGGAGCCCTCAGGGAGAAGTCAGAGTTAAAGAGCTCGGGGTGCGAGGGGAAGGCAGGATGAGCAACAGCTCGTCCACGGCCACCACCACCTCCAGCGCCGGGGGGTCGCTGCTGCTGCTGTGCGAAGAGGAGGGCTCGTGGGCAGGCCGCCGCATCCCCGTGTCCCTCCTGTACTCGGGCCTGGCCATCGGGGGCACGCTGGCCAACGGCATGGTCATCTACCTGGTGTCCTCCTTCCGCAAGCTGCAGACCACCAGCAACGCCTTCATCGTGAACGGCTGCGCCGCGGACCTGAGCGTGTGCGCCCTCTGGATGCCGCAGGAGGCCGTCCTGGGGCTGCTGCCCGGCTCCGGGCCCGAGCCCCCGGGGGGCTGGGACGGCGCGGGCGGCAGCTACCGGCTGCTGCGGGGCGGGCTGCTGGGCCTGGGCCTCACCGTGTCGCTGCTGTCGCACTGCTTGGTGGCCCTGAACCGCTACCTGCTCATCACGCGCGCGCCGGCCACCTACCAGGCGCTGTACCGGCGGCGCCACACGGCCGGCATGCTGGCCCTGTCCTGGGCGCTGGCGCTGGCGCTGGTGCTGCTGCTGCCGCCCTGGGCCGCCCCGGCGGGCCGCGCGCCCCCCGACGTGCACTACCCGGCGCTGCTGGCCGCCCTGGCGCTGCTGGCGCAGACGGCGCTGCTGCTGCACTGCTACCTGGGCATCGTGCGCCGGGTGCGCGTCAGCGTCAAGCGGGTCAGCGTGCTCAACTTCCACCTGCTGCACCAGCTGCCCGGCTGCGCCGCCGCCGCCGCCGCCTTCCCCGGCGCCCCCGGGCCCCCGCCCCCCGTGCCCCCCGCGGCCGCGGCGCAGCCCCTGCCGCCCAGCCTGCACCCGCGCCGCGCCCAGCGGCGCCTCAACGGGCTCTCGGTGCTGCTGCTCTGCTGCGTCTTCCTGCTGGCCACGCAGCCCCTGGTCTGGGTGAGCCTGGCCAGCGGCTTCTCGCTGCCCGTGCCCTGGGGGCTGCAGGCCGCCAGCTGGCTCCTCTGCTGCGCCCTGTCCGCCCTCAACCCGCTGCTCTACACCTGGAAGAACGAGGAGTTCCGCCGCTCCGTGCGCTCCGTGCTGCCGGGCATCGGGGACGCCGCGGCCGCCGCGGCCGCCGCCACCGCCGTGCCGGCCGTGTCCCAGGCGCAGCTGGGCACCCGGGCCGCCGGCCAGCACTGGTGACGCGCCGGGCCCCCGGCTTCCCGGGCCGCGCGGCCGGAGCGAGAAGACTGGGCTGGAGGAAGTCCGCCGGGCTCTCCCGGGCCCGGGGTGGCCAGCTCCCCCCCCCCCCCCCAGAACGACAAAGGGGCGAGGGGGGGCTGCCTTCCCCAAGTCATCCCCTGACTGTATTGCTGATAGGAAGAAACCTAGGAACCCCCAGACTGGCCATTTAAACTCCCACTCGAACTTTAAACCATAAACTGCTCACTGCAACTCAAGTCACCTTTTCCTTTTGGATCACTCACCGTAGTTAGAGTATCTTTATTGCACACTATTTTATTGGATCACCCGTCGTAGTTAGAGTATCTTTCTTTATTGTACACTATTTTATTAAAATTGCTGGATGTGCATGGGGCAAAGATTCTTTAAGCTATGATTTCTAGGAGACACCCGCTACCTTTGATTTCATCTTTGCTCACTTATCCAATGTACATTAGTAGCCCTCAGTAGTGTAGGAGCAGAACGTTGCAAAATATGAGTTCTCTTTAAGGTTCTTCTGTAAGATTTTGCTTCAGAGATGGCAAAGTCGTTCCCGAATGAGATTCACTCAGTGAGGAAATCAAGAATTCGTTACTTTGAGTAACTTTTTGCATTCCTAGAGGAGTCATTAGATATTAACTCGGCATTTGGTAAGCTGAGAGTTCGTCTGTTAGGAGCCAGCAACAGGAGGCAGTTGTGAAAACAAATGAGGGGGCTTTTTAATTTAGGAGATGATTTCATGGTTTCTATAGCATGCACCAATTCATTGCAACCAACATCTTGTAAGAGTTCTATTTGCCCTCCAAGTGTTATTGCAGTTTTTTTTTACATTCTGTAATTTAACGGTTGCTAAGGAGAGTAAGAATTTCTGTTGTATGCTTAACATTAAAAATAACTCATTGCACATGATATAATTAAACACATAGTACAATGACTTCATAGCTAAACTTAGCAGCTACTGCATGCTCCTAAGTGATAGAACTTATGGAGAGTGCAGGTTGTGGATCAAAGGCTATAACCAATTAGACAGGGGCCACTGTTCAGTCTCCTTCTTCTAGAAGAAGCCTTTCCTTAAGGACTACAACCGAAAAGGTTCATCTCTGGTTACACAGGGCTCTTCTTATCCTTTCTTAACTCACAGGAAAAAAAAATTCTGGTTTGATATTTGTAGACAGAGTATCTGCAAAAGATGAGCCAGTGACAGTGATTTGGTTTGTACAAAGTCACCTGCGTGCTTGGTGTTTAGCACATTGGACAGCAACAAGCTGACATTGGTTTCAACTTCGTTCTTAGAGCAAGTATCCTGACAAGTATCATTGTGTATGTGTGTATATGAGGACTTATTAACTGTCATATGAAGAATATAAAATGCAAATGGAAGTCAAAATAGAGTCTTTGAGAGTTATAATTTTAGCAAATCTTTTGTTTGTTAAATTATTTTGAAATGGCCACTTGCTATGTAAGATCAAATAAAATAATTTTAGGAGATTAAAATGCAAAGAAAATCATAGTTCTATTTTTTATATTTTAAAAGTAATGCTGTATTAGTATTTGGGCAGCCAGTCTACCCCACAGCAGCCATAATTGCCTTAGAAATACAGAAAAAAATCCTTTGCTTTGGTTGGCACCTATGACAGAGGTATCTTAAAGAAGTGGCTAACCAATGAGGAACCAGGCTCAGTTTCAATCTATTACATTAACTTCATGGTGAAACTATTAACAGTTGGCTTCTCTATGGCATCAGAGCTCCCAAGACATGGATTTTTTGCTACCAAGTGTATAGACATTTTGTCTGAATTATGGGGGCAATTGTGACTGTTCATAATGAATATACAATAGTTCTTTGATATTTAGGTAGATCAGTAATTGCACATCTGACCTCACTGATGTGTGCACTTCCTTCATGGGTGCAGATCACACACTCCCATAACTTTGTAGCTGTCCCCTGCCCTTTCATAACTATTCTACAGGGGTTCTAGTTTGTATCTTACAGGGATACTAATACATGTGTTCTTTTCATATGGAAAAGCTGTTCAAATTCTAAATGAGAACTTTTGTGGCTTATGGAGGAGTTATTGGAAGAATTGACTTTTTTGTAGGGGAAAATATATAGCTAAGATACATATATGGCACAGATGCATTAAAAGAGTCAGATAATTGGCATTTGATTGATCTAGCTATCTTGTGCATGCATCAATTTTCTAAGGTATCACACTTTCTCACTTAAAATGTTTGATTAAAGTTCAGACTACAACTCCTTGGACTACTTTTTGTCTCATTTTCTTTATCTGCCTTCAAGAACACTACTTCACAGCATTTTTAAAATTTGAAATAACAATGATTTTGTGGAAGGGCTTTGAGTGAGGAAGCTCACTATCCACTATCAGAAAAAAAAAAAAAGAAAAACAACTCATCTGTGACTTAGATAAATCCCTGGCAACTCTGACTCAGGGAAGTTGATGCTCATCCAATGGTATGAAACCAGTTAGAAAGTAGAATTTAAACACAAATTTTCTTGATTTTTAGTCCTTTACTCTATCCACTAGGTCATGAATTTTTTTCTTCTTGATTTGATTTCTTCCATCAAAATAGATCAGCAACTTATCTGTAATTTACTACCATAAAGAAGTGCCTGGAGCACTGAGGGTTTAAGTGGAGATCTTGAATCTTCCTCCCCATCCCCTGACCCCCAGCTTGTTGACTCCTCTGCCAGCTCCTTGACTCCAATTTTACAGGCAGCTTCCCCTGGCCCATGTTCCTCCAGTTTATAGAGTATGACAAATTTTGGTGATTAGCACTAGCAATGATAAAGAAACTCCTTGGTTCCCTCACTTAGTTTTATTCTTTGTTTCCAGAATTCATGTTTCAGATCATCTCCTGAACCACCTTCTCTTGAAAATCATCCTCTGTAATGTTCACTCTTGTCAGACTCACAAATGTAATTTTCAAGATTCATTTTCTGCAAACTATTGGAATTTCTGCTGTAAAGATATAATAGGTCACCAAGAGCAGTCAGTTCCAAGATGCTGTCTTTCTTTGCCATGGGAAGATGCTAATGGACATTGTTATAAGTATTGCCAGATTTCCATATTAGACTTAAGTGTGACCAATCTTACTCCTAAAGTGACTCAATAGTCTGCCTTGGTAGATATTGTTTTTGGCCTCTGTCCTCAAATTTCACATCTGAAAACTCAACATATTTGAGTATCAGCCTCAGAACTCAGCCCAGAAAACAAGTCTTGATTTTGGTGGATTCTTCTCCCAAAGGATATCTTTTTTTAAGAAAGGTTTTATTTATTTTGAATTTTACAATTTTGCCCCCTAAGATTGCTCCCCGCCCCAGAAGGCAGTTGTTAGTCTTTACATTATTTCCATGGTATGCATTGATCTAAGTTGAATGTGATGAGAGAGAATTCATGCCAAAAGATATCTTTTTTTCCAAGGCAATAGGGTTAAATGGCTTGCCCAAGGCCACATAGCTAGGTAATTATTAAATGTATGAGGTCAAATTTGAACTCAGGTCCTCCTGACTCCAGGGCAGGTGCTCTATCCACTGCACCACCTAGCTGCCCCCTAAAGGATATCTTTTGAGGTCTTTTTTCCTGCCCTTCATTTTTCCCTGTGGTCATTGCATGTAAGTATCGTTTCCCACTCATTAGACACTCCATTTATTGCAGTTTGAAGAAGCAACAGCAAGTCTCTCCTTCTACTAGCCCAGTCCCATTGGTGAGTTCTACTCTGAGATTTATTGGTAATTTGCTCTGCAGGACTGCTTTTTACTTGTAATTTAAAAGCAACCTTTGAAGTGCCTGGAGATGTCTTAACTGCTAGGAGCTGAGAAGTGTTTAAGCTGTTGCTATTAAATACTGTTAATGGAGCTTTCTTCCCCCTTATTTAAATCAAACCATGTATTATCCACTAAGGGAAGAAATTATTCTAATGGCTATCGTAGGTTGTCCTTTGCCTTCACTTTGTTTTTTTGAGACTATAAGATTTAGTTACTACTTTCCTCCTCACTCCCACTCATCAGCCTTTCAGAAGCAAGAGCAACAACAATCATATATTCTTCCTTATAAAGAGCTATCCAGTGTTGATTATTGTTTTACTCCATGTGGGGGTTTCCAGGAAAGGACAAATCAGAGTGTGGGGTGGGTGGGATGAAAGCTGGTGAACTTTTCCTGATGGGGTCATTTATAGGCACTTAATATTTGTCAGCAGAATATTCTTCTTTGCAGAGGAAGTGGGAAAATCAGGCTCTGGTGAACATGGGATCAGCTTTTTAGTGAAAACAATTTTTAGAGGTCATTTGTAAAATGAGGGGATTGGAATAGATAGTCTCTTGGTTCTCTTCCAGCTCTACTACCATGATTATTTTATTATTTAATCCGACAGTCCCTTATCATTTTACAGATGAGATAAACTAGGCCTAGAATTAAGTGATTTAAGCAGGAAAAAATAGAAAGAACCAGCAATTTAAACCCAGATTATTTGTCTCCATATCTAACTTTCTGGGGCTTACTTTCTTAAATGTGTGTAACTGATTTTTTTTAAACCTAGTTGTAAGACTTTATATTTATGCCTATTAAATTCCATGTCTTAGATTTGATCCCTTTGTTCTATCCTTATCAAGAACTTTTCAGCTCCTAATTTTGAGGTCTGACATTTTAACAAGTTCTCTCACTATTTTTAATCTTCAAATTTGATTAATATGACATCTATGCTTTTATTTATGACGATGATAAAATATTGAATAGCACAGGACTGAGTGCATTCCACTAGATGCCTATATATGGGTTGACATTAATACATTGATCACTTTGAACCAGTCCCAAATCAAGCTATCTGTGCTAAGGGATTTGGGGGGAAAGATAAAAAACTAAAATGGGATTAAATTGAATTAGGAGAGGCATGATGACCAGAAGACAAAATGTGATTCTTGTGTTGTATTCTGCCCTGATTAGACCACATCTGTATTATTCAGTTCTGGGCACAAGATTTCAGGAAGGATATTGGTTAGTTGAGAATAGTCTTCCAATTGGTAAGGAGCTTCCAGACTGATAAAATCGGATGCGGGGGGCAGGGAAATGGGCTTGCTTAGCCTAAATATGAGATGAGTGAGGGGAGACTTGAGAATTCTTTTCTCATATTTGAAAAGTTTTTATGTGTATCAGACCTGATCTATTTAGGTGTTTAGAATCATTGTTTAGAACCAAGAGCAATAATGAACCATTTCTGAGAGACAGAAACATTTATTCTTGATATAAATAATTTTTTTTTGCTAAAATTTAGATTATATAACAGTCAGTAAACAAACATTTAAGTCTTTACTCTATTCTAGCTACTGTACGTAGTACTGGAGATACAAAAAGGGGGGAAAAACCCTGTGGTTCCTGCCTTCATGAAGCACATATTTTAATGAGAGAGATGGTGTACAAATAAGTAGGTACAAACAAGATATATACAGAGGAAATGGAAGGTCATCTCTGAAGGAAGGAACTAGCAATTGGGTGAGGGAAAGCGGAGAGATGATAAAAAGCCTCCTACAGAAGGTAAAGTTTGAATGGAATTTAATGTAATTGTATTCTAGATTTATTAATTCTTTCAGTATCCTTGGATATAGTCTCTCTGAGCCTAGAGACATGAGCTCATTGAGAGTAGTTGGGGCACCTTCTTGCCATCTATTTGTCTTCACTTTCAACTATCTGTTAATCCATTATCCTACATAAGGTAAAGTTTGAATGGAATTTAATGTAATTGTATTTTAGAGAGCATTGATGGGGGGGGGGGGGAGTGAAGTCTCAGCAGACTGGAAAGGCAGGAAAGGCCAGATTGTGAAGTACTTTAGATACCCAAAAGGGCATTTATCTTTGATCCTGGAAGCAATAGTCACTACTGCTTATTGAGCAGGAGTATGTTTGACATGGTCATATTTGAACCTTGGGCTTTGACAGCTCAGCTAAAGTTGGGTCAGAGTAGGGGAGAAGTTGAGGTTGGGAGACCAAGCAGTCATTGCCAATAGTCTAAGAATGGGGTTTTGAGAGAGCTTATACTAGTGTGACTTAGAGGAAAAAATACAAACAAAAGAAACAAGACTTAACAGCAAATTGTATATGGATGGGTCCAAGGAGTTAAGAAGAGGGGGTTTGGGAGGGGAAAGAGTACATTCTCATTGGACACTGCATTTGAGAAGCCTATGGAACATCCATTTTATGATATGCAAGAGCCACTCTGCAATGGAGAATACCATCTGTATCCAGAGAAACAACTGTGGAGTTTGAACAAAGACCAACGACTATTACCTGAAATTTAGAAAAAACCCTGATTTCTTACTGTCTGATCTTGCTATCTCTTATACTTCATGTTTCTTCCTTAAGGATATGATTTCTCATCACACTCAATTTGGATCAATGTATATCATGGAAACAATGTAAAGAGTAATAGACTACCTTCTGTGGGGGTGGGGGGGAGGGAAGTAAGATCAGGGGGAAAATTGTAAAACTCAAAATAAATAAAATCTTTAATAAAAAAAAGATATACAAGAGCCAGTTGATGATTCAAGGCTAGAGGTCAGGAAAAATTATATATATATATATATATATATATATATATATATATACACACATATATATATATGTGTGTGTGTGTGTGTGTGTGTGTGTGTGTGTAGAAAAACTACAATGCCTGTACATATGTACATGCACATATTTCTTGATATATATGTATATGAACCTATAAGCATAAACATAGCATCATTTGCAAAGAGATGATAACTGAACTCTGGGGAAATATGAGATAACTAAACAAAGACAGAGGAAGAAGAGGAGAGAGTCTAGGACAGAGTCTTGATGGAAACTCACAATTAGTAACTGTGGTCAGATGAAGATCCAGCAAAGGACATTGACTGAAGTAGAAGCAAGAAGAGAGGAAGGACATGGAAATGTAGAGAGGAGAAAGTATGTAGGAGAAGAGGGGGTGAACAATGTCTGAAACTGTGAAAAGGTCAAGAATGATGAGGATAGTGAAAAGACCATTAGAAATATCAATGAAAAGATTATTGATAATTTGGGAAAGAGAAGATTCAATTGAATGATGAGGCCAGATTGTAAAAAGATTCCTGAGAGTAAGAGAAGTGAAGGTTTCTCGTAACGATGGATTTTTTTTAAGGAAAACTGAGAAGGGGAGGAAAGATGTAGGAAAAGTTAGATTAGGCTGCCCTGGGAGGTATGAGTTCATCCTCATTAGAGGTGGGCACTAGAGCAAAGTATGATCATTTATTGGGGATGATATAGAAATAATTCTTTTAGAGGGGTTGGAAATGATGACCTTTGACATTCATTGTAATCGAAATTCTTTGATATTATCATCTAGATCACATTTCTCCTTTTTTTTTTAATTCATAAGAATGAAGCTACCTACCTGAAACCAGATAGTCTATGCCTAGAATGTTCTTCTACACCAGCAGGAAGGGGCAGAGGAAGAAAATAAATATTTTTATAGCGCTTATCCCATGTTAGGCACTATATTAAACATTCTAAAGCATTCATTTAATCAGCATTTTAGCAATCCTTTCAATAAAAGGCAGTAAGATTGGGCATTATTTATTCTTGATGAAGTGAAGTTGCTTTTCAGTAGGCACTATTTCCCTCTCTAAATGTTCATATCCCTTTTATAATACATTTGAATTTCTTTCCCAGAATGGAGACCAAACTCACTATTATATAAAGAATTCATGCTCTTTGCTTTTTTAAAAAAGTATGACATATGCCTTTTTCTAGTTCTCTTGTACTTCTCCCATAGTACACAATTTTCAAAGATTACTGAAAATGATTCAGAAGGTACATTCATTAATTCTTTCAGTATCCTTGGATATAGTCTCTCTGAACCTAGACACATGAGCTCATTGAGGGTAGTTGGGGCACCTTCTTGCCATCTATTTGTCTTCACTTTCAACTATCTGTTAAACATTTTTTCCAAACCTTCCCAAACTGAGAATAATTCTCTTTGGTAGAGGAAGCAAGCAAAACTCTTCATTCCATTGCCATTATCACTTGTTAAACTACTCCAAGCAACAGTATTTTTATGATTCCCAGTGAACTGTTAACCAGACATTTTTGTAACTGGGACAAAGCTGGGACAAGTGATATGAAGATTTCCTCAGTTCTTTGGAGGGGAGATAAGAGACCCTAGAAGTCAGAGGTTATTAAATAGGGGAATGCAAGACAAATTGGGAGGAGTAATTCATCCCCATCCTTTGAACTCATTATTCTTGCTATCCAAATTTTAAATTCTGTTGTCCCTTTGCTGGTGAAACAAGTACCCTTTCAATTCAACATCCTGGGTTAAAGCTTTGATCACTCTTATCTTAGTTATAACTCTGATCTAAGTAGAGATCCAAACAGGGTTGATAGAAAGCTGGGGTGTAAAGACAAAACTCCCAGTAGTCATTAAAGTAACCAAATCTATAGGGCAGACAAGCAGGTATGAATGGAGCATTAGTGAAGGTTGGTTCATACCAAGTAAGATTAGGAAAACACTGAGGAAGGAAGGGAGCATGAAATAGTATGATTAAGCAATAGGTTATTGGGACAGCTAGGTGGTGCAGTGTATAGAGCACTGGCCCTGGAGTCAGGAGTACCTGAGTTCAAATCCAGCCTCAGACACTTAATAATTACTTAACTGTGTGGCCTTGGGAAAGCCACTTAACCCCATTTGCCTTGCAAAAAAAATTAAAAAAAAGAAATAGGTTATCTTATACAAAGACGCAGTCTGAAATCCAAGTGAAAGCTGTGGTAAGTAACCAAGCCCACTTCTTATTTAACTGCAACTGTGGTCTGGACTTCAGGCCACAGTGATCATTCCCTCCAACAAGCTCCTATCACAAGTATTTCTTTCTCCATTCATTAACATTTAGTAAACATATCCTATATTATTTATATATTAATTTAAATAATCTTTCTCTCCAAAGAAAATGGCAAGTACCTTTAGAGTAAAGACCATGTCAATAAACACATGCATGGACCCTGGACCATGTGCCAGAATACTCTAAGGTGAACATGATTATTGATTCTTCTTTTTCTCCATTAGAAAAAAAATTTTGTTTTGGGAGTTCAGCTTTCCTGAGACTATTCTTTTTTCAAACCTTAAGTTATTATTAATTTCTTTGTCAAAATTTCATTTCCCTCAGGGAAGAGTTAAGGGAAAGGCTTACTTCAAGGTATGTTGGCAGACCTAGGGCATGATCAGTGTATGCCTATAATTTCATATTGTCTATAATTCATTGTCCAATACTCTGAAAAGGAAAGCACCAAATCTGTCATGTGTCTGGTACTGTGCAAGCATTTTTCATATATGACTTCATTTGATCCTTAGAATGACTCTGGGAGATAGGTGCTGTTAATGTACCCATTTGGGTTAGCTAGGTGGCACAATGGATAGAAAACTGGGCCTGGACTCAGGAAGACTCCTCTTCCTAACTTCAAATCCGGTCTCAGACATTTACTAATTGTATGACTCTGGGCAAGTCATTTAAGCCTAATTGTCTGTTTTCTCATCTGTAAAATGAACTGGAGAAGAAAATGGCAATAATTTTTCCAAGAAAACCCCAAATGGATTTTTAAAAGATAAAATGGGTAATTTAATTTGCATTAAATTAAAAGGTTTGGCACCATCAAAATTCTTGAAGTTAAAATGAGAAGAAAAGAAACTGGGTGGGGGGAGTGTTTGGAGTTTCTCTGATAAGGTCTCATTCTTTTAATGATGTATTTATTTCCACATTATTACAATAATCTTGTAAAAATGAACATAAGCCTCCCCAGAATTCCCCCCTCCCAAAGATAGAGAAACCTCAAGAGAAATGAAGTGAGGGAAAAAGTGTACTTTAGTCTGTGTTCAGATACCATCATCTCTGTCTCTGGGTTGGGTTGCATCCTTTTTCATAAGTCCATCAGAGATGTTGCTTCAATATTCCACCCCCCACTTGCTATTTAACTAGATTTCACTCCATTCTATTCCTCCCTACTCCCATTTATTCTATTCTTTCTCTCCTTTCACCCTGTACCTCCTCTGAAGTATGTTGTATCAGAATACCCTTTCCCATGATCTTCCCTCACTTCTATCACCTACTTCCCCCTCCCCTCATCCACCTCAGTTTTTCTGTGGGTTGTTCCCCCTCTAAAATTTGGTTAGAGTTATAATTTAATGTCTTTTGGAGTTCTGGGGGGAAGAGTTCCTCGGAATTCCTGCCTTCATGCCACCATCTTGGTTCTGCCCACCCAAATGGGCTTTTGAAGAGTCAAACACAACTGAAAAATAATTGGAAAACAGCAAAATTATTTCCATTTTACAGTTGAGAGACTTGAGGCAAACATAGGTTAAGTGACTTATCTAGGGTATCTCAAGCTATATTCAAACATTCAGACTCCAGATTCAGCACTCTATTCAATGCATCACCTAGTTGGAGCTTGATAAATGCTGGCTATTAAGAAAGATAAAATCACTTGGTGATTTTGGTCTTCCCTCCTGCCTAATTTATCCTTTAGCAGGCTACCTCTAAGAATATCACCTCACCTAAATCATACCTTGCCAAAGGATGACTCAGGGCAACTATAATCCCAAATAAAACATCAGAGTATGAGTTTGTGAATCATGGTGTTATCTGTGCTGTCAGATTGGTGATATTCATCCTCCTGTTATATCTAAACTGGTTCTTCTGAAATCATTCCAGTCATGAATTTTCTTTTCAATGTATAGTAAAACTGTCCAAGAAATTCAATAATTCTTCAGATTTTCATGGCAAAGCTACCCCCCCGCCACCTTGTTTGTTTGTTTTCACACACCATAGCTATAGACACATATGGAGGTCCTATGAGCCCGAAAGAGACATCCTGGGGAAAGATCCTAGGAGTTCTCTTCCTTGCTGTTTCACAGAATTATAAGATTGGAAGAACAAATAGATATCTTCCAGTTCACTTTTCTGCTGCATTTACTATCTGACATCCTTTAGATCTTCAAATTTAATCTAAATTCCTTTTGAGATAGGTTGTACATATTTGCTCTTATTTCATTTACCGTGCTGCCAGCATTTAGCATTGTATCTGACTTACAGTAACATCAGTTCCTTGTGGCCATGAGGTTTCATGACATACTGAAATTTGTGATTTAAAGTGGCAAGAGTAACTTTGGTTACTTAGTGAATTCCTCATGAAGAGAGATATTCAAGAAGATATTGGATGATTGTCAGGGATATTATGAGAAGTATTTTTGCATTGTCTAACAAGTTGGACTAGATTGCCTCTACAATGCTTTACAACTCCATATTCTTTGATTTTGCGTCATTTTTCCCCATGTTGAGGATGGAATGTCAATTCCATAAGGACATGCTAGAACTAACTTGTACAGCC